>NW_024097874.1:0-600000 GCF_016545835.1 Crotalus tigris | reverse complement strand
GAGTTGTCCCCGGTGCGGCACACACAGACCAGCGTAGCCAAGGACATGGCAGCCGGGCAGTGGAGACAAGACTCCACCCTCACGCCCCGTTGCCCGCAGATGACACTGAAGGGCACAGGCGGAGGGCGTGGCTGCCTGGGCACTGCAGGGCTACCTGGGCGATCTGCTGCGGTGGGCCGTGGAGATGGTGGGTGACCCTGTGGGCAGGCGGGGTGGGGGCAGAGTGGGGGAGCCAGGGAGCAGGACGGGATGGGCAGGGTAGTTTTGGGGCACTCGGTCTCTAAAAGGTTTACCATCATTGCCCTATACCAGAGTAGACAACCTTGGCTATTTTATGACTTGTGGACTTCAATTCCCAGAATTCCCGAACCAGCCATTGTTGTTGTTGTTGTTAATTGCGAAGTTGTGTCCGACCCATCGCGACCCCATGGACAACGTTCCTCCAGGTCTTCCTGTCCTCTACCATCTTCTGGAGTCCATTTAAGTTCACACCTACTGCTTCAGGGACTCCATCCAGCCACCTCATTCTCTGTCGTCCCCTTCTTCTATTGCCCTCAATTTTTCCCAACATTAGGCCCTTTTCCAGTGAGTCCTTCCTTCTCATTAGGTGGCCAAAGTAGTTGAATTTCAACTTCAGGATCTGGCCTTCTAAAGAGCAGTCGGGGTTGATCTCTTCTAGGACTGACCGGTTTGAACGCCTTGCAGTCCAAGGGACTCGCAGGAGTCTTCTCCAGCACCATAGTTCAAAGGCCTCAATTCTTTGGCGCTCAGCCTTTCTTATGGTCCCAACTTTCACAGCCATACATTGCAATTGGGAAAACCATGGCCTGGACTATACGCACTTTTGTTGGCAGGGTGATGTCTCTGCTTTTTAGAATGCTGTCTAGATTTGCCATAGCTTTCCTCCCCAGGAGCAAGCGTCTTTTAATTTCTTGGCTGCAGTCCCATCTGAGGTGATCTTGGAGCCCAGAAAAATAAAATCTGTCACTACCTCCATTTCTTCCCCATCTATTTGCCAGGAATTGAGAGGGCCGGATGCCATGATTTTGGTTTTCTTAATGTTGAGTTTCAAGCTTACTTTTGCACTCTCCTTCTTCACCTGCATCAAGAGGCTCTTTAGTTCCTCTTCACTTTCTGCCATTAGAGTGGTATCATCTGCATATCTTAGGTTGTTGATATTTCTCCCGGCAATCAGCCATTATGGGAGTTGAAATCCACGAATCATAAAAGAGCCAAGGTTTGCTTACCCCTGCTCTATACCATTTGAGACAAATGACTGTTCAGTCTCTTCTTAAAAACTTCCAGTGTTGGAGCATTTACTGCTTCTGGAGGCAGGTTGTTCCACTGGTTAATTGTTCTGTCAGGAAGTTTCTCCTCAGTTCTAGGTTGCTTCTCTCTTTGGTTAGTTTCCATCCCTTGCTTCTTTGTCCTGCCTTCAGGCGCTTTGAAAAATAGCTTGACTCCCTCTTCTTTGTGGCTGCCCCTGAGATACTGGAACACTGCTATCATGTCCCCCCTCGTCCTACTCTTCATTCAGATAAGAACACCCAAACTACAGGTAAGACCTCAGTGTACAAAAGTTCCATTTAGTGACCATTCGAAGTTACAGTGGCACTGAAAAAAGTGACTTATAACTACTTTTCAAATTTATGACCGTGGCAGCATCCCCCTGGTCACGTGATCAAAATTCAGAAGCTTGCCAACGGACGGTTGCCGTGTCCCAAGGTCACGTGATCCTCTTTTGTGACCTTCTGACAAGCAAAGTCAATGGGGAAGCCAGAGTCACTTAAACGTCGTGTAACTAACTTAACAACTGTAGCAGGAAAGGTTGTAAGGAACGGTTGCTGGAATTGGGTGTGTCTAGTTCAGTGATGGCAAACCTTTTAGAGACCAAATGCCCAAACCGCAACCCAAAACCCACTTATTTATTGCAAAATGCCGGGGTCGCATCAGCATTGTGGTGCCTCTGGCACACAAAAACTGAGGGCACAAAAATGGGCCACCGTGTTGCACGGTACAAAAATGGCCGCCACCACACTGCGGGGTGCAGATACAAGACGCTGTACCACGTAAGAACGGGGCAGGGCTAGTGAGGATCATGCAGGCAGGCAAGTGCTTGCTCGTAGCCCCTTGCGCACATGCACACATGTAAAATGCTTCCCTCTCCCTTTTCTTCCAGTCTACCGATCGACAATGGTTGGTGACCTCTGTTCTACCACCTCTACTCGAGCTTGCTAGTTGGCCGCTTCACCTCTTTTGTGCTGGGCGGGGCTCCTGCCCTGGGTGGTGGTGCGCATGCCAACAGAGAGGGCTCTGAGTGCCGCCTCTGGCACATGTGCCATAGGTTCACCACCACTGGTCTAGTTTAATGAAGAGAAGGACGAGGGGGGCTGCCACAAAGAAGAGGGAGTCAAGCTATTTTACAGAGCACCTGAGGGCAGGACAAGAAGCAACAGATGGAAACTAAGCAAGGAGAGAAGCAACCTAGAACTAAGGAGAAACTTCCTGACAATGAGAACAATTAACCAGTGGAACAACCTGCCTCCAGAAGTGGTGAATGCTCCCACACTGGAAGTTTTCAAGAAGAGACTGGACAGCCATTTGTCCGAAATGGTATAAGGTTTCCTGCCTGAGCAGGGGGTTGGACTAGATGACCTCCAAGATCCCTTCCAACTTTATTATTATTGATCATCGCACAGTCAACTAGATGTTCAGACTGGATTTGGCATTTTGTCTACCTATCGAGTCCTTACCCAGGACCTGGGATAGGCAGATGTGGATGTTTGATGGTATTACAGATATCGTTGCAGGATGGAAGCAGTTCCTAGTAAGGCCGCCTTTGCAATTGACTAATAGCGAATTTGTCAATGCCAATGGTGTTCAAGTGGTGCTCCAGTTGTTTTGGGATTGCACCCAAGGCGCCTATGACTATTGGTACTACCCTTGCTTGCTTTTGCCACAGTCTTTCTATTTCTATTTGTAGGTCTTTGTATTTTGTTATCTTCTCCAGTTCTTTCTCTTCTATTCTTCTATCTCCAGGCACTACCACGTCCACTATCCAGACTTTTTTGTCTTTCTTATCGACAATTGTTAAGTCTGGGGTGTTATGTTGCAAATGCTTGTCTGTTTGAATTCTGAAGTCCCAGAGCAGTTTAATTTTATCATTCTCTATGACTTTCTCTATTTTATGATCCCACCAGTTTTTGCTTACAGGCAAATGATATTTTTTGCAGATCTTCGAATGCACCATTGTTGCTACTATTATTATCATTATTATTATTATTAGGCAAAATTCACTTGATAATTATCTCACTTAACAACAGAAAGTTTGGGCTCAGTTGTGGTCATAGGTCAAGGGCTACCTACAGTATATGCATTAATTTGTTGAAACTCTCACCTGCCTAGCTCGTTCTTTTTCAAAAAAAAAAAATATGCCGTAATTATTCTTAAAATTCAGTACAGGTAGTCCTCAATTACAACAGTTCTTTTAGTGACCGTTTACAGTTGCAACGGCAGTGAAAAAAGTGACTTACAACCCTTTTTCACTCGTGACCACTGCAGTATCCCAATGGTCAGGTGATCAAAATTCAGATGCTTAGCAACTGACTCACACTTATGACGGAAGCAGTGTCCCGGAGTCATGTGATCCACTTTTGCCACCTTTTGACAAGCAAAGCCAAGGGGGAAACAAGATTCACTTAACTACCATATTATTAACTTAACTGCAACGATTCACTTAACAACGGTGACAAGAAAGGTCGTAAAACAGGGCAAAACTCACTGAACAAATTTCTCACTCTCAGCTGTGGTGGTAAGTTGAGGACTACCTGTATGAATACTAGTGTTTTAAATTCTTTTTATCTACCTTAGCATATGCTGCTTCAAAACATCTTTTTTAAATAAACTTGTTTTACTTTAAAAATAATGGGCAAATGCTCTGAAATTCTTTTCTTTCTTTTTTTCCCAACAATCAGGCCTAAATTAAAACAAAACAAGGATTTTAAAGGATGTTAATCAGATAACTTGGGCAGGACAATGAAGTAAGCAAGCTTTTTTTTTTTCTTTTTTGATTAAGCATACTCACTATTGCAGAATGTAGCTCTACTCTGGTAGGAGTACCCGGTGCAGATCCCTAGGACCAAGGTCACATTGGAGCTTTCTCCAAAGAGGAGTTTCCTCCAATTCCTGCAGCCTATCTATATTGAGGTATAAAGCAAAGATGGATGGGTAGGTGGCTGCCCAGCAAAAACAATCTGCCAAAGATTTTTTCTTTCTTGCAAGGTCCAGCCAAACAACTCCTGTCATGAGGAAGTGGCCCGTGGATTTAAACTACAAATTCTGGTTATCTGGATCTGCAGTTTATGCCCTACCAACTAAGATTACGGATTGTCTATGTGTCACATTCTAGATCAGCGGTTTTCAACCTGTGGGTCGGGACCCCATTTGGGGTCAAACGACCATTTCACGGGGGTCGCCAAACAACGCAGTCTGCCATTTTTTCCCCCCTTTTCCTTAGCTGTGCTACTCCCTTTTATTCTATTGGCTTTTGAAAGCCAATAGAATAGACTCTCTTGAATAGAGTCTAATTCTATTGGCTTTCAAAGCCAATAGGAATGGTCCAGGCTGTCTCTGCCCTGCTGAGCCCGTCAAAAGTCCCATTCTGCAAACGGTGCTGCACCAGTTGAGTAGTCCTCGACTTACGACTGGTTGGGGGTCGCGACATTAAAAAGGTTGAGAACCACTGTTCTAGATCTTCAAAACCTGGTTATTTAACTCCCCCCCCCCACTGTTTCTCATCTCTGCAACTGGAATGTGGCCAGGTTTAGAGCATGTTTCTCAACCGGGGCCATTTGGCGGGAATTCTGGGAATTGACGTCCACCCATCTTCAGGTAGCCAAAGTTGAGAAACCCTGCTTTAGACCAACCCCCCCTCCCTACGTTGCCTCTTCTGCTGCAAAAACTTTTGGCATTCAGCTAGGGAACCCCAAAATTTGGGAAGATGTGCTGGGGACCCTTTCCCTAAGACCCCCTCCCTCCTTTGGGTCCCCATCCTGACTGTCCTTTTTTTTTTTTCATGCTGGAATAAATGAAGAGGCCACCTTAGTCATGCTCCATCAAAAGACTTCAAGAGGAGGAAAACAGCCACAGACCACAGGCTCGCTTCTCCAGGGAAGTCTCTCCACCGTTACTCATCCCTGAACCTGGAGTCCCAAGGACACCGTAGCCCACCAACCGAGGCCTTGTGCCCTAAGAGTCCTTTTGCAGGCAAGGGAGATGTGCAGCAACCACGAAATGCACACCCACCAGCTGTCCGTCTGCAGCTGGGCATTCACAATTCCCAGCCCAATGCGAGGGCCGGTCCATTGCAGCAAAGCAACAGAGCATCCTGAGGCACCTTAAGGACTAGTATATTTATTAGACCAGCGCCCTCAATCTATTCCTTTACCATCTAACGGCACAGCTAAAGTTTGCCCGTGGGTCCTGGCACCCCTTTCCCTCCAGACCTTGATTCCTCCATCTCTCCCCCTGCCTTGTCCTCCCCCAGCACTTGGCTCCCCCTCCTCCGTTGCAGGAGGCTTCTCCCCCCCTCCCCTTTTTGCCTGCCCAAACTCACCCCCGCCTTGCAGCCTTTGTGTCTGCTGCAGCTGCAGTTCTTTGATGGCTCCCAGACTGGGGACCAAGAAGCAAAAGGCAGTTTCTCATGTCACCGGAGGCAAGAGGCGGGGCGGGAAGGGGAGGAGAAGGGGAGACCGCCTGCCCACCTGCCTCCCTTCCCAGTTGTGAATCAAATTTCCACTGCTTTTCTAGGAAGCAGAACTTGCTCGACTTAACCCTTCAGCAAATCGGAAAGGACTCAAAACTCATCCCAGCCAGGTTAAGAGACCCAGAAACGGGGAGCCAAATTTTGTCCGTCCCACTTTTTTAAAAAGCAGAACTGCCCAGGGGCAGGCTGGCCAGGGATGATGGATGCTGTAGCCCAAGCTTATCTCAGGATGTCGGGAGAGGAGGGGTAGTTAATTTAATATACATTTTACCGAGCATGCCCCATAGCTGTACAAGCAGTGAGCGTGGCACGTTGGTTGATGGATGAGACGCCAGGGCAAAAAAAATAAAATAAAATGCTGTATTGATTCATTTATTCTGTGCCCATGAAATATAGATGAGCATCGCATTTGCCAGTTGAGCGGCCAGGAAAAATAACAAAAGCAAATCAAAGCACAATGAAAAACATGATTAAAAACACTTTAATCCCCTGAATATGAAATGATAATCCCTTCCTTCTCTTTCTTTTTCTTTCTTTCTTTCTTTCTCTCTTTCTTTCTTTTCTTTCTTTCTCTTTCTTTCTTTCCCCATTCCCTTTCTCTTTCCCTTTGTCTCTTTCCCTCTTTTCTTCTTTTTTATTTTTAATTTCTTTACATTTGCGTGAAATGATAACCTCTTCCTTCTTTCTTTCTCTTGCTTGCTTTTCTTTCTCTTTATCTCTGTTTCTTTGTTTCTTTTCTTTTCTTTCTTTCTCTTTCTCCCCCCACCCACACACAAAATGCACCATGTGCCCAAATACAAATTGTAAACAACTGAACCAGATTGGGAGAGTCTTACAGCCACATCTACTACTGTTGTTGCCATTGTCTACCACTACATTTTGTACAGTTCAAACGTTTTCCACTTCCCATGGTCCCCACAAACAACAACCTTGTGAGGTTTCCAAGAGCTATTTAACTTCCTCTCCACTGTTTCTCATCTCTGCAACTGGAATGTGGCCATGTTTAGAGCATGTTTCTCAACCGGGGCCATTTGGTAGGACTTCAACTCCCAGAATTCCTCAGCCAGGAATTCTGGGAGTTGAAGTCCACCCATCTTCAGGTAGCCAAGGTTGAGAACCCTGCTTTAGATCCCCGTACGTTGCCTCTTCTGCTGCAAAAACTTTTGACATTCAGCTAGGGAAGACTAAGTAGCACTGTGTCTGCACAAGCTCAATTCGTTCTTCCTTCCTTCCTTCCTTCCTTCCTTCCTTCCTTCCTTCCTTCCTTCCCTACTTACTTACCTACCTACCTACTTACTTACTTAACCTTATTGTCAGATGAAATACAGGCAGTCCTTGACTTACAACCTCAATTGAGCTCAAAATTTCGGTTGCCAAGCAAACATGTGTTACGTGAGTTTTGCCCCATTTTATGACCTTTCTTGCTACTAGCTATTAAGTGAATCACTGCAGTTGATAAGTTAGTCTCCTGCTTCTTAATTAATAACCCAGTTGTTAAGTGAGTCTGGCTTTGGACTTTGCTGGTGAGAAGGTTGCAAAAGGGGATGGCATGATCCAGGGACAGTGATTATAGAACGGTGGTTCTCAACCTTTCTAATGCCGTGACCCCATAATACAGTTCCCCATGTTGTGGTGACCCCCAATCACTTATACATCACCGGTTGCCAGGGCCGTGTCCAAAGAAAAGGGGGAAAAAATGGCGGACAGCCTTGTTTGGCGACCCCCGTGAAATGGTCGTTCGACCCCAAATGGGGTCCCGACCCACAGGTTGAGAACCACTGTTATAGAAGGAGGACAAATTTCCAGGAAGGAAATGAGATTTAAGAATCTCAGGAGGTAAACGCAACAATTGTTGTTCCTTTGAAACACCAGCAGCTGCATGCAATTGGAAACCTTTTAAAAACTTCACGGACGTTTTTCAAACTTGTGGCATTTTCTCACCTGTTCCACTGCCATTCTCCAATGCCAGCACTAGAGAAAATCCACACAATCAGGCAAGACAAATATTATATTTAAACCAACTGTATTGCCTCAAGACAGTGATTTCCAATGATTAAACCACAGCTTAAATCGGCACACATCTTTCCAATGACGAACCGGAATTCTACAAGTCCATACATCCTAAAGTTGCTCAAGTTAGGAAACACCAATTTAAATTATTATAAAATACAGGTAATCCTCAACTTACGAGGACTACCTGTAACGGAGCCCAACATTTATGTTGCCAAGTGAGACATTTGTTAAGGGAGTTTTGCCCCGTTTTACGACCTTTTGTTGCCACAGCTGTGAGGTGAATCGCTGCAGTCTGGCTTCCCCATGGACTTTCCTGGTCATAAGGTTGCAATAGGGGATCGCATGATCCAGGGACACTGCAACCGTCATAAACGTGAGTCAGTTGCCAAGTATCTGAATGCAAATCACGTGATGATGGGGACACTGCAAGCCTGAAAAAGGTTATAAGTTGCTTTTTTCAGTGCTGCTGGAACTCTGAACGGTGACTGAGTGAGTAAGTCAACTGTCTTGCCAAATGTGGAGAATGGGACATATAAATCTCACACTTCTGGGCTAGAACTAACTGGGCACGGCCATCCATCGTCTCTGCTCTGAGCTATTGAGATCTTGTTTATCAGCTTCTGGTATTTTGCTTTTTCTGCTTTCCTCCCCCTTTGCTAGTCCCCCCCCCCGTCAACTGACTACCTCCTGCCGCCTTCTTTGACTCCAGTCCTTTGCTTTGCTTTGTTTCTTTGTTTTTTGCAGATTTTATTGCTTTATGATTGATTGCTTTAATCTGTTTATTCACTGTTGCCGGCTCCTTTGGTTGGTTGTATAAGAAAAAGCTAGGCACAGGATCATTAAATGAGAGAAATAAATAAAAGCCAGATTCCCTGCCCATTCTCTGGCCTCTTAGTCACCCACAACCAAATTACCACTCGGCCGGGACTCTGATTTTGTTCATTTTTAATCACGTTTGTCCGCTGGCTTTGTGAGTGGGCAGCCCTGAAATTAGATTTACAGCATTCCTGCCCATCTCTCAAAAAAATGCACAAAATGCTAACTGGATATCAAGAGGTGGATCTTTTCCAAAAGCTGATCCCTTCAGCTCCAATTTCATTTACTTCCTTGGCAGTTTTTCTAGCCTGCCCCTATTCAAGAGACACTGGGCAGCTTAACAAAGTAAAAACATCAAACAGCATTAAGAAACACAGACCCAAAGACACACACACAAAAACAACCCAAAATGGAGACCATAAAAAAAAAAATCAACTGAAAGCTCAGCACAATAAAAAGGTTTAGACTGTTTTATGAAAACTAGAAGGGGGGCTACGGGAACCTCTGGGCCTAGGGAATTCCAAAGCATGGAAGTACAGGGGAGAGGTCAAAAAAGTCAAAATGGCTGCTGGGTCAGCACACTCCAAGCCCTACCTGGTAATCTGGTTGACAATATTTCTCAATGGAATGATTAAACCAAAAGGCAATTTCCAGTTCTTGCCATTTTATCAAGATAAGTTACCAGAAAGTTTAGAATTGTTTTCAGTGATAGAAGTTTAATAAAGATAGGTTATCTCGCTATAACAATATAATTAGCAATTAGCACTGAAAAATACTGCTAAAATGTCTTCTCTTGGTTCTGGTGTCAGTATAGTAAGGTGACCAACCATCCTCCTTTAGGGAGGACAGTCCTCCTTTTGTGAGTTCTGTCCTCCCTCGAAAAGTGTCCTCTTACATGTCCTCCTTTTCGATATTTGAAGACTAATCTGCAGGGCTTTTTTTTCTCAGAGAACGCTCAGAACGGCATTCCGGCAACTTTTTTTTGATGGGGTTTTTTTTTTCAACTTTTGCACGAGCTGTGCTACTCCCACTATTGGCTTTCAAAAGCCAATAGGAATTGCTGCTGAGCATGCCAAAACACCCGGCCGGCAAACTTTGCACATGTAAGTTGTCTGAAGCGAAGGCGAATTGGCAGGAACATTGCACCCCTCCCTGCTACCCAACTACACCATCTCCTAGTTAGTTCCAAAGATACCTGGAGGAGACTGGAGCAGCAATGCCACGGTAACTTTCTCTTGATTTTCGGCCCTGCTAGGTAAATAATGGCTGCGGGCACAAGAGGCAGGGGCGGCGGGGCTGCTGCGGGCGGGGGTGTGAGGGGCGGCGGTGGTTGTGCTGTGGGAGTCGTGGGGCCTGCTCTACATGGGGCTGTGCCGGGTGGGCGGTGGTGCTGGCGGGACAGCTGCAGGCGAGGTGTGTCGACGGCGGGCTGCCTCCTGGGCCGGAGCTGGCATAGCTAGTGCTTTGGGAGCCGCGGGGCCCGCTCTACACGGCGGAGCAGCAGTGCTGGCGGGGCGGCTGTGGGTGGGGGCGCGGCATGTAAGCATAATTACAATATAAAATGTTATTGTTACAAATGTTTTTTATTATGCATTTATCATATTATAGTGTATTCTGTATTATTGTTGCAATGAATAAAATGTTTCTTTTATTTACGATATTTTTTTCTTCAATTTATTTGTGTCCTCCTTTTCATTGCAAAAAAGTTGGTCACCTTAAGTATAGTTTTACGGTCATAATCTGTGCAGTTTAGTATTTTATTTTATTTTTATTTTTTTACTTATTTTATAACTTGTAAGCCATCCAGAATTACCTTATAGGGGATAAAAATTTAATAAATAAATAAAATAACATTACTACAAGATATTGGCAATGTCTTACGCAGGAACCTCTGCTGAAATAGAAGGGAACAAGCCATGGAAAATGCACACTAAATTCCCCCCCCCCCCAATATTTTTAACTAAAAACGCAGGACAGCTTGACACAACAGAGTACAGAGAAGAGCAACAAAGATGATTAGGGGACTGGAGGCTAAAACATATAAGGAACGGTTGCTGGAATTGGGTATGTCTAGTTTAATGTCTAGTTTAATGAAAAGAAGGATGAGGGGGGACATTGTAGCCGTGTTCCAATATCTCAGGGGCTGCCCCAAAGAAGAGGGAGTCAAGCTATTCTCCAAAGCGCCTGAAGGCAGGACAAGAAGCAACGGATGGAAAATAATCAAGGAGAAAAGCAACCTAGAACTAAGAAGAAACTTTCTGACAGTTAGAACAATCAACCAGTGGAACAACCTGCCTCCAGAAGCGGTGAATGCTCCAACACTGGAAGTTTTTAAGAAAAAACTGGATAGCCATTTGTCTGAAATGGTATAGGGTTATCTGCCTGAGCAGGGGGTTGGATTTGATGATCTCCAAAGTCCCTTCCAACTTTATTATTATTATTATAACCCCCCCCCCAATTATGTCCGACACCATTTAAAAAAAAACAATTCATCTATCCCAAACAGGAAAACAATGGAATATCTCAGCCCACTGACATCAGCCACTGTTACTACACCCACTGGAGCCCATGCTCCACAGCCAGCCAAGCGTGGCCCACTGCCTCGCTATATCACTTGGCCACGATTTTGTAGCAAACTTCCTTCTCTCAATTTTTCCTTTCAAAGGAAGATAGCAGAATCCAATCATCCTTCTTTTTTAATCTGTCCAAACCTTCAAGATTATCATTATTTCCTGAGATTTAGGTTGTCATATTGCCTTTTATAGCAATGAATCAGCTTCTCTTCACTGGCCATTTTCAACATACTGGCTATCTAGAACTTAAATGCAGATTCACCATACAAACCAATTCTGTTTATAGCCTCAAGAGATATAGGGGATAGGTATATCTATGGTGGTCTAAGTAGAGACACATTCCCCCCCCCCCAAGAAATGTAACTGGGGGGGATTATGGATTACTCTCGTCTCATGTACATAAAATCAAAAGCCATGTGGCTTGGTGCATTTATGTCTGCTGTCCTAATTCTTTATGGCTGTGCTTAACAAAGAGCTGGAGACAAACTGCTTTTATTAATCTAATAAAAGGACCAACCAAGCAATTGCAATATACAGAGAGCTTCCCAACCAGGCACACTCCGCTCATCAGCCAAACCATCAAAAAGGCAGTCAGAAAACCAAAAGATCATTTTTAAAATACTTTCTTTCAGGGGGGAGGGAGGGAATAGCACAATTAGCAAACAGCTTGCCTTCAGAAGTTCTGGGTGCTTCATCATTGGAGGTATTTTTAAAAGAGTGGAGAGCCACGTCTGAAATGATATAGGGTTTCCTATTTGAGCAGGGGGCTGGACTAGAAGACCTCCAGGGTCCCTTCCAGATTCTATTCTATTCTATTCTGTTCTGTTGTTCTGTTCTACTCTATTATATTCTACTGTATTCTATTCTATTCTACTCTACTCTATTTCACCCTGTTCTAGTCTGTTCTACTCTACTCTACTCTGCTCTGCTCTACTCTACTCTATTCTATTCTATTCTACTCTATTTCATCCTGTTCTATTCTATTCTACTCTACTCTGCTCTATTATATTCTACTGTATTCTATTCTGTTCTACTCTACTCTACTCTATTCTATTCTACTCTACTCTATTTCACCCTGTTCTAGTCTGTTCTACTCTGCTCTGCTCTGCTCTACTCTACTCTACTCTACTCTACTCTACTCTACTCTACTCTACTCTACTCTACTCTACTCTACTCTATTCTATTCTACTCTATTTCATCCTGTTCTATTCTATTCTACTCTACTCTGCTCTGCTCTATTATATTCTACTGTATTCTACTCTATTCCATCCTGTTCTATTCTGTTCTACTCTACTCTATTATATTCTACTGTATTCTATTCTGTATTCTATTCTGTTCTACTCTACTCTATTCTATTGCATGAGCAAGGTTGATTATAGGAATCCTGCAGATATCTCTGAATACATAGGCTGGAACAAATAATAAGTAAAAAAAATGCAACCTGAATCAAACTAATCAGTCAAATCCATCTGTGCAGGGTTTTTGACTGCCTCGATTAATAGTGCCAAATATCTTCTGTAGGTAAAGCAGACAGAGAGCTCCTGAATTAGAGTCCTTTCAGGACTATAATATTTGCAGAATAACTCCGTGAGGCAGTTCAGACTGGAGCCCTTGACTTACAACAGTTCACTTACCGACCGTTCAGAGTTACAACGGCACTGAAAAAAGTGACTTATGACCATTTTTCACACTTACGACCGTTGCAGCATCCCTAGGGTCATGTAATTTACATTTGGATGCTTGACAACTGACACACACTTATGACAGCTGCAGTGTCTCAGGGTCATGTGATCCCGTTTTGCAGCCTTCTGCCCAGCAAAGTCAGGGGGCGAGACCAGATTCACTTAACAACTGTGTTACTAACTGAACAACTGCAGTGAGTCACTTAACAATTGTGGCAAGAAGAGTCACAAAATGGGGCAAAGCTCCCTTAACAAAAGTCTTGCTCAGCAACCTAAATTTTGGGTTCAACTGTGATTGCAAGTTGAGGATGACCTATAGTAGGAGTAGGCAACCTTGGCTCTTTTATGACTCGTGGACTTCAACTCCCAGAATTCCTGAGCCAACCTACCCCTGAACTATAATGAGTTTTATACCTGAGCAAGGATTTGAATTTTTTTTTTTGTTTTTTGTTTATTTTTACAATCACAATCAATGATTTGAGGGCACACTGTTCCATGACCTTGCACTCTCCTTTTCTGGCAGTGCCTAGACCAGGGGTAGGCAACTGTGGCTTTTTTTATGACTCGTGGACTTCAACTCCCAGAATTCCTGAGCCAGCCACGCTGAGGGGAAAGGGAGAGGTTTCCAAGTTGAGCCATGCTGGCTCAGGAATTCTGGGAGTTGATGTCCACGAGTCATAAAAGAGCCAAGGTTGCCTACCCCTGAACTATAGTGAGTTTTATACCTGAGCAAGGATTTGAATGTTTTTTGTTTTTGTTTTTGTTTTACAATCACAATCAATGATTTGAGGGCACACTGTTCCATGACCTTGCACTCTCCTTTTCTGGCAGTGCGTAGACCAGGGGTAGGCAATCGTGGCTCTTTTATGACTCGTGGACTTCAACTCCCAGAATTCCTGAGCCAGCCGTGCTGAGGGGAAAGGGAGAGGTTTCCAAGCTGAGCCATGCTGGCTCAGGAATTCTGGGAGTTGAAGTCCACCAGTCATAAAAGAGCCAAGGTTGCCTACCTCTGGCCTAGACTTTGCTCAAATCACAGTTGCTAAAACTTCAGGAACTGGGTGGGTGTGGGAAATTGCCCTCTTGAATCAGGGAACACCAAAAGCCAGAGGGAAACCTAAAATGACTTTAAAAGTACGAAAACCTTTTTGCCAATTTCTCCTAGAGTCGACTGAGAGCTAGGCAATATATTATTAATATCAACTCCATTCCTCTACGGAGAGATTCTCAGTCATCCAGGACGTGGCTGAAAACATCTGGTTTAAAGCCTCTCCCAGGGAGTGGAGAGAACTGTAAACAAGAAAGCTTTGCAAACAGAGAGTTAACCTATTAGAAGCACATTTAATTAATGCCATCCCTGTCTGAAGAGATCTAATCAGAGCTGTAGAGCAGGGGTGTCAAACTCAATTTCATTGAGGGCCGCATCAACACTGCGGTTGCGGGGGGGGGGCAGGCGGATGGGTGTGGCCAGGGTGGGTGCAGCCTACTGGGTGGGTGTGGATAGAGTGGGTGTGGCCTATTGGGTGGGCATGGTCAGCTCTACATCATTCACATCAAGGGGGCCTTTGGGGACAGAAGTGGGACAGATCTGAGGATCTCTGGCAGAAGGGGGTGGGACCGGGGCAAGTGCCAAGGCATGGTCCACTGGAGGAGCCTCGCTGCCTGCTGAAACCCCTCCGCCGGAGTCCATCAAGCTGGATATGTGAAGTAGGTGAGGGCCATTTGCTGGCCACTTCCAGGCGATGGTGCATTTCTTCATTCCTCACAAAGCGGTGACACCTCCCCAGCATGCACCCAGGGGGCGGGGCCGACACGGCAGGGGCTGGTTCCTCGCTATTTCCAGGCGGTCTTGTGCAGCTAATACTGAATGCATTTCAGCATAAATTGTACATTGGCTCCCGGCCGGCCTGGGCCAGGCCAAGGCAGTGGGGGCCGTTCCCTCACTGTTTCCAGGATGGCTTCGCGGGCCACATGAAACCTCTTCACGGGCCGCATCCAGCCCCCAGGCCTTGTGTTTGACATGTCTGCTGTAGAGTTTTGAGGGGTTGTGTGAGTCTCAGCGGTCAAGCCCTAGAATTCAGAAAGAGCTTTTGCCTCATTTAAATGGGTGCTTACAATCTGCTACGAGTTCCACGAGGGTTGCGAGAAAGGGGGCACCGATGTGCAGTGAGTGATGGGGAATGGAGTGGACCCCAAAGGTGCTTTTTCAAGAGGCAACTGGACTGTTTTTGCTTTTCATTCAATCTGAATAGAGCTGGAAGGGACCTTGGAGATCTTCTAGTCTTACCCCCTGCTCAAGCAAGAGACCATATACCAGTGATGGCGAACCTTTTAGAGACCGAGTGCCCAGACTGCAACCCAAAACCCACTTATGCATCGTCGGGTGCCGGGTAGGTGTGGCCCATTGGGTGGGTGTGGCCCATTGGGTGGGCATGGCTGCAGTGGTAACAGCAGACTGGGTGGGACTAAAAAGTTCAATCAATTCTAACTTTACAAGATCTTTTTTTCCCCCCGAGAGGTTGAAATTGACTGATTGATTGAACCTTTTTTTTTTTTTTTTTGCACACGGCGGTGGAGGCCTAAAGCAAAAAGTTTTTATAAAACCCAGCTGAAGGCCTAGGACGATGGTGCGCGTGCCCACAGAGAGGGCTCTGAGTGCCGCCTCTGGCACCCGTGCCATAGGTTCGCCACCACTGCCATATACCATATCAGACAAGTGACTGTCCTGTCTCTTCTTAAAAATCTCCTGTGTTGAAGCCCCAACTTCTGAAGGCAAAGCCGTTCCACTGGTTGATTGTCCTCACTGTTAGGAAGTTTCTCCTTAATTCCAAGTTGCTTCTCTCCTTGAATTGGTTTCCATAATTGTTTCTTTTTCTTGCTTTCTGCTGCTTTGGAAAATAACTTAACCCCCCCTCTTCTTTGTTTCTTTTCCTTGAAGATGTTTCGCTTCTCGTCCAAGAAGCTTCTTCAGAACCTTCAGAACTGAAGAAGCTTCTTGGGTGAAAAGCAAAATGTCTACAAGGAAAACCCCCCAAAAAGTCCAGTTGCCTCTTGAAAAACCATCTTTGGGGTCCACTCCATTCCCCATCGCCCACTGCACATCAGTGCCCCATTTCGTGCAACTTGTAGCAGATTGTAAGCATCCATTTAAATGAGGCAAAAGCTTTTTTTGAATTCTAGGGCTTGACAGCTGAGACCCACACAAAACTCTACAGCTCTTATTGGATCTCTTCAGACAGGGATGACATTAATTAAATGTGCTTTTGATAGGTTAACTCTCTGTTTGCAAAGCTCTCTGTTTACAGTTCTCTCCACTCCCTGGGAGATGCTTTAAATCAGATGTTTTCAAACTTGTTCGGGCTGCAAAACCTGTTAGTTAAGGGGGAAAAAAAGAATCACTGAAAAACTCTGCTTTAAAGCAGTGTTTTTAAACTTTGGCATCTTTGAAGATGTGTGAACTTCATCTCCCAGAATTCCCCAGCCTGGCTAGGAAATTCTGAGAGTTAAAATCCACACTACTTAAAGTTGCCCAGGTTGAAAAAACACTGCTTTACACCAAGAGAATCTCCTTCCTTCCAGATGTTCTGAAATAGTGTTGTCCCAAAAAAAGAAATTTGATATATGAGTTCATAAAAATTAAAAGCCTAGTGGTTGCCTTTGTTGCCTAATGGACTGAACCCGGAAAAATAGATTAATTCAGTCATGATGTTCCAATGAGATTATTTCAGGAAACCGTGGCGATGCGAACCCCAGCAAACCCAACCAATTATTGTATATTATTCAGTAAACCAACAAAAATAGGTTTTTAGTGTTAAGCAGGAACGTGTGTCTATGAGTGCAAGGCGCGCACACATACACCCACCAATTTCACTGGACACCAAAAGATTTTTTAGAAGTATAATTCTAAGCATACACCCAGGGGGTGGAGTCGATACGGCAGGGGCTGGTTCCTTGCTGTTTCCAGACGGTCTTGTGGAGCTAAGACTGAATGCGTTTCAGCATAGATTGTACATTAGCTCCCGGCTGGCCTGGGCCAGGCCAAGGCAGTGGGGGCTGTTCCCTCACTGTTTCCAGGATGGCTTCGTGGCCACATAAAACCACTTCACGGGCCGCATCCAGCCCCCCCCCCCAATCTTGTGTTTGACATGTCTGTCGTATAGATCAAGGGTAGGCAACCTTGATCTATCTTTTATTACTCGTGGACGTCAACTCCCTGAATTCCTGAACCAGCCTGGCTCAGCTTAGAAACCTCTCCCTTTCCCCTCAGCACAGCTGGCTCAGGAATTTTGTGAGTTGAACTCCACAAATCATAAAAGAGCCAAGGTGGCTTACCACTGGTATAGGGTTTCCTCCTCAAGCAGGGGTTGGACTAGAAGATCTCCAAGCTCCCTTCCAACTCTTGTTATTTTGTTATTCCAGTCGTACTTGCGTACTGCTTGTATTTCAACAACAGTTCCACGTTTCTATATGATCCTTTCACATGTGCAGCTTAGCCAACAGGTACTGAAGGATGTACATTGCCATTAAGTTACAAGGCAGCCTTGAGGCTTAATACTGATGAATAATGAGGCACCCTTCTAGGGGGTCATGCTCTCAATCCATCAATGTCAGCACAGGAAACCAGGTTGTCTACTTGTGCAAACAAATTTGCAAAATCATTTTGGTGGCTTTGGAGGGCAGAAATTTTCATACCTAGTGACAGCAAAAACCGTCCTTGCAGTCTTCAACCCAGTAGTTCTGCTTTTCATTTTGACTTGAACCTAAGTCCTTGATCAGGTCATTTCCATGTGTTTTATATGAGGATCACCAAACGTTGTTGTTGTTGTTGTTAGTTGCGAAGTCATGTCCAACCCATCGCGACCCCATGGACAACGTTCCTCCAGGCCTTCCTGTCTTCCACCATCTTCTGGAGTCCATTTAAGCTCACGCCTACTGCTTCAGGGATTCCATCCAGCCACCTCATTCTGTCGTCCCCTTCTCCTATTGCCCTCAGTCTTTCCCAGCATTAGGCTCTTCTCCAGTGATTCCTTCCTTCTCATAAGGTGGCCAAAGTATTTGAGTTTCAACTTCAGGATCTGGCCTTCTAAAGAGCAGTCAGGGTTGATCTCCTCTAGGACTGACCGGTTTGATCACCTTGCAGTCCAGGGGACTCGCAGGAGTCTTCTCCAGCACCATAGTTCAAAGGCCTCAATTCTTTGGCGCTCAGCCTTTCTTATGGTCCAACTTTCACAGCCATACATTGCAACTGGGAAAATCATGTCCTTCACTATACGTACTTTTGTTGGCAGGGTAAATCCAGAACTTTGTCACTGTTCATCCCTGGCTGGCGCATTGCAGCATCTTCATCTGTTTTGTCTAAGCTCCACTTCTCTGCTGGTTTCAGTACTGGCAGATTGTTGTCCCATGGCACTGGTGTCTTGGCTGGAGGCAGGTTGAGGTATTTAATTGATTTCTTATTTTTAGCAGAGAAACCAGCAACATTAGAATAGAATTCTTTATTGGCCAAGTGTGATTGGACACACAAGGAATTGGTCCCTGGTAAATAAACTCTCTGTACATACAAGCAACAAGTGATAAATCATGATCATAATCATAAAATACAATCATCATAAGATACAATACTCCATGCTAGTCATAAAGTTCTAAAAGCAATCAACATAAATTGTAAGATACAAACAACAAAATGATAGTCCTAAGATGCTAAAGGAATAGGTAATAGGAAAGATGAGAAGGACAATAGTAATACAGCCCTACTATGTGGTTTGACATCCCAGGGCATAAAACAGTGTTGTGGGAATTAATTGTTTAGCAGACTAAACAATTTAGCAGAGGGGAAACTGTCTTTGTGTCCAGTTGTTTTAGCAGGGTTTTTCAACCTTTTCACCCATTGTACCACTTTTAGGATATGGCCACATCTGAGTACCACCAGTCGCCTAGCAAGGAGTCAAAAACTTGATGACCCCCCCCCAAAAAAGGAAAAAAGTGATAAAGTACAGGTAGTCCTTGACTTACAACAGTTCGCTTAGTGACTGTTCGAAGTTACAATGGCACTGTGCCCCCCAAGCCACAGCTGAGCAAGACACCTGCCTGCCTACCCAGTGGCACTCTTCCTCCTGTCCAAGGTTTTCATTGTTGTGAGCATTTCTGTTGAGGATTGGCAGTGGGGGTGGGATGGGGGTGTTTGGTTTTTATTCCCCCCGTCTGCTGGGTGGTTGCAGCAGGTTTTGGTCACTTCACATGACCCTGGGACACTGCAACCATCATAAATATGAATCAATTGCCAAGCATCTAAATATAAATCACAAGACCCTGGAGATGCTGCAACATTCCAGCTGATCAATGCTTCTTCTGGGCTCAGAAGCGCCAGGATCAGCACCAAGCTCCAGCTGGAGCCTGGCACTGATCCTGGCGCTTCCACTGAGCCCTGACAGCCCTGCAGCTCCAGCCATCTCTGGCTCAGGCTTGTGTGGTGCCGCCACCAGTTCAGCTCATTCCCCTCCCCTACTACTTTTCTAGGATGGTCGCGTACCACCTGCCAGGTGCCAATGTACCACAGGTGGTACCCGTACCACTGGTTGAAAAGCCTTGTCCTATTATAGCATCGTTTTGAGGGATGAAGTTGAAAGAGTTTATGTCCAGGATGTGAGGGATCTGTAGGTATTTTCACAGTCCTCTTTCTGGCTCATGCAGTACACAAGTCCTCAGTGGAAAGCAGGCTGGTTGCAATTGTTTTTTCCGCAGTCCTAACTATTCGTTGAAGTCTGTGTCATGTTTGGTTGCTGTGCCAAACCAGACAGTTATAGAAGGGCAAATGATAGATTCAATCATTCCTTTGTAGAACTGTATCAGCAGCTCCTCCAATCTGAGCTTTCTTAGTTGGCACAAGAACATTCTTTGTTGTGCTTTTTTGATGACATTTTTTATGTTACGTGTCCATTTCAAATCCTGGGAGATTATAGAACCCAGAAACCTGAAGGTCTGTATTGTTGATATTTTGTTGTCTAGTATTATAAGAATTTAGAATAGAATAGCGCTGGAAGGGACCTTGGAGATTTTCTATCTAGTCCAACCCCCTGCTCAAGCAGGAGAATCTATACCATTTCAGACAAGTGACCGTCTAGTCTCTTCTTAAAAAACTCCACTGATGGAGTGCCCACAATTTCTGGAGACAAGCTGTTCCACTGTTTAATTGTCCTCACTGTTAGGAAGTTTCTCCTTAATTCCAGGTTGCTTCTCTCTTTGATCAGTTTCCAACCATTGTTTCTCGTCCTGCCTTCTGGTTCTCTGGTGAACAATGTGACCCTTTCTGCCTTGTGGCAGTCCTTCAGATACTGGAACACTGCTATCATGTCTCTCCTATTTCTTTTTTTCTTTAGATTAGCCAAACCCAAGTCCCGCAGCCGTTCTTCATATGTTTTAGTCTCCAGGCCTTTGATAATTTTAGTTCCTCTTCTCTGAACTTTTTCCAAAATCTTAACATCTTTTCTGTAGTATGGTGACCAAAATTGCTTACAGTATTCCAAGTGTGGTCTTACTAAGGTTTTATAAAGTGGTACGAATACTTCACGTGATCTTGATTCTATGCCTCTGTTTATACCCAGGACTGTATTAGCTTTTTTGGCTGGTGCTGCACACTGCTGGCTCATATTCAAGAGGTGGGGAATAGGAGGGGTTCTCCTAAAATCTACTATCATCTCTAAGTTCTGAGTGTGTTCAGTTCAAGATTGTTCTGGCCGCACCACAAGTTAGACAAAAGTAATTGTCACATGGACATTCTGTTTTTGCCATATCATCGGGACAGGAACCAGCATTGACTTCTGAGTTCCTCTGAGCCAAGCTCTAAGATCAACAACACATCTTGCACAACAAAGTAGCCCAGGCCTTGTCTTGATCCCCAACCTCACAATCAAAATAGAGTACATATACTTTCTTAACAATTGCAGTCATGGTGCGTTTTTGAGGCTTAAGCATATAGACGCCACAAATGTAGCAGAACGTATCATGGCCGTTCCCACATTGGTCAGCCATTTCTGCTGTCCCCCGTCATCCTTTAACAAGAAATCTAGAGCCGGTTTACTTGTTATGCAAATTACATGTACACAGACAATGTTTTGCCATGTATCAAAATGCATGGAAATTGATATCGACAAAATGATACCATCTGTGCATGCAAGCTGCTTTATAGCCTTTCCAGGCAGCATCCATCCAGCCTAAGCATGCCTAGGCATGCCCAAACTATACCAGATCTACAAATGTTATGCAATATGCCTCAGATGCATGCCTGAACACGCATGAGCTACACAAAGCATTTTACAATGCAAGCGAAAATGAGTAAACTTAAAATATATCTAAGAAGAAATTACAAAACAAGATTTTTATAAAGCAGTAAGTGCTAAGTTAAATTTCAGGTTAGTTTCAGGATTAACAGCCAGATAGGTTTGTTGCTATAGAAATAGCTAGCATATACTGTTGTGTAAAAGTAAAAAGTTGAGGCTGTAATGTTAATCTTCTACTGTGCTAAAGAGAGTTTTTTTTTCCCTTTCCCCTCTTTACTCTCTATTTTCTTTTTCCCTCCCCCGCCTATTCTATTACTTTTTAAAAATTTATCTTCGTATTTTATACTTAGATAAACTAATACAAATGTAATCTCAAAAGGATTAACAGGCAAAAATTTATAAGATACACCCAGAAGTGTTCAGGAAGCAAAATGTTTGTTGTCCAGGACACGAACCCAACCTCTGTACAGTGCTGTCTCGTGGGTGTATGCGTCCACACCTTGCACACCTAATACCCATGGTTTTTTTTAAATCACCAAACAGCCCCCGCCCAACAGGCAACGTCGAAGGTAGCGCAACCCACAAGTCCCCCGCTACTTTAAAGATTAAACCCCGAAGGTCCCCAGAGTCCTTGACGGATTTGCAAACATCCCCCTACGACTTTTAGGTTCCCATTGCCGGAGGTGGGAAAAGCTCAGAAAGCCAGGAAAAATAGGGCAACGTTTTAAAAAGGGCAAGATCCCTCCTCCGATAGGAAAAGCAACGGAAACCAACCAAAGCCAAAACGTCGGATTTGAAATCTGATTATTTGGGGGGGGGGAGGGGACGTGTGTGTGTGTGTGTGCGTGTGTGTGTGTGTGTGTTGCTTTTGGTAGCCACAATGAACACATCAGCAGGGAGGGGCGCGCCCGTGTAGCCTTCCCTGCCCATTGCCAGGATCGGAAAGCAATTTCCTGCCTTGTTCTGTTGTTTATTTCTACGCTGGCGTTTTTTTTTACCCCGCTTTGCAATTTGGGGTTCCTCTGTTTCCCCCCCCCCCATTCCTCTCCTCCCCCGCCCCAAATCACCGCCTCCCCCCCGCCTCCCTCTCCCCGCGCCAGCCACTCACCTGCCTTCGCTCGCTCGCTCGCCCGCCCGCAAAGCTTAATTCAAAACCCCACTTTTGCCAGAGAGACGGACAGGAAGTGCCGTATTTATTTATGGGATCCAGCTCTCTCCCCTTATTCTCCCACCCCACCCTGAAATCCCCTGCCCCTCTAGCCCCGGCAGCTTCATGGTTTCAACCCTTTAGAGGGCGATCCAGCGACGCGCTCTGCTTTGGGCGGAGGAATCAATGAACGGAGGAGGGTCTCCCATTTCAAAGAGCGGCCCACGACGCCCCTCCCCCGTACATCTCGCCTCTTAGGGGCCTCCTGGGGGGGGCTGCACCCCCCCCCAAAGTAGGGAAGGTCCGTTTGCTGAATAGGAATTAGGGCTACGCAGATCATATGGTGGACAACTTGGATACTTAATTCTTTTTTCCCTAAAGTTCAGATGGGCCCTTGAATTGCCATCTGGGGCTCTGGGTCAGGCTTCCTTGGGGCCGCATATGACTTGGGGAAAAGCTGAGAGGGTGCAAGTCCCTCGACTGGACTTTTGTCTTGAAAAGTCCCTTCAGCAGAAGACTCTGAGAGCATTCCTATATCCTTTAATTCAGTGTTTCTTTAAGTTAGGGCAGAGGTAGGCAACCTTGGCTCTTTTATGACTCGGTGGACTTCAACTCCCAGAATTCCTGAGCCAGCATGGCTCAGCTTGGAAACCTCTCTTTCCCCCTCAGCATGGCTGGCTCAGGAATTCTGGGAGTTGAAGTCCATGAGTCATGAAAGAGCCAAGGTTCCTCGCCCCTGGTCTAATCTAATGAAGAGAAGAGTTGGGGGGAGCATGACAACTGTCTTCCAGTACTTGAGGAGCTGCCACAAAGCAGAGAGAATTGACTCATTCTCTAGGCCTCGGGCATAGGATAAGAAGTAATGGGTGGAAGCTTGTTATAGAGCAGTGGTGGCGAACCTATGGCACGCGTGCCAGAGGCGGCACTCAGAGCTCTCTCTGTGGGCACTTATCTGAATTACTGGTGGCGGGCTGCGGAGCTCCAGAGTGCACCGGTCAAGGGGCCGGCAGGCTGCAGCTGCTGACGGGCACTGTCGGCCCCCATGTGCTTGCTGGCCTGTGGGGGGGGGCGATGGTGTCAGGCAGCAGCTGCCCCAGCCCCTGCCTTGCCTTGCCCTGAGATAATGGCACCCCCACCCTACCTCACCTCACCTCGCAGGACGAGCCTCCTACCCACCACCCCACCTTCCAGAGACCCCCTGGATCTCCCCCAACCCTGCCTAGCCCCCACAGGCATCCCTCCCCATGAGCAACATCGAGGTGACCACGTCCACCTTGGCCACACCCACCCCATCTGCCATGACCATACAGCCACGCCCACCCAGTGGGCCACACCCACCTGGCACCCGGCAATAAATAAGTGGGTTTGGGGTTACAGTTTGGGCACTTGGTCTCTAAAAGGTTCGCCATCACTGTTATAGAGAGATCCAACCTAGAAGTCAGGGGAAATTTTCTGATGGTGAGAAGAATGAATCAATGGAGTATCTTGCCTCCTGGAGTTGTGGGTGCACCATCACTGGAGATTTTTTTAAATAGATTGGACACCCATTTGACTGGGATGGCATAAGGTCTCCTGCCTTGGAAGACCTCCAAGGTCCCTTCTAGCAACATGAAACCGGGTGAGATTAAGTCCTGTCCCGAGGATATGGCATAGCCCAGTGATGGCGAACCTTTTAGAGAATGAGTGCCTAAACTTCAACCTAAAACCCACTTATGTATTGTCAGGTGCTGGGTGGATGTGGCCCACTGGGTGGGCGTGGCTACGATGGTCATGGCAGACGGGTGGGCATAGCCAGGGTGGGCAACTCAATGTTGCTCCTGGGGAGGGACACCTTTGGGGGCTGGGCAGGGTTGGGGGAGTTCCTGGGGTCTCTGGTGGGTGGGACGGTGGGCAGGAGGCTGGTTCTGCGTGGTGAGGCGAGGCAGGGCGGGGGTACCATGTTGCAGGGCTAGGTGAGGCAAGGGGCCAGGGGGCTGCTGCCTGACACCATCGGCCTCCGCACACAAAGGCCAGCAAGTGCATGGGATTTCGGCAAGTTAGCAGGGGCTGGTTGAAGAAGACGGTTGCCATCTCCGGGGCATGGCGCGTGTGCCCACAGAGAGGGCTCTGAGTGCTGCTTCTGGCATGCGTGCCATAGGTTCGCCACCACTGACATAGCCAAACAGCTACTGGGCATGTGCGTACAGGGGTTAGATCAGTGGCTCCCAACCTTTTCTATACCCTGCACCCCTAAAACGCTTCTGATATATTCTTGCACCCCTCACAAAAGTTCAAAATAATGGCAACAAATTATGCATATATACTATAATTTTGAAAACCCAAGTTTTCGCACCCGCTAGAATATCATCTCGCACCCCCAGGGGGTTCAAGCACCCCCAGTTGGGAACCCCTGGGATAGATCGGGTGTCAAACTGCTGGCCCACAGGCCGGACATGTCAACTGGAAGCTGCGCCTACCCCATTGCCAGCAATGGCAAAACCGTCTCGAAACATTGTGCAATGTGACGTCACGAGTTTGACATGTCTGGTAACGCAAGGCCATGGCTTCGGGCAGCTAAGAGCCCGAAGCCATGGCCTTGCGTTATCTCGTAGCAACAAACAGCATACAGGTAGTCCTCGACTTATGACCACAATTGAGCCTAAAATTTATGTTGCTAAGTGAAACATTTGTTAGGTGAGGTTTGCCCCATTTTACAACTTTTCTTGCCACAGTATTAAGTGAATCACTGCAATTGTTAAGTAAGTAACACAATTGATAAGTGAATCTGGCTTCCCCATTGACTCTGTTTGTAAGGTCACAAAAGGTGATCGATCACCTGACCCCAGGGACACTGCAGCCGTCATAAATATGAGTCAGTTGCCAAGCGTCTGAATTTTGATCACGTCACCCTGGGGATGCGGCAAAGCTTGCAACTGTGAAAAACGGTCCTGAGTCACTTTTGTCAGTGCCATCGCATCTTTGAACGGTCGCTAAATGAACTAATTGTTGTTAAATCGAGGACTACCTGTATTAGAAAACTATTCAGAAAATCCTTGGTTTTACAAGAGCTTCTGGAAAGATTTTTTTAAAAAATAGCAGTGAAATATTGCAGAACAATTAATCCACTGAAGTGCTTGCTTCCAGATACAGCAAAGAGAGCCCCCAGGATGTCATTTATTTCTAGCTTAGGAGATGGACTTTTCAAGATAATGG
This sequence comes from Crotalus tigris, assembly GCF_016545835.1. Lineage (NCBI taxonomy): Eukaryota > Metazoa > Chordata > Lepidosauria > Squamata > Viperidae > Crotalus > Crotalus tigris. The sequence goes on along the minus strand of NW_024097874.1, from coordinate 574,540 downwards.
CTGCAAAAACAACAACAACAAAAAAAACAGACTCGGGAACAGCATATCTCCCAAGAACAACTTCAACAGTGGGGAATAGATTTTTCTTTTTTTAAAGCTGCATGCTGACCATTTGAGCTTTTAGAAGACTGGGACTGGCAAGCAAGCGAAATCCGAGATTTCTTTGATGTCAGGGGTAGGCCACCTTGGCTCTTTTATGACTCGTGGACTTCAACTCCCAGAATTCCTGAGCCAGCCATGCTGAGGGGAAAGGGAGGGATTTCCCAGCTGAGTCATGCTGGCCCAGGAATTCTGGGAGTTGAAGTCCACGAGTCATAAAAGAGCCAAGGTTGCCCACCCCTGGTCTAAGGGCTATTCTAAGTGTTATTTATATAGCCTAGGGGTAAGCAACCTTGGCTCTTTTATGACTTGTGGACTTCAACTCCCAGAATTCCTGAGCTAGCCTGGCTCAGCTTGGAAACCTCTCCCTTTCCCCTCAGCATGGCTGGCTCAGGAATTCTGGGAGTTGAAGTCCACGAGTCATAAAAGAGCCAAGGTGGCCTACCTGTTTTAGGTCAACCCGTAACTGCACTTCAGGAGACTCGAGTAGAATCCGACACCTTTGCGAAGGCGACAATATAGAGGCGTCGCCATGACGTCCTGCCAGCCCCGCCCCTTTCGAATCTCCGCGGGATCGTTTCCCCGATCAAAGGGACTCTGCTTGCAATTCAATTGCCCCATGCTCTTTTTGTCTTTTGACACACAAACACACACATACCCCATTCCGTGACGCCTTTGCACCGTATTTTTTTAATGTCTTTCCCCTGCAATACAGATTGCGGGGGTGTGCTATATGTGAACATGGAGGTTCGATTTACTATAGGAAGAACCAACTGCAAGAACCAACCGTGATACACTCGCCTGGGTCTTTACCAGGAGAGAGTTAAATAGGCGCACTTAAAAAAATAGTTATTTACTCAAGGATAATTTCCCTTTAACTTTCCTTCCTCCCCCAACCCCTCCGCCGCTTGCTGGATTTCTTATTCTCTGATCTCTTTTTTTTTTTTTCAGAAACTTTCCAATTTAACTTACCCTTTCCGACCGGTTGAAATTCGCCCAGCAAAACTAAACAATGACAACACCAAACTACAAAGTTTTATCCAAAGGAACTACAGGAAAAGGAATTCAGTAAGAGGAAGGGGGGGGGGAGAAAAAAAAAAGAAAAAAGAACAGGCTGCATTTCTGGATCTGCTCTAGCTACTGAACTTTGTGCGTTTAACCCGTTCAGCTTTTCGTAAAATTGCGCGGTTTCACTAACACGATTGTAAAATGATCTCCCAGCCAATCCTGCTTCCCTGTGCAGAATTCAGAAGGCAGAACAGATTTTACAGCACAGATTAAAGCAACGCGGGAAGCAAAAAAAAAAAAAAAGTATTTGCAATAATGATTCCATTTTGGAATAAGTTCGCCTAGAGATTAGCTTTAGTTAGCTTTTGTTAAAACTGTAACCAAAGTCCAGAACTGATCCTAAACTGGTTTTGAGGAAATGTGTTTAAACTGGATCCGTGTACAAAGGACTTTCCAGCTGTGCACATGACAATAAATAGATGCACGTTGTTGTCATAAAATTGCTAAACTACACATGCTACCACAATGCTGATGCGGCCCTCAATGAAATTGAGTTTGACACCCCTGATTTATCAGGTTGAGGATTTAAAAAAATGTGGACTGAGAGGCTGGAGGGATTTGTATAACATCTGTGACGGAGGGAGGATTAAAAGCTTATAATTACCTGTTGAAGAGAGGTTGGGATTCATTATATTTAATCACTTTGGTTTTCTTTTGTCTTTTGTCTTTTTTTTTCTTTAAATTTGTCTTTTAATTTTATGTAAAATTCTCCATACAGGAAGTCATTGACTTATGACAATTATGCTCAGAAATTACATGGGTCATTAGAGAGAGAAGAGAGAAAAAGAGAGAAGCAGCCTAGAACTAAGGAGAAACTTCCTGACAGTTAGAACAATTAACCAGTGGAACAACCTGCTCCAGAAGCGGTGAATGCTCCAACACTGGAGGTTTTTAAGAAGAGACTGGACAGCCATTTGTCTGAAATGGTGTAGGGTTTCCTGCCTGAACAGGGGGTTGGGCTAGATGACCTCCAAGGTCCCTTCCAACTTTATTATTATTATTATTATTATTATTATTATTATTATTATTATTATTATTATTATTATTATTATTATTTAGTGGCTCATGTGGCTGATTTCACAAATTTTTGTGGTAGTCACTAAGGCAACTGATTGAGCAAAACCATAATATGTGATCTGCATTTTTTGCCAGAAACTAGAAATAAATGTCAATTTCCAGCAAGAAATGTCATAAATAGCACTCACATAACCAGGGAACACTGCAAACGGACGTAAATGCAGCCCATTTCCTGAGCACCCAAAATGTGATCACATGACTGCAATGGCAGTTGCGGGGGGAGCAGTTGTAACTTTAAGTCCAGGTCACGAGTAACTTTTTTGAAAACAGTATTGAAGTGGATCAAGGGAAGTCATTCCTCCTTCCTATTCTGCTTTGGAATATAGCACACACACACACATCCTGTTATATTTGGGTGCCACATTTTATAAATAACACTTGAGAAGCTGGAGCATGTGACGAAGAGCAACTGGGATGACAAAGGCCTTGAAGGAATAGCAAAGAATTTAGGGCAATCTAATCCTAATCTAATCTAATCTTAATTTAAAGAAAAGAAGACTGTGGGGAGACCCAAGAACTTTTTAAATAAAAGCAGTCCTTGATTTACAACCATTCATTTAGTCACTATTCAAATTTACAACAGCACTGAAAAAAGTGACATGACCCATTTTCACACTTACAACCATTGGTCACTTTATCAAAATTCGGATGCTTGTGACAACCGGTACGTATTTAGAGCAGGGCTTTTCAACCTTTTCAGAGATTGCACCACTTTTAGGATATGGCAATATTTAAGTACCAGCAGTCGCCTAGCAGGTGGGTGTGGCCTGCTCACTGGACACCTGGGTCACCACGGAACAAGTCGCACCGGCTAACTCGATGTGGAGACAACTTGGTGCCCCACAAGCTCGCCTCCCCAAACTGCTAGCAGCCAAGCGCATGCGCACGCGCACATATGCACACGCACCGCATTCCAGGTTTGGGGATTTTTAGCCACAGAGAAAGGAGAGGGCCTTCTCCTCAAACCCAGGCACAATTGGCAATTTGCTAGCTCAGATGTGGAAACAAATCTCCAAGCTTGGAATATTTGTGTGTGCACGCATCTCTCTCTCTCTCTGTGTGTGTGTGTGTGTGTGTGTGTGTATAGCACGCTCAAGAGATGTTCTTTTCCCAATCTCAGAGGTTGTTTCCCTGTCTGGTGCCCCCTCCTGGCAAAGCAGGAAGTGGAGGACATTTGCAGGAAGCAGTTTCCTCCAAGTCCAACTTCTGTCTTAACAGATCCCTAGAGAGCAAGAGGAGGCATCAGGAGAGCAGCATTCCTAGGTCCTGCACAAGGGAGGCTGGCCCTTCTCGAAAGGGAATTCCCATTTCCAATCGTGGGTGGTAAGGATGCTGGCTTGTTGGGGCAGCCTTCCCTCACACAGCTCCCCTGCCACCCCCTCCTCTCCAGAGATCTGCAGGAGAGACAGAGATCTGAAGGGCAAGGTGCAGCCTCCATATTGGCCACTCCATGATAGCATTATTCCACTATCTCCGGGGCCACCACAACGAAGAGGGAGTCAAGCTATTCTCCAAGGCGCCTGAAGGCAGGACAAGAAGCAACAGATGGAAACTAATCAAGGAGAGAAGCAACCTAGAACTAAGGAGAAACTTCCTGACAGTTAGAACAATTAACCAGTGGAACAACCTGCCTCCAGAAGCGGTGAACGCGCCAACACTGGAAGTTTTTAAGAAGAAACTGGACAGCCATTTGTCCGAAATGGTATAGGGTTTCCTGCCTGAGCAGGGGGTTGGACTTGATGACCTCCAAGGTCCCTTCCAACTTTATCATCATTATTATTATTACTATTATTATTATTATTATTACTTTTACCTCTCCAAGCCCTCCTCAATTAAACATGCATTATATATAAATTAAAACACAGCCAAAAAAACCATACTTAAATCACTAATTACAGCTCTTCACATATTTTCTTAAAAAAAGAAAACACTTTTATTGATGTTAGGAAGGAAGAGCAAACTTTATTAAGGAACTCTTAACAGGAAGGGTATTGAAGACCCCCAAAGGTCTTGTTCTTCCTAATCTGCCTGCTCTTTGAACCTTTAGTTCTCATTATTTTATTATTATGTATTTAAGAAGAAGATCAAAGGCCTCCATAGCTCAGGATAGTCACCTTAAAATCAGAACCCAGAAAAATTTTGTTAATCCACCAGACCACCCTATCAAGTATGAAGATAATTTTGGAGCCCTGAGAGCATGCAGGTGACCAGTCAGAATATTAGTGGCACACCTATTAGCAACTGGAAGTGCATAAGTCCATGTATTTCCCTGTCTCCCCACTCAATCCATACATCCTTTAATTTTCAGACACATCTTTTTCTAGCACTCCTGAATTCTCTCCCAAAGAGGGAAAGTTCACAGCCTGCAGGTTGCTAGCAAAGTCGTCAAAGAATGTAGTTATTGCTGCTAAAGGCAAGAATAAATAACGAATCAAATTAATGAAATGAAATTTTGTAGCTCTCTCCTATTACTACATCCTGTTACCTCCAGAACGCGGCCTGGGATTGCACAAGGGGCTAGGCTAAAATCCAGTTGAGTAGTTTGCAGCCAGGTGTTCAGTACATATCTTGCCAATGTGATTTTAATAGCCCAGGAAGGGATAGGACAGTGATGGCGAACCTTTTAGAGACCGAGTGCCCAAACTGCAACCCAAAACCCACTTATGCATCGTCAGGTGGGTGTGGCCCATTGGATGGGCGTGGCTGCGATGGTAACAGCAGACTGGGTGGGACTAAAAAGTTCAATCAATCAATTCCAACTTTGCAAGATCTTTTTTTTTCCACGAGAAGTTAAAATTGACTGATTGAACCTTTTGTTTTTTCACAGTGGTGGAGGCCTAAAGTGAAAAAGTTTTATAAAACCCAGCTGAAGGGCTAGGACTGGGGCGACGGCGCGTGTGCCCACAGAGAGGGCTCTGAGTGCCACCTCTGGCACCCGTGCCATAGGTTCGCCACCACTGGGATAGGACAGTGATGGTGAACCTTTTAGAGACCGAGTGCCCCCAAACTGTCCCCCCGTCCCCGTTCCGCCCTGCCCGCTGGATCACCCACCATCTCCACAGCCTGCCATAGATCACCCAGGCAGCCCAGCAGCGCCACGGTGGCCACGCCCTCCGCCCATGCCCTGCAGCAGCCTCTGCGTGCGATGGGATGCAAGTCTTGTCCCCACTGCCTGGCTACCATGTCCTTGGCTGCGCTGCTTCATATGGGCTGCACCTTGGGGCAACTCTCTGGGGGGGCTGCTGGTGAGGAGGGGGCCATGGGAGGAGACGGGGCTGGAGCAGTGATGTGTATGCCCACAGAGAGGGCTCCAAGTGCCACCTCTGGTACCTGTGCCATAGGTTTGCCACCACTGGGATAGGAAAACCCGAGGAAAAATTTGTAATCAATAAACCATGATGGACTCTGCTTGTTTTGCCCTATTTGGATTCTCCTCCCCAGCGGCAGCTCATCGATTTCAGAACTGCACAGCCACAAAGACAGAGGCCTTCAGCCTCCCAATCCCTGCTTAGAGAGGGATTTGCATTTCGGCCAGGGTCAGGCCATACGCCCCCAATCGAAGGAAAACCCTGAATTCAGTGGGCCAGAAGGCAGCCCAGCCACCTCGCCCCTCCGGTTCCTTCTCCTCATCCCCTGGGCACAGACCCAGTCGCTGTTCCTCGCCACAGCTGGGGCGGGACTTGAAGTACCTCCTTATTGCAAAGTGATACTCCCCCGGCGCTCTCGCCTGCCGCTATGCCAACAGCCCCAACTAAAAGCTGCGCGCTCCAGGAGACGGCAGCTGAACAGCAGCTTTGCAGCTTGTCAGCGGTGCTCAAAGGCTGCCCAACTTTACTGGGGAATTTTGGGGTTGGAAAGCCTCCCCGCCCCCTGCAGCTATCTCCTTCGGAGCCTTTGTGATCTTGACGGCACCCAGCACAGATCTGCCAGCTTCATCCTGCACTCACTCGGTGCTCTTGCCCGCCACCATGCCCATCGAGATCAGGAAGGCTCTGAAGGAGGTAGCTGTGGGGAGGGGGGGGAGCAGGAAGCTTTCCAGCAGGTGCTGCCATGCCTACAAACTGCTCAAAAATCTAAAACGTCCCTCGGAACCAGATCCTTGCAAAAATGCAACATTTTTTTTTAACATTACAGGCTGTTCTCCATTTATGGCCATAATTGAGCCCGTTAAATCGTGAAGGTTGTAAAATGAGTTATCATATGACCATACCCAATGTCATGATTTTTGTGGCAATCCTTAAGCATTGTGATTGTTAAATGAACCCATTGTTTTGCTAGGGGGCAATTTTTGCCAGAAAGTTCGAAGCAAGCACCAATTTCAATAAACTGGGGTCAAAATTATAGGGTGCTGCTCATGACGGCAAATGCGAGCCAGATGCTGAACAGTCCAAATGCCGTCATGTCACCATGGCGGGGACGATGGAACTTTGAATTCGGGTCTCAAGTCGCTTTCAGAGAGTCCGTTGTAATGTCAAATGGTCACAAAGCAACCAGTCATGTGTTAATGCGACCGGACTCCTATGTTAAAGGAATTCATCCTCAGGTTTTTCAAAACATTTTTGTCTACTCACGGTCTCCATCCATGCGGACATCAACTACAGGTATATTACAGATTACAGGTAGTTTAACAATTGTAGTCGGTTAGAAACCCACTGAGTGTGTTGGGATCTCACCACTGAGCAAGAGTTGAGATGCTGAAAAAGCCTTTGATCAATTAGATTGGAAATTTCTATTTTTATTGGTAGAGAAAATGAATTTTGGGGATAATTTTTTATATGCACTTAAAGCTATATATCAGCAACAATCCGCACAAATCGTTGTAAATGGGGGATTGACTGAGAATTTTAATATTGAAAAAGGGACAAGACAAGGATGCCCATTATCCCCATTGTTATTTGTTTTAACGTTGGAAATTTTATTGATTCAGATTCGAGAATCAAAGATAGTTAAGGGCGTAAAGATAAGGAAGAATGAGTATAAATTGCGGGCTTTTGCGGATAATTTGGTCTTAATTTTGGAACAACCGAATCAAACGATTGATTGTTTATTAGAACTTATAACACAGTATGGGAATGTCTCTGGTTTTAAAGTCAATAATTATAAGACTAAGATATTATCTAAGAATATGTTAGTTAAGGATAGGGAAAGTTTGGTCAAAGCCACAGGTTTTCAGATGGTAAAAAAGGTTAAATATTTGGGAGTATATTTAACCGCTTCAAATGGAAAATTGTATAAGAATAATTATGAACCATTATGGGGAAAAGTACAAAAGGACTTAAAAGACTGGAAAAAACTGCAATTGTCATTGTTGGGGAGAATTTCAGCTGTAAAAATGAATGTTCTACCAAAGTTTCTTTTTTTGTTTCAGATGATACCTATTTTAAAAAAAGAGGCAAATTTGGATGAATGGCAAAGGGGTATCAACAATTTTATATGGGCCGGAAAGAAACCAAGGGTTAAGTTTAAGATTTTACAGGATGCTCGAGAAAGAGGAGGACTTAAGGCACCCAACTTGAAATTATATTATGATGCAGCCGCTTTAACTTGGTTAAGCGACTGGCTCAACTTAACAAATAAGGATATTTTGTTTTTGGAAGGTTGGGACTTAATATATGGTTGGCATGCATACCTGATTTTCAATAAGAAAGTTGATCGGATTTTTAAATTACATATTTTGAGGAATGCCTTACTTCGTGTTTGGAAAAAGTATTATTTTAGATTGAATTATAAAATACCTATCTGGGGGATTCCCAGACATGCAATTGAGGGAATTTCTAAGGGGACAAATTTTGATAAAATCTCGTATAAAGAATTGTTAATTTGGTCTGGTTCGAATTGGCATTTGAAATCCCTAGATGTATTAAGGCAAGAAAATACTCGACAGTCATGGTTTCAATACTTACAAATAGTGGATAGATGGACTGTAGATAAGAAAGAGGGAATAACATTAGAAGATAAACAATTGATTATTCAGATTAAAAATCAGAGTCAGGCTCATATAAAAAGAATTTACAATGTTTTATTAGAGTTAGACTCGGAAACAGAATTGGTTAAAGACTGTATGATTAAATGGGCTCAAAATATACAGGAACCGATTTCATTGGATTTATGGGAGACAATTTGGACTAGAAATGTTAAATTTACACAAGCTCAAAATTTGAGAGAAAATTTTTATAAAATGTTTTACAGATGGCACTTAGATCCTAAAAATGATCTTGTATGTATCCTAACATACAGCCCAAATGTTGGAGATGTGGCAATAAAGATGCGACATATTTTCATATTTGGTGGAATTGTAAAAAGGTAAAGGCATTTTGGATTATGATTTGGTGGAACATTCAAAAGATTTTTAGAAGGAAGATAAAGTTTACTCCTCAACTATTTTTATTGGGTATCTTTGTGGATTTAAATGATAAAGAAACTATTTTGATGTTGAATTTATTAACTGCCGCAAGGTTATTAATAGGTTTATATTGGAAGAAAGATTCTTTGCCTACTTTAGAAGAATGGGTATTTAAAGTATCTAGTTTTGCAGAGATGGCAAAAATTTCTGCCTATTTAAAGGATCATACACAAGAAAGATATATTACTGTATGGAGAAGATGGATAGATTATATTCAGAAAAAGTATGGAACTAAAAAGTTTCACTTATTTTATGAATGAATATTATAGTAAATATTACAGAGAATTGTCTTATAGGCTATTGGAGTTAAAGGTTAAGTATGATATTTTTTTTTCCCTTTTTTATTATTATTATTTCTTTTTTTTCTTCTTTCTTATTATTATAAATTCTTTTAATTATTAACCCTGTATTCTGCTCTGGGAAGTGAAGGGAGGAGGGTTGGGGTGGGAGGGAGGAAATGTGGGGGGGTAAGTGTAATATAGATAATGGTTGCTTATAGGGGTGCGGCCTGGGCACTCCCCCCTTATGCTGCATTCATGGGTTTGATAGGGATGAGAGGTGGGTAAGTGTAGAGAGGAAGTAGGGCAGTGAGAGGAGAGGGGGAGGGGAAGAGAGTAGGATGGGAGGTGAGAAAGAGGAGGGAAGTAGGGAATGTTTTAAGAGAGGGTGGACGCGGCCTGGGGGGAGTGCGCAGGTCGTAATAATGTTTATTTTATCTTAAAATTGTATTGTATACTGTTTTTTTATGTTTATATGGAAAAAATAAAAAACTTTCATTGAGAAAAAAAGCTTTAGATTACCTTTTTATTATTAAATCTATTTATTAATAAAGTTATTTGCCACACATCACGCAGTATGAGACAACTCTTGAGCCTTGCCCTAATGTTCACAGCAACACTAATACTACCCACCTTATAAAAAGTTAGATTTTTAAAAAAAAAATGCATTTTTAAAAATGAAACATTTCCTGCTGTACATTTCTTTTCTCACATTGCCCCCACCAAGGGGGATGCAACAAATATGCCAGCGTCTTAGTGCTGCTCTCACCCAGCAGCCACCAAAGGGTAACAAGCAGGCACTTTCAAGAAAAGGAGATCGTAGCAGAAGTTGCTAATAAACCTGGAGATCCTGTGATCAAAACCACGATCACTTTTCTCCTCAATATTCCTATGGCTCTTCTGTGTCAGGTTCATCAGCAAGGCAGAATAGTCTTTACGTGTGAAATTTTACAGTTTTTTTTTCCCCTGGGCCTTGAGCCTACTCCCCACACGCCCGTCACCCATCATACGCTTAACTTGTTGAAGACCTCCTGGAGGCAGCTGTCATTTTCCGTGCAGGAAGCAAATGCCTGAGGAATCCAGTTTGGGGAAGCCTGGAGGATGCTGTGTGGGAGGAACAGGCCTGGGAGGACCCAAGGGTCGTGGTACAAAACAGGCCTTTGGAGGGCAAGCTTGGGCCTGCGCTAGACCTCCAAGAGTTTTCCACATCAGTGAGATAGCGAGTGTTCTGCTTCACAATTTGCACATTCATTTAATGGCTGCATCAGGAACAGCAGGGGTAGGGGTAGTTAAGCAAAGCAACTGGTAGACCCTATTACACTTGTATCTCAAGAACTATTTGTATGTTGGCCAGGGAAATCTGGGGCTCAAAATCTGGAGGTCACAAAGGTAGAAGGCTAAAATGTGGAAATTCCACAATCAATGTACAAAAAACACCACCCAAAGGCTTCTTTGCTAGTAATTTCACAATTTCTGCAAAAGAAAATATTCAGAAACATCGGCTGATAACCAGAAACAGGTAATTATCTTTTAACAACCTAACATTTTCCGTTTTCTTCTCTCCAGCAGCACCTGAGATGTGTTGACTAAAAAAAAGCAGGGCAGAATTCTGTCCATCCATCCCCCCATGGGAGATCAGAAATGAAATTCAAACCTTCTCTAAACACATCAACTTTTGCCTCATGTGCATTTCATTGTGTACAATAAGAGATCATTTACTTCTGAAAGACTACAGACTAGGGATTTGAAATGTTTCTTCCTTGTGTGTAAAAAGTACATGATTTATAAGGTTGGACCTAATACTGAAATCTTTCCCACAATCTGGATACTTTTATGGTTTCTCTCCTGTGTGTGTCCTCTGGTGTTTCACAAGCACAGACGCGTAACTGAAACTTTTCCCACACTCTGGACACTCATACGGTTTCTCTCTTGTGTGAGTCCTCTGGTGTATTACCAAGTGTGAATTCTGACTGAAACTTTTCCCACATTCAGGACATTCAAAGGGTTTCTCTCCTGTATGAGACCTCTGGTGTATCACCAGGTGGGAATTCTGACTGAAACGTTTCCCACATTCAGGACATTCAAAGGGTTTCTCTCCGGTGTGAGTCCTCCGGTGTATTATCAGGCTGGAATTCAGGCTGAAACGTTTCCCACAATCAGTACATTCAAAGGGTTTCTCTCCTGTGTGAGTCCTCTGGTGTATCACAAGGTTAGAATGGTAACTGAAACTTTTTGCACAATCAGGACATTTAAAGGGTTTCTCTCCTGTATGAGTCCTCTGGTGGTTCACCAGGTTGGAATTCTGACTGAAACTTTTCCCACACTGTGGACACTCATAAGGTTTCTCTCCTGTGTGAGTCCTCTGGTGTTTCACCAAGTGGGAATTTGCAATGAAACTTTTCCCACAAATTGGACACTCATACGGTTTCTCTCCTGTGTGAGTCCTCTGGTGGTTCACCAGGTCAGAATTCTTCCTGAAACTTTTGCCACAATCTGGACATTCAAAAGGTTTCTCTCCTGTGTGAGTCCTCTGGTGTATCACCAATTGGGAATTCTGACTAAAATGTTTCCCACAATCAGGACAGTCAAAGGGCTTCTCTCCTGTGTGAGTCCTCTGATGTATCACAAGGTTGGAATTCTGACTGAAACTTTTCCCACATTCTGGACACTCATACGGTTTTTCTCCTGTGTGAGTCCTCTGGTGTATCACCAAGTTACAATGGTAACTGAAACTTTTTCCACAATGTGGACACTCGTACGGTTTCTCTCCTGTGTGAGTTCTCTGATGATTCACCAAGTTAAAATGGTAATTGAACCTTTTACCACAATCAGAGCACTCGTACGGTTTCTCTCCTTTGTGAGTTCTCTGATGGTTCACCAGGTCATAATTCTGACTGAAACTTTCCCCAGAGTCAGGACATTCAAACGGTTTTTCTCTTGTGTGAGTCCTCTGGTGTTTTACCAGGTTAGAATTATGACTGAAACTTTTCCCACAATCAGGACACTCATGTGATTTCTCTCCTGTGTGAGTCCTTTGGTGTATCCCCAGACTGGAATTATGACTGAAATGTTTTCCACAATCAGGACATTCAAAGGGTTTCTCTCCTGTGTGAGTCCTCTGGTGTATCACGAGGTGGGAATTCTGATTGAAACTCTTCCCACAATCAGGACATTCAAAGGGTTTCTCTCCTGTGTGAGTCCTCTGGTGTATCACCAGGTAGGTACTATGAATGAAACTTTTCCCACAATCAGGACATTCAAAGAGTTTCTCTCCTGTGTGAGTCCTCTGGTGTATCACCAGACTGGAATTGACACTGAAACTTTTCCCACAATCAGGACATTCAAATGGTTTCTCTCCTGTATGCGTCCTCTGGTGTATCACCAGGTTGGAATTCTGACTGAAACATTTCCCACAATCATGACACTGAAAGGGTTTCTCTCCTGTGTGAATCCTCTGGTGTGTTGCCAGACTGGAATTGTTACTGAAACTTTTCCCACAATCAGGACATCTGAAAGATTTCTCTCCTTTGTGAGTCCTCTGGTGTATCACCAGGTGGGAATTTGCAATGAAACTTTTCCCACAAACTGGACAGTCACACGGTTTCTCCCTGGTGTGAGTCCTCTGATGTATCACCAAGTTGCCATGCTTGCTAAAGCATTTACCACATTGGGAGCACTCGTAGGGCATCTGTCCTGTGGGGGTCCTCCTATAAACCACAAGGGAGCTATTCTGACCAAAGTTTTTGTTACATTCGTAGCCTTTGTATGGATTTTTTCCAGTGCAGATCCTCTTGTGCATAATCAGCTGTGATTTGCAAACAGTGCTTTTCCCACAATAAGCACATATATGGAGCTTTTCCACCTCTGATATTCTTGAGGAGGTTAAAAATACGTGTGATCCCTTGTTTAGTGGTGCTTTAATTGCAGCTACTGTTTTCTTCCTTCCAGTGCAAGGCCTACAGTACTGTCTGCCCTTGGACGCCTCTGGATGCTTCTCCAGGTACCTCTCCAGATGTCAGCTTGGAGGAAGATGAACCAGTTCCAGGCACGTCTGGACAGGAGTTGGTCAATGGCTCCAAGCAGCCATTTGAGGAGTATTTGGCTGAAGCACAGCTGCAGCAGGACCGTCCTGAGGTTTCAGGTGGGGAAAGCATGCACTGTAGCCAGTCAGTGAGCAGGAAGAGGAAGTACCTTCTGCACCTGATTCAGGAACACATAGGGCAGAGAAAAGGCAGGAACAGAAAAGGTCAGCTAGATTACTCACGAGGAGAAAGCCTCACCCTTCTTCACGGGCTGAACCGGAAACTGGTTATTTAGTACAGCACAGATGGAAGCAGTCCTGGGAACAACCTGTTCATTTCCTAGCTGTGTTTTCTGGTTGTTGTGATTCTTGCCTTGCTTTGGATTGACAGTGCCTTGACTTGGATCTTGTCTTGTGAACTCTAGACTTTTCTTGCCTCGTGAACCCTCTTGTACTGTGGATTTAATTTTGCCTGGTGGATTTATTTTGATTGGGAAACCTTCAAGTGACTTTTGGACTCATGAGCCATTGCTCTATGGATTAGCATTGGGCTGCTTGTGGCTGGACTTAATTGAGACAGTTCTGAGTTTTTGGTGAAGGGAGTTACAGAGGAATATTAACAAACCCACTAAACCACAGTTACGTGTGTCTGTGTGTGGGGGAAAGCACACTGTCTTATGTGACAATCCAACTGATCTTTTCCTCAACACTGACTTCCAGAATGGAAAAATAATCTCCCTTGACTTTTCCTGTAATGTATCCTTGAGTTCAGCAGACTCTATTTTTTTCCAGCTTGAAATCTCTTCTTGATTTTCTCTTTTCTTTCACCTGCTGGGATGGGAGAAGAATTGTGTAATCTTCTGAAGGAAATTGAAACTATTTTGATTTCTGGCTTGATTTGCTTTCCTTTTCAAAAATTATTCTCAGTTGTCCAGAGTGTTCTTATTGCCATCCTCTTTGTCTATAAGATTCAAAGAAAAGTGAAATTTTGTTTATATAATGCTTGCAGAAGATGTGGAAAAAAGAAAGCATACATTACATTTAAAAAGCAAGCATGCTACAATGCTGGAGTAACCTCTTACATTAATTATGATTCACTGACCATTACAGAGATAATAATAATAATAATAATAATAATAATAATAATAATAATAATAATAATAATAATAATAATAGTAAAGTTGGAAGGGATCTTGGAGGTCATCTAATCCAACCCCCTGTTCAGGCAGGAAACCCTATACCATTTTGGACAAATGGCTGTCCAGTCTCTTCTTAAAAACTTCCAGTGTTGGAGCATTCACCGCTTCTGGAGGCAGGTTGTCCCACTGATTAACTGTTCTAACTGTCAGGAAGTTTCTCCTTAGTTCTAGGCTGCTTCTCTCCTTGATTAGTTTCCATCTGTTGCTTCTTGTCCTGCCTTCAGGTGCCTTGGAGAATAGCTTGGCTCCCTCTTCTTTGGGGCAGCCCCTGAGATATTGGAAGACTGCTATCATGTCCCCCCTCATCCTTCTCTTCATTAAACTAGAACACGCAATTCTTTATATATTTTAGCCTCCAGTCCCCTAATCATCTTTGTTACTCTTCTCTGTACTCTAAACTTTCTAGAGTCTCAACATCTTTTTTAACATGGCGGTGACCAAAACTGGATGCAGTATTCCAAGTGTGGCCATACCAAGACATTGTAAAGTGGTATTAACACTTCACATGATCTTGATTCTATCCCTCTGTTATCCCAAGGTCAAATATCCCTTCAATCATGAAATTCCTATATTGACTTTAATCAATCACAAATTCTTAGTACTACAAAGGGTTATCATCAAATACATGTGGAAGTGTTAGGGATAGATTAAACAATTGTACATATATGCATACAGAGAGAAATACAAATATAAATGTACATATGTGGAAAATCCATGTGTTTTCAGCCTGAAAAAAGTCCCAAAATGGTTATAGTCAAACCTTCTGAACTAGGTTTAGAGATGGGGGGGGGGCTTTAACTACTGAAATGATGACTAAAGCCTCTATAACAGTGGTTCTCAACCTTTTTAATGCCGCGACCCCCAACCGGTCGTAGGTCGAGGACTACCCAACCGGTCGTAGGTTGAGGACTTTCCCTGCCTGGGAGTGCCGCGCATGTGTGGTGCCGCCCCCTGCACCGGCCGAGGTGTAACTGACAAGCGGCAGAGACCACCACCCAGCCCAAGGGAGGTAAGGGTCCCTCCGGGCCCCACGCGTGCCAGCAACCCTCCCTGCGCCCGCTGGCCTCCCACCTCCCATCCCTCTTTTATTTACATTTTTAGTAGTTGCTCAGCAAGGAGGGGTGGAAACTTCCAGACAGCTCGCCTTCGCTGCAGACAACTTGCAGCACCATTTGCAGAATGGGACTTTTGGCGGGCTCAGCACAGCCTGGACAATTCCTATTGGCTTTTGAAAGCCAATAGAATTAGACTCTATTCAAGAGAGTCTATTCTATT
Organism: Crotalus tigris; assembly: GCF_016545835.1. Taxonomy (NCBI): domain Eukaryota; kingdom Metazoa; phylum Chordata; class Lepidosauria; order Squamata; family Viperidae; genus Crotalus; species Crotalus tigris. Next base: position 559,120 of record NW_024097874.1, on the reverse strand, counting down.
GGCTTTTAAAAGCCAATAGAATAAAAGGGAGTAGCACAGCTAAAGAAAAGGGGAAAAAAATGGCGGACTGCATTGTTTGGTGACCCCCGTGAAATGGTTGTTCGACCCCATATGGGGTCCCGACCCACAGGTTGAGAACCGCAGCTCTACAAGATTTGAAACACCAGTTTTGCCCATGGAAGTCCTCAGCTCCAAGTATGGGCAGAAAATATTGTCCACAACTGATCTGCGGACATCCCCATTCAAGTAGTCCTAACTTACTGACCAGAACTGGATCGATATCTTGTTACTAAGGACCCTGATCATTAAGCATGATGTCACATGACAGTGCCAACTTACATCTGTTCCTCTGCAGTTGTTAAACAAATCACTCGGTGGTTAAAGACAATTTTTCATTATTGTGATTTGCAATTTCCTGCCAGTATACCCATTGATTTTGCTTATCAGAAGCTGGCTGGGGAGATCAAAAATGGGGGATCATGAGTATGGGATGAAGTGACCAACATAAATGTATACCAGTTGACAGAACCCAAATGGGTGTAACTCCCTTTCCCTGCATCTTTATAACCGAAGGCTCAGTGAACGAGTGGTAAATGAGGACTACCTATTACAACTGGACATCCTGAAAGGTCCTCCATAAATACTTTTTAAGAAGTGCTATATTAAGCACACTTGAACCTGATTAATACATGGATGGAGCTCCAATAAGAAATACCCTGCTTGTTGGCTACACATGAAAGTAAAAAAAACAAAACTCCCAGGTGAGATCGGTGGCAGATCAGTCTGATATTGTTGTCAAGAAAACAGCAGGTCCATAAGAGGACAATAAGAGTTGAAAGGGACCTCGGAGGTCTTCTAGTCCAATCCCCTGCTAAGGTGGGAAACCTATATCATTCTGGACAAATGGCTGTCCAATCTCTTCTTAAAAACCTCCAGTGATGAAACACCCATAATGTCTGGAGACAAAATGTTTCATTAATTGTTCTCATTGACAGGAACTTTCTCCTCAATTCTAGGTTGGTTCTCTTTTTGACAAGTCTCCATCTGTTACTTCTTGTTCTGCTCTCTGACACTTTGGCACACAGGTCAATCCCCTCTTCTATGTGACAGCCCCTCCAATGTTGAAAGAGTGCCATCATCTAAACAGAAGTTCTCCATGCAGCATTTTAGTCCAACAACTGAAGCCTCTCTGCAGCCCAAACAATAAACTGGCTCTTCTGCACATCAGTCTCTGTTCCCCAAAAGGCCTTGCAGGCAGTTATTAGAGCTCCCAGGCCTGTCCCTTGACTGGAAATTCTGTTATCTTTCTGAATATTATCACACAACCCCGTTGATCTCTTTGTAAAGCTATTTATAAAAAACAGTGGAAAGCTTCTTTTTCAGGGTAGATTATTCGGACCTTAAAAGAACAAAAATTTAAATTGAAAACCTCCACAGACAGGGCTGTTCACTGACACGGGCAGAGAGAAACAGGGATGCAGCAGTCACCAGAGAGGGAATCTGGGCATGTAAGAGAGGCAGATTCAGGAGCTCCATCCCAAAGGAAGCCCACCTGGACAGGGCTGCCCATCGGCCAAGCCCACCTGGACGCCTCTCGGGTCTCCCTCACCCGCCTTCCAGACGCCCCTGGCCTCCTCCTAGCAGGGTTCCCGCCCTCGCTTCCAGCCACGCTCCCTCTGAGCCCAGAGCTCCCCCCGTCCTCTTCCTCCCCTCCAGGCACTGGGAGGCTGATCTTCCCCAGCAGCCACAGGGGAACGTGGGAACGGCGGGGCCCAACCTTCCGGAAAACACCAGCAGGCCCCACGCTGGGAGCCGGGCTGCACCAAGAGGTTGGGCTGCGGGGTAGGAGGGGGGCTCGAGGGAAGGATTTGAAGGGGATCGGAGAGCCGTTCGCGGAAGCAGCAACCGAGGAGGAGGAGAAGCGGTGCGTAGCGGTTCCCACGAAGCAGAAAAGCTCGCAAGGAAAGGCGGAGACTCGGAAGGGGAGGGGGCGCAACTGGGGGAAACCCACCTCGCTCTCCCTCCCTCCCCCGAGGAATCCCTCCTCCCTTTCCCCCCTGGGGATTCCCCCCCTCCTCCTCCCCCTCCTGGTCTCCTCCCTCTTGCAGCGTCCTTGCCCACCTGGCGACACTTCCCCACTCCTCCCCCCGAGGGATCTCCGCAAGCTCTGGCGTGAGACGTCGGGAGATCAGGAAGCGGAAGCGGACCGGAAACTGGCTCCCAGACCCCTGTTTCCTGCCTTCCCTCTAGCCGCAAAAGAAAAGTTCTCTGCTTTTAACCCCTTCGTGGAAGTCACCGCGGGGGGCGGGCGCGACTGAGATGCCACCGGGTAATGCCGAAGTCCTCCAGCCTGGCCAGCAGTAGACCGTCACCCCACGAGAAGGCCAAAAGATGAAAAACAGGAATCCAGATTAAAAAAGATAGTTGCATGTGCTAATTTGCACGTCTGACTGCAAATTAGGAATTTATCGCTATTAAAGAGAGGCGAGAAAGTCCTGTAGATGTGTTTGGACTACAATACCCACCATCCTTTGCCCCGGCATTAGACGCTGCGATTTGCTGAATAGAATATCTGACCTTATACAGCAGGGGTCTTCAAACTTGGCCCTTTTATGACTTGCGGACTTCAACTCCCAGAATTCCTCAGCCAGCATGCCTGGAATTGTGGGAGTTGAAGTCCATACTCGTAGAAGGGCCAGGTTTGAAGACCCCTGTTATACAGTATGTCAAGAGGACTCTGGTAGCATCTTTTCTGATTAACAAATTGCATTAAAATGCATAACTCTTAATCTATAAAAATGATGTTCAATGTCATCCAATTTTGGCTCCCAAAGACTCAACCCGGCTCTCCTGCGAAAGGTATGGAGAATCCCTTGTTCTGAGTAGAGGATTCGTTTCCTGCCTTCCTTCCCCTGCTTTAAGCTTTTTCATCTCTAAAATGAAGCTGCATCCAAAAAACCAACTTGATTCCTCCTTTCTGCCAATAGAATTAGATGTTCCCCAAGGATAAAATGAAATTAATCACAGGAGCCATCGGACGCCACAACGAAGCTCTACATCACAATGCCTGCCTTATTGAGGGAAATGCATGCAACTTCCTTTCCTAACTGCTATCAACAGTTGCAGTCATTTTCAGAGATTTCAAATGGAGAGGGATCCTGACAATCATGGGGAGGAGGTCCAAGGGACAGTGTCTCCTTGTTTGATTGGCAGCAACACAGTTGTTTAGTGCTGAAGTATGTTTCAAGCAGCTGTTAATGTATTTTCATCTCTGTACCTGTTGGCACCTCTATTTGGTCACCAATTGACTCTGCAGTGAAACTCCCTACTGTGTGTAGCTTGTAATGGCACAAAGACAAGCTTTGGGAGAAGCACCCGACCCTCAGGATTTCTGTCAGCAGTTTGCTCAGAAACTGTACTGTTGCAAAATATGACCTTAAAGGAAAAACAAGAACAAGAGGAAAAAAACAGAATAGTTCCTTTACAAATGTAGTAGGGACGGCCTGCTGCATGGCGTGAAGGAGAAAATGAAAGGGAGACAGGGAGACCAGCGGGAGAAGGAAGCAAAGCAAGCAGAGGCCTGAGGAGAGAGGGAGGGAAGGGTTTATCAGCCTGCCCTGCCCCCACCTGCTGGGTGGAGCTGCATGTGAGGAGGGAGAGGCCTGAGGAAGAGGGAGAGAGAAGGGGAGGAAAAAATGGGAAGTTGATCCAGAGAGAGAGCGAAGCTGAGTAAGCAAGCCAGGCTTCCCGCCCTCCCACCCTAGGGGAGTTGAAATGGAGAAGAAAGGGAGAAGAGCAGCTCCACAGAAGGACAGGGGAGGTGAACTGACCTGTAGGAGGGACCAGAACAGGCTGAAGGCCAGGAGGAAGCAGAGCGAGAGACTCTGAGAAATTGGACTAGTGATTGAGGGTGGGAAGTCGAAAGGAACAAAGGGATCTGGACTCTTGCAGCCCTTTTGAGGGAAACACTTTACAAAGAAATCCAAAAAGACCCCTTAAAGAAGCAATCTTGAATAGAATAGAGCTGGAAGGGACTTTGGAGGTCTTCTAGTCCATCCCCCTGCTCAAGCAGGAGAACCTATAACATTTCAGATAAGTCACTGTCTAGTCTCTTCTTAAAAACCTCCAGTGGTGGAGCACCCACGATTTCTGAAGGCAAGCTGTTCCTCTTGATAGAAATGAACGAAAGGTCTTCAAAATTTAATACTGAAAAAAACATTTAAAATAGAATCTGCTGTACAATGGAAACGTACTGAAATAGACAAACAAGCTTACCAAAGAAATTACAACGGGGAACGAGGAGGGATGTGGCGGCCCTGACAGGCTTGTATAAAGAAGGAATAGTTCAGATTGGAACTTTGGAGAGAACCAAGCTTTGCTAGCTTCTCTCCTCGCTTATTGCAATAAATGAAATAAAAGGCCTTGGCTGGTTATTGGTCAGGTGAGCTTCCCTCTGGTCATGAAGGAAAGTAGCCAGGAGCACATAACACTCTGTTTAATTGTCCGCATTGAAGAAGTTTCTCTTCTTCCAGGTTGCTTCTCCCTTTGATTAGTTTCCAACCATTGTTTCTTGTCTTGCCCTCTGGTGCTTTGGAGAATAATTTGACTCCGTCTTCTTTGTGGCAGCCCCTAAAATATTGTGGGGGGAAAACACAGGGGGACCATAGGGAGAATACGTGTGGGGACTGTGGGGCGGAAGGAAAGCCTGGTGGGGCCCTGTAAGGGACGAAAAACCCTGGGGGGAACCAAGGGTTGGGAAGCAGAGCACAGGATGTGTTAGGGGTGGGGGAGGCCTAGGGATGCCTGGTGGGGGGGGGGAGAGGCAAGTCTAGGCCTGCGCTAGGCCTCCAACACCTTCCCTGAACAGTGGGGTTGCTAGTGTTCCACTTAGCGAGTTGCACATCTGTTTAATGGCTGCATCATGGAGGGTGGGGGTAATTAACCAAACCAGTCTCACTTCATGGCTGTTGCACTCTGCAACCGTTAACTAGCAGGTCCCATTATGGTTGTAACTTGAGGACTACTGGTATGCTGGCTGGGAAAATGTGGCAATGAAAATCTGGAGCACAACAAAGATGGCTGAAACTTCGTATGTTGGATTTCCATAACCAATATACAAAAAAACACCACACAAAACCCTGTTTGAGGAATTCCACAAGTTCTAGAAAAGGAAACATCCAGAAACGTCTGCTGATAATCAGAAACAGGTCACTAGCCTTTATCAAGCTAACAATTTCCATTTTTTTTCTCCACACCTACAAGTCTAATCCTAAGATGTGTTGACTAAAAAGAATTTGGACACATACTCCTTCAATGTTCCTTCTATAAAGTTATTCAGAAAAACCATATCCTCTCCTTAATTGATAGGTATTCTGGTCGTTCAGAAAGTATTTATCTCCAGTGGCTGCTTAAGGACAAGCAGTCAGTGATCACAGTGCAGACGGCTAGATTCTGCACAGCAGCACTGGGGATTTGCCAGAAACATATTTTAAACCTTAATAATCTTTTACAATCAATTTTATTACGTGTTTTCATCCAGCATTAGACTATAGTCAATGTATTTTTATTGTCAGGTCAGTATGATTCAGTTTTTCTGAAACTAGCTAGTTTTCTTTATACTATCTGTAAAACTCGGCAGACCTTAGTCACCCATTGATTACATCATTAATGGTAATATATTGCTATGTTTTCTTGTGTTGGTTCTGTTTGTTTTATTTGAATGTTTAATTTATGTATTGGCTTTCAGCTGTAACAATAAATTGATTTGAAATTGACTAAAAAGGATCAGGCCAGAATTCACCTACACTCCCACTGGGAAATCAGACATGAAATTCAAGATTTCTCTAAATTCATCAATGTTTGCTTCATGCATACTTCCTTGTGTGCAATAAGAGATGATTTACGCCTGAAGAATCATTCAGATTGGACATTTCAAATGTTTCTCCCGTGTATGTAAAAATACATGATTTATAAGGCTAGACTGAATACTGAAATCTTTTCCAAAATCTAGATACCTTTACAGTTTCTCTCTGGTGTCCTCTGGTGTTTCACAAGCAAAGAAGCGTAACTGAAATGTTTCCTACACTCTGGACACTCATACGTTGCTTCACCAGGCTGGAATTGAGACTGAAATATTTCCCACAATGAGGACATTCAAGGGTTTCTCTCCTGTGAGTCCTCTGGTGTTTCACCAGGTGTGAATTTGTAATGAAACTTTTCATTCAATCAGAACATTCCTAAGATTTATCTCCCATGCGACTCCTCTAATGTATCAATAGGTGGGAATTTGCAATGAAACCTTCCCCATAAAATGGACACTCATACGGATTCTCTCCTGTGTGAATCCTCTGGTGGTTTACCAGGTCAGAGTTGTTCCTGAAACTTTTCCCACATTCAGCACATTCAAAGGGTTTCTCGCCTGTGTGAGTTCTCTGGTGTTTCACCAGGTTGGAATTTGCAATGAAACTTTTCCCACAAAGTGGACACTTATACGGTCTCTCTCCTGTGTGAGTCCTCTGGTGTATCACCAGGTGGGAATTCTGAGTGAACCTTTTCCCACATTCAGGACATTCAAAGGGTTTCTCGCCTGTGTGAGTTCTCTGGTGTGCCACCAGGTTAGAACTTACAATAAAACTTTTCTCACAAAGTGAACACTTATACGGTCTCTCTCCTGTGTGAGACCTTTGATGTATCACAAGGTTAGAACGGGAACTGAAACTTTTCCCACAATCAGAACATTCAAAGGGTTTCTCGCCTGTATGAGTTCTCTGGTGACTCACCAGCTTGGAATTCTGACTGAAACATTTCCCACAATTAAGACATTCAAAGGGTTTTTCTCCTGTGTGAGTCCTCTGGTGTGTCACCAGGTTGTAATTTGCAATGAAACTTTTCCCACAAAGTGGACACTTATACGGTTTCTCTCCTGTATGAGACCTTTGATGTATCACCAGGTTGAAATATATACTGAAATGCTTCCCACAATAAGGACATTCAAAGGGTTTTTCTCCTGTGTGAGTCCTTTGGTGTATCACAAGGTTAGAACGGTAACTGAAACTTTTCCCACAATCAGAACATTCAAAGGGTTTCTCTCCTGTGTGAGTTCTCTGGTGGTTTACTAGGTCGGAATTTCTAATAAAACTTTTCCCACAAACTGGACACTCATATGGTTTCTCTCCTGTATGAGTCCTCTGGTGTATCACGAGGTGGGAATTTGCAATGAAACGTTTCCCACAAAGTGGACACTCATACGGTTTCTCTCCTGTGTGAATCCTCTGGTGGTTTACCAGGTTAGAACTTTTCTTGAAACCTTTCCCACAATCAGGACATTCAAAGGGTTTCTCTCCTGTGTGAGTCCTCTGGTGTATCAGCAGGTGGGAATTCTGAGTGAATCCTTTCCCACATTCAGGACATTCAAAGGGTTTCTCTCCTGTGTGAATCCTCTGGTGTCTCACCAGGTGGGAATTTGCAATGAAACTTTTCCCACATTCAGGACATTCAAAGGGTTTTTCTCCTGTGTGAGTCCTTTGGTGTATCACAAGGTTAGAACGGGAACTGATACTTTTCCCACAATCAGAACATTCAAAGGGTTTCTCTCCGGTGTGAATCATCTGATGTTTCACCAGATAGTAATTTACAGCAAAACCTTTCCCACAAACTGGACACTCATATGGTTTCTCTCCTGTGTGAGTCCTCTGGTGTTTCACCAGGCTGGAATTCAGACTGAAATGTTTTCCACACTCATGACATTCAAAGGGTTTCTCTCCTGTGTGAGTCCTCTGGTGTATCACAAGGTGGGAATTTGCAATGAAACTTTTCCCATACTCAGGACATTCAAAGCGTTTCTCTCCTGTATAAGTCCCCTGGTGTGTCACCAGATTGGAATTGTGGCTGTAACATTTCCCACAATCAGGGCATTCAAGTGGTTTTTCTCCGGTGTGAGTCATCTGGTATTTCACCAGGTAGTAATTTACAGCAAAACCTTTCTCACAAAACTGGACACTCACATGGTTTCTCTCCTGTGTGAGTCAAAAACATGTGTGGTCCCTTGTTTAGTGGTGCTTTGATTTCACCTACTGTTTTCTTCCTTCCATTGGGAGTTCTGCATTACTGTCTGCCCTATTTGGGTATCCAATTGACCTTTTCTTCCCCACTGACTTCCAGATATTTTCCTCTTTTTCTAAACAGAAAAATGATCCCCTTCACCTTGTCACGTAACCTATCCTTGTGTTCCGCACACTTTACTATTTCCAGCTTGAAATCTCTTCTTGATTTTCTCTTGCCTTTCGCCTGCTGGGATGGAAGAATTGTGTAATTTTCTGAAGGAAATGGAAAATATTTTGATTTCTGGCTTGATTTGCTTTCCTTTTTAAAAGTTATTCTCACTTCTCCAGAGTGCTCTTATTGCCATCCTCTTTGTCTATAAGATTCAAAGAAAAATATAACTTTGTTTATACAATGCTTGCAGATGTGAAAAAAAAAGGAAAAAGTATACATTACATTTAAAAAGCAAAATGCCACAATGCTAACCTCTTACATTAATTATGATTCATCGGACATTGCAGAGATCCAAGTTCAAATATCCGTTCAATCATGAAATTCTCTTGACTTGCATCAGCCATAAACTGTAAGCGCTGCTATGGGTTATCATAAAATATATCTGGAAGTCTGGGGTATAGATTATACAATTGCAGATATATGGAAAGAGTAATATAAATACACATACCTATAATTATATCTATGTGGAAAATTCATGTTTTCAGCCTGAAAAAGAAAAAAAGATTACTATCAAACCTTCTGAGCTAATTTTTAGAGGTGTGGGGGCTTTAACTGATGAAATGATACCTAAAGCCTCTGCAAGATTTGCACATGGAAGTCAAATAAGGGCAAATAAGGGCAAAAACTACTCTAAACAATCTCTCTGCTAACATCCCAATTGAAGTAGTCCTCACTTAATGACTGCAATTGGAACTGGCATCTGTGTCATTAAGCAGCCTGATCATTAAGCATGATGTTAGCATAATAGTGCCAACTTACATCTGTTCTTCTGGACTTGCTAAGCAAATAACCATGGGTCGTTAAAGGCAATTTCACATGACTGTGGCTTTTAATTTCCTGCTGGTATACCCATGGATTTTGCTTGTAAGAAGCTAGCTGAGAAGGTCACAGATGGGGATCATGAATGTGGGATACTGCAGCCACCATAAACACGCAACAATTAGCAACATCCGAATTAGTGCAACTCCCTTTTCCTGCATTTTCATAATCATAGGCCCAATGAAGATGTGGTAAATGAGGACAACTTATACAACTGAACATCCTGAAAGGTCTTCCATAGCTATTCTTTCAGAAGTGCTGGCTTAAGCACAGTTGAACCTCATTAATACAAGTATGGGGCGCCAATAGGAAATACCGTGCTTGTTAGCTATAAATAGAAGTAAAAAAATAAAAATCCCAGAAAAAAATAGTGGCAGTTTCAGTCTGATATTGTTGCCAAGAAAACAACAGGTCCACAAGAGAATAATGAGAGTTGAAAGAGACCTCAGAGGTCTTCTAGTCCAATCCCCTGCTTAGGTAGGAAAGCTATATTATTCTTGACAAATGGCTGTCCAATCTCTTCTTAAAAACCTCCAGTGATGAAACACCCACAACATCTGGAGGCAAGCTGTTTCATTGATTGTTCTCACCGACTGGGAACTTTCTCCTAATTCTAGTCTCCATCTGTTACTTCTTGTTCTGCTCTACGACACTTTGGCGCACAGGTAAATCCTCTCTTCTATGTGACATCCCTTCCAATTTTGAAAGAGTGCCATCATCTAAACACAAACTCTCCAGGTGGCATTTTAGTCCAACAACTTAAGCCTCTGCAGCCCAATCAATAAACTGGCTCTTCTGCAGACCAGTCTCTGTTGCCCAAAATGCCCTGCAGGCAGTTATTGGAGCTCCCGGGACTGTCTCTTGACCGGAAATTCTGTTATCTTTCTAAATATAATCACACAACCCCCTTGATCTCTTTGGAAAGCTGTTTGTAAAAAACTGTGAAGAGTTTCTTTTTTCAAATTCATAAAGAACTAAAATTAATATTGAAAGCCTCCGCGGACAGGACTGTTCACTGACATGGGCAGAGAGAAACAGGGATGCAGCAGTCACCAGAGAGGGAATCTGGGCATGTAAGAGAGGCAGATTCAGGAGCTCCATCTCAAAGGAAGCCCATCTGGACAGGGCTGCCCATCGTCCCACCTGGACGCCTCTCCTTCCAGACGCCCCTGGCCTCATCCTAGCAGGGTTCCCGCCCTCGCCTCCAGCCACGCTCTCTCTGAGCCCAGAGCTCCCCCGTCCTCTTCCCCTTCCTCCCCTCCAGGCACTGGGAGGCCACGGGGGAGCGTGGGAACGGCGGTGCCCAACCTTCCGGGAAACGCCAGGAGCCCCCACGCTGGGAGCCGGGCTGCGCCAAGAGGAGGGGCTGCGGGGCAGGAGGGGGGCTGTTCCTCTGCAGGCCTTAAGCGAGTCGCTCTGGGTCGTTGAAGGCAATTTCACGTAACTGCGACTTGCAACCTCTTGCCAGCCTCTCCAGGGATTTTGCTTAGGAGAAGCTGGCTGGGAAAGCCACAAACGGGGATCGCGAGGGTGGGATGCTGCGACCGTCACGGATGTACAGCGGTGGGCAACGTCCGAACCGAGCAGCCCGACTTGCTCCCGGCTTCTCCCCCGACCCGCCCTCGACTCACCTTCCAGCTGCTGCTTCGACCCTGGGAAGAGCACAAAAGCCCCCACCCCCACACACCACGCCTCCTTCCTCCCCTGAGTAATCCGGAAGAGGAAGTGACTCTGTTCTTCTCTTCGCCTCCCTTCCTTTCTAACTAGTCTGCGAGAGGTTTTCGCTGATATATATGCTCTGCGGTCTTGTTCGCCTCCCGGCGACCGTCCTTTGCAACTGAGCCAAGATGAAGGGAGAGAAGGGGGGGGGTAGCCAAACCTGGAACACTGGGCCCTTTAGAGCAAAATACAGTTCAGTGGTGAAAAAAATGAGGTTTTTACACTTAGGCATGAAAAACCAAACGCGCATCTATAGAAGAGGTTGTATCCTTCTCAACAGCAGTAACTGTGAGAGGGATCTAGGATGCCCAGTGGACAATCGCTTAAGTATGAGCTAGCAACTCCACGCAGGAGCAGAAGAAAAAGTGAGTGTAGTCCTGCTCTGCATCACCAGAAGGATAGTATCAAGATCACATGAAGTGTTACTAATGAATTACTGCTGCACTTAAAATACTGCATCCAGGTTTGGTCATGATACAAAAAGAGATGTTGACAAAGAGTGCAGAAAAGAGCAACAAAGATATTAGGCAGACTGGATGCTAAAATATCGGATGAGCGGTTGGAGGAACTGGATATGTCTAATTTGACACAGAGAAGGACTAAGGGTGACCTGATAGCAGTTTTTTGGTACTTGGGCTGACACATTAAGAGGGGGCCAACCTATTCCCCCATGTGCTTGAGAGCAGTAAAAGAACAAACTGAAGGGAGATTTATCAAAAAGAGATCCAACAGACAACTCAGGGGAAAGTTCCTGTCCATGAAACCAATTAATCAGTGGAACAGCTTCCGTCTAAAAGTTGCGAGTGCTCCATCCGTGGAGGTTTTTGAGAGGAGACTGGACAGCCATTTGTCCAGAATGGTGTAAGTAAGGTCTTTGCTTGGAGAGTTACAACTCTTAGTCTGTATTTCTATTTGAACTTCACACACTTCTAGGGCTCAGCCTGGAGCTAATCTTTGTAAACTAAGTAGCATCGTCACTTTTCGCTGTTTCACTTGGCTCAGTTGCAAAGGACGGTCGCTGGGAGGCGGAAACCACCGGAGAGCAGATAAATCAGCGAAAACCTCTCTAGACGCCAAAGGCCGAGACGGGACAAGCGAGACTTCCGGCCTCCTATCGCAAGATGACGGTCAGATAGGCAGCATCTGCCTCTATGGTGGAAGGAAGAGGAGCTGCAACCATCGAGTACTGCATTGCTAGAAAGGATGGGAGGCGAAGAGAAGATCAGAGCAACTTCCTCTTCCGGATCGCTCAGGGGAGGAAGGAGGAGTGCGGGGGGGGGCGCTTTTGTGCTCTTCCCAGGGTCGAAGCAGCAGCTGGAAGGTGAGTCGAGGGCGGGTCGGGGGAGAAGCCGGGAGCAAGTCGGGCTGCTCGGTTCGGACGTTGCCCACCGCTGTACATCCGTGACGGTCGCAGCATCCCAGCCTCGCGATCCCCGTTTGTGGCTTTCCCAGCCAGCTTCTCCTAAGCAAAATCCCTGGAGAGGCTGGCAAGAGGTTGCAAGTCGCAGTCACGTGAAATTGCCTTCAACGACCCAGAGCGACTCGCTTAAGGCCTGCAGAGGAACAGCCCCCCTCCTGCCCCGCAGCCCCTCCTCTTGGCGCAGCCCGGCTCCCAGCGTGGGGGCTCCCGGCGTTTCCCGGAAGGTTGGGCACCGCCGTTCCCACGTTCCCCCGTGGCCTCCCATTGCCTGGAGGGGAGGAAGGGGAAGAGGACGGGGGAGCTCAGAGGGAGCGTGGCTGGAGGCGTGGGCGGGAACCCTGCTAGGAGGAGGCCAGGGGCGTCTGGAAGGCGGGTGAGGGAGACCCGAGAGGCGTCCAGGTGGGTTTGGCCGATGGGCAGCCCTGTCCAGGTGGACTCCTTTGGGATGGAGCTCCTGAATCTGCCTCTCTTACATGCCCAGATTCCCTCTCTGGTGACTGCTGCATCCCTGTTTCTCTCTGCCCGTGTCAGTGAACAGCCCTGTCTGTGGAGGTTTTCAATTTTAGTTCTTTTAAGGTCTGAATAATCTACCCTGAAAAAGAAGCTTTCCACTGTTTTTTACAAATAACTTTCCAAAAAGATCAAGGGGTTCTGTGATAATATTCAGAAAGATAACAGAATTTTTGGTCAAGGGACAGGCCCGGGAACTCTAATAACTGCCTGCAGGGCATTTGGGGGAACAGAGACTGGTTTGCAGAAGAGCCAGTTTATTGATTGGGCTGCAGAGAGGCTTCAGTTGTTGGACTAAAATGCTTCATGGAGAGCTTGTGTTTAGATCCTGGGGAGGGCCCAGATTTTCCCCCCCCCCAGGCTGTCCCAGAAATGGCAAGTGACCAGCCCCTTCTGCCCCAGCCCTGGCCCACCGCAACCCAGCTGGGTGCCTGGGAGCATGGGAGTTCTCAGGGGCTGCAGCAGCAGCTCATTTACTTTAGCCCACCCCTCCCCTCCCAGCTTAACCCCATCAGGCCTGGTCAGGAGTGGAGGAGTAGGAGGAAGCCAAGGTGTTACAAAAAAGGAAACCTTCCCCTATTCTTCCACCCCTTCTCTTTTTTTTAACTTCTTCCCACTCCATTCAGGTACAGCTGAGGAAAAGGACTAGGAGGAGAAAACAGGAAGGGTGTGTGTGTGTTTCTGTGTGTGTGTGTAAGAGAGACAGACAGAGAGAGAGCCAGGAGGGGAGGAGGAAACCAAGGTTTTACAAAAAAAGGAGAGCTTCCACCTTTCTCCCCCCTCCTCTTTTTTATTAACCTGTGTGTTTATGTGTTGTTTGTGTGTGTGTGTGTGTGAGAGAGAGAGAGAGAGCCAGCAGGGAGTTGCAGGGTAAGCAAACTTACAAAAATGGGATCTCTCTCTGTCTCTCATACATTTGTTTCTTCTGCCTAATTTACTAAATCAACATCTAATTTGAAATTAAAAGTTTCTGAGAAATCCAGGGTGGTTTCCATGAAAACTCTCAAAGACAGCTATTGTAAAGCATCACTAGCGCCGCTTAAAACAATATTAAAAGTATGTATTTTAAGAAAGAAAAATAGTAGTAGTAATTTACTTAGTGCTGTTTGACCATAAAATGTGTTGTTGTTTTACATATGGCTGGCTGAACAGTGTGTTTGGAGTTGGGTGAGGGTTGCACTATTCATATTTTCCTTGGGAGAAAGTTTTATAATGGGGGTGCTGTCTCTGAGAAGGCTCTGCTTGTGGCCACTGTTCTATAAACCAAACCATTGGGACCATCTGGTCTAAATGGATGGTAAACTCCCATGTGCAAATCTTGCAGAGGCTTTAGGCATCATTTCATCAGTTAAAGCCCCCACATCTCTAGAAACTAGCTCAGACGATTTGACAGTAATCTTTTTTTTCTTTTTCAGGCTGAAAACATGAATTTTCTACATAGATATAGGCATGTGTATTTATATTACTCTTTCCATATATCTGCAATTGTATAATCTATATCCCAGACTTCCAGATATATTTTATGATAGCCCATAGCTGCACTTACAGTTTATGGTTGATGCAAGTCAAGGGAATTTCATGATTTAAGGGATATTTGAATTTGAATTTCTGGAATGTCCGATGAATCATAATGTAAGAGGTTAGCATTGTTTGCTTTTTAAATGTAATGTATGCTTTTTCCTTTTTTTTCACATCTGCAAGCATTGTATAAACAATTAAAGTTATATTTTTCTTTGAATCTTACAGACAAAGAGGATGGCAATAAGAGCACTCTGGAGAAGTGAGAATAACTTATGAAAGGGAAAGCAAATCAAGCCAGAAATCAAAATATTTTCCATTTCCTTCAGAAAATTACAAAATTCTCCCATCCCAGCAGGCGAAAGGCAAGAGAAAATCAAGAAGAGATTTCAAGCTGGAAATAGTAGAGTATGCAGAACAGAAGAACACGGTACATGACAAGATGAAAGGGATCATTTTTCCATTCAGAAAAAGAGGGAAATATCTGGAAGTCAATAAGAAAGAAAAGGTCAACTGGATACTCAAATAGGGCAGACAGTAATGCAGACCTCCCAATGGGAGGAAGAAAACAGGTGAAATCAAAGCACCACTAAACAAGGGACCACACACATTTTTGACTTCTTCCAGCATATCAGTGGTGGAGAACGTCCACAGATGTCACTATTGTGGTATAAAGCACAGATTGCAAAAGCATAGGTGATTACATACAAGAGAATCCAAACTGGAAAAAAGGCATACAAATGCTACCAATGTAACAAAATCTTTGGTCAAAATATCTCCCTTGTGATTCTTAACAGGACCCATGCAGGACAGATGCCCTATAAGTGCTCCCAATGTGGTAAATGCTTTACCAAGCAAAGTAATTCACACAGGAGGGAAACCATAGCAGTGTCCAGTGTGTGAGAAAAGTTTCACTGTAAATTACTACCTGGTGAAACACTTTGAATGTTCGGATTGTGGGAAAGCTTTCACTCGGAAATGCAGCCTGGTGATACACCAGAGAACTCACACAGGAAAGAAACCCTTTGAATGTCCTGATTGTGGGAAATCTTTCAGACACAATTCCAACCTGGTGAGACATCAGAGGACTCACACAGGAGAGAAATCCTTTTAATGTCCGGATTGTGGGAAATATTACAGCCGCAGTTCCAGTCTGATGATACATCAGAGGATGCACAAAGGATTGAAGCCGTTTGAATGTCCTGATTGTGGGAAATCTTTCATAAACAATTCCAGCTTGGTGATACATCAGAAGACTCACACAAGAGAGAAACCACAGGAGTGTCCAGTTTGTGGGAAACGTTTCAGTCGCAGTTTCAGCCTGGTGAGACATCAGAGGACTCACACAGGGGAGAAACCCTTTGAATGTCCTGATTGTGGGAAATCTTTCACTGCGAATTTAAACCTTATGATACATCAGAGGACTCACACAGGGGAGAAACCCTTTGAATGTTCGGATTGTGGGAAAAGTTTCATTGCAAATTCCCACCTGGTGAACCACCAGTGGACTCACAAAGGATTGAAACCCTTTGAATGTTTGGATTGTGGGAAATCTTTCATAAATAATTTCAGCCTGGTAGTGCATCAGAGGACTCACACAGGAGAGAAACCATATGAGTGTCCAATTTGTAGGAAAGGTTTCAGTCAAAATTCCAGCCTGGTGATTCACCAGAGGACTCATACAGGAGAGAAACCCTATGAGTGTCCAGTTTGTGGGAAAAGATTCAGTCAAAATTCCAGCCTGGTGATACACCAGAGGACTCACACAGGAGAGAAACCGTTTGAATGTCCTGATTGTGGGAAAAGTTTCAGTGAGAATTCCAGCCTTGTGAAACACCAGAGGACTCACACAGGGGAGAAACCCTTTGAATGTTCGGATTGTGGGAAAAGTTTCATTTCAAATTCCCACCTGGTGAACCACCAGTGGACTCACAAAGGATTGAAACCCTTTGAATGTTTGCATTGTGGGAAATCTTTCATAAACAATTCCAACCTGGTGGTGCATCAGAGGACTCACACAGGAGAGAAACCATATCAGTGTCCAATTTGTGGGAAAGGTTTCAGTCAAAATTCCAGCCTGGTGGTGCATCAGAGGACTCACACAGGAGAGAAACCATATGAGTGTCTAGTTTGTGGGAAAAGATTCAGTCAAAATTCCCCCATGGTGATACACCAGAGGACTCACACAGGAGAGAAACCGTTTGAATGTCCTGATTGTGGGAAACGTTTCTTTCGTTATTCCTCTCTGGTGAATCACCAAAGTATTCACACAGGGGAGAAACCCTTTGAATGTTCTGAGTGTGGGAAACGTTTCAGTCAGAATTCCAACCTGGTGAAACATCAGAGGACTCACACAGGAGAGAAACCCTTTGAATGTTTGTATTGTGGGAAATCTTTCATACACAATTCCAGCCTAGTGATGCATCAGAGGACTCACACAGGAGAGAAACCCTTTGAATGTCCTGAATGTGGGAAAAGTTTCAGTCAGAATTCCACCCTAGTGACGCATCAGAGGACTCACACAGGAGAGAAATCCTTTGAATGTCCTGAATGTGGGAAATCTTTCATACACAATTCCAGCCTAGTGACGCATCAGAAGACTCACACAGGAGAGAAACCCTTTGAATGTCCTGAATGTGGGAAATCTTTCGTACACAATTACAGCCTAGCGAGGCATCAGAAGACTCACATAGGAGAGAAACCCTTTGAATGTCCTGAATGTGGGAAATCTTTCATACACAGTTCCAGCCTAGTGAGACATCAGAAGACTCACACAGGAGAGAAACCCTTTGAATGTTCTAAATGTGGGAAAGGTTTCAGTCTAAATTCCAACCTGGTGACACATCAGAGGACTCACACAGGAAAGAAACCCTTTGAATGTCCTGAATGTGGGAAAGGTTTCAGTCTAAATTCCAACCTGGTGAGACATCAGAGGACTCACAAAGGAGAGAAACCTTTTGAATTTCCTGATTGTGGGAAAGGTTTCAGTCAGAATTCCCACCTGGTGACACATCAGAGGACTCACACAGGAGAGAAACCGCATGGGTGTCCAGAGTGTGGGGAAAGTTTTAGTTATGCTTTTTTGCTTGTAAAACACCAGAGGACGCATACAGGAGAGAAACCGTAAAAGTGTCCAGATTTTGGAAAAGATTTCAGTATTAGGTCTAACCTTATACATCATGTATCACACAGGGGAGAAACATTTGAAATGTTCAATCTGTAAATGATTCTTCAGGTGTAAATCATCTCTTATTGCACACAAGGAGGTGCACATGAAGCAAACGATGAGTTTAGAGAAATCTTGAATTTCATTTCTGATTTTCCATTGAGAGTATAGGTGAGAAATTGACTACTTCAATTCTGGCTTGATTCTTTTTAATCAACAGATCTCAGGATTAGACCTGAAGGTGGAAAGAAAAATATGGAAAAAATTAGTTTGATATAGACTAACTACCTATTTCTGATTATCAGCTGTAGTTTCTGGATGTTTCTGTTTGCAGAAGTTGTGAAATTCCCCAACTAGTGTACAGTTAGTCCTTGGGATACAATTGTAATGGCACCTACCAATTATGGTTGGTACCATGCTTTGCTTAACTATAACTGTAGGTGTAGAGAAAAAATATGGAAATTGTTAACTTCATAAAGGCTAATGACTTGTTTCTGATTATCAGCAGAGGTTTCTGGCTGTTTTCTTTTATAGAACTTGTGGAATTCCTCAAAAGGGTTGCAGGTGTTTCCATCGCTGGAGGTTTTTAAGAAAAGAGTGGACAGCCACCTACCTAAAATGGTACATTCTGATTGCATCAGCAGCGGATTGGACGAGAAGACCTCTAATGTGCTTTCCAGCTCTATTCTGATTGATTGATTGAATTTAGTGCAGAGCAGAAATAAATACTAATTGAATTTCAATATCAAAGTAGACACATTAAAACTGACACAAGGAAACTAGCAGAATAACAGCTTCCCCCCCCCCAAAAAAACTACTTTTACAATAATAATCATACAAAAAACGTACTAACACTATGTGGTTAACAAAACTGAGCGAAATAAAAGGCAACCCCAAAGGCAGAGGAGCTGCTCCACAGGGCCAGGCCAGAAGCCACCAGACCCCAATCAGAGGATCGCTCCATTTCCTGAACAAAAAAGTCTAAAGCTCAGATTGAAAGATGAAAAAGATCTGTTATCTGGAGAGTAAGGGGGAGCCGATTGCAAAGAGGTTGGACTGGATCTTGAAAGCTGCAGCCTTGAATTTTCTGTTGGGAGCAGCAGGAAGAGGTCAAATGGGTGGATTCTGTGGGGAGGAAGAAGATCTAGCTGGGTGTGCTGATAAAGGCACCAGGGTAGAGACTGGGAAATGCTCAGTTCCAGTCCCGCCTTACTTGCTAAGCCATCTCTGCAACTTTGGCCAATCCTACCAGGCCTAGGCCTAAGCAGGAATCCACTTGACTGACTTGAAGGTATCAGAAACAAATATCCAGTGTAAGGCTCAGGGGCGCTGGATGGAAAGCCGCGAGTTCTAATTCAGTGTTAGCTTAGGCATGAAGACTCCTTCCAGGAGCTATGGAATATTGAGAGGGGAAAAGTATGTCTCGGGAGGTAGGCAGGCAGGCTGTCTGGTGGACATTTACTCTGTAAATTACACTATGCCACACAGGAAGTGCTTTGTATGTCATCATGAGTTCTTGAATGAAAAGGGAATCAATGAAATATACATTGGGGTTCTTTTATTCCAGATTCCTCCATGCAACAGAGCTCAGAGCCAATAGCTGAAATGGCCACTATCACCATCCATACCTTATAAGACCTGCATGAAAAATGGCAGTGCAAGGTGTCCTTCTAAAAAGTTTAACCTGGTGATCAGTCGACCTTGCAGTTTGGCAGAATATTCTAGTCTTCCCTTTTGTTTTCTTTTTAAGATGCAAATAATCGGCCCCTCTTTCTTAGATCCCGTTTTTTAGGCCCTGCTGCATATTTTTCCCTCTCTGTGACCTAATGGAGGCTTCCTGTGGAAGGAAATTTACAGACGCACATGGCATTCAGCATTCAGCAGATGTAAAATTTCCTCCTTCAGGAATGAAGCTTCATGGTGGGTGCTGTTGGATGCAGCCCTGGCCGGCAGGAGTGAAGATGGCTCTTCTGTAGCATCTCAACTGATGGTGCTGCCCTGTCCTAAATCCTTGGGAGCCACAGGAATATCAGTCATAAAGTTTTGGGGTGTAGAACCGTTTTGATCTCCACTGAGAGTCACCCCTAAGAAAGCGCAGGAATCTTTACATCGGCTTTCTGCTAACTTGCCCATCCAAAGTTTTGTCCTAGGCGCTTGCCTGGGAATAATCTAAGTCAGACATGTCAAACACAAGGCCCGGGGGCCAGATGCGGCCTGCGAAGTGGTTTCATGTGGTCCACAAAGCCATCTTGGAAACAGTGAGGGAATGGCCCCCACTGCCTTGGCCCTGGCCCAGGTCAGCTGGGAGCCAATGTACAATTTTGTGCTGCAGCTGGGCACCCCCTTAGGATAGTGGGGCTGGGCTTGGTGCCGCAGGCGCTCAAGGGCTAGGCTGGGCATTTGACCTCTGCTGCCCAGGGTTGCTGGCAGCCCGCACCACCTTCTTCCCTCCCACATGGCCTGAGAGGAACAGTGAGGCTCCTCCAGTGGACCATGCCTTGGCACTTGCCCTGGTCCCACCCCCTTCTGCCAGAGACCCTCAGATCGGCCCCACACCTGCCCAGGCCCCCACAGGCACCCTTGATGCAAACGATGTAGAGCTGGCCATGCCCACCCAATAGGCCACACCCACTCTGTCCACGTCCACCCAGTAGCTCACACACCCTCAGGGCAACCACAATGCTGATGCCGCCCTCAATGAAATTGAGTTTGACACCCCTAATCTATCTCCTCTGGAAACTGGGAAGGCTGCTCAGAGCTGCTCACAGCAATTCTGTCCTCTAGGGAGATTTAGGCTCTGCAAGAATGAAGACAAAAAGGTATTACAGGGAGTCCTTGACATACAACCACAACTCAGCCAAAATTTCTAAGATAGTTGTTAAGTGAGTTTTGCCCCATTTTATGATGTTTTTTGCTCAGTTGTTAAGTGAATCTGGCTTCCCCATTATTTTTGCTTGGCAGAAGGTTGCAAAAGGTGATCACATGACCCTACAACTGTCATAAATACATGGCAGCTGCCAAACATCTGAATTTTATCACATGACCAGGGGGAAGCTGCAACAGTTGTTTAAGAATGAAAAATGGTTACAGGTCACGTTTTTCATGGCCATTGTAACTTCAAACGGTCACTAAACAAATAGTTGTAAGTCAAGGATGACCTGTATCTCCTGACTAGATGTGGATGGGGACCAATATGGTAGCCTGCTTCCAGGTTTGCACCGTATTTCATTATTCTGTATATAGGATGAATTTGGCAATCATTTAGGGGCTCCACATGCAAACAAGTACACCACAGAATACTTCTTGGTATGATGGAAAAATATGAGATAGATGATAGCAGCAGCACCAGATGGAATCGTAACTGGCTGACCAGCAGCACCCAATGTGTCATCTTCAATGGAACTGAATATATGTGGAGGGAAGCATGCAGTGGGGTACCCCAAGGCTCTCTCTTAGGTCTAGTACTCTTCAATATCTTCATAAGTGATTAAGATGAAGGGAGAGAAGGGGGGTGGATAGTCAAACCTGGAACACTGGGCCCTTTAGAGCAAATGTAGTTCAATGGTGAACAAAAATGAGGTTTTACACTTGGGCATGAAAAACCAAATGCGCATCTATAGAAGAGGTTGTATCCTTCTCAACAGCAATAACTGTGAGAGGGATCTAGGACTCTCAGTGGACAACGGCTTAAGTATGAGCTAGCAACACGATGCAGCTGCAGAAAAAGTGAATGCAGTCCTGCTCTGCATCATCAGAAGGATAGTATCAAGATCCCATGAAGTGTTACTACTGAATCACTGCTGCACTTAAAAGACTGCATCCAGGTTTGGTCACGATACAAAAAGAGATGTTGAGACTCTAGAAAGAGTGCAGAAAAGAGCAACAAAGATATTTAGTGGACTATTAGCAAAAATGTTTAAAAATGTTTCGGATATCTGCTGGAAATGTAAACAACAGCCAGGCACTTATTACCATGCCTGGTGGACATGCCCTATCACTAAGAAATATTGGTCTAAGATCCATAGATGGTTGGAAAAGATGATGAAACTACAGACAGAATTTAAACCAGAATTGTTTTTGTTAGGAATATTAAGACCTAATTATAGTAAAGAGAATGACTACTTGATATTGCATGTTTTAACTGCTGCAAGGATAGTATTTGCCCAATTTTGGAAAAATGAGAATGTACCATCTGACCAGATTATTATTACCAAAATTTTAGAGTGTGCAGAAATGGATAGACTAACATTAGAAATGAAAGAAAAAGATGATTCAATTTATTTTAGAACTTGGGGAAAATTTTATCAATGGTTAGAGATACGTTAGAACTTGAAGGATTCAATATTTTAGAATAGATGACTGATTTTTAATCGAGTTCTAACTAACATTTTGATGATATGATTACTTTTACTGATTTACTTTTGATTGTTAGGATTTTTTTATTAGTAGTGTTTACTTAATAGATCAACGTATTTGTTTACGAATTGTTTTTAATATGTTACAGTCAAAGCTTTGCTAAAAATGGTTGAATATGATATTTACTCATTATTATGATCCGGACGGTTGCTTGTTTGTTGAAATATGTGAGTGTACCTATCCTTATTTTACCCTAATTGCTTATTTCCTTCCCCTCCCCCTTTCCTCCCACTCCTCCCTTTACCATACCTGTATTGTTCCTATTTATCCTCATCTATATAAACTTAATAAAATTTTGTTTAAAAAAAGATATTTAGCGGACTGGATACTAAAACATTGGATGAGCTTTTGGAGGAACTGGATATCTCTAATTTGATGCAGAGAAGTACTAAGGGTGACCTGATAGTCTTTCGTTATTTGAGGGGCTGATGCATTAAGAAGGGTCAACCTATTTCCCAAAGTGCTTGAGAGCAGTAAAAGAACTGATTATGAAAATTCAATATACGGAGTTTCAGCCTTCTTTGTTGTGCTCCAGATTTTGATCCCCACATTTTCCCAGCCAGCATACCAGCCGTCTTCAATTTAGAACTGTAATGGGGCTTGTCAGTTATGGTTGCACGTTGCAAAAGCCATGAAGTGAGACTGTTCACCATCACTGGTATAGGTTCTCCTGCTTGAGCAGGGGGGTGGACTAGAAGACCTCCAAGATCCCTTCCAGCTCTATTCTATTCAAGATTGCTTCTTTAATGGGTCTTTTGTATATATGTTTGTAAAGTGTTTCCCTCAAAAGGGCTGCAAGAGTCCAGATCTCTTTGTCCCTTTCCACTTGGCCAGTTGGTGCCTTCCCGCCTTCAATCACTGGTCCAATTTCTCAGAGTCTCCCACTCTGTGCTTCCTCCTGGCCTTCAGCCTGTTCTGTTCCCTCGTCCAGATCAATTCACCTCCCCTGTCCTTCTGTGGAACTGCTCATCTCCCTTTTTCTCCCTTTCAACTCCCCTAGGGCGGGAGGCCTGGCTCCCTTACTCAGCTTCTCTCTCTCTGGATGAGCTTCGCCTTTTTTCCTCCCCTAACTGCTAACATCGGATGTTCTTGTTTGGCATATATGAAGAAGCAAGCCTGTTTTATTTAGCCTGTATAGCATTTTTAGAGTTAAAGCAGATAATACTAGCCTAGTGGATGGGAAAATATGCTAGTAAACCATAACAATATCTCAGCACAGCATTGCCAAGGTCAGCTGCAACAGGAGAGGCACTTCACACTTCACTTTAATTGGAGAATGTGATTGATGATTGCGGAATGAGGGAGTGAATTCTGTTTTGTTACGGGTGATTGGGAGAGGGAAGATTCAGTTTTTGGCTTAATATTCGTGTGTGCCGAAGCTATGCAGAAATAATTATTTAAGGTAAATAAGCCTCAAAGTTCTTTGAAAAGCTGCTTCTTTTCGGAACCATGTCACTCTCTTCCTCTTCCTTAGGCCTCTCCCTCCTCACATGCAGCCCCACCCAGCAGGTGGTGGCAGGGCAGGCTAATAAGCCCTTCCCTCCCGCTTGTTCTGTCCCAGCCTATTGCCGTCCTTGTTAACTTCACAAGGACAAAACCCCTGCTACTGCAATAGGCTGGAAACTTGCAAACAAAAACAAAAACCCCTTTTAATATTGTTGACAAACCTGTCAAATACAGCAAAACTCAAATCCAAAAGAACACGATGAAAAACAAATGAGAAGTCACAAGAGAAGTCACAGACCAAGATTCCAAGACGCAGTTTTCAAACGGTTGCCTTCAGCAACCAGCACCCACCCACACCTCCTCCCTTTATGCAGCAGTCCCAAGACAGTGTCTCTCATTGCCGTTTCTTCTTACTTTGGAGGGGCCTCATTGACCTCTGTTGGTTTACTCTTGCTAATTGATGCCGTCTGCGTGCGTCAATTAGCAAGTCCATTAGCTGTGATTCTTCCAAGTCTGACTCATGCTCCTCACACAGCTGAGCTTCATCAGAAACACGATTGGAGGGCCCAGGTTCTGCATCCAACTGTGAGTCCTGTAATTCAGAACCTCTCTCTGGCTCTGATGGCCCTTCAAATGCCTCCTCCACCTCCTCCTCAGATTCCTCCGACTCAGCTGTTGGGAGCACAGGCTGGCACGGAATCACAACACTATCCCGCACCGTAGGGTCCTTCCCCTGGGTCTGCCGATCCAGATGCGGTCGAGATGGGAATTGTTTATGAAAAGCGGTCACCAAGGCAGGAGCATGAACGGTGGACGCATCCTCCCAGGTGAACTCTTCCGGTCCGTAGCCTTTCCATTCAATCAAGTTACTGGAAGCGTCCTTTCACCCAACGGGAGTCCCGAATGCTGACAACCTCATACTCAGGAGCACTGTCTCCGACACGTTCTGGTGGGGGCGGTTCGGCTTAGCGGAGTGGACATGCTGGTTGCTCAGGGACCAACAGAGAACGGTAAAAGACCGGATGTATCCGCATGGAACGTGGCAGAGTTAAGCGATAGGTGACCGGATTGATGATAGCCTCGATTGGGAATGGTGCGACATATCGGTGGTCTAATTTCTTGGTTGGCCGGGTTGATGGTAGATTCCTGGTGGACAGCCATACCCGATCTCCCACCGATAGTGGAGGCGTATCCCACCTTGACTGAACAGCAAACCGTTTGTAGTCAGCCTTGGCCTTCTCCAACTGTCGCTGCACCAATCAATGGATCACCTGTAACTCTGCCAGGTAGTCGTTCGCTGCTTATCATAAACCCCACTTTAGCCCGGTCAGTGGGGAAATCATCTGCTTTCACACTAATGTACAAGTGGCATTGTCCCATGAAAACAGGAAACATGTCTGGGTTGCCCTCAAATTTGTCCGGCCTCGCCACTTGACATTTTCTCCTGGGTGGTGGTGGAGCAGCAGTAACCTGGGCAGATAGCTGAGCAACTTGGGCAGATAACAAAACCAGCTGCTGAGCAAGCTGGGCATTCTCAGCACGTACCTGCTCCATGATAGTAGGGGGTGAGGCTGAAGGCAAACTGTTCTATCCCAGCCTATTGCCGTCCTTGTTAACTTCACAAGGACAAAACCCCTGCTACTACAATAGGTTGGAGACTTGCAAACAAAAACAAAAACCTCTTTTAATATTGTTGACAAACCTGTCAAATAAAGCAAAACTCAAACCCAAAAGAACACGATGAAAAACAAACGAGAAGTCACAAGAGAAGTCACAAACCAAGATTCCAAGACGCAGTTTTCAAATAGTTGCCTTCAGCAACCAGCACCATCCACACCTCCTCCCATTATGCAGCAGTCCCAAGGCAGTGCCTCTCATTGCCATTTCTTCTTACTTTGGATTTGCCTCATTGACCTCTGTTGGTTTACTCTTACTAATTGACGCTGTCTGCGTGCGTCAATTAGCAAGTCCATTAGCTGTGATTCTTCCAAGTCTGACTCATGCTCCCCATACAGCTGAGCTTCATCAGAAACACGACTGGAGGGCCCAGGCTCTGCATCCAACTGTGAGTCCTGTAATTCATCAGAACCTCTCTCTGGCTCTGATGGCCCTTCAAATGCCTCCTCCACCTCCTCCTCAGATTCCTCTGACTCAGCTGTTGGGAGCACAGGCTGGCACGGAATCACAACACCTCTCTTCTCAGGCCTTTGCATACTTTGCTTCCCTCTCCGCTGGTCTCTCTCCCTCCCTTTTCTCCTCTCTTCTCCCCCTCACGCCATGCAGCAGGCCGTCCCTACTACATTTGTAAAGGAACTATTCTGTTTTTTCCTCTTGTTCTTATTTTTCCTTTAAAGTCATATTTTGCAACAGTAAAGTTTCTGAGTAAATTGTTAACAGGAATCCTGAGGGTTGGGTGCTTCTCCCAAAGCTTGCCTTTGTGACACTATAAGTGACACACAGTAGGGAGTTTCACTGCAGAGTCAATTGGTGACCAAATAGAGGTGCCAACAGGTACAGTGATGAAAATACATAACTTCCTTCAGCACTAAACAATTAAATGTGTTGCTGAGAATAAAACAAGGAGACACTGTCCCTTGGGGTCTCCTACCCATGATTGTCAGGATCCCTCTCCATTTGAAATCTCTGAAAATGACTGCAACTGTTGACAGCAGTTAGGAAAGGAGGTTGCATGCATTTCCCTCAATAAGGCTGGCATTGTGATGTAGAGCTTCGTTGTGGCTTCCGATGTCTCCTGTGATTAATTTCATTTTATCCTTGGGGAACATCTAATTATATTGGTAGAAAGGAAACTAATCAAGGAGAGACAGAACTTCGAATTAAGGAGAAACTTCCCAACAGTGAGGACAATGAACAAGTGGAACAGCTTTCCTTCAGAAGTTACAGGTGCTTCCATTACTGGAGGGTTTTAAGAGAAGAGTAGACAGCCACCTACCTAAAATGGTATATTCTGATTGCTTGAGCAGGGGATTGGACTCTTCCAGCTCTATTCTGATTAATTGAATTAAGTGCAGAGCAGAAATAAATACTAATTGAATTTCAATATATAAAGTAGACACATTAAAACTGACACAAGGAAACTAGCAGAATAACAGCCCCCCCCCCAAAAAAAAACTACTTTTACAATAATAATAGACCCCACAAAACATACTAACACTATGTGGCTAACAAAACTGAGCAAAATAAAACACAACCCCAAAGGCAGAAGAGCTGCTACACAGGGCCAGGCCAGAAGCCACCAGTTCCCCAATCAGAGGAACACTCCATTTCCTGAAAAGAAACGTCTGAAGCTCAGATTGAAAGATGAAAAAGATCTGTTATCTGGAGAGTAAGGGGGAGCCGAGTGCAAAGAGGTTGGACTGGATCTTGAAAGATGCAGCCTTGAATTTGCTGTTGGAGCAGCAGGAAGAGGTCAAATGCGTGGATTCTGTGGGAAGGACCCACTCAAGAGGCCCCCAGCAGTTCCTTGGCTCCATCCAAGTTGAAGAAAGCGGAGGCGCAGCAGAGGGATTGCTTTCAAATAATAAGAACCGGGTGTGCTGCTCGCTCGTGTGCGCCTGCCTTATTGAGAGGACTCCTGCTGCTGCGCCTCCGCTTTCTTCAACTCGGATGGAACAGAGTGTGGAGGAGAACGAGTAGGAGAAGAGCGGTGAGGCTTTGTGCCAGCTGGCTGGCCAGGTGAGGGGTAGGTTAGGTGATGGTGGTTGGCTGGCTGGGGGGGGGGAATCATGGCACGGGGGGGGGGGAATCTGACAAGCCTCATGGCAGCAGAATTGGCAGCTCCCCCTCGGCCCGTTTCCCCAGCTCCGTACATGATGCTTGGCAGAAAACCCCCTTGCGCCCCTGACTGGGCGCTACCAGCACCTTTCCAGCTCCAACATGGTTCTCCATCATTTCCTCTGCTGCTGTGTGCAGTCTGACAAACAAAAGAAGCTTGTTAACCTGCCCACAAACCTTGTTTGTGGGACTAAAAAAAGGTTCAATCAATCAATTCCAATTATGCAAGATCTTTTTTTTTCTGTGAGAGGTTGTAACTGATTGATTGAACTTTTTTTTTTAGGTGGCGGAGGACTGGGAGCCACAGCGAAGGGATGAAAGTGCCGCATGCGGCTCAGGAACCACGAGTTGCTGATCCCTGGTCTAATCTCTTCTTAAAAACCTCCAGTGATGGGGCACCCATGATTTCTAAAGACAAACAAGACTACCAAAGAAACTACAATGGGGAATGAGGAGGGATGTGGCATCCAGGACAGGGTTGTATAAAGAAGGAATATTTTGGGTTGGAACTTTGGAGAGAACCAAGCTTTGATAGCTTCTCTCCTCGCTTATTGCAATAAATGAAATAAAAGGCCTTCACTGTGCCTTGGCTGGTTATTGGTCAGGTGAGTTTGCTTCCGGTCATGAAGGAAAGTAGCCAGGAGCACATAACACTCTGGTTAATTGTCTGCATTTTTAGGAAGTTTCTCCTTAATTCCAGGTTCTTCTCTCTCTGATCAGTTTCCAACCGTTGTTTCTTGTCCTGCCCTCTGATGCTTTGGAGAATTTTATCCCACCTTCCTTGTGGCAGCCCCCCAAATACTGTGGGGGAGAGGTCAGGGAGACCATGGGGGAAAAACCTGTGGGGACCATGGGATGGGAGAAAAGTTTGGTGGGTCCCTATAAGGGAGGAAAAGCCCCAGGGGAACCAAGGGTTGGGAAGCAGAGCACAGGGTGTCTCAGGGATGGGGTGGGGTGCCTAGGGATGCCTGTGGGGGCAGGTCTGAGCCTGCATTAGGCCTCCAAGACCTTCCCCCAACAGTCGGGGTGCTAGTATTCCACGTAGCGACTCGCACATCTGTTTAATGGCTGCATCACGGAGGGTGGAGGTAATTAACCAAACCAGTCTCACTTCATGGCTTTTGCAACGTGCAACTGTAACTGGCAGGCCCCATTACAGTTTTAACTTGAAGACTACTGGCGTGCTGGCTAGGAAAATGTGGGGATCAGAATCTGGAGCACAACAAACAAGGCTGAAATTCCGTATGTTGGATTTCCATAATCAATATACAAAAAGCACACAAAATGCTATTTGAGGAGTTCCACAAATTCTGTAAAAGAAAACATCCAGAAACATCTGCTGATAATTAGAAACAGGTCATTAGCCCTTATCAAGCTAACAATTTCCATTTTTTTTCTCTGCACCTACAGGTCTAATCCTAAAATGGATTGACTAAAAAGAATCGGGCCAGAATTCAAGTAGCCAATCTCTCACCTACACTCCCAATGGGGAATCAGAAATGAAATTCAAGCCTTCTCTAAACTCATCAATGTTTGCCTCATGTGCACTTCCTTCTGGGCTGCCACAAAATAGGTTATAAAATTGGGCACATTGTGTGATGACCCATTAATGACCCTGATTTACGACTGAAATTTCAAGCTAAATTACAGTTGTAAATCAAGGACTACCAAGAGTTTTCCCCAACAGTGAGGTAGCCAGTGTTTAACGCCTTACACATTCATTTAACAGCTGCATCAGGAACAGCAGGAGTAGGGATAGTTAAGCAAAGTGTAATGACCCCAGGCACAGTACAGAGGCATGTGGATCCGTGTGTCTTGGAGCCGCCGGCCGCCCTCACACCTGCCAACCTGGAGCCCCCCCATCCTCATCCCAGCACCCCTTGCCCTCTCCCAGCCACCCCCCGGGACCTGCCCGCCCCTCCAACCTCCTGAACGCCATCGCAGCGGCTGGGTCGCAAGAGCCTCTTTACATGCCGCACAGCCCTTCATCGCCACGCCCCTTACCCGACTCGAAGCATGAGAGAGGGGTGTGGCCGGAGCACCAGCTTCTGCTCAGAAGGCGCCGCTTCTCCCCTCCAAAGCACATGTGGGCATCACCATTGCCTCGCCCTCTTCCCCATCACCTGGCTGCTTCCAAGGCCTGAAGCCCGGTGAGCCGGGAAGAGCTGCTCCTGCCTGCGATCTCCAGGGCCCGCCAGGTGCCAGAGGGCCAAGGTAGCCTCTGACGTTGAGGGAAGTGGGCTGGGAGGTGTGGGGGAGGCTCTGGCATGGCGCAGAGGGAGGCTGGGGGCGGAATGTGGCCAGGCAACCAGGAGATGTGGGGACCAGCTCGGCGCTGTAGCTCAGTTCAGCCAGCAGCGGTGGCAGCAGCAGTGGAGTAGCCCAGCGGCAGCACCAGCAAAGGCGCAGACCCGGCTCGGCTTGGCCCAGCCACCCATGCTGCCGAGCCGGCCCGGGGCAACATCGCGGGTGTGCGCAATGGAGCTGCGGCGGTAGGAGCAGAAGGGCGCTGTTGGATGAGAAGGGCGCCCTGGAGGCGCAGGAGCCGGTGGAGGAGGAGGGTGGTGGCGGCAGCCAGATAGAGCAGCGGTGTCTCGGTTCCTAAGACCAACGGAAATAGGTGTTTTCCAATGATCCTAGGCGTCCTTTGTGAAAGCGTCGTTCGACCCCCAAAAGGGTCGCGACCCACAGGTTGAGAACCGCTGAGTTAGATTATTCCCAGGCTGGCACCTTGGCCAAAATCTTTGCATGGTGCGAGTTAGCAGAAAGCCGATTTAAAGTCACTCTCTTGGCATCTCTACCCACTACATCACCCTCTGAAAGCCAGAGGACTCACAACGATCCACACTCATAGAGAGGATCCTGCAATCTAATCTGAGCTGTCATAACCTTTCATTATAGCAGGTTATTCTCTCTCTTTGTCTCCGTCTCTGTCTCATTACAATGTTCTCTGGTTTTTCAAATATTTTTTATTAAGGATTAAAAATGAAAAGAGTAAAAGCCGGTGCAAACAATAAAAACCACAAATAGAAAAAGAAAAAAAAATGTGAGGGGGAAAAAAGAAAAGGACAGGAGAAAGAGGGAAAAAAAATCTTTCTCCTTCATCCCAACAGGTAAAAACAATTTTGGCAGCTAATCTACCATCTTTTAAATACAGCATAATTATCCCCATATCTCATCTCTTAATTAAACAAACATCAAAATATGTCATTAAACGTTCTTTACTAAATGTTTAGTAAGGACAACCGCATATATTCATATTCTCCTCTCTCTCCCAGCAAAGCTCTCACTTGGAAAGTAGGACAAGGACCTGCAGAATTAACCAACTGGCTTTATTTTTCTTTATTCACAAAAGTATTCCAGCAGTGTTCAACAAATCACTGTAAACAGAGGAATACCTTCTTGTTAAGCCATTTTAGTTGGACGGGTTGGATTTGGGTTGTTAAGTGAGACATTTGTTTAATGAGTTTTGCCCCATTTTGCGACCTTTCTTACCACCGTCCCTAAGTGAATCACTGCAGTCGATAAGTTAGCAACCAGGCTGAGAAAATGGAAATTACACATTGCTACTAAAAGGACTTGTGGTTCCCTGTCCGATGCAAGAAATATGATATTCAAGGGTGCTCCTAAAGAAAAGGCTGCGTGCAGGTAGAAAGGGTGATATTCCAGTAAGGGGGTGCAATGATTACAATAAGCTTCTGCATATAGAATTGAATAGAGCAGGAAGGGACCTTGGAGGTCTTCTAGTCCAGCCTCCTGCTCAAGCCCGTGCAGAAAAGAGATGGGGTCTTTAAATAGTCACATCCACTTTCCCCTTTTTTTTGCAATGACTGGTTGCAGACATCCATATCTCATGTGTATGCGTGTTAGGTTTGGAAGCCGCCGTGTGCGTGTGCACAGACATAGGCTGACTTAGGAGCAAAAACACTGCTGGTAGATGTGGGATTTTTGCATGCAGTTTACTTGTGTGGGGAGGGGGAGGAGGAAGTGCGGAGCAGCCAGTCAGAACCCAGATTGTTTGCTTATTGAGAGAGGGAAAGAAAGAAAGAAAGAAAGAAAGAAAGAAAGAAAGAAAGAAAGAAAGGGAGGGAAGGAAGGAAAACAAGAAAGGAAGAAGAAAGGCAGGAAGAATATGGGAAGGAAGGAAGGAAAAAAGAGAAAGAAAACAGGAAGAAAAGGAGGGAGGGAGGGAGGGAGAGAAGGAAGGGGAAGGAAGATATAACTTTCAGCAAAACTGCCTCCCTGCAAAAGAAACACATTCGCATTTATGTGAGCAGACACAAGCAGCTCCGCCCTCAGCCTCGCACCAGATATTGTGGGATTTTTGCATGCAGTTTACTTGTGGGGGGGGGGAGAAGGAGGAAGCGTGGAGCAGCCAATCAGAACTCAGATTGTTTGCTTATTGAGAGAGGGAAAGAAAAGAAAGAAAAAAGAAAGAGAGAGAAGCCAAGAAAGGAAGAAAGGCAGCAAGCGCGCCGGCCAGGTGACGCCGAGGCTGCTTTTGAAACTGAAAGCATCAGGCCAAGCGGAACGGCTTGCCTCGGAGCTGGTAGGTACCCCTTTGGAAGAGGCGCCGTCACACATACCCTCCCACGCTCTCTCCCGGGCTGGGAATCTTTTCCTCCCTTCTCCTGGCCTACTGCAAGTCCCCAGAGAAAAGGGCTACTCACCTTTCCAAAAGTCCATGCAGACTGAAGAGAAAGAAGAGGTTTGTGGGCAGTCCCACAAACCAAAGGAGGTCAACCAATCAATTTAAACTTCACAAGTTTCTTTTTTTTTTAGTGAGAAGTTTGAATTGATTGGTTGAACTTTTTTAGCCCCATTTTTTTTTGGGTAATCCACATGGGTTGGGAGCAGCAGGAGCTGGCTTAAAGAGACGCATGCGGCTCCGGAGCCACGGGTTGCTGACCCGTGTTCTAGTCCAAAATATACCATTTTAGGTAGGTGGCTGTCTATTCTTTTCTTAAAACCCTCCAGTGATTGAAGCACCTGCAACCCTGTTTGAGGAATGCCACAAGTTCTATAAAAGGAAACATCCAGAAACCTCTGCTGATAATCAGAAACAAGTCATTAGCCTTTATGAAGTTAACAATTTCCATATTTTTTCACTCCACCTTCAGGTCTAATCCTGAGATCTGTTGACTAAAAAGAATCACGCCAGAATTGAAGTAGTCAATTTCTCACCTATACTCTCAACAGAAAATAAGAAATGAAATTCAAGATTTCTCTAAACTCATCATTGTTTGCTTCATGTGCACTTCCTTGTGTGCAATAAGAGATGATTTAGACTTGAAGAATTGCTCACAGATTGGACATTACAAATGTTTCTCCCCTGTGTGATATATGATGTATAAGGTTAGACCTAATACTGAAAACCTTTCCAAAATCTGGACACTTTTATGGTTTCTCTCCTTTATGCGTCCTCTGATGTCTCACCAGGTTGAAATTCACATTGAAAGATTTCCCACAATCCAAATATTTAAAGGGTTTCTCTCCTGTGTGAGTCTTCTGGTGTATCACCAGGCTGGAATTCTGACTGAAACGTTTCCCACAATCAGGACATTCAAAGGGTTTGTCTCCTGTGTGAATCCTGTGGTGTATCACCAGTTGGGAATTCTGAGTGAACCTTTTCCGACAATCCGGATATTCAAAGGGTTTCTCTCCTGTGTGAGTCTTCTGGTGTATCACCAGGCTGGAATTTTGACTGAAACCTTTCCCACAAACTGGACACTCATATGGTTTCTCTCCTGTGTGAGTCCTCTGATGCATAACCAGGCTGGAATTTTGTATGAAAGATTTCCCACAATCAGGACATTCGAAGGGTTTCTCTCCTGTGTGAGTCCTCTGATGTATCACCAGGTTGAAACTGCAAGTGAAATGTTTCCCACATACTGGACACTCGTATGGTTTCTCTCCTGTGTGAGTCCTCTGATGTATCACCAGGTTGGAACTGCAACTAAAACCTTTCCCACATTCAGGACATTCAAATGGTTTCTCTCTGGTGTGAGACATCTGGTGTTTCAACAGGTAGTAATTTACAGCGAAACCTTTCTCACAAACTGGACACTCCTATGGTTTCTCTCCTCTGTGTCCTCTGATGTCTCACCAGGTTGGAATTGCAACTAAAACCTTTCCCACAATCAGGACATTCAAAAGGTTTCAATCCTTTGTGCATCCTCTGATGTATCATCAGACTGGAACTGCGGCTGTAATATTTCCCACAATCCGGACATTCAAAGGGTTTCTCTCTGCTGTGAGTCATCTGGTGTTTCACCAGGTAGTAATTTACAGCGAAACTTTTCTCACAAACTGGACACTCCTATGGTTTCCCTCCTGTGTGAATTACTTTGCTTGGTAAAGCATTTACCACATTGGGAGCACTTATAGGGCATCTGTCCTGCATGGGTCCTATTACGAACCACAAGGGAGATATTTTGACCAAAATTTTGTTACATTAGTAGCATTTGTATGCCTTATTTCCAGTTTGGATCCTGTTGTATGTAATCACCCATGCTTTTGCAATCTGTGCTTTATACCACAATAGTGACATCTGTGGACCTTTTTCACCACTGATATGCTGGAAGAAGTCAAAAATGTGTGTGGTCCCTTGTTTAGTGATGCTTTGATTTCACCTACTGTTTTCTTCCTCCCATTGGGAGTTCTGCATTACTGTCTGTCCTATTTAAGTATCCAACTGACCTTTTCTTTCCTATTGACTTCCAGATAGTTCCCTTTTTTCTGAATGGAAAAATGATCCCCTTCACCTTGTCATGTAACCTATCCTTCTGTTCTGCATACTCTACTATTTCCAGCTTGAAATCTCTTCTTGATTTTCTCTTGCCTTTCGTCTGTTGGGATGAGAGAATTGTAATTTTCTGAAGGAAATGGAAAATATTTTGATTTCTGGCTTAATTTGCTTTCCCTTTCATAAGTTATTCTCACTTCTCCAGAGTGCTCTTATTGCCATACTCTTTGTCTGTAAGATTGAAAGAAAAGTGTAAGTTTAATTGTTTATACAATGCTTGCAGATGTGAAAAAAAGGAAAAAATATATATTACATTTAAAAAGCAAACAATGCTAACCTCTTACATTATGATTCATCGGACATTCCAGAAACTCAAATTCAAATATTCCTTAAATCATGAAATTCCTGAATGGAGTGGGAGGAAGTTAAAAAAAAAGAGAAGGGGTGGAAGAATGGGGGAAGCTCTCCTTTTTTGTAACACCTTGGCTTCCTTTTCCTCCTCCTCCACTCCTGACCAGGCCTGACGGGGTTAAGCTGGGAGGGGAGGGGTGGGCTAAAGCAAAGGAGCTGCTGCTGCAGCCCCTGAGAACGCACATGCTCCCAGGCACCCAGCTGGATTGCGGTGGGCCAGGGCTGGGGCAGAAGGGGCCGGTCCCTTGCCACTTCTGGGACAGCCCGGGGGGGGGGGAATCTGGGCCCTCCCCAGGCCGCATCTGGCCTGCGGGCCTTGTGTTTGACATGTCTGATCTAAACACAATGCGGCATTTTAGTCCAACAACTGAAGCCTCTCTGCAGCCCAACCAATAAACTGGTTCTTCTGCACACCAGTCTGTTCCCCATGAGAGGGGGAACAATGCTAACCTATTACATTAATTATGATTCACCAGATATTCCAGAGATCCAAGTTTAAATATCCCTTCAATCATGACATTCCCTTGACTTGCAACAACCATAAAATGTAAGCGCTGCTATGGGTTATCATAAAATATATCTGGAAGTCTGGGGTATAGATTATACAATTCCAGATACATGGAAAGAGTAATATAAATACACATACCTATAATTATATCTATGTGGGAAAATTCATGTTTTCAGCCTGAAAAAGAAAAAAAGATTACTGTCAAACCTTCTGAGCTAATTTTAAGAGGTGTGGGGGCTTTAATTGATGAAATGATGAAATGATACCTAAAGCCTCTGCAAGATTTGCACATGGAACTCCTCGGCTACAAATAAGGGCAAAAACTACTCTCCACAATCCCTCTGCTGACATCCCAATTGAAGTACTCCTCACTTAATGACTGCAATTGAGACTGGATCTGTGTCATTAAGCAGCCCGATCATTAAGTATGATGTTATGGGCCCTTTTCTGTTTAATTTATTCTTATCTGACCTGGCCTCTTACATTGAACGCGTTGAGTCCCATGCCCCAAAGTTGTTAAATACGAAGATTCCACTTCTTCTTTATGCTGACAATGCGGTCCTTCTATCACAATCAAGGCTCGGTCTAAAAAGATTACTTTCTGCATTTGGGTCCTACTGTGCTGAGAACCATTTGTCTATTAATTATGACAAATCCAAAGTATTGGTGTTCTCTAGAGCCTGGAAATCATACAACTGGGCTATCAATGGTAATGTTGTTAGGCAGGTTTTCCATTTTAAGTATTTAGGTATTCAATTTCAGAATACTGGTGCTTGGACTAAACATCAAACCCAGATGCTGAATTCAGCCTCCTGTAGCCATCAGCAGATAAGATTCTTTTTAACCCAAGGAGGCCAGTTTATTCCTTCTGCTCTGCATATATATAAAGCCAAAACCCTGGTCCAAACTCTTTATGGAATTCCCATATGGATACGAGGCTTCATAGATTGTATTGAAAGAACCCAGGCTGTTTTTCTTAGGAAACTTCTGGGTCTTCCTCCCTGTGTTGGATTTGCTTCGATGTACCTGGAACTGGGCGTTCGTTCAGTCGAATGCATGGCGTGGATTAACACCTTCAAATGGTGATTTCAGGTGCTCTTTTCAGCAGTCCGTGGTAGCTACCTCTCCCTGGTGTTTGCTAACTCTCATACTTCTCATTGGGAGAGGGAGCTGACGAAGAAACTCCACTTCCTAGGTTTTACAGGGGATGGAGGCTAAAACATATGAAGAACAAATGATGTTGAATATATATGTTCCAGGATAATGTTGTATGATCCAAGAACCAGGACCAGAAGTTTTGTCTTCCGAACTTTCGGATTCGTGCTAGAGAGAAAACTTCCCTGAAGATGGACTTCAGCACCTGTCCACAAGCTCCGAAGACAAAACCTCTAGTCCCAGTCAACGACCCAGATTGAATCCTGCATATAAAGAACAGTTACAGGAATTGAGTATAT
Source organism: Crotalus tigris (assembly GCF_016545835.1). Classification (NCBI taxonomy): domain Eukaryota; kingdom Metazoa; phylum Chordata; class Lepidosauria; order Squamata; family Viperidae; genus Crotalus; species Crotalus tigris. Next base: position 522,919 of record NW_024097874.1, on the reverse strand, counting down.
CTAGACTAGAGAAAAGAAGCACTGGGAGTGACTTGATAGCAGTGTTCCAGTATTCTCAGAGACTGGCACACAAAAAAAGGCGTCAACCTATTTTCCAAAGCACCAGAAGGCAAGACAAAAAACAATGAATGGAAACTAATCAAGGAGAGAAACAACCTGGAACTAAGGAGAAATTTCCCTGACAGTGAGAACAATTAACCAGTGAAACAGCTTTGCCTTCAGAAGTTGTGGGTGCTTCATGACTGGAGGCTTTTAAGAAGACATTGAACAGCCATTTGTGTGAAGTGGTATAAGGTCTGCTCAAGCAGGGGGTTAGAATAGATGACCTCTACGGACCCTTCCAACTGTTATTCTATAGTCTATATTCTGGTGACTTCTCTGTTGTGGAGGAAGCCAAACAGACCTACTTGCTCCCAGCATCTGCTTCAACCTGCCCTCAACTCACCTTTCAGCTGATGCTTCAACCCTGGGAAGAGCACAAAAGCCACTCTGTATACCATCTTCTTTCCATGAGCGATCCGGAAGAGGAAATTCCTCTGTGCTTCTCCTCTTCTTCTATTCTTTCTAGCAATGCAGTACTTGATGGTTTTAAATCTTTTAAGCTCAACCACAGATGCCGCTACTGTAAAGACGGATTTGACTGGCATCTCCAGATAGGAAGCTGAAAAAAATGCTTGTCCCATCTCTGTCTAAGACATTTGTAAGATGTTGTCATTGATTATATGGTATCACATTGTTTTTGACTCCTAGCATCTCCCAGTTCCATTCTCCATTTCTCTTTTCATTCCCTGTCTCCGAACTTGTGACATTTCCCCTAGCAGCTCTATATTCCATTTTTAAGATGATCTTCCTTCCCAGCAATATATTTTGAAGACCTAAGGGGTAAAAGGTATTTTACGTTTTCATTGTTATAGCTAAGTCTTGCAGTATTTTGTTTCTATATAGTTGTTTACATTTCCCTTCTTTTATCTCTCCCATCTCTAAATCAGTTTCCTGTTTCCTCTTCTGATTTCTGAATTATGTTCGTACTTTGTATTCGTTATCTGGGAATTTCTAGTTGTAGATTTAATTTGGAGATCTGCTCATTTATATTGTCTAAATTGATTTTAGTCTCATCATTTCTTTTTATGTGCTCTTTGCATTCAACAATTGTTTGGTGAATTAATTGTAGCATAGAATATATTTCTTTCTGAAAGCTGTTTATTTTTTCTTGAGGCATCATTCCTAGAGATCTTCTAGTATCACCAGTATCCGTAAGAGTAGATCAAAGTTTCCTCTAGTGTTCTGGTCCTTATATGTACCCTTTATAATCCAATAAATTCCAAAGTGTAGGTTCAATCCTGAAAGCAATATTTTATAGTAATTCTTTGTCTTAAGTATCTAAAAATTGTCAATCAGGCAAGTTTGTATTCCACATGTTCAATATGTTCAACCTCTCTGAAAGCAGCTCAAAAGTCTCTCCCAGCCAGATATAGTCCAAGGTCAAATTTTTATTTCTCTCCCACTAGCTCTTGAAGTTAAAAGTCCACGCTTAGTAGGCATTTATAATCCAAGAAGGTCAGTGTGATAAGTAAGCCAAAATATTTTCCTTTATTGTCAGCTGTTCTCCTGAACTAGGAATCAACAAGCAGCCAGGAAGCAAATTATACTGCTATAGACAAATCCACCACTAGATGTCATTCAGTCCACTTTCCATTCTTAAAACAAAGGATTGATTTTGTATATTTCACCTCAATGTTTTTTTTTACAAAGAGAAAATCTTAACAGTTATCTCAGTTCTCAAATTTATCATAAGTGTAGCTTTATGTTACTTCCACTTCAGTATTTTATGTTTCTGTCTCCCATAAAATTAAAACACTGCTTCCATTATTAGCTTTTGGGAGCTTTTCCCAGGAAAATCAATTTTAAAATGGTAAAGAAAGGACTGATATCCTCACCCAGTTCCAAACATGCTGTTTATGATACATTAATTATTGCCTTTTTCTTCTTCGGTTGTCAGCAGGTAATGGCTGGCCACAGGAACGTAGCCAGTCTTCCCCTGCCAGTTTGGAGGGCTTTCCTTGGATAGAACGGAAAGACCCCCATCTCGCTGTGATCAACAACCACCCCTCCTCTTCATCGTGCCTTCGGTGCTATTTTAGGCCCTTTTTAGGGCCCCCAGAAGGCCGAACTCGGACTGAATTTTTTCCCACAATCAGGACATTCAAAGGGTTTCTCTCATGTGTGAGTCCTCTGGTGCATCACCAGAGAGAAATTACGACTGAAACTTTTCCCACAATCAGCACATTCAAAGGGTTTTTCTCCTGTGTGAGTCCTTTGGTGTATCACCAGGTTAGAATGAGAACTGAAACTTTTCCCACAAACTGGACACTCATATAGTTTCTCTCCGGTGTGGGTTCTCTGGTGCTTTACTAGGTTGGAATTTGCAACAAAACCTTTCCCACAAAGTGGACACTCATACGGTTTCTCTCCTGTGTGAGTCCTGTGGTGGATCACCAGATCGGAGTTACGACTGAAACTTTTCCCACATTCAGGACATTCAAAGGGTTTCTCTCCTGTGTGAGTCCTCTGGTGCATTACCAGATTGGAATTTCGACTGAAACTTTTCCCACATTCAGGACATTCAAAGGGTTTTTCTCCTGTGTGAGTCCTTTGGTGTATCACCAGGTTAGAATGGAAAGTAAAACTTTTCCCACAAACAGGACACTCGTATAGTTTGTCTCCTGTGTGAGTCCTCTGGTGCATCACCAGAGAGGAATTACAACGGAAACTTTCTCCACAATCAGCACATTCAAAGGGTTTTTCTCCCATGTGAGTCCTCTGGTGGTTTATTAGCTTGTAATTTGCAAAGAAACGCTTCCCACAACCTGGACACTCATACCGTTTCTCTCCTGTGTGAGTCCTCTGGTGTCTCACCAGGTCAGAATTTGCAATGAAACTTTTCCCACAAAGTGGACACTCATACGGTTTTTCTCCTGTGTGAGTCCTCTGGTGTCTCACCAGGTGGGAATTTACAATGAAACTTTTCCCACAAAGTGGACACTCATATGGTTTTTCTCCTGTATGAGTCCTCTGGTGTCTCACCAGGTGGGAATTTACAATGAAACTTTTCCCACAAAGTGGACACTCATACGGTTTTTCTCCTGTGTGAGTCTTCTGGTGCATCACTAGACAGAAATTACGACTGAAACGTTTTCCACATTCAGGACATTCAAAGGGTTTCTCTCCTGTGTGTGTCCTCTGATGTCTCACCAGGAGGGCATTTGCAACAAAACGTTCCCGACACTCAGGACATTCAAAGGGTTTTTCTTCTGTGTGAGTCCTCTGGTGTCTCACCAGGCTGGAACTGTGAGTGAAACTTTTCCCACATTCAGGACATTCAAAGGGTTTCTCTCCTGTGTGAGTCCTCTGATGTCTCACCAGGAGGGCATTTGCAACAAAACCTTTCCCACAAAATGGACACTTAAATGGTTTCTCTCCTGTGTGAGTCATCTGGTGTATCACCACTTGGGAATTCTTAGTGAACTGTTTCCCACAATCTGAACATTCAAAGGGTTTCTTTCTTATGTGAATCCTCTTGTGTTTCACCAGGTGGGAATTCTGAGCGAACCTTTTCCCACATTCAGGACATTCAAAGGGTTTTTCTCCTGTGTGAGTCCTTTGGTGTATCACCAGGTGAGAATGGGAATTGAAACTTTTCCCACAAACTGGACACTCATACGGTTTCTCTCCTGTGTGAGTCCTCTGGTGTCTCACCAGGTGGAAATTCTTAGTGAACCGTTTCCCACAATCTGAACATTCAAACGGTTTCTCTCTGGTGTGAGACATCTGGTGTTTCACCTGGTAGTAATTTACAGCGAAACATTTCTCACAAACTGGACACTCCTATGGTTTCTCTCCTGTGTAAATTACTTTGCTTGGTAAAGCATTTACCATATTGGGAGCACTTATAGGGCATCTGTCCTGTGTGCATCCTTTTATGAACCAGAAGGGAGATATTCTAACCAAAGATTTTGTTACATTAGTAGCATTTACAGTTTGGATACTCTTGTATTTAATCACCAATGATTTTGCAATCAGTGCTTTATACCACAATAGTAACATCTGTGGACCTTTTCCACCACAGATATGCTGGGAGACATCAAAAATGTTTGTGGTCCTTTATTTAGTGGTGCTTTGATTTTACCTACTATTTTCTTCCTCCCATTGGGAGTTCTGCATTACTGTCTGCCCTATTTCAGTATCCAATTGACCTTTTCTTCCCCACTGACTTCCAGATATTTTCCTCTTTTTCTGAATGGAAAAATGATCCCCTCCACCTTGTCTTGTAACCTATCCTTCTGTTCTGCATACTCTACTATTTCCTGCTTGAAATCTCTTCTTGATTTTCTCTTGCCTTTCGCCTGCTGGGATGGGACAATTGTGTAATTTTTTGAAGGAAATGGAAAATATTTTGATTCTGGCTGGATTTGCTTTCCTTTTCAAAAATTATTCTTACTTCTCCAGAGTGCTCTTATTGCCATCTTCTTAGTCTACAAGAGTCAAAGAAAAGTGTAAGTTTAATTGTTTATAGTCTGGGGTATAGATTATAGAATTGCAAATACATGGAAAGAGTAATATAAATACACATACCAATAATTGTATCTATGTGGAAAATTCTGCAAAATTTGCACATGGAACTCCTCAGCTACAAATAAGGGAAAAAACTACTCTCCATAATCCCTCTGCTGACATCTCAATTGAAGTACTCCTCACTTAATGACTGCAATTGAGACTGGCATCTGTGTCATTAAACAGTGCGAACATTAAGTATGATGTTAGCATGATAGTGCTAACTTACATCTGTTCCTCTGGACTTGCTAAGCAAATCACCATGGGTCGTTAAAGGCAATTTCACATGACTGTGGCTTCCAATTTCCTGCCGGTATATTTTGCTTGTAAGAAGCTAGCTGGAAAGGTCACAGATGGGGATCATGAATGTGGAATACTGCAGCCACCATAAACATGCAACAATTCGCAACATCCGAATTGGTGCAACTCCCTTTTCCTGCATTTTCATAATCATAGGCCCAGTGAAGAAGTGGTAAATGAGGACTATTTATACAACTGAACATCCTGAAAGGTCTTCCATAGCTATTCTTTCAGAAGTGCTGGCTTAACCACAGTTGAACCTCATTAATACATGTGTAGGGCGCCAATAGGAAATATCATCTTGCAAAAAAATTAAAATCCCAGAAAAAATTGTGGCAGTTTCAGTCTGACATTGTTGCCAAGAAAACAACAGGTCTACAAGAGAATAATGAGAGTTGAAAGGGACCTCAGAGGTCTTCTAGTCCAATCCTCTGCTTAGGTAGGAAATCCTATATTATTCTTGACAAATGGCTGTCCAATCTCTTCTTAAAAACCTCCAGTGATGAAACACCCACAATGTCTGGAGGGAAGCTGTTTCATTAATTGTTCTCACTGACAGGAACTTTCTCCTAATTCTAGACTCCATCTGTTACTTCTTGTTCTGCTCTATGACACTTTGGCGCATGGGTAAATCCCCTCTTCTATGTGACAGCCCTTCCAATTTTGAAAGATTGCCATCATCTAAACACAAACTCTCCATGCCGCACTTTAATCCAACAGCTGAAGCCTCTGCAGCCCAAACAATACACTGGCTCTTCTGCACAGCAGTCTCTCTTCCCCAAAAGGCCCTGCAGGCAGTTATTGGAGCTCCCAGGCCTGTCCCTTGACTGGAAATTCTGTTATCTTTCTGAATATTATCACAGAACCCCCTTGATCTCTTTGAAAAGTTGTTTGTAAGAAACAGTGGAAAGCTTCTTTTTTAGGGTAGATTAGTCAGACCTTAAAAGGACTAAAATTGAAAACCTCTGCAGACAGGGCTGTTCACTGACACGGGCAGAGAGAAACAGGGATGCAGCAGTCCCCAGAGAGGGAATCTGGGCATGAAAGAGAGGCAGATTCAGGAGCTCCATCCCAAAGGAAGCCCACCTGGACAGGGCTGCCCATTGGCCAAGCCCACCTGGATGCCTCTCGGGTCTCCCTCACCCGCCTGCCAGACGCCCCTGGCCTCCTCTTAGCAGGGTTCCCGCCCTCGCCTCCAGCCACGCTCCCTCTGAGCCCAGAGCTCCCTCGTCCTCTTCCCCTTCCTCCCCTCCAGACACTGGGAGGCTGATCCTCCCCAGCAGCCACAGGGGAACGTGGGAACGGCGGTGCCCAACCTTCCGGGAAACGCCAGGAGCCCCCACGCTGGGAGCCGGGCTGCGCCAAGAGGAGGGGGGCTGCGGGGCAGGAGGGGGGGCTGTTCCTCTGCAGGCCTTAAGCGAGTCGCTCTGGGTCGTTGAAGGCAATTTCACGTGACTGCGACTTGCAACCTCTTGCCAGCCTCTCCAGGGATTTTGCTTAGGAGAAGCTGGCTGGGGAAGCCACAAACGGGGATCGCGAGGCTGGGATGCTGCGACCGTCACGGATGTACAGCGGTGGGCAACGTCCGAACCGAGCAGCCCGACCTGCTCCCGGCTTCTCCCCCAACCCGCCCTCGACTCACCTTCCAGCTGCTGCTTCGACCCTGGGAAGAGCACAAAAGCCCCCCCCACGCCCCCTTCCTCCCCTGAGCGATCCGGAAGAGGAAGTTGCTCTGACCTTCTCCTCGCCTCCCTTCCTTTCTAGCAATGCAGTACTCGATGGTTGCAGCTCCTCTTCCCTCTACCACAGACGCCGCTTTCTAGTCTATCTGACCTATCTCGGCTTTTGGCGTCTAGAGAGGTTTTCAGTGATTTATCTGCTCTCCGGTCGTTTCCGCCTCCCAGCGACCGTCCTTTGCAACTTTGCTGCATCCCATCGCTAGCTCATACTTGGGTGATTGTCCTCTGAGAGTACAGGCTGCTCTTTTCTGCACTCAGCGAAAAGCTCTCGCACGGGCAGAGCAACTTCCTCTTCCGGAGCGCTCAGGGGAGGAAGGAGGCGTGCGGGGAGGCTTTTGTGCTCTTCCCAGGGTCGAAGCAACAGCTGGAAGGTGAGGCCAGGGGCGTCTGGAAGGCGGATGAGGGAGACCCGAGAGGCGTCCAGGTGGGACGATGGGCAGCCCTGTCCAGGTGGGCTTCCTTTGGGATGGAGCTCCTGAATCTGCCTCTCTTACGTGCCCAGATTCCCTCTCTGGTGACTGCTGCATCCCTGTTTCTCTCTGCCCGTGTCAGTGAACAGCCCTGTCTGCAGAGTCTTTCAATATTAATTTTAGTTTTTTTAAGGTCTGAATAATCTACCCTGAAAAAGCTTTCCACTGTTTTTTACAAACAGCTTTCGAAAGAGGTCAAAGGGGTTCTGTGATAATATTCAGAAAGATAACAGAATTTCCGGTCAAGGGACAGGCCTGGGAGCTCCAATAACTGCCTGCAGGGCATTTTGGGGAAGAGAGACTGCTGTGCAGAAGAGCCAGTTTGGGCTGCAGAGGCTTCAGTTGTTGGACTAAAGTGCGGCATGGATAGTTTGTGTTTTGATGATGGCAATCTTTCAAAATTGGAAGGGATGTCACATAGAAGAGGGGATTGACTTGTGCACCAAAGTGTCATAGAGCAGAACAAGAAGTAACAGATGGAGTCTAGAATTAGGAGAAAGTTCCTGTCAGTGAGAACAATTAATGAAACAGCTTCCCTCCAGACGTTCTGGGTGTTTCATCACTGGAGGTTTTTAAGAAGAGATTGGACAGCCATTTGTCAAGAATAACATAGTATTTCCTACATAAGGAGGGGTCCCTTTCAACTGTCATTATTCTCTTGTGGACCTGCTGTTTTCTTGGCAACAATGTCAGACTAAAACTGCCACTATTTTTTTCTGGGATTTTTATTTTTTTACTTCTATTTATGGCTAACAAGCACGGTATTTCCTACTGACGCCCCATACTTGTATTGACAAGGTTCAACTGTGCTTAAGCCAGCACTTATGAAAGAATAGCTATGGAAGACCTTTCAGGATGTTCAGTTGTATAAGTAGTCCTCATTTACCACTTCTTCACTTGGTCTATGATTATGAAAATGCAGGAAAAGGGAGTTGCACCAATTTGGATGTTGCCAATTGATGCACATTTATGGTGGCTGCAGTATCCCACATTCATGATCCCCATCTGTGACCTTCCCAGCTAGCTTCTTACAAGCAAAATCAATGGGTATACCGGCAGAAAATTGCAAGCCACAGTCATGTGAAATTGCCTTTAACAACCCATGGTGATTTGCTTAGCAAGTCCAGAGGAACAGATCTAAGTTGGCATTATCATGCTAACATCATACTAATAATAATAATTTTCATTTTGCGGTCACAGACCAAAATGCAGTGCAACAAAAGAAAACACAAGAAAAATATAATCACAAACAATTAACACCAGAAGCCTTGGCCAAAGGGAATTACTATGTTTTCCTCTAATAGTTACAGATCTTAAAAGAAATTTAGAAACCTGAGAAGTAATATAGGAGGAGCCATCCCCCAGACAATATAAGACCAAATTACTAACATTAGAACCAGAGGGATCAATTCCAAGGAGAGACAGTAGTTCTGGCTGTGTTATACACAGGGCAGTATGATAAGACATGCTCCACAGTTTCAATTTCAGTCCTATCACAGGGGCATAGTTGCTCACTGAACAGAAGCCTCTTGAATCGCCCGTCGAGTAGTGCTGAGGGCAAAACATTGAAACGGGCTAGGGAAAAGACTCTTCTATACTTGGGGATGGTTAGAGTATAGAAATATGAAGCCATCCTCAATCCATAATTATTAGAATGGCTGAAGATCAAAGGGGAGCAGGTTTTGTTGGCTCTGGATCTTAAATATTGCAAATCTATGTCCACAAGCCGTTGGACTACCCTAAACTGGGCGTCCTTGAGAGCATAATCTCCCAGAGCATCCCCTGTAAAACCTAGGAAGTGGAGTTTCTTCGTCAGCTCCCTCTCCCAATGAGAAGTATGAGAGTTAGCAAACACCAGGGAGAGGTAGCTACCAGGGACTGCAGAAAAGAGCACCTGAAATCATCATTTGAAGGTGTTAATCCACACCATGCATTCGACTGAACGAATGCCCAATTCCAGGTACATCGAAGCAAATCCAACACAGGGAGGAAGACCCAGAAGTTTCCTAAGAAAAACAGCCTGGGTTCTTTCAATACAATCCATGAAGCCTCGTATCCATATGGGAATTCCATAAAGAGTTTGGACCAGGGTTTTGGCTTTATATATACGCAGAGCAGAAGGAATAAACTGGCCTCCTTCGGTAAAAAAGAATCTTATAATCTGCTGATGGCTACAGGAGGCTGAATTCAGCACCTGGGTTTGATGTTTAGTCCAAGCACCAGTATTCTGAAATTGAATACCTAAATACTTAAAATGGAAAACCTGCCTAACAACATTACCATTGATAGCCCAGTTGTATGATTTCCAGGCTCTAGAGAACACCAATACTTTGGATTTGTCATAATTAATAGACAAATGGTTCTCAGCACAGTAGGACCCAAATGCAGAAAGTAATCTTTTTAGACCGAGCCTTGATTGTGATAGAAGGACCGCATTGTCAGCATAAAGAAGAAGTGGAATCTTCGTATTTAACAACTTTGGGGCATGGGACTCAACGCGTTCAATGTAAGAGGCCAGGTCAGATAAGAATAAATTAAACAGAAGAGGGCCGATAACATCATACTTAATGATCAGGCTGCTTAATGACACAGATCCAGTCTCAATTGCAGTCATTAAGTGAGGAGTACTTCAATTGGGATGTCAGCAGAGGGATTGTGGAGAGTAGTTTTTGCCCTTATTTGTAGCCGAGGAGTTCCATGTGCAAATCTTGCAGAGGCTTTAGGTATCATTTCATCATTTAAAGCCCCCACACCTCTTAGAATTAGCTCAGAAGGTTTGACAGTAATCTTTTTTTCTTTTTCAGGCTGAAAACATGAATTTTCCCACATAGATATAATTATAGGTATTTGTATTTATATTACTCTTTCCATGTATCTGGAATTGTATAATCTATACCCCAGACTTCCAGATATATTTTATGATAACCCATAGCAGCGCTTACAGTTTATGGTTGATGCAAGTCAAGGGAATTTCATGATTGAACAGATATTTGAACTTGGATCTCTGCAATGTCCGATGAATCATAATTAATGTAATAGGTTAGCATTGTGGCATGTTTGCTTTTTAAATGTAATGTATATTTTTTTCCTTTTTTTCACATCTGCAAGCATTGTATAAACTATTAAACGTACACTTTTCTTTGAATCTTGTAGACAAAGAAGATGGCAATAAGAGCACTCTGGAGAAGTGAGAATAACTTTTGAAAAGGAAAGCAAATCAAGCCAGAAATCAAAATATTTTCCATTTCCTTCAGAAAATTACACAATTGTCCCATCTGAGCAGGTGAAAGGCAAGAGAAAATCAAGAAGAGATTTCAAGCTGGAAATAGTAGAGTATGCGGAACAGAAGGATAGGTTACATAACAAGGTGAAGGGGATCATTTTTTCATTCAGAAAAAGAGGGAAATATCTGGAAGTCAATAGGAAAGAAAAGGTCAATTGGATACTCAAATAGGGCAGACAATAATGCAGAACTCCCAATGGGAGGAAGAAAACAGTAGGTGAAATCAAAGCATCACTAAACAAGGGACCATATACAGTATATCAGTGGTGGAGAACGTCCACAGATGTCACTATTGTGGTTTAAAGCACAGATTGCAAAAGCATAGGTGATTAAATACAAGAGGATCCAAACTGGAAAAAAGACATACAAATGCTACTAATGTAACAAAATCAGAATATCTCCCTTGTGGGTTCCTAAAAGGACCCACACAGGACAGATTCCCTATAAGTGCTCCCAGTGTAGTAAATGCTTTACCAAGCAAAGTAATTCACACAGGAGAGAAACCATAGGAATGTCCAGTTTGTGAGAAATGTTTCGCTGTAAATTACCAGATGTCTCACACCAGAGAGAAACCATTTGAATGTCCTGCATGTGGGAAAGGTTTTAGTTGCAGTTCCAACCTGGTGAGACATCAGAGGACTCACACAGGAGAGAAACCCTTTGAATGTCCTGAATGTGGGAAATCTTTCACTCAGAATTACAGCCTGATGACACATCAGAGGTCTCACATAGGAGAGAAACCCTTTGAATGTCCTGAGTGTGGGAAAGGTTTCACTTACAGTTCCAAACTGGTGATACACCAAAGGACTCACACAGGAGAGAAACCCTTTGAATGTCCTGAATGTGGGAAATCTTTCACTCGGAATTACAGCCTGATGATACATCAGAGCTCTCACACAGGAGAGAAACCATTCGAATGTCCTGAGTGTGGGAAAGGTTTCAGTTGCACTTCCAGCCTGGTGATACATCAGAGGATTCACACAGGAGACAAACCCTTTGAATGTCATGATTGTGGGAAATCTTTCAGACACAATTCCAGCCTGGTGATACATCAGAGGACTCACACAGGAGAGAAACCCTTTGAATGTCTTGAATGTGGGAAATCTTTCACAAATAATTCCAGCCTGGTGATACATCAGAGGATTCACACAGGAGACAAACCCTTCGAATGTCCGAATTGTGGGAAATATTACAGCTGCAGTTCCAGCCTAGTGATACATCAGAGGACTCACACAGGAGAGAAACCCTTTGAATGTCCTGAATGTGGGAAATCTTTCACAAATAATTCCAGCCTGGTGATACATCAGAGAACTCACACAGGAGAGAAACCATTTGAATGTCCTGAGTGTGGGAAAGGTTTCAGTTGCAGTTCCATCCTGGTGATACATCAGAGGACTCACACAGGAGAGAAACCCTTTGAATGTCGTGATTGTGGGAAATCTTTCATACAAAATTCCAGCCTGGTGATGCATCAGAGGACTCACACAGGAGAGAAACCATATGAGTGTCCAATTTGTGGGAAAAGTTTCAGTAAACATGTCAACATGGTGAACCACCAGAGGACTCACACAGGAGAGAAACCATATGAGTGTCCAGTTTGTGGGAAAATATTCAGTCAGAAATCCCACATGGTGATACACCAGAGGACTCACACAGGAGAGAAACCCTCTGAATGTCCGGATTGTCGGAAAAGGTTCACTCAGAATTCCAGCCTTGTAATACACCAGAGGATTCACACAGGAGAGAAACCTTTTGAATGTGCTGAATGTAGAAAAAGTTTCAAGACGAATTCCCAACTGGTGATACACCACAGGATTCACACAGGAGACAAACCATTTGAATGTGCTGAATGTGGGAAAGGTTTCAGTTGCCATTCTAGGCTTGTGATACACCAAAGGACTCACACTGGAGAAAAGCCCTTTGAATGTCCTGATTGTGGGAAATCTTTCAATGTGAATTTCAACCTGGTGAGACATCAGAGGACGCATAAAGGAGAGAAACCATAAAAGTGTCCAGATTTTGGAAAGGTTTTCAGTATTAGGTCTAACCTTATACATCATATATCACTCAGGGGAGAAATATTTGTAATGTCCAATCTGTGAGCAATTCTTCAAGTCTAAATCATCTCTTATTGCACACAAGGAAGTGCACATGAAGCAAACAATGATGAGTTTAGAGAAATCTTGAATTTCATTTCTTATTTTCTGTTGAGAGTATAGGTGAGAAATTGACTACTTCAATTCTGGCGTGATTCTTTTTAGTCAACAGATCTCCGGATTAGACCTGAAGGTGGAGTGAAAAAATATGGAAATTGTTAACTTCATAAAGGCTAATGACTTGTTTCTGATTATCAGCAGAGGTTTCTGGATGTTTCCTTTTATAGAACTTGTGGCATTCCTCAAACAGGGTTGCAGGTGCTTCAATCACTGGAGGGTTTTAAGAAAAGAATAGACAGCCACCTACCTAAAATGGTATATTCTGGACTAGAACACGGGTCAGCAACCCACAGCTCCGGAGCCGCATGCGTCTCTTTAAGCCGGCTCCTGCTGCTCCCAACCCATGTGGATTACCCAAAAAAAAAAATGTGTACTTCCCAAAAAAAAATGGGGCTAAAAAAGTTCAACCAATCAATTCAAACTTCTCATTTAAAAAAGAAAGAAACTTGTGAAGTTTAAATTGATTGGTTGACCTCCTCTGGTTTGTGGGACTGCCCGCAAACCTCTTCTTTCTCTTCAGTCTGCATGGACTGTTGGAAAGGTGAGTAGCCTTTTTCTCTGGGGACTTGCAGTCGGCCAGGAGAAGGGAGGAAAAGATTCCCAGCCCGGGAGAGAGCGTGGCAGGGTTTGCGTGACGGCGCCTCTTCCAAAGGGGCACCTACCGCCTCCGAGGCAAGCTGTTCCGCTTGGCCCGATGCTTTCAATTTCAAAAGCAGCCTCGGCGTCACCTGGCCGGCACGCTTGCTGCCTTTCTTCCTTTCTTGTCTTCTCTTTTCTTTTCTTTCCCTCTCTCAATAAGCAAACAATCTGAGTTCTGACTGGCTGCTCCATGCTTCCCCCCCCCCCACAAGTAAACTGCATGCAAAAATCCCACAATATCTGGTGCGAGGCTGAGGGCGGAGCTGCTTGTGTCTGCTCACATAAGCGCGAATGTGTTTCTTTTGCAGGGAGGCAGCTTTGCTGAAAGTTATATCTTCCTTCCCCTTCCTTCTCTCCCTCCCTCCCTCCCTCCTTTTCCTGTTTTCTTTCTCTTTTTTCCTTCCTTCCTTCCCATATTCTTCCTGCCTTTCTTCTTCCTTTCTTGTCTTCCTTCCCTCCCTTCCTTTCTTTCTTTCTTTCTTTCTTTCTTTCTTTCTTTCTTTCTTTCTTTCTTTCTTTCTTTCTTTCTTTCTTTCTTTCTTTCCCTCTCTCAATAAGCAAACAATCTGGGTTCTGACTGGCTGCTCCGTGCTTCCTCCTCCCCCCCCACACACAAGTAAACTGCATGCAAAAATCCCACAATATCTACCAGCAGTGTTTTCGCTCCTAAGTCAGCCTATGTCTGTGTACACGCACACGGAGGCTTCCAAACCTAACACGCATACACATGAGATGTGGATGTCTGCAACCAGTCATTCCAAAAAAGGGGGAAAGTGGACGTGACTATTTAAAGACCTCACCTCTTTTCTGCATGGGCTTGAGCAGGAGGCTGGACTAGAAGACCTCCAAGGTCCCTTCCAGCTCTATTCTATATGCAGAAGCTTATTGTAATCATTGCACCCCCTTACTGGAATATCACCCTTTCTACGTGCACACAGCCTTTTCTTTAGGAGCACCCTTGAATATCATATTTCTTGCATCGGACAGGGAACCACAAGTCCTTTTAGTAGCAATGTGTAATTTCCACTTTCTCAGCCTGGTTACTAACTTATCGATTGCAGTGATTCACTTAGAGACGGTGGTAAGAAAGGTCGCAAAATGGGGCAAAACTCATTAAACAAATGTCTCACTTAACAATCCAAATCCAACCCGTCCAACTAAAATGGCTTAACAAGAAGGTATTCCTTCTTTACAGTGATTTGTTGAACACTGCTGGAATACTTTTGTGAATAAAGAAAAATAAAGCCGGTTGGTTAATTCTGCAGGTCCTTGTCCTACTTTCCAAGTGAGAGCTTTGCTGGGAGAGAGAGGAGAATATGAATATATGTGCTTGTCCTTACTAAACATTTAGTAAAGAATGTTTAATGAAATATTTTGATGTTTGTTTAATTAAGAGATGAGATATGGGGATAATTATGCTGTATTTAAAGATGGTAGATTAGCTGCCAAAATTGTTTTTACCTGTTGGGATGAAGGAGAAAGATTTTTTTTCCCTCTTTCTCCTGTCTTTTTCTCCCCCCCCCCCCCATTTTTTTCTTTTCTATTTTTCTATTTGTGGTTTTTATTGTTTGCACCGGCTTTTACTCTTTTCATTTATAATCCTTAATAAAAAATATTTGAAAAAACCAGAGAACATTGTAATGAGACAGAGACGGAGACAAAGAGAGAGAATAACCTGCTATAATGAAAGGTTATGGCAGCTCAGATTAGATTGCAGGATCCTCTCTCTGAGTGTGGATCGTTGTGAGTCCTCTGGCTTTCAGAGGGTGATGTAGTGGGTAGAGATGCCAAAAGAGTGACTTTAAATCGGCTTTCTGCTAACTCGCACCATGCAAAGATTTTGGCCAAGGTGCCTGCCTGGGAATAATCTAACTCAGCGGTTCTCAACCTATGGGTCACAACCCTTTTGGGGGTCGAGCGACGCTTTCACAAGGGTCGCCTAGGATCATTGGAAAACACCTATTTCCGTTGGTCTTAGGAACCGAGACACCGCTGCTCTATCTGGCTGCCGCCACCACCCTCCTCCTCCACCGGCTCCTCCACCTCCAGGGCGCCCTTCTCTTCCAACAGCGCCCTTCTGCTCCTACTACCGCAGCTCCATTGCGCGCACCCCCGATGCTGCCCTGGGCCGGCTCAGCAGCATGAGCGGCTGGACTGAGCCGGGTCTGGTCCGCTGCTGGCGTTGCCGCTGGGGTGCTCTGCCGCTACTGCCACCGCTGCTGGCTGAGCTGAGCTACAGTGCCTAGCCGGACCCCACACCTCCTGGCTGCCTGGCCACACTCCACTCCCGGCCTCCCTCTGTGCCATGCCAGAGCCTACCCCGTACCTCCCAGCCCACTTCTCTCACCGTCGGAGGCTGCCTTGGCCCTCTGGCACCCGGTGCGGCCCTAGGGATGGCGGGCAGGAGTGGCTCACCGGGCTCTGGGCCTTGGAAGCAGCCAGGCGGTGGGCAAGAGGGCGAGGCAGTGGCGATGCCCGCATGTGCGTTGGAGGGGAGAAGCAGCACCTTCTGAGCGGAAGCTGGTGCTCCGGCCACACCCCTCTCGCATGCGACGAGTCGAGTAAGGGGCATGGCGATGAAGGGCTACGCGGCTTGTAAAGAGGCTCTCGCGACCCAGCCGCTGCGATGGCGCTAAGGAGGTTGGCGCTAAGGAGGTTGGAGGGGCGGGCAGGTCCCGGGGGTGGCTGGGAGAAGGCAAGGGGTGCCGGGATGAGGATGAGGGGCTCCAGGTTGGCAGGCGTGAGGGCAGCCGGTGGCTCCAAGACACACGGATCCACTTGCCTCTGTGCTGTGCCTGAAGTCATCACATTTTGCTTAACTACCCCTACTCCTGTAGTTCCTTAACTACCCCTACTCCTGCTGTTCCTGATCTTAAATGAATGTGTAAGGCGTTAAACACTGGCTACCTCACTGTTGGGGAAAACTCTTGGTAGTCCTTGATTTACAACTGTAATTTAGCTTGAAATTACAGTCGTAAATCAAGAGGGTCATTAATGGGTCATCACACAATGTGCCTGACATGGTTCCGAAAGAAAGCAGATTTTCAAAGAATTTTGAGGCTTTTTCCTCTAAAAGAATCTTTTATTATTCTGCATAGCTTCGGCACTAACCAAGTTAAGCCAGAAACTGAATCCTCCCTCCCCCAAGCATCTGTAACAAAGCATAACTCACTCCTTCATTTTACAGTCATCAATCACATTCTCCAATTAATGTGAAGTGTGAGGTGCCCCTCCCGTTGCAGCTGAGCTGACCTTGGCCACACTGTGCCCAGACATTGTTATGGTTTGCTTGCATACTTTCTCATCCCTTGAACTACTGCTGTCTGCGTTAACTCTAGAAATGCTATACGGCTAAATAAAACAGGTTTGCTTCTTCATATATGGCAAGCAAGAACATCCGATGTTAGCAGTCTTGACATCCGGCCCTCCTTACAAAAAGGACAAACCCTGGAATATAAACATAAGTATAGGTTAAGGGTTATTTTTCGGTTTGTTGGGGTGTTTAACATGAAACTTTTTGACTAATCTGTCAGCTTTCACTTCACTGGACGTCACCCAGGTGGCTTCAGACAATGGGTATCCCTTCCATTGTACTAAGTACTGTAATTTCCCTCTAAAGATTCTGGAATCGAGAATACGTTTCACCTCATAGTGGGTCTGCCCTGCCACTACGAGGGGTCCAGGTGCCTTCTTTGGAGGAGGTCTCAAAGTGGAGCCCCGATAAGGCTTCAACAAACTACAATGGAAAACTGGGTGAATTTTCCCTAACAGTTTAGGGAGTTTTAGTTGTACTGTGACTGGGTTGATGACCTTTACTATGGGGAAAGGCCCCAAGAATTTTGGTCCCAATTTCTTGCTGGGCAATTTGAGGCGTAGATATTTAGTTGACAGATAGACCTTTTCCCCAACTTGGAATGTTCTTTGGGGAGCCCTCTTTTGATCAGCCTTCTTTTTATAGGTTTCAAAAGTCTTTTTTAAAGCAGTTTTTGTGTTTTTCCAAACTCCTTCCCACCCTCTCACCCATCTTCGCTCGCTCTCAGTGAATTTCTTAGAGGTGTAGGCACAGGGTTGCAGGATCCCATTTTTGTTCTTTTGAAGTAACACTGCTCCAACCGCCACATCGCTGGCATCGGCTTGAATCACAAAGGGTTCCCCTGGGCAGGGGTGCTTTAGAACCGGTTCAGCAGCAAATAGTCTCTTTAAATTCTCAAAAGCTGTTTGACAGCTCATTGTCCATGCTAGTGGTTGGCCCGGTCGCGGCTTCCCTCCTCCTTTGCCTGTTTTGAGTAGTTCTGTAAGAGGAAGGGCAATCTCGGCAAAAGAAGGGATGAATTGACGATAAAAATTGGCAAAACCCAGAAAGCTCTGGAGCTGTTTGCGAGTCCTTGGGGGCTGCCATTCGATTATAGTTTTCACCTTGGCCGGATCCATTTCAATACCCTCATTGGAAATTCGGTAGCCAAGATAGTCTAATTGGGTTTGGTGAAATTCACATTTTGACAATTTGACATAAATCTTGGCATTCAATAGTTTCTTTAACACTTCTCTCACTAGCTTTATGTGATCAGTCATGTTTGTGCTGTATATCAGGATATCATCAAGATACACCAAAACCCCTTTGTACAAGTGATCATGTAGAACCTCATTAATCAACTGCATAAATACAGCTGGGGCCCCCTGTAGTCCAAATGGTATGACTTTGAACTGATAGCTCCCCATAGGGCAGTTGAAGGCAGTTTTCCACTCGTCTCCCTCTTTTATTCTCACCCGGTAGTATGCCTCTCTTAGGTCTAACTTAGTGAAGACACTCCCCTTAGCCAGGTGGGTCAATAAATCCTTTAGGAGGGGGAGGGGGTATTTATTTTCCACACTTACAGCATTGAGTCCCTTGTAGTCTACGCAGAGACGAAGAGACCCATCTTTTTTCTCTTTGAACAACACAGGGGCTCCCACGGAAGATTTGGCCCGTTCAATAAACCCCCTCGCTAGGTTCTTGTTCACATATCGCTGCATCTCCTCCATTTCGAGGGGGGACATAGCATACATCCTCGGACGTGGGAGTTTGGCTCCGGGCACCAGTTCGATGGAACAGTCATTGGGTCTGTGAGGGGGTAGGGCATCACATTCTTTTTCACTGAACACCTCCGCCAGGTCCAAGTATTCTTTGGGGATGACTGGTTCACCTGGAGTCAGTGAGGCGGCCATGTGCGCTCGCTCATTGGGTGGCCTAAGATGCCCAGTAATATCTGTTGAATCAATGGGGGGATCAGGCCCTATAGGTAGTCTCATAGTTCTCACTCCTTTCTCCCACCAGATAAACGGCTTCCATTTGTCTAACCAGGCTAGTCCTAGGATCACCGCCTCAGTCATTTTTGGAGCCACCAGGAAGCGAATAAACTCCCAGTGTGCACCTATCTCTAGGCGTAAGGGTTCAGTTACTTGTGTGATGAGAATTCCTCCCATGAGGGAGCCATCAGCCTGTTCAAACCTCATGGGTTTGGAGAGTGATTTTGCTCGTATGCCCAATTTCATAGCAAAGGGTAAGCTAATAATACATCGGGTGCATCCAGAGTCTATTAGCACAGTTAAGTTTATTTGCACCCCTGATTTAGGGATTATAAGTTTGGCAGCTAGGGTAAAAGACGGGATTTCGCGACTCACCATTGGGTCGTTTTCCCCTTCGTCATCGCTGTCAAGAGGCGGTAGAGCAGGGACAGATCCAGCCTTGGCTCTGGTGTCCTGCCGCGCAGGGGATGCGACTTGGGCAGCCAGTTCTTGGTTGATCCAATTGGATTTCCCTCTGGGTGGTTGCTGATCAGGTTTCTTTTTTTGCCGCGGGTCTCGGTCTGCTCTGCTGTTGAGGTAGGCGACTGGGCAATTTGCTGCTCGATGTCCCTGTTGTCCGCATCGGAAGCATGCAAGCGGTGGCCCCACAGGTGGTCTGGGTCTATCGGTAGGCATAGTTGTTGGGGGTCTCCAGGGGGTTGGTTGTCGTCTGGATCGTTCTGGTATTGGTTCAACTCCAGGAGAGGGAGGCTTCTTATAACGAGAGAGCTTAACATCCAGCTTCACGGCCGTCTGGTACCACTCCTGCAGTCGATCAGGTACTTCTCGATAGATGCAAGCCTGAGAGAGGTGATCATCTAATCCCTCGATGAAGTAAAGGATGAGGGACTGCTCAGGCCACCCCTCTATTCGACCTGCCATCTTGCGGAACTCTCGCACGTACTCCAGGGCAGGCCTTCCTGCTTGTTTTATTTTGTGAATTTGTCCTGCTGCTTTGAGGCCGATGGATGGGTCTTCAAATCGTTCTCTCAGTCCTATGAGAAAGAGATGGGGATCTTCCAATTCGGGGGCTAGCTCGCTATATAGATTGTTCAGCCATTCAGATGCTTCTCCCTCCAGGTTGGCCGCAATGACGTCAACCATGGCCCCTGGTTCCGGATAGAGATAGGCCCAGCGATTTAAATGAGAACGCACTTGGTTGAGGAAAAAAATCAGCTTCTCTGGGTCCCCATCGAATGTTGCTTTGAAAGGTGGTGCGAATACAGGCTGCTGCGGACCCCACCCGGGTTGCTGTTGGCCCCATCCGGCCTGTCGATCCCATTGCTGCTGGGCTCTCTGCTGTTGACGTGGTGCCCCCAGTTGCTGTAGGCCCCATCCGGCCTGTCGACCCCGTTGCTGCGGGGCTCTCTGCTACTGGGCAGCGGGGGCTGGTGGTGCCCCCAGTTGCTGTTGGCCCCATTGCTGCGGGGCTCTCTGCTGTTGACGTGGTGCCCCCAGTTGCAGTTGGCCCCACCCAGCCTGCTGATCCAACGGCTGCGGGGCTCTCAGTAGTGGGCGTGGCGCCCCCTGCTGCAGTTGGTTCCACCCTGCCTGCTAATCCAATGGTTGCTGGGCCCTCTGCTGCTGGGCAGTGGGGGCTGGAGGTGCCCCCTGCTGCTGCAGGCCTCCCAATGGTGGTTGTGCAAGCAGGGGTAGTAGTAGCCCTCCTTGCTGTTGGGCTGCAGGGGGTGGTGACGCCCCCAGTTGCTGTAGGCCCCTCAATGGCTGCTGGACATGTTGGGCCTCCCTCGTCTGCAAGCTCACTGGCTGTAGCTCCCCTGGCTTTGGCACTAGCCCGAGCTGTTGCAAGGCCTCTATTATTTGGTGTAGGCTTGGAGACGGCTGATCACTTATCTGTGGAATTTGCTCAATTTCACCTTGCAGCAGGGGCCCCAGGCTGGAATCTCCTCTCTGTGTGGGGCTAGAGGCTCTGGCAGGGGTCCCCAGGGGTTGAAAAGCCAATTGATCTGCAAGGAAGGGGCTGGGGGCCTCTCTCAATGGGAGTTGCTCTTCGCTCTGCACTTCTAATTCTTCAAATCTTTCTGCTAGGTATTCTAATGACCCACTGCAAGCTGCAGGTCGGTATTTCCACTCACCCGAGTCTTCAGCGATAGATGGCCAGGCAGCTCTCCATTGTTGGGAGGAAGGTGATATGTAAATATCCCTTCGCCGTGACTCACGCTCATCTGCTGGCAAGGCTGTGTGGAAACTTCCAGAGCCGTTGCTTGGCTTGTCCCAGTCTGACGACCAAATCAGCTCTCCTGATAGTTTTGGCCTTGCTCCCAGCTGTGGAGTTTGCCAGAGTTTCTTCTCCACTGTCTGGGTAGCTGGCCCTTCCCTTCCTGGAGAAGCTGCTGCTGCTGTTCCTCCTGGAGAAGCTGCGGCTGGGGGGGTGCCAGCCTCAGGCACTTTTTTCTCTTCCATGGCGAGATCTTCCCCAAATCTTTGTCAGCTATCCCCGTTAGCTTAGGGATAGTGACTGGGGTAAGGGACCCCTAAATGAATTTAAAAGTTTGTGGTTTCTGGCTTGATGACATGGTTCCGAAAGAAAGCAGATTTTCAAAGAATTTTGAGGCTTTTTCCTCTAAAAGAATCTTTTATTATTCTGCATAGCTTCGGCACTAACCAAGTTAAGCCAGAAACTGAATCCTCCCTCCCCCAAGCATCTGTAACAAAGCATAACTCACTCATTCATTTTACAGTCATCAATCACATTCTCCAATTAATGTGAAGTGTGAGGTGCCCCTCCCGTTGCATCTGAGCTGACCTTGGCCACACTGTGCCCAGACATTGTTATGGTTTGCTTGCATACTTTCTCATCCCTTGAACTACTGCTGTCTGCGTTAACTCTAGAAATGCTATACGGCTAAATAAAACAGTTTTGCTTCTTCATATATGGCAAGCAAGAACATCCGATGTTAGCAGTCTTGACAGTGCCCAATTTTATAACCTATTTTGTGGCAGCCCAGAAGGAAGTGCACATGAGGCAAACATTGATGAGTTTAGAGAAGGCTTGAATTTCATTCCTGATTTCCCATTGGGAGTGTAGGTGAGAAATTGGCTACTTGAATTCTGACCTGATTCTTTTTAGTCAACACATCTTAGGATTAGACCTGTAGGTGCAGAGAAAAAAAATGGAAATTGTTAGCTTGATAAAGGCTAATGACCTGTTTCTAATTATCAGCAGATGTTTCTGGATGTTTCCTTTTACAGAACTTGTGGAACTCCTCAAATAGCATTTTGTGTGCTTTTTGTATATTGATTATGGAAATCCAACATATGGAGTTTCAGCCTTGTTTGTTGTGCTCCAGATTTTGATCCCCACATTTTCCCAGCCAGCACGCCAGTAGTCTTCAAGTTAAAACTATAATGGGGCCTGCCAGTTACAGTTGCACGTTGCAAAAGCCATGAAGTGAGACTGGTTTGGTTAATTACCTCCACCCTCCGTGATGCAGCCATTAAACAGATGTGCGAGTCGCTACGTGGAATACTAGCACCCCGACTGTTGGGGGAAGGTCTTGAAGGCCTAATGCAGGCTCAGACCTGCCCCCACAGGCATCCCTAGGCCTCCCCCACCCGAGACACCCTGTGCTCTGCTTCCCAACCCTTGGTTCCCCTGGGGCTTTTCCTCCCTTATAGGGACCAACCAAACTTTTCTCCCATCCCATGGTCCCCACAGGTTTTCCCCCTGGTCCCCCTGACCTCTCCCCCACAGTATTTGGGGGGCTGCCACAAGGAAGGTGGGATAAAATTCTCCAAAGCATCAGAGGGCAGGACAAGAAACAACGGTTGGAAACTGATCAGAGAGAGAAGAACCTGGAATTAAGGAGAAACTTCCTAAAAATGCAGACAATTAACCAGAGTGTTATGTGCTCCTGGCTACTTTCCTTCATGACCGGAAGCAAACTCACCTGACCAATAACCAGCCAAGGCACAGTGAAGGCCTTTTATTTCATTTATTGCAACAAGCGAGGAGAGAAGCTATCAAAGCTTGGTTCTCTCCAAAGTTCCAACCCAAAATATTCCTTCTTTATACAACCCTGTCCCGGATGCCACATCCCTCCTCATTCCCCATTGTACTTTCTTTGGTAGTCTTGTTTGTCTTCAGAAATCATGGGTGCTCCATCACTGGAGGTTTTTAAGAAGAGATTAGACCAGGGATCAGCAACTCGTGGTTCCTGAGCCGCATGCGGCTCTTTCATCCCTTCGCTGTGGCTCCCAGTCCTCCGCCACCTAAAAAAAAAAATTCAATCAATCAGTTACAACTTCCCACAGAAAAAAAAGATCTTGCATATTATTTGAGAGCAATCCCTCTGCTGCG
This sequence comes from Crotalus tigris, assembly GCF_016545835.1. Lineage (NCBI taxonomy): Eukaryota > Metazoa > Chordata > Lepidosauria > Squamata > Viperidae > Crotalus > Crotalus tigris. Next base: position 500,015 of record NW_024097874.1, on the reverse strand, counting down.
CCTCCGCTTTCTTCAACTTGAATGGAGCCGAGGAGCCGCTGGGGGCTTCTTGAGTGGGAAGGACAAGCTTTGCTGCTGGGCAGTGCCTGGGCTATGCGCTGCCGCTGCTTCCCAAACGCCATCTTTGCTGCTGGGGAAAGCTGCAGTGGCAGGGCGCTCCGCACAGGGGAGGCAAGAGGAAAATGCAGTGGCAGCAGGGCGCTCTGCATGGGGGAGGTAGGAGAGAAAAGTAGCAGCAGGGCATGCTCCCCGTGGGGGAGGTAGGGAAAAGCAGCAGCAGCAGGACACTCTGCACAGGAGAGGTAGGAGGGAAAAACAGCGGGACACGCTCCATGTGGACGAGGTAGGGAAAAGCGGTGGCAGCATGGCGCTCTGCGTGTGGGAGATAGAGCAAAGTGGCGGCAGCAGGTGCTCTGCACAGGGATATAGAGTAAAGTGGCAGCAGGGCATGCTCCACATGAGGGAGGTAGAGAAAAGCGGCTGCAGTAGGGCACTCCGCATGGGGGAATAGGAGGGAAAAGCGACGGCAGGGCACGCTTCGTACGGGGAGATAAGAGCTGTCCAGTCTCCTCTTAAAAACTTCCACTGATGGAGTACTCACAACTTTTAGAGCAGATATGTTAAACACAAAAGCCCTGAAGAAGCACCAATCAGCTGGAAAGCAGCACTGATCCTGGCACTTCTGCTGAGCCCAGAAGAAGCGCCGATCAGCTGGAATGTCGCAGCATCTCCAGGGTCTTGTGATTTACATTCAGATGCTTAGCAACTGATTCATATTTATGACGGTCACAGGGTCACAGTGTCCCAGATGACCAAAACCTGCTGCAACCACCCAGCAAACAAAGGGAATAAAAACCAAACACCCCCCACCCCACCCCTGCTGCCAATACTCAACAGAAATGCTCACAACCATGAAAACCTCGGACAGGAGGAAGAGCGCCATTGTAACTTTGAACAGTCATTAAGCGAACTGTTGTAAGTCGAGGACTATATGTACTTCATCACTTTTTCCCTTTTTTTTTTGGTCGTCAAGTTTTTGACACCTTGCTAGGTGACTGGTGGTACTTGGATACTGCCATATCCTAAAAGTGGTACAATGGGTGAAAAGGTTGAAAAGCCCTGTTGTAGTCCAATCCCCTGCTCAAGCAATCAGAATATACCATTTTAGGCAGGTGGCTGTCTCTTCTTTTTTTAAAACCCTCCAGTGATGGAAGCATCTGCAATTTCTGAAAGGAAGCTGTTCCACTGGTTCATTGTCTTCACATTAGAAAGTTTCTCCTTAATGCCAAGTTCCTTCTCTTCTTGATTATTTTCCTTTCTGCCAATATAATTAGACGTTCCCCAAGGATAAAATGAAATTAATCACAGGAGACATCGGACGCCACAATGAAGCTCTACATCACAATGCCCGCCTTATTGAGGGAAATGCATGCAACCTCCTTTCCTAACTGCTATCAACAGTTGCAGTCATTTTCAGAGATTTAAAATGGAGAGGGATCCTGACACTCAAGGGGAGGAGGCCCCAAGGGACAGTTTCTCCTTGTTTGATTGGCAGCAAGACATTTAATTGTTTAGTGCTGAAGGAGATTTCAAGCAGCTGCTATGTATTTTCATCTCTGTACCTGTTGGCACCTCTATTTGATTACCAATTGACCCTGCAGTGAAACTCCCTACTGTGTGTAGCTTGTAGTGTCACAAAGACAAGCTTTGGGAGAAGCACCCGACCCTCAGGATTTCTGTTAGCAGTTTGCTCAGAAACTGTACTGTTGCAAAATATGACTTTAAAGCAAAAATAAGAACAAGAGGAAAAAACGGAATAGTTCCTTTACCAATGTAGTAGGGACGGAGGGACGGCCTGATGCATGGCGTGAGGGGGAGAAGAGAGGAGAAAAGGAAAGGGAGACAGGGAGAGCAGCGGAGAAGGAAGCAAAACAAGCAGAGGCCTGAGGAGAGAGGAGGGAAGGGTTTATCAGCCTGCCCTGCCCCCACCTGCTGGGTGGGGCTGCATGTGAGGAGGGAGAGGCCTGAGGAAGAGGAAGAGAGAAGGGGAGGAAGAAATGGGAAGTTGATCCAGAGAGAGAGCGCGAAGCTGAGTAAACGAACCAGGCTTCCCGACCTCCACCCTAGGGGAGTTGAAATGGAGAAGAAAGGGAGAAGAGCAGCTCCACAGAAGGACAGGGGAGGTGAACTGACCTGGACGAGGGACAACAATAGGCTGAAGGCCAGGAGGAAGCACAGAGCGAGAGACTCTGAGAAATTCGACCAGCGATTGAGGGCGGGAAGACACCAAATTGGCAAGTGAAAAGGGACAAAGGGATCTGGACTCTTGCAGCCCTTTTGAGGGTAGCACTTCCCAAAGAAATAAAAAAGATCCATTAAAGAAGCAATCTTGAATAGAATAGAGCTGGAAGGGACCTTGGAGGTCTTCTAGGCCAGCCCCTTGCTCAAGCAGGAGAACCTATACCATTTCAGATAAGTCACTGTCTAGTCTCTTCTTAAAGGCCTCCAGTGATGGAGCACCCATGATTTCTGAAGGCAAGCTGTTCCTCTTGATAGAAGTGAATGAAAGGTCTTCAAAATTTAATATTGAAAGAAAAATTTAAAATAGAATCTGCTGTACAATGGAAACGGACTGAAATAGACAAACAAGCTTAGCAAAGAAACTACAATGGGGAACGAGGAGGGATGTAGCGGCCAGGACAGGGTTGTATAAACAAGGAATATTTTGGGTTGGAACATTGGAGAGAACCATAGCTAAGTCTTGCAGTATTTTGTTTGTATATAGTTGTTTACATTTCCCTTCTTTTATCTCTCCCATCTCTAAATCAGTTTCCTGTTTCGTCTTCTGATTTCTGAATTATGTTCGTACTTTGTATTCCTTATCTGGGAATTTCTAGTTGTAGATTTAATTTGAGATTTGCTCATTTATATTGTCTAAATTGATTTTAGTCTCATCATTTCTTTTTATGTGCTCTTTGCATTCAACAATTGTTTGGTGAATTAGTTGTAGCATAAAATGTATTTCTTTCTGAAAGCTGTTTATTTTTTCTTGAGGCATCATTCCTAGAGATCTTCTAGTATCACCAGTATCCGTAAGAGTAGATCAAAGTTTCCTCTAGTGTTCTGGTCCTTATATGTACCCTTTATAATCCAATAAATTCCAAAGTGTAGGTTCAATCCTGAAAGCAATATTTTATAGTATTTCTTTGTCTTAAGTATCCAAAAATTGTCAATCAGGCAAGTTTGTAATCCACATGTTCAATATGTTCAACCTCTCTGAAAGCAGCTCAAAAGTCTCTCCCAGCCAGACATAGTCCAAGGTCAAATTTTTCTTTCTCTCCCACTAGCTCTTGAAATTAAAAGTCCACGCTTAGTAGGCATTTATAATCCAAGAAGGTCAGTGTGATAAGTAGGCCAAAATATCTTCCTTTATTGTCAGCTGTTCTCCTGAACTAGGAATCAACAAGCAGCCAGGAAGCAAATTATACTGCTATACACAAATCCATCAAAAAAAAAAATCTTAACAGTTATCTCAGTTCTCAAATATATCAAAGCTGTAGTTTTGTTACTTCCACTTCAGTATTTTATGTTTCTGTCTCCCATAAAATTAAAACACTGCTCCCGTTATTAGCTTTTTGGGAGCCTTTCCCAGGAAAATTAATTTTAAAATGGTAAAGAAAGGACCGATATCCTCACCCAGTACCAAACATGCTGTTTATGATACATTAATTATTGCCTTTTTCTTCTTCGGTTGTCAGCAGGTAATGGCTAGCCACAGGAACGTAGCCAGTCTTTCCCCTGCCAGTTTGGAAGGCTTTCCTTGGATAGAACGGAAAGACCCCCATCTCACTGTGATCAACAACCACCCCTCCTCTTCATCGTGCCTTCGGTGCTATTTTAGGCCCTTTTTAGGGCCCCCAGAAGGCCGAACTCTGACTGAATTTTTTCCCACAATCAGGACATTCAAAGGATTTCTCTCATGTGTGAGTCCTCTGGTGCATCACCAGAGAGAAATTACGACTGAAACTTTTCCCACAATCAGCACATTCAAAGGGTTTTTCTCCTGTGTGAGTCCTTTGGTGTATCACCAGGTTAGAATGAGAACTGAAACTTTTCCCACAAAGTGGACACTCATATAGTTTCTCTCCGGTGTGAGTTCTCTGGTGCTTTACTAGGTTGGAATTTGCAACAAAACCTTTCCCACAGAGTGGACACTCATACGGTTTCTCTCCTGTGTGAGTCCTGTGGTGGATCACCAGATCGGAATTACGACTGAAACTTTTCCCACATTCAGGACATTCAAAGGGTTTCTCTCCTGTGTGAGTCCTCTGGTGCATTACCAGATTGGAATTTCGACTGAAACTTTTCCCACATTCAGGACATTCAAAGGGTTTTTCTCCTGTGTGAGTCCTTTGGTGTATCACCAGGTTAGAATAGAAAGTAAAACTTTTCCCACAAACAGGACACTCGTATAGTTTGTCTCCTTTGTGAGTCCTCTGGTGCATCACCAGAGAGCAATTACGACTGAAACTTTCTCCACAATCAGCACATTCAAAGGGTTTTTCTCCCATGTGAGTCCTCTGGTGGTTTACTAGCTTGTAATTTGCAAAGAAACGCTTCCCACAACCTGGACACTCATACGGTTTCTCTCCTGTGTGAGTCCTCTGGTGTCTCACCAGGTCAGAATTTGCAATGAAACTTTTCCCACAAAGTGGACACTCATACGGTTTTTCTCCTGTGTGAGTCCTCTGGTGTCTCACCAGGTGGGAATTTACAATGAAACTTTTCCCACAAGGTGGACACTCATACGGTTTTTCTCCTGTGTGAGTCTTCTGGTGCATCACTAGACAGAAATTACGACTGAAACGTTTTCCACATTCAGGACATTCAAAGGGTTTCTCTCCTGTGTGTGTCCTCTGATGTCTCACCAGGAGGGCATTTGCAACAAAACCTTTCCCACAAAATGGACACTTAAATGGTTTCTCTCCTGTGTGAGTCTTCTGGTGTATCACCACTTGGGAATTCTTAGTGAACCGTTTCCCACAATCTGAACATTCAAAGGGTTTCTTTCCTATGTGAATCCTCTTGTGTTTCACCAGGTGGGAATTCTGAGTGAACCTTTTCCCACATTCAGGACATTCAAAGGGTTTTTCTCCTGTGTGAGTCCTTTGGTGTATCACCAGGTGAGAATGGGAATTGAAACTTTTCCCACAAACTGGACACTCATACGGTTTCTCTCCTGTGTGAGTCTTCTGATGTCTCACCAGGTGGAAATTCTTAGTGAACTGTTTCCCACAATCTGAACATTCAAAGGGTTTCTCTCCAGTGTGAGTCATCTGGTGTTTCACCTGGTAGTAATTTACAGCAAAACATTTCTCACACACTGGACACTCCTATGGTTTCTCTCCTGTGTCAATTACTTTGCTTGGTAAAGCATTTACCATATTGGGAGCACTTATAGGGCATCTGTCCTGTGTGGGTCCTTTTATGAACCAGAAGGGAGATATTCTAACCAAAGATTTTGTTACATTAGTAACATTTATAGTTTGGATCCTCTTGTATTTAATCCCTGATGCTTTTGCAATCTGTACTTTATACCACAATAGTAACATCTGTGGACCTTTTCCACCACACATATGCTGGGAGACGTCAAAAATGTTTGTGGTCCCTTATTTAGTGGTGCTTTGATTTCACCTACTGTTTTCTTCCTCCCATTGGGAGTTCTGCATTACTGTCTGCCCTATTTGAGTATCCAATTGACCTTTTCTTCCCCACTGACTTCCAGATACTTTCCTCTTTTTCTGAATGGAAAAATGATCCCCTCCACCTTGTCTTGTAACCTATCCTTCTGTTCCGCATACTCTAATATTTCCAGCTTGAATTCTCTTCTTGATTTTCTCTTGCCTTTTGCCTGCAGGGATGGGACAATTGTGTAATTTTTTGAAGGAAATGGAAAATATTTTGATTCTGGCTGGATTTGCTTTCCTTTTCAAAAATTATTCTTACTTCTCCAGAGTGCTCTTATTGCCATCTTCTTTGTCTACAAGAGTCAAAGAAAAGTGTAAGTTTAATTGTTTATACAATGCTTGCAGATGTGAAAAAAAGAAAAAAATATACATTACATTTAAAAAGCAAACATAACACAATGCTAACCTATTACTTTAATTATGATTCATCAGACGTTCCAGAGATCCAAGTTCAAATATCCGTTCAATCATGAAATTCCCTTGACTTGCATCAACCATAAACTGTAAGCGCTGTTATGGGTTATCATAAAATATATCTGGAAGTCTGGGGTATAGATTATACAATTACAAATACATGGAAAGAGTAATATAAATACACATACCTATAATTGTGGAAAATTCTGCAAAAATTGCACATGGAACTCCTCGGCTACAAATAAGGGCAAAAACTACTCTCCCCTCCAATTTTGAAAGAGTGCCATTATCTAAACATAAACTCTCCATGCGGCATTTTAGTCCAACAACTGAAGCCTCTGCAGCCAATCAATAAACTGGCTCTTCTGCACACCAGTCTCTGTTCCCCAAAAGGCCCTGCAGGCAGTTATTAGAGCTCCCAGGCCTGTCCCTTGACTGGAAATTCTGTTATCTTTCTGAATATTATCACAGAACCCCCTTGATCTGTTTGGAAAGCTGTCTGTAAGAAAGAGTGGAAAGCTTCTTTTTTAGGGTAGATTAGTCAGACCTTAAAAGGACTAAAATTGAAAACCTCTGCAGACAGGGCTGTTCACTGACACGGGCAGGGACACAGCAGTCACCAGAGAGGGAATCTGGGCATGTAAGAGAGGCAGATTCAGGAGCTCCATCCCAAAGGAAGCCCACCTGGACAGGGCTGCCCATCGGCCAAGCCCACCTGGACGCCTCTCGGGTCTCCCTCACCCGCCTTCCAGACGCCCCTGGCCTCCTCCTAGCAGGGTTCCCGCCCTCGCCTCCAGCCACGCTCCCTCTGAGCCCAGAGCTCCCCCGTCCTCTTCCCCTTCCTCCCCACCAGCCACAGGGGAACGTGGGAACGGCGGTGCCCAACCTTCCGGGAAACGCCAGGAGCCCCCAGGCTGGGAGCCGGGCTGCGTGAAGAGGAGGGGCTGCGGGGCAGGAGGGGGGCTGTTCCTCTGCAGGACTTAAGCGAGTCTCTCTGGGTCGTTGAAGGCAATTTCACGTGACTGCGACTTGCAACCTCTTGCCAGCCTCTCCAGGGATTTTGCTTAGGAGAAGCTGGCTGGGGAAGCCACAAACGGGGATCGCGAGGGTGGGATGCTGCGACCATCACGGATGTACAGCGGTGGGCAACGTCCGAACCGAGCAGCCCGACCCGCTCCCGGCTTCTCCCCCAACCCGCCCTCGACTCACCTTCCAGCTGCTGCTTCGACCCTGGCAAGAACACAAAAGCCTCCCCGACGCCTCCTTCCTCCCCTGAGCGATCCGGAAGAGGAAGTTGCTCTGACCTTCTCCTCGCCTCCCATCCTTTCTAGCAATGCAGTACTCGATGGTTGCAGCTCCTCTTCCTTCTACCACAGATGCCGCTTTCTAGACTATCTGACCTATCTCGGCTTTTGGCGTCTAGAGAGGTTTTCAGTGATTTATCTGCTCTCCGGTCGTTTCCGCCTCCCAGCGACCGTCCTTTGCAACTTTGCTGCATCCCATCGCTAGCTCATACTTGGGTGATTGTCCTCTGAGAGTACAGGCTGCTCTTTTCTGCACTCAGCGAAAAGCTCTCGCACGGGCAGAGCAACTTCCTCTTCCGGAGCGCTCAGGGGAGGAAGGAGGCGTGCGGGGAGGCTTTTGTGCTCTTCCCAGGGTCGAAGCAACAGCTGGAAGGTGAGGCCAGGGGCGTCTGGAAGGCGGGTGAGGGAGACCCGAGAGGCGTCCAGGTGGGACGATGGGCAGCCCTGTCCAGGTGGGCTTCCTTTGGGATGGAGCTCCTGAATCTGCCTCTCTTACGTGCCCAGATTCCCTCTCTGGTGACTGCTGCATCCCTGTTTCTCCCTGCCAATGTCAGTGAACAGCCCTGTCTGTGGAGGTTTTCAATTTAAATGTTTGTTCTTTTAAGGTCTGAATAATCTACCCTGAAAAAGCTTTCCACTGTTTTTTACAAACAGCTTTCGAAAGAGGTCAAAGGGGTTCTGTGATAATATTCAGAAAGATAACAGAATTTCCGGTCAAGGGACAGGCCTGGGAGCTCCAATAACTGCCTGCAGGGCCTTTTGGGGAACAGAGACTGCTGTGCAGAAGAGCCAGTTTATTGTTTGGGCTGCAGAGGCTTCAGTTGTTGGACTAAAGTGCTGCATGGAGAGTTTGTGTTTAGATGATGGCAATCTTTCAAAATTGGAAGGGCTGTCACATAGAAGAGGGGATTTACCCATGCGCCAAAGTGTCGTAGAGCAGAACAAGAAGTAACAGATGGAGTCTAGAATTGGGAGAAAGTTCCTGTCAGTGAGAACAATGAATGAAACATCTTGCCTCCAGACATTGTGGGTGTTTCATCACTTGAGGTTTTTAAGAAGAGATTGGACAGCCATTTGTCAAGAATAATATAGGTTTCCTACCTAAGCAGGGGATTGAACTAGAAGACCTCTGAGGTCTCTTTCAACTCTCATTATTCTCTTGTGGACCTGCTATTTTCTTTGCAACAATGTCAGACTAAAAGTGCCACTATTTTTTTCTGGGATTTTTATTTGTTTACTTCTATTTATGGCTAACAAGCACGGTATTTCCTACTGACGCCCCATACTTGTATTGACGAGGTTCAACTGTGCTTAAGCCAGCACTTCTGAAAGAATAGCTATGGAAGACCTTTCAGGATGTTCAGTTGTATAAGTAGTCCTCATTTACCACTTCTTCTCTGCGCTTATGATTATGAAAAAGCAGAAAAGGGAGTTGCACCAATTTGGATGCTGCCAATTGTTCGTGTTTATGGTGGCTGCAGTATCCCACATTCATGATCGTCACCTGTGACGTTCTCAGATAGCCTCTTACAAGCAAAATCAATGGGTATACCGGCAGGAAATTGCAAGCCACAGTCATGTGAAATTGCCTTTAACAACCCATGGTGATTTTCTTAGCAAGTCCAGAGGAACAGATGTAAATTGGCACTATCATGCTAACATCATACTAATAATAATAATTTTCATTTTGCGGTCACAGACCAAAATGCAGTACAACACAAGAAAACACAAGAACGTTGTCCCCATGGACAACGTTCCTCCAGGTCTTCCTGTCCTCTACCATCTTCTGGAGTCCATTTAAATTCACACCTACTGCCTTGGCTAAGGGGAATTACAATGTTTTCCTCTAATAGTTACAGATCTTAAAAGAAATTTAGAAACCTGAGAAGTAATATAGGAGGAGCCATCCCCCAGACAATATAAGACCAAATTACTAACATTAGAACCAGAGGGATCAATTCCAAGGAGAGACAGTAATTCTGGCTGTGTTATACACAGGGCAGTATGATAAGACATGCTCCACAGTTTCAATTTCAGTCCTATCACAGGGGCATAGTTGCTCACTAAACAGGAGCCTCTTGAATCGCCCGTTGAGTAGTGCTGAGGGCAAAACATTGAAACGGGCTAGGGAAAAGACTCTTCTATACTTGGGGATGGTTAGAGTATAGAAATATGAAGCCATCCTCAATCCATAATTATTAGAATGGCTGAAGATCAACAGGGAGCAGGTTTTGTTGGTTCTGGCTCTTAAGTATTGCAAATCTATGTCAACAAGCCATTGGACTACCCTAAACTGGGCGTCCTTGAGACCATAATCTCCCAGAGCATCCCCTGTTTCTTCGTCAGCTCCCTCTCCCAATGAGAAGTATGAGAGTTAGCAAACACCAGGGAGAGGTAGCTACCAGGGACTGCAGAAAAGAGCACCTGAAACCACCATTTGAAGGTGTTAATCCACACCATGCATTCGACTGAACGAATGCCCAGTTCCAGGTACACCGAAGCAAATCCAACACAGGGAGGAAGACCCAGAAGTTTCCTAAGAAAAACAGCCTGGGTTCTTTCAATACAATCCATGAAGCCTCGTATCCATATGGGAATTCCATAAAGAGTTTGGACCAGGGTTTTGGCTTTATATATATGCAGAGCAGAAGGAATAAACTGGCCTCCTTCGATAAAAAAGATTCTTATAATCTGCTGATGGCTACAGGAGGCTGAATTCAGCATCTGGGTTTGATGTTTAGTCCAAGCACCAGTATTCTGAAATTGAATACTTAAATACTTAAAATGGAAAACCTGCCTAACAACATTACCATTGATAGCCCAGTTGTATGATTTCCAGGCTCTAGAGAACACCAATACTTTGGATTTGTCATAATTAATAGACAAATGGTTCTCAGCACAGTAGGACCCAAATGCAGAAAGTAATCTTTTTAGACCGAGCCTTGATTGTTATAGAAGGACCGCATTGTCAGCATAAAGAAGAAGCGGAATCTTCATATTTAACAACTTTGGGGCATGGGACTCAACGCGTTCAGTGTAAGAGGCCAGGTCAGATAAGAATAAATTAAACAGAAGAGGGGCCATAACATCATACTAAATGATCGGGCTGCTTAATGACACAGATCCAGTCTCAATTGCAGTCATTAAGTGAGGAGTACTTCAATTGGGATGTCAGCAGAGGGATTGTGGAGAGTAGTTTTTGCCCTTATTTGTAGCCGAGGAGTTCCATGTGCAAATCTGGCAGAGGCTTTAGGTATCATTTCATCATTTAAAGCCCCCACACCTCTTAGAATTAGCTCAGAAGGTTCGACAGTAATCTTTTTTTCTTTTTCAGGCTGAAAACATGAATTTTCCCACATAGATATAATTATAGGTATTTGTATTTATATTACTCTTTCCATGTATCTGGAATTGTATAATCTATACCCCAGACTTCCAGATATATTTTATGATAACCCATAGCAGCGCTTACAGTTTATGGTTGATGCAAGTCAAGGGAATTTCATGATTGAACAGATATTTGAACTTGGATCTCTGCAATGTCCGATGAATCATAATTAATGTAATAGGTTAGCATTGTGGCATGTTTGCTTTTTAAATGTAATGTATATTTTTTTCCTTTTTTTCACATCCGCAAGCATTGTATAAACTATTAAACGTACACTTTTCTTTGAATCTTGTAGACAAAGAAGATGGCAATAAGAGCACTCTGGAGAAGTGAGAATAACTTTTGAAAAGGAAAGCAAATCAAGCCAGAAATCAAAATATTTTCCATTTCCTTCAGAAAATTACACAATTGTCCCATCTGAGCAGGTGAAAGGCAAGAGAAAATCAAGAAGAGATTTCAAGCTGGAAATAGTAGAGTATGCGGAACAGAAGGATAGGTTACATGACAAGGTGAAGGGGATCATTTTTTCATTCAGAAAAAGAGGGAAATATCTGGAAGTCAATAGGAAAGAAAAGGTCAATTGGATACTCAAATAGGGCAGACAATAATGCAGAACTCCCAATGGGAGGAAGAAAACAGTAAGTGAAATCAAAGCATCACTAAACAATGGACCATATACAGTATATCAGTGGTGGAGAACGTCCACAGATGTCACTATTGTGGTTAAAAGCACAGATTACAAAAGCATAGGTGATTAAATACAAGAGGATCCAAACTGGAAAAAAGACATACAAATGCTACTAATGTAACAAAATCTTTGGTCAGAATATCTCCCTTGTGGTTCATAAAAGGACCCACACAGGACAGATGCCCTATAAGTGCTCTCAGTGTAGTAAATGCTTTACCAAGCAAAGTAATTCACACAGGAGAGAAACCATAGGAGTGTCCAGTTTGTGAGAAAAGTTTTGCTGTAAATTACTACCTGGTGAACCACCAGATGTCTCACACCAGAGAGAAACCATTTGAATGTCCTGCATGTGGGAAAGGTTTTAGTTGCAGTTCCAACCTGGTGAGACATCAGAGGACTCACACAGGAGAGAAACCCTTTGAATGTCCTGAATGTGGGAAATCTTTCACTCAGAATTACAGCCTGATGACACATCAGAGGTCTCACATAGGAGAGAAACCCTTTGAATGTCCTGAGTGTGGGAAAGGTTTCACTTACAGTTCCAAACTGGTGATACACCAAAGGACTCACACAGGAGAGAAACCCTTTGAATGTCCTGAATGTGGGAAATCTTTCACTCGGAATTACAGCCTGATGATACATCAGAGGTCTCACACAGGAGAGAAACCATTCGAATGTCCTGAGTGTGGGAAAGGTTTCAGTTGCACTTCCAGCCTGATGATACATCAGAGGATTCACACAGGAGACAAACCCTTTGAATGTCATGATTGTGGGAAATCTTTCAGACACAATTCCAGCCTGGTGATACATCAGAGGACTCACACAGGAGAGAAACCCTTCGAATGTCCGATTTGTGGGAAATATTACAGCTGCAGTTCCAGCCTAGTGATACATCAGAGGACTCACACAGGAGAGAAACCCTTTGAATGTCCTGAATGTGGGAAATCTTTCACAAATAATTCCAGCCTGGTGATACATCAGAGGACTCACACAGGAGAGAAACCATATGAGTGTCCAGTATGTGGGAAACATTTCACTTGCAGTTTCAATCTGGTGATACATCAGAGGACTCACACAGGAGAGAAACCCTTTGAATGTCCTGATTGTGGGAAATCTTTCATACAAAATTCCAGCCTAGTGATGCATCAGAGGACTCACACAGGAGAGAAACCATATGAGTGTCCAATTTGTGGGAAAAGTTTCAGTAAACATGTCAACATGGTGAACCACCAGAGGACTCACACAGGAGAGAAACCATATGAGTGTCCAGTTTGTGGGAAAATATTCAGTCAGAAATCCCACATGGTGATACACCAGAGGACTCACACAGGAGAGAAACCCTTTGAATGTCCGGATTGTCGGAAAAGGTTCACTCAGAATTCCCAACTGGTGATACACCAGAGGACTCACACAGGAGAGAAACCCTTTGAATGTCCTGAATGTAGAAAAAGTTTCAAGACGAATTCCCAACTGGTGATACACCACAGGATTCACACAGGAGACAAACCATTTGAATGTGCTGAATGTGGGAAAGGTTTCAGTTCCCATTCTAAGCTTGTGATACACCAAAGGACTCACACTGGAGAAAAGCCCTTTGAATGTCCTGATTGTGGGAAATCTTTCAATGTGAATTTCAACCTGGTGAGACATCAGAGGACGCATAAAGGAGAGAAACCATAAAAGTGTCCAGATTTTGGAAAGGTTTTCAGTATTAGGTCTAACCTTATACATCATATATCACACAGGGGAGAAACATTTGTAATGTCCAATCTGTGAGCAATTCTTCAAGTCTAAATCATCTCTTATTGCACACAAGGAAGTGCACATGAAGCAAACAATGATGAGTTTAGAGCAGTGGTTCTCAACCTGTGGGTTGGGACTCCATTTGGGGTCGAACGACCATTTCATGGGGGTCGCCAAACAATGCAGTCCGTCATTTTTTCCCCCTTTTCCTTAGCTGTGCTACTCCCTTTTATTCTATTGGCTTTTGAAAGCCAATAGAATAGACTCTCTTGAATAGAGTCTAATTCTATTGGCTTTCAAAAGCCAATAGGAATTGTCCAGGCTGTCTCTGCCCTGCTGATCCCGCCAAAAGTCCCATTCTGCAAACGGTGCTGCACCAGTTGAGTAGTCCTCGACTTACGACCGGTTGAGTAGTCCTCGACTTACGACCGGTTGTGGGTCGTGGCATTAAAAAGGTTGAGAACCACTGGTTTAGAGAAATCTTGAATTTCACTTCTTATTTTCTGTTGAGAGTATAGGTGAGAAATTGACTACTTCAATTCTGGCCTGATTCTTTTTAGTCAACAGATCTCAGGATTAGACCTGTAGTGTAGAAAAAAAAATATGGAAATTGTTAACTTGATAAAGGCTAATGACTTGTTTCTAATTATCAGCAGAGGTTTCTGGATGTTTCCTTTTGTAGAACTTGTGGCATTCCTCAAACAGGGTTGCAGGTGCTTCAATCACTGGAGGGTTTTAAGAAAAGAATAGACAGCCACCTACCTAAAATGGTATATTTTGGACTAGAACACGGGTCAGCAACCCACGGCTCCGGAGCCGCATGCGTCTCTTTAAGCTGGCTCCTGCTGCTCCCAGCCCATGTGGATTACCCCCCCCCCCCCAAAAATGTGTACTTCCCAAAAAAAATGGGGCTAAAAAAGTTCAACCAATCAATTCAAACTTCTCACTAAAAAAAAAAAAACTTGTGAAGTTTAAATTGATTGGTTGACCTCCTTTGCTTCATGGGACTGCCCACAAACCTCTTCTTTCTCTTCAGTCTGCATGGACTGTTGGAAAGGTGAGTAGCCTTTTTCTCTGGGGACTTGCAGTAGGCCAGGAGAAGGGAGGAAATGATTCCCAGCCCGGGAGAGAGCGTGGGAGGGTATGGGTGACGGCGCCTCTTCCAAAGGGGCACCTACTGGCTCCGAGGCAAGCCGTTCCGCTTGGCCTGATGCTTTCAGTTTCAAAAGCAGCCTCGGCGTCACCTGGCCGGCGCGCTTGCTGCCTTTCTTCCTTTCTTGTCTTCTCTCTCTCTTTTCTTTCTTTCTTTTCTTTCCCTCTCTCAATAAGCAAACAATCTGAGTTCCGACTGGCTGCTCCACGCTTCCTCCTCCTCCCCCCCCCCCACAAGTAAACTGCATGCAAAAATCCCACAATATCTGGTGCGAGGCTGAGGGCGGAGCTGCTTGTGTCTGCTCACATAAGTGCGAATGTGTTTCTTTTGCAGGGAGGCAGCTTTGCTGAAAGTTATATCTTCCTTCCCCTTCCTTCTCTCCCTCCCTCCCTCCCTCCTTTTCTTCCTGTTTTCTTTCTCTTTTTTCCTTCCTTCCTTCCCATATTCTTCCTGCCTTTCTTCTTCCTTTCTTGTCTTCCTTCCCTCCCTTTCTTTCTTTCTTTCCTTCCTTTCTTTCCCTCTCTCAATAAGCAAACAATCTGGGTTCTGACTGGCTGCTCCGCACTTCCTTCTCCCCCCCCACAAGTAAACTGCATGCAAAAATCCCACAACATCCACCAGCAGTGTTTTTGCTCCTAAGTCAGCCTATGTCTGTGTACACGCACACGGAGGCTTCCAAACCTAACACACATACACATGACATGTGGATGTCTGCAACCAGTCATTGCAAAAAAAAAGGGGAAAGTGGACATGACTATTTAAAGACCCCACCTCTTTTCTGCACGGGCTTGAGCAGGAGGCTGGACTAGAAGACCTCCAAGGTCCCTTCCAGCTCTATTCTATATGCAGAAGCTTATTGTAATCATTGCACCCCCTTACTGGAATATCACCCTTTCTACGTGCACACAGCCTTTTCTTTAGGAGCACCCTTGAATATCATATTTCTTGCATCGGACAGGGAACCCCAAGTCCTTTTAGTAGCAATGTGTAATTTCCATTTTCTCAGCCTGGTTGCTAACTTACCGACTGCAGTGATTCACTTAGGGACGGTGGTAAGAAAGGTCGCAAAATGGGGCAAAACTCATTAAACAAATGTCTCACTTAACAATACAAATCCAACCCATCCAACTAAAATGGCTTAACAAGAAGGTATTCCTCTCTTTACAGTGATTTGTTGAACACTGCTGGAATACTTTTGTGAATAAAGAAAAATAAAGCCAATTGGTTAATTCTACAGGTCCTTGTCCTACTTTCCAAGTGAGAGCTTTGCTGGGAGAGAGAGGAGAATATGAATATATGTGCTTGTCCTTACTAAACATTTAGTAAAGAACGTTTAATGAAATATTTTGATGTTTGTTTAATTAAGAGATGAGATATGGGGATAATTATGCTGTATTTAAAGGTGGTAGATTAGCTGCCAAAATTGTTTTTACCTGTTGGGATGAAGGAGAAAGATTTTTTTTCCCTCTTTCTCCTGTCCTTTTCTCCCCACCCCCGTTTTTTTCTTTTTTCTTTTTCTATTTGTGGTTTTTATTGTTTGCACCGGCTTTTACTCTTTTCATTTTTAATCCTTAATAAAAAATATTTGAAAAACCAGAGAACATTGTAATGAGACAGAGACGGAGACAAAGAGAGAGAATAACCTGCTATAATGAAAGGTTATGGCAGCTCAGATTAGATTGCAGGATCCTCTCTCTGAGTGTGGATCGTTGTGAGTCCTCTGGCTTTCAGAGGGTGATGTAGTGGGTAGAGATGCCAAAAGAGTGACTTTAAATCGGCTTTCTGCTAACTCGCACCATGCAAAGATTTTGGCCAAGGTGCCTGCCTGGGAATAATCTAACTCAGCGGTTCTCAACCTGTGGGTCACAACCCTTTTAGGGGTCGAACGACGCTTTCACAAGGGCCGCCTAAGATCATTGGAAAACACCTATTTCCGTTCGTCTTAGGAACTGAGACACCGCTGCTCTATCTGGCTGCCGCCACCACCCTCCTCCTCCACCGGCTCCTCCACCTCCAGGGCGCCCTTCTCTTCCAACAGCGCCCTTCTGCTCCTACCACCGCAGCTCCATTGTGCGCACCCCCGATGCTGCCCCGGGCCGGCTCAGCAGCATGAGCGGCTGGACTGAGCCGGGTCTGGTCCGCTGCTGGCGTTGCCGCTGGGGTGCTCTGCCGCTACTGCCACCGCTGCTGGCTGAGCTGAGCTACAGTGCCTAGCCGGACCCCACACCTCCTGGCTGCCTGGCCACACTCCACTCCCGGCCTCCCTCTGTGCCATGCCAGAGCCTACCCCGTACCTCCCAGCCCACTTCTCTCACCGTCGGAGGCTGCCTTGGCCCTCTGGCACCCGGTGCGGCCCTAGGGATGGCGGGCAGGAGTGGCTCACCGGGCTCTGGGCCTTGGAAGCAGCCAGGCGGTGGGCAAGAGGGCGAGGCAGTGGCGATGCCCGCATGTGCATTGGAGGGGAGAAGCGGCACCTTCTGAGCGGAAGCTGGTGCTCTGGCCACACCTCTCGCATGCGACGAGTCGGGTAAGGGGTGTGCCGGTGAAGGACTGCGCGGCATGTAAAGAGGCTCTTGCAACCCAGCCGCTACAATGGTGCTTAGGAGGTTGGAGGGGCGGGCAGGTCCCGGGGGGGTGGCTGGGAGCAAGGGGTGCCGGGATGAGGATGGGGGGGGTTCCAAGTTGGCAGGCGTTGAGGGCAGCCGGCGGCTCCACGACGCGCGGATCCACTTGCCTCTGTGCTGTGCCTGGAGTCATCACACTTTGCTTAACTACCCCTACTCCTGCTGTTCCTGATTCAGCTGTTAAATGAATGTGTAAGGCGTTAAACACTGGCTACCTCACTGTTGGGGAAAACTGGTGGTAGTCCTTGATTTACAAGTGTAATTTAACTTGAAATTACAGTCGTAAATCATGAGGGTCATGAATGGGTCATCACACAATGTGATCAATTTTATAACCTATTTTGTGGCAGCACAGAAGGAAGTGCACATGAGGCAAACATTGATGAGTTTAGAGAAGGCTTGAATTTCATTTCTGATTCCCCATTGGGAGTGTAGGTGAGAAATTGGCTACTTGAATTCTGACCTGATTCTTTTTAGTCAATACATCTTAGGATTAGACCTGTAGGTGTGGAGAAAAAAAAAAATGGAAATTGTTAGCGGATAAAGGCTGATGACCTGTTTCTGATTATCAGCAGATGTTTCTGGATGTTTCCTTTTACAGAACTTGTGGAATTCCTCAAATAGCGTTTTCTGTGGTGTTTTTCGTATATTGATTACGGAAATCCAACATATGGAGTTGCAGCCTTGTTTGTTGTTCTCCAGATTTTGATCCCCATATTTTCACAGCCAGCATACCAGTAGCCCTCAAGTTACAACTGTAATGGGGCCTGCCAGTTACAGTCGCACATTACAAAAGCCATGAAGTGAGAGTGGTTTGGTTAATTACCCCCATCTTCCGTGATGCAGCCATTAAACAGATGTGCAAATCGCTACGTGGAATACTAGCAACAGCACTGTTGGGGGAAGGAGTTGGAAGCCTAGCGCAGGACCAGACCTACCCCCCTAAGCATCCCTAGGCCTCCCCCATCCCTGAGACACCCTGTGCTCTGCTTCCCAACCCTTGGTTCCCCTGGGGCTTTTCCTCCCTTATAGGGCCCCACCAAACTTTTCTCCCGCCCCATGGTCCCCACAGGTTTTCCCCCTGGTCCCCCTGACCTCTCCCCCACAATATTGGGGGGGCTGCCACAAGGAAGGCGGGATAAAATTCTCCAAAGCATCAGAGGGCAGAACAAGAAACAACAGTTGGAAACTGATCAGAGAGAGAAGAACCTGGAATTAAGGAGAAACTTCCTAAAAATACAGACAATTAACCAGAGTGTTATGTTCTCCTCCACACTCTGTTCCATCCGAGTTGAAGAAAGCGGAGGCGCAGCAGCGGGAGTCCTCTCAATAAGGCAGGCGCACACGAGCGAGCAGCACACCCAGTTCTTATTATTTGAAAGCAATCCCTCTGCTGTGCCTCCGCTTTCTTCAACTTGGATGGAGCCGAGGAGCCGCTGGGGGCATCTTGAGTGGGAAGGACAAGCTTTGCTGCTGGGCAGTGCCTGGGCTATGCGCTTCCGCTGCCTCCCAAACGCCATCTTTGCTGCTGGGGAAAGCTGCAGTGGCAGGGCGCTCCGCACAGGGGAGGTAAGAGAAAAATGCAGTGGCAGCAGGGCACTCTGTACGGGGGGAGGTAGGAGAGAAAAGCAGTGGCGGGGTATTCTCCACGTGGGAGAGGTAGGGAAAAGCAGTGGCAGCAGTATGCTCTGCACGAGGGAGGTAGGAGAGAAAAGCGGCAGTAGCACGACACTGCACAGGAGAGGTAGGAGGGAAAAACAGCAGCAGAAAACGCTCCATATGGAGGAGGTAGGGAAAAGTGGTGGTGGTACTATGGCGCTCTGCGCAGTGAGGTAGAGAAATGTGGCGGCAGCAGGGTGCTCCGGTGCGGGGGAGGTAGAAGGGAAAACCAGTGACAGGATGTGCTCAGCACGGGGGAGGTAGAGGAAGAAAGCAGCAGTGGCAGAGTGCTCCATGCCGGGGGGGGGGTGTGAACAGCAGCAGCGGTGCTGGGGGTGAAACGGCAGGGTTTTGTGGCTCCCGGTGTATTCTTTTCTGTGGAAAAGGGGTCCAAGTGGCTCTTTGAGTGTATAAGGTTGCCGACCCCTGGTCTATAAGATTTTTAAAAAGTGTAAGTTTAATTGTTTATACAATGCTTGCAGATGTGAAAAAAAGGAAAAAAATATACATTACATTTAAAAAGCAAACATGCCACAATGCTAACCTCTTACATTAATTATGATTCATTGGACTTGCATCAACCATAAACTTGTAAGCGCAGTAGATAGGTAGGTAGGAAAGCTATATTATTCTTGACAAATGGCTGTCTAATCTCTTCTTAAAAATCTGGGCACGTAAGAGAGGCAGATTGAGGAGCTGCATCCCAAAGCAAGCCCACCTGGACGCCTCTCTGGTCTCCGTCCTCCTCGCCTCCAGCCACGCTCCCTCTGAGCCCAGAGCTCCCCCGTCCTCTTCCTCTTCCTCTGAGGGATTTTGCTTAGGAGAAGCTGGCTGGGAAAGCCACAAACGGGGATCGCGAGGCTGGGATGCTGCGACCGTCACGGATGTACAGCGGTGGGCAACGTCCGAACCGATCAGCCCCACCTGCTCCCGGCTTCTCCTCCGACCCGCCCTCGACTCACCTTCCAGCTGCTGCTTCGACCCTGGGAAGAGCACAAAAGCCCCCCCCCCCACCACCACGCCTCCTTCCTCCCCTGAGCGATCCGGAAAAGGACGTTACTCTGATCTTCTCCTCGCCTCCCATCCTTTCTAGCAAGGCAGTACTCGATGGTTGCAGCTCCTCTTCCCTCCACCACAGATGCCGCTTTCTAGTCGCAGACGCTGCCTAGCTGACCGTCATCTCGCGATAGGAGGCCGGAAGTCACGCCGGTCCCGTTTCGGCCTTTGGCGTCTAGAGAGGTTTTCGCTGATTTATCTGCTCTCCGGTCGTTTCCGCCTCCCAGCGACCGTCCTTTGCAACTGAGCCAAGTGAGATGACGGTCAGATAGTCAGCATCTGCGACTAGAAAGCGGCATCTGTGTTGCAGGTAACAGGAGTTGCAACCATCGAGTACTGTATTGCTAGAAAGGATGGGAGCAGCATCCCACCCGCTTGATCCCCGTTTGTGCCTTTCTCAACCAGCTTCTCCTAAGCAAAATTCCTGGAGAGGCTGGCAAGAAGGCTGCTAGGAGGAGGCCAGGGGCGTCTGGAAGGCGGGCGAGGGAGACCCAAGAGGCGTCCAGGTGGGCTTGGCTGATGGGCAGCCCTGACAGGTGGACTTCCTTTGGGATGGAGCTCCTGAATCTGCCTCTCTTACGTGCCCAGATTCCCTCTTTGGTGACTGCTGCATCCTCTGTGGAGGTTTTCAGTTTAAATATTTAGTTCTTTTAAGGTCTGAATAATCTACCCTGAAAAAGAAGCTTTCAAGGGACAGTCCCGGGAGCTATATTAACTGCCTGCAGGGCATTTTGGGGAACAGAGACTGGTCTGCAGAAGAGCCAGAGAGGGTTCAGTTGTTGGACTAAAATGCCGCATGGAGAGCTTATGTTTAGATCAGACATGTCAAACACAAGGCCCGCAGTGCCTTGGAGCATGAGAGCGTTCAGGGGCTGCAGAAGCAGCTCATTTGCTTTAACCCGCCCCTCCCCTCCCAGCTTAACCCTGTCAGGCCTGGTCAGGAGAGGAAGAGGAGGAGGAAGCCAAGGTGTTACAAAAAAGACCTTCTCCCATTCTTCCACCCCTTCTCTTTTTTTTTAACATCCTCCCACTCCATTCAGGTGCAGCTGAGGAAAAGGACGAGGAGAAAACAGGAAGAGAGAGAGTGTGTAAGAGAGACAGAGACAGAGAGAGAGCCAGAAGGGGAAGAGGAAGCTGATGTTTTACAAAAAAGGAGAGCTTCCACCTTTCTCCTCCCTCCTCTTTTTTATTAACCTGTGTGTGTGTCTGTGGTGTGTGTGTGTGTGTGTGTGTGTGTGTGTGTGAGAGAGAGAGAGAGAGAGAGAGAGAGAGAGAGAGAGCGCCAGTAGGGAGTTGCAGAGTAAGCAAACTTACAAAAAGAGGATCTCTCTCTCTCTCTGTCTCTCATACACATACATTTGTTTCTTCTGTCTAATTTATTAAATCAACATCTAATTTGAAATTAAAAGTTTCTGAGAAATCCAGGGTGGTTTCCATGAAAACTCTCAAAGACAGCTATTGTAAAGCGTCACTAGCACTGCTTAAAACAATATTAAAAGTATGTATTTTAAGAAAGAAAAATAGTAGTAGTACTTTACTTAGTGCTGTTTGACCATAAAATGTGTTGTTGTTTTACATATGCCTGGCTGAACAGTGTGTTTGGAGTTGGGTGAGTGTTGCACTATTCATATTTTCCTTGGGAGAAAGTTTTATAATGGGGCTGCTGTCTCTGAGAAGGCTCTGCTTGTGGCCACTTTTCTATAAACCAAACCAGGGGGACCATCTGGTCTAAATGGATGGTAAACATAGATGATTAGGGGGCTGGAGGCTAAAACATATGACAAATGTTTGTGGGAATTGGGCATGTCTAGCTTAGTGAAAAGGACTAGGGGTGGTGACATGATAGCAGTGTTCCAATATTTGATGGGCTGCCACAGAGAAGGTCAACCTATTTTCCAAAGTATCAGAAGGCAAATAATAGATCAAAACTAATCAAGAAGAAAACCAGCCTAGAACTAAGGACTTGTGAAAGCAACTAACCAGTGAAAAGGCTTGCCTTCAGAAGTTGTGGATGCTCCATCATTGGAGGCTTTTAGTAGAGATTGGATATTCCATTGTCTGGAATGGTATTACGAAGAGAAGGATGAGGGGGGACATGATAGTAATGTTCCAATATCTCAGGGGCTGCCACAAAGAACATGGAGTCAAGCTATTCTCCAAGGCGCCTGAAGGCAGGACAAGAAGCAGAGAATGGAAACTAGTCAAGGAGAGAAGCAACCTAGAACTAAGGAGAAACTTCCTGACAGTTAGAACAACTAACCAATGGAACAACCTGCCTCCAGAAGTGGTGAATGCTCCAACACTGGAAGTTTTTAAGAAGAGACTGGACAGCCATTTTTCAGAAATGGTGTAGGGTTCCTGCCTGAGGAGGGGGTTGGACTCGATGACCTCCAAGGTCCCTTCCAACATTATTATTATTATTATTATTATTATTATTATTATTATTATTATTGTTGTTGTTGTTGTTATTATTATTATTATTATTATTATTATTATTATTATTATTATTATTTTATTATTATTATTATTATTATTATTATATTATTATTATATTTGACCTGTGTGCCAAAGTGTCGTAGAGCAGAACAAGAAGTAACAGATGGAGACTACAATTAGGAGAAAGTTCCTGTCAGTGAGAACAATCAATGAAACAGTTTCCCTCCAGACGTTATGGGTGTTTCACCACTGGAGGTTTTTAAGAAGAGATTGGACAGCCATTTGTCAAGAATAATAAAGCTTTCCTACCTAATCAGGGGATTGGACTAGAAGACGTCCAAGGTCTCTTTCAACTCTCATTATTCTTTTATGGACCTGCTGTTTTCTTGGCACCAATATCAGACTGAAACTGCCACTATTTTTTCATGGATTTTTATTTTTTTACTTCTATTTATAGCTAACAAGCACGGTATTTCCTATTGGTTCCCCATACTTGTATTAATGAGGTTCAACTGTGCTTAAGCCAGCACTTCTGAAAGAATAGCTATGGAAGACCTTTCAGGATGTTCAGTTGTATAAGCTGTCCTCATTTGCCACTTCTTCACTTGGCCTATGATTATGAAAACGCAGGAAAAGAGAGTTGCATCAATTCGGATGTTGCAAATTGTTGCGTGTTTATGGTGGCTGCAGTATCCCACATTCATGATCCCCATCTGTGACCTTCCCAGCTAGCTTCTTATAAGCAAAATCCATGGGTATACCGGCAGGAAATTGCAAGCCACAGTCATGTGAAATTGCCTTTAACAATCCATGGTGATTTTCTTAACAAGTCCAGAGGAACAGATGTAAGTTGACACTATCATGTAAACATCACGCTTAATGATTGGGCCACTTAATGACAAAGATGCAGTTCCAATTGCAGTCTTTAAGTGAGGAGTACTTCAACTGGGATGTCAGCAGAGGGATTGTGGAAAGTAGTTTTTGCCCTTATTTGTAGCCGAGGACTCCCATGTGCAAATCTTGCAGAGGTTTTAGGTATCATTTCATCAGTTAAAGCCCCCACACCTGTAGAAACTAGCTCAGAAGATTTGACATTAATCTTTTTTTCTTTTTCAGGCTGAAAACATTCAGGCTGAAAACATTTTCTACATAGATATAGGTATGTGTATTTATATTACTATTTCCATGTATCTTCAATTGTATAATCTATACCTCAGACTTCCAGATATGTTTTATGATAACCCATAGCAGCACTTACAGTTTATGATTGTTGCAAGTCAAGGGAATGTCATGATTTAAGGGATATTTTAATCTCTGGAATGTCCGATAAATCATAATTAATGTAAGAAGTTAGTATTGTGGCATGTTTGCTTTTTAAATGTATATTTTTTTCCTTTTTTTCACATCTGCAAGCATTGTACAAACAATTAAAGTTACACTTTTCTTTGAATCTTACAGATAAAGAGGATGGCAATAAGAGCACTCTGGAGAAGTGAGAATAATTTTTGAAAAGGAAAGCAAATCAAGCCAGAAATCAAAATATTTTCCATTTCCTTCAGAAAATTACACAATTCTCCCATCCCAGCAGGCGAAAGGCAAGAGAAAATCAAGAAGAGATTTCAAGCTGGAAATAGTAGAGTATGCAGAAGAGAAGCATAGGTTACATGACAAGGTGAAGGGGATCATTTTTCTGTTCAGAAAAAGAGGGAAATATCTGGAAATCAGTGTGAAAGAAAAGGTCAATTGGACACTCAAATAGGGCAGGCAGTAATGCAGAACTCCCAATGGGATGAAAAAAACAGTAGGTGAAATCAAAGCCCCACTAAACAAGGGACCACACACATTTTTGACTTCTTCCAGCATATCAGTGGTGAAAAAGGTCCACAGATGTCAATATTGTGGTATAAAGCACAGTTTGCAAAAGCATAGGTGATTAAATACAAGAGGATCCAAACTGGAAAAAAGGCATACAAATGCTACTAATGTAACAAAATCTTTGGTTAGAATATCTCCCTTGTGGTTCATAAAAGGACCCACACAAGACAGATGCCCTATAAGTGCTCCCAATATAGTAAATGCTTTACCAAGCAAAGTAATTCACACAGGAGAGAAATCATAGGAGTGTCCAGTTTGTGAGAAAAGTTTCGCTGTAAATTACTACCTGTTGAAACACAAGATGTCTCACACCGGAGAGAAACCATTTGAATGTCCTGAATGTGGGAAAGGTTTTAGTTGCAGTTCCACCCTAGTGAGACACCAGAGGACTCACACAGGAGAGAAACCCTTTGAATGTCCTGAATGTGGGAAATCTTTCACTCAGAATTACAACCTGATGACACATCAGAGGTCTCACACAGGAGAGAAACCATTTGAATGTCACGAGTGTGGGAAAGGTTTCAGTTGCACTTCGAGCCTGGTGAGACATCAGAGGATTCACACAGGAGACAAACCCTTTGAATGTCATGATTGTGGGAAATCTTTCAGACACAATTCCAGCCTGGTGATACATCAGAGGACTCACACAGGAGAGAAACCCTTTGAATGTCCTGAATGTGGGAAATATTACAGCTGCAGTTCCAGCCTAGTGATACATCAGAGGACTCACACAGGAGAGAAACCCTTTGAATGTCCTGAATGTGGGAAATCTTTCACAAATAATTCCAGCCTGGTGATACATCAGAGGACTCACACAGGAGAGAAACCATATGAGTGTCCAGTATGTGGGAAACATTTCACTTGCAGTTTCAACCTGGTGATACATCAGAGGACTCACACAGGAGAGAAACCCTTTGAATGTCCGAATTGTGGGAAATCTTTCATAAAAAATTCCAGCCTGGTGATGCATCAGAGGACTCACACAGGAGAGAAACCATATGAGTGTCCAATTTGTGGGAAAAGTTTCAGTAAACATGTCAACATGGTGAACCACCAGAGGACTCACACAGGAGAGAAACCATATGAGTGTCCAGTTTGTGGGAAAATATTCAGTCAGAAATCCCACATGGTGATACACCACAGGAGTCACACAGGAGACAAACCATTTGAATGTGCTGAATGTGGGAAAGGTTTCAGTTGCCATTCTAGGCTTGTGATACACCAAAGGACTCACACTGGAGAAAAGCCCTTTGAATGTCCTGAATGTGGGAAATCTTTCACAAATAATTCCAGCCTGGTGATACATCAGAGGACTCACACAGGAGAGAAACCCTTTGAATGTCCTGAATGTGGGAAATCTTTCATACAAAATTCCAGCCTGGTGATACATCAGAGGACTCATACAGGAGAGAAACCATATGAGTGTCCAGTATGTGGGAAACATTTCACTTGCAGTTTCAACCTGGTGATACATCAGACGACTCACACAGGAGAGAAACCCTTTGAATGTCCTGAATGTGGGAAAGGTTTCAGTTCCAATTCTAAGCTTGTGATACACCAAAGGACTCACACTGGAGAAAAGCCCTTTGAATGTCCTGAATGTGGGAAATCTTTCACAAATAATTCCAGCCTGGTGATACATCAGAGGACTCACACAGGAGAGAAACCCTTTGAATGTCCTGATTGTGGGAAATCTTTCATACAAAATTCCAGTCTGGTGATGCATCAGAGGACTCACACAGGAGAGAAACCCTTTGAATGTCCTGATTGTGGGAAATCTTTCATAAAAAATTCCAGCCTGGTGATGCATCAGAGGACTCACACAGGAGAGAAACCATATGAGTGTCCAGTTTGTGGGAAAATATTCAGTCAGAAATCCCACATGGTGATACACCAGAGGACTCACACAGGAGAGAAACCCTTTGAATGTCCTGAATGTAGAAAAAGTTTCAAGACGAATTCCCAACTGGTGATACACCACAGGATTCACACAGGAGACAAACCATTTGAATGTGCTGAATGTGGGAAAGGTTTCAGTTGCCATTCTAGGCTTGTGATACACCAAAGGACTCACACTGGAGAAAAGCCCTTTGAATGTCCTGAATGTCGGAAATCTTTCACAAATAATTCCAGCCTGGTGATACATCAGAGGACTCACACAGGAGAGAAACCCTTTGAATGTCCTGATTGTGGGAAATCTTTCAAACACAATTCCAGCCTGGTGAGACATCAGAGGACGCATAAAGGAGAGAAACCATAAAAGTGTCCAGATTTTGGAAATATTTTCAGTATTAGGTCTAACCTTATACATCATATATCACACGGGAGAAACATTTGTAATGTCAATCTGTGAGCAATTCTTCAAGTCTAAATCATCTCTTATTGCAAACAAGGAAGTGCACATGAAGCAAACAATGATGAGTTTAGAGAAATCTTGAATTTCATTTCTTATTTTCTGTTGAGAGTATAGGTGAGAAATTGACTACTTCAATTCTGGCGTGATTCTTTTTAGTCAACAGATCTCAGGATTAGACCTGAAGGTGGAGTGAAAAAATATGAAAATTGTTAACTTGATAAAGGCTAATGACTTGTTTCTGATTATCAGCAGAGGTTTCTGGATGTTTCCTGCCTGGGAATAATCTAACTCAGAGGTTCTCAACCTGTGGGTCGCGACCCTTTTGGGGGTCGAACGACGCTTTCACAAGGGCCGCCTAAGATCATTGGAAAACACCTATTTCCGTTGGTCTTAGGAACTGAGACACCGCTGCTCTATCTGGCCGCCACCACCCTCCTCCACCACCACCGGCTCCTCCGCCTCCAGGGCGCCCTTATCTTCCAACAGCGCCCTTCTGCTCCTACCACCGCAGCTCCATTGTGCGCACCCCCGATGCTGCCCCGGGCCGGCTCAGCAGCATGGGTGGCTGGACTGAGCCGGGTCTGGGCCGCTGCTGGTGTTGCCACTGGGGTGCTCTGCCGCTACTGCCACCGCTGCTGGCTGAGCTGAGCTAAGCGCCGAGCCGGACCCCACACCTCCTGGTTGCCTAGCCACACTCCGCTCCCGGCCTCCCTCTGCGCCATGCCAGAGCCTCCCCCGCACCTCCCACTTCTCTCACCGTCGGAGGCTGCCTTGGCCCTCTGGCACCCGGCGCGGCCCTGGGGATGGCGGGCAGGAGTGGCTCACCGGGCTCTGGGCCTTGGAAGCAGCCAGGCGGTGGGCAAGAGGGCGAGGCAGTGGCGATGCCCGCATGTGCATTGGAGGGGAGAAGCGGCACCTTCTGAGCGGAAGCTGGTGCTCTGGCCACACCTCTCGCATGCGACGAGTCGGGTAAGGGGTGTGCCGGTGAAGGACTGCGCGGCATGTAAAGAGGCTCTTGCAACCCAGCCGCTACAATGGTGCTTAGGAGGTTGGAGGGGCGGGCAGGTCCCGGGGGGGTGGCTGGGAGCAAGGGGTGCCGGGATGAGGATGGGGGGGGTTCCAAGTTGGCAGGCGTTGAGGGCAGCCGGCGGCTCCACGACGCGCGGATCCACTTGCCTCTGTGCTGTGCCTGGAGTCATCACACTTTGCTTAACTACCCCTACTCCTGCTGTTCCTGATTCAGCTGTTAAATGAATGTGTAAGGCGTTAAACACTGGCTACCTCACTGTTGGGGAAAACTGGTGGTAGTCCTTGATTTACAAGTGTAATTTAACTTGAAATTACAGTCGTAAATCATGAGGGTCATGAATGGGTCATCACACAATGTGATCAATTTTATAACCTATTTTGTGGCACCACAGAAGGAAGTGCACATGAGGCAAACATTGATGAGTTTAGAGAAGGCTTGAATTTCATTTCTGATTCCCCATTGGGAGTGTAGGTGAGAAATTGGCTACTTGAATTCTGACCTGATTCTTTTTAGTCAACACATCTTAGGATTAGACCTGTAGGTGCAGAGAAAAAAAATGGAAATTGTTAGCTTAATAAAGGCTAATGACCTGTTTCTAATTATCAGCAGATGTTTCTGGATGTTTCCTTTTACAGAACTTGTGGAACTCCTCAAATAGCGTTTTGTGTGCTTTTTGTATATTGATTATGGAAATCCAACATATGGAGTTTCAGCCTTGCTTGTTGTGCTCCAGATTTTGATCCCCATATTTTCCCAGCCAGCACGCCAGTAGTCTTCAAGTTAAAACTATAATGGGGCCTGCCAGTTACAGTTGCACGTTGCAAAAGCCATGAAGTGAGAGTGGTTTAGTTAATTACCTCCACCGTCCGTGATGCAGCCATTAAACAGATGTGTAAGTCGCTACGTGGAATACTAGCACCCCAACTGTTGGGAGAAGGTCTTGAAGGCCTAATGCAGGCTCAGACCTGCCCCCACAGGTATCCCTAGGCCTCCCCCACCCCTGAGACACCCTGTGCTCTGCTTCCCAACCCTTGGTTCCCCTGGGGCTCTTCCTCCCTTATAGGGACCAACCAAACTTTTCTCCCATCCCATGGTCCCCACAGATTTTTCCCCCATGGTCCCCCTGACCTCTCCCCCACAGTATTTGGGGGGCTGCCACAAGGAAGGTGGGATAAAATTCTCCAAAGCATCAGAGGGCAGGATAAGAAACAACGGTTGGAAACTGATCAGAGAGAGAAGAACCTGGAATTAAGGAGAAACTTCCTAAAAATGCAGACAATTAACCAGAGTGTTATGTGCTCCTGCCTACTTTCCTTCATGACCAGAAGCAAACTCACCTGACCAATAACCAGCCAAGGCACAGTGAAGGCCTTTTATTTCATTTATTGCAATAAGCGAGGAGAGAAGCTATCAAAGCTTGGTTCTCTCCAAAGTTCCAACCAAAAATATTCCTTCTTTATACAACCCTGTCCTGGATGCCACATCCCTCCTCATTTCCCATTGTAGTTTCTTTGGTAGTCTTGTTTGTCTTCAGAAATCATGGGTGCTCCATCACTGGAGGTTTTTAAGAAGAGATTAGACCAGGGATCAGCAACTCGTGGTTCCTGAGCCGCATGCGGCTCTTTCATCCCTTCGCTGTGGCTCCCAGTCCTCCGCCACCTAAAAAAAAAAAAGTTCAATCAATCAGTTACAACCTCTCATAGAAAAAAAAAGATCTTGCATAATTGGAATTGATTGATTGGACCTTTTTTAAATCCCACAAATAAAGTTGATGGGCAGGTTAACAAGCTTCTTTTGTTTGTAAGACTGCCCACAACAGCAGAGGAAATGATGGAGGACCACGTTGGAGCTGGAAAAATGCTGGTAGGGCCCAGTCAGGGGCGCAAGGGGGTTTTCTGCCAAGCATCATGTACGGAGCTGGGGAAACGGGCCAAGGGGGAGCTGCCAATTCTGCTGCCATGAGGCTTGTCAGATTCCCCTGAGTGCACCCCCCCCCGCAGCCAGCCAACCACCATCACCTAACCTACCCCTCACCTGGCCAGCCAGCTGTCACAAAGCCTCACCGCTCTTTTCCTACTCGTTCTCCTCCCCATTCTGTTCCATCCGAGTTGAAGAAAGCGGAGGCGCAG
The DNA here is from genome assembly GCF_016545835.1 of Crotalus tigris. Lineage (NCBI taxonomy): Eukaryota > Metazoa > Chordata > Lepidosauria > Squamata > Viperidae > Crotalus > Crotalus tigris. The sequence goes on along the minus strand of NW_024097874.1, from coordinate 470,413 downwards.
CAGCAGGAGTCCTCTCAATAAGGCAGGCGCACACGAGCGAGCAGCACACCCAGTTCTTATTATTTGAAAGCAATCCCTCTGCTGTGCCTCCGCTTTCTTCAACTTGAATGGAGCCGAGGAGCCGCTGGGGGCCTCTTGAGTGGGAAAGACAAGCTGTGCTGCTGGGCAGTGCCTGGGCTATGCGCTGCCGCTGCCTCCCAAACGCCATCTTTGCTGCTGGGGAAAGCTGCAGTGGCAGAGCGCTTCGCACAGGGGAGGTAAGAAGAAAATGCAGTGGCAGCAGGGCGCTCTGCATGGGGGAGGTAGGAGAGAAAAGTAGCAGCAGGGCATGCTCCCCATGGGGGAGTTAGGGAAAAGCGGCAGCAGGACACTGCACAGGAGAGATAGGAAAGAAAAACAGCGGGACACGCTCCATGTGGACGAGGTAGGGAAAAGCGGTGGCAGCATGGCGCTCTGCGTGTGGGAGATAGAGCAAAGTGGCGGCAGCAGGGTGCTCTGCACAGGGAGATAGAGTAAAGTGGCAGCAGGGCACGCTCCACATGGGGGAGGTAGAGAAAAGCGACGGCAGTAGGGCACTCCGCATGGGGGAATAGGAGGGAAAAGCGACGGCAGGGCACGCTTCGTACGGGGAGGTAAGAGCTGTCCAGTCTCCTCTTAAAAACTTCCACCGATGGAGCGCTCACAACTTTTAGAACAGACATGTTAAACACAAAAGCCCAGGGGCTGGATGCGGCCCACAAAGTGATTTCATGTGGCCCGCGAAGCCATCCTGGAAACAGTGAAGGAACGGCCCCCTCTGCCTTGGCCCTGGCCGGCCGGGAAACAATGTACAATTTTGTGGTGGTCATCTATGCTGAAATGCATTCAGTCTTAGCTCCAGCTGAGCCCTGAAGAAGCACCAATCAGCTGGAAAGCAGCACTGATCCTGGCACTTCTGCTGAGCCCAGAAGCGCCGATCAGCTGGAATGTCGCAGTATCTCCAGGGTCTTGTGATTTACATTCAGATGCTTAGCAACTGATTCATATTTATGACGGTCACAGGGTCACAGTGTCCCAGATGACCAAAATCTGCTGCAACCACCCAGCAGACAAAGGGAATAAAAACCAAACACCCCCCACCCCACCCCTGCTGCCAATACTCAACAGAAATGCTCACAACCATGAAAACCCTGGACAGGAGGAAGAGCGCCATTGTAACTTTGAACAGTCACTAAGCGAACTGTTGTAAATCGAGGACTATCTGTACTTCATCACTTTTTCCCTTTTTTTTGGTCATCAAGTTTTTGACACCTTGCTAGGTGACTGGTGGTACTTGGATACTGCCATATCCTAAAAGTGGTACAATGGGTGAAAAGGTTGAAAAGCCCTGTTCTAGTCCAATCCCCTGCTCAAGCAATCAGAATATACCATTTTAGGCAGGTGGCTCTCTTCTTTTTTTAAAACCCTCCAGTGATGGAAGCATCTGCAATTTCTGAAGGGAAGCTGTTCCACTGGTTCATTGTCCTCACATTAGAAAGTTTCTCCTTAATTCCAAGTTCCTTCTCTTCTTGATTATTTTCCTTTCTGCCAATATAATTAGACGTTCCCCAAGGATAAAATGAAATTAATCACAGGAGACATCGGACGCCACAATGAAGCTCTACATCACAATGCCCGCCTTATTGAGGGAAATGCATGCAACCTCCTTTCCTAACTGCAATCAACAGTTGCAGTCATTTTCAGAGATTTCAAATGGAGAGGGATCCTGACAGTCAAGGGGAGAAGGCCCCAAGGGAGTTTCTCCTTCTTGTTTGATTGGCAGCAACACATTTAATTGTTTAGTGCTGAAGGAGATTTCAAGCAGCTGCTATGTATTTTCATCTCTGTACCTGTTGGCACCTCTATTTGATTACCAATTGACTCTGCAGTGAAACTCCCTACTGTGTGTAGCTTGTAGTGTCACAAAGACAAGCTTTGGGAGAAGCACCCGACCCTCAGGATTTCTGTTAGCAGTTTGCTCAGAAACTGTACTGTCCCTTTTGAGGGTAGCACTTCACAAAGAAATTAAAAAGACCCATTAAAGAAGCAATCTTGAATAGAATAGAGCTGGAAGGGACCTGGAAAGTTTTCTAGTCCAGCCCTCTGCTCAAGCAGGAGAACCTATACCATTTCAGATAAGTCACTTTCTAGTGTCTTCTTAAAGGCCTCCAGTGATGGAGCACCCATGATTTCTGAAGGTAAGCTGTTCCTCTTGATAGAAGTGAATGAAAGGTCTTCAAAATTTAATATTGAAAGAAAATTTTAAAATATAATCTGCTGTACAATGGAAACGTACTGAAATAGACAAACAAGCTTAGCAAAAAAACTACAAAGGGGAACGAGGAGAGATGTAGCGGCCAGGACAGGGTTGTATAAACAAGGAATATTTTGGGTTGGAAAATTGGAGAGAACCATAGCTAAGTCTTGCAGTATTTTGTTTGTATATAGTTGTTTACATTTCCCTTCTTTTATTTCTCCCATCTCTAAATCAGTTTCCTGTTTAGTCTTCTGATTTCTGGATTATGTCCATACTTTGTATTCGTTATCTGGGAATTTCTAGTTGTAGATTTAATTTGAGATTTGCTCATTTATATTGTCTAAATTGATTTTAGTCTCATCATTTCTTTTTATGTGCTCTTTGCATTCAACAATTGTTTGGTGAATTAGTTGTAGCATAGAATATATTTCTTTCTGAAAGCTGTTTATTTTTTCTCGAGGCATCATTCCTAGAGATCCTCTAGTATCACCAGTATCCGTAAGAGTAGATCAAAGTTTCCTCTACTTTTCTGGTCTTTATATGTACCCTTTATAATCCAATAAATTCCAAACTGTAGGTTCAATCCTGAAGGCAATATTTTATAGTAATCCTTTGTCTTAAGTATCCAAAAATTGTCAATCAGGCAAGGTCATAATCCACAACGTTTGAAGTATTCAAAATGTTCAACCTCTCTGAAATCAGCTCAAAAGTCTCTCCCAGACAGACATAGTCCAAGGTCAAATTTTTCTTTCTCTCCCACTAGCTCTTGAAGTTAAAAGTCCACGCTTAGTAGGCATTTATAATCCAAGAAGGTCAGTGTGATAAGTAGGCCAAAATATCTTCCTTTATTGTCAGCTGTTCTCCTGAACTAGGAATCAACAAGCAGCCAGGAAGCAAATTATACTGCTATAGACAAATCCACCACTAGATGTCATTCAGTCCACTTTCCATTCTTAAAACAAAGGATTCATTTTGTATATTTCACCTCAATGTTTTTTTTCCCAAAGAGAAAATCTTAACAGTTATCTCAGTTCTCAAATTTATCAAAAGTGTAGCTTTATCTTACTTCCACTTCACTATTTTATTTTTCTGTCCCCCGTAAGATTTAAACACTGCTTCCGTTTGCATTCAGAGGCTTTTAGCTTTTTGGGAGCCTTTCCCAGGAAATCCTATTGTAAAAGGTAAAGAAAGGATCAATATTCTCACCCAGTTCCAAACATGCTGTTTATGATACATTAATTATTGCCTTTTTCTTCTTCGGTTGTCAGCAGTTAATGGCTGGCCACAGGAACGTAGCCAGTCTTTCCCCTGCTGGTTTGGAGGGCTTTCCATGGATTGAACGGAAAGACCGCCATCTCGCCGTGATCAACAACCACCCCTCCTCTTCATCGCACCTTCGGGGCTATTTTAGGCCCTTTTTAGGGCCCCCAGAAGGGCGAACTCTGACTGAAATTTTTCCCACAATCAGGACATTCAAAGGGTTTCTCTTATGTGTGAGTCCTCTGGTACTTCACCAGGTGTGAATTTGTAATGAAACCTTTCTGTCAATCAGAATATTACTAATATTTCTCTCCTGTGTGAATCCTCCGATGTATCACCAAATGAGAATTTGCAATGAAACCTTCCTCATAAAGTGGACGCTCATATGGTTTCTCTCCTGTGTGAGTCCTCTGGTGGTTTACCAGGTCAGAGTTCTTCCTGAAAGTTTTCCCACATTCAGGACATTCAAAGGGTTTCTTGCCTGTGTGAGTTCTCTGGTGTTTCACCAGGTTGGAATTTGCAATGAAACTTTTCCCACAAAGTGGACACTTAAACGGTTTCTCTCCTGTGTGAGTCCTCTGGTGTATCACCCGTTGGGAATTCTGAGTGAACCTTTTCCCACATTCAGGACATTCAAAGGGTTTTTCTCCTGTGTGAGTCCTTTGGTGTATCACCAGGTTAGAATGGGAATTGAAACTTTTCCCACAAAGTGCACACTCATACGGTTTCTCTCCTGTGTGAGTCCTCTGGTGTATCACCAGACAGAAATTCTGAGTAAACCTTATCCCACATTCAGGACATTCATAGGGTTTCTTTCCTGTGTGAGTCCTCTGGTGCATCCCAAATATGAATTACGACTGAAACTTTTCCCACATTCAGGACATTCAAAGGGTTTCTCTCCTGTGTGACTCCTCTGGTGGATCACCAGATCGGAATTACGACTGAAACATTTCCCACATTCAGGACATTCAAAGGGTTTTTCTCCTGTGTGAGTCCTTTGGTGTATCACCAAGTTAGAATGGGAAGTAAAACTTTCCCCACAAACTGGACACTCATATAGTTTCTCTCCGGTGTGGGTTCTCTGGTGCTTTACTAGGTTGGAATTTGCAACAAAACCTTTCCCACAAAGTGGACACTCATACGGTTTCTCTCCTGTGTGAGTCCTCTGGTGTTTAATCAGGCTGGAATTGAGACTGAAATATTTCCCACATTCAGGACATTCAAAGGGTTTCTCTCCTGTGTGACTCCTCTGGTGGATCACCAAATCAGAATTATGACTGAAACTTTTCCCACATTCAGGACATTCAAAGGGTTTCTCTCCTGTGTGACTCCTCTGGTGGATCACCAGATCGGAATTACGACTGAAACTTTTCCCACATTCAGGACATTCAAAGGGTTTCTCTCCTGTGTGAGTCCTCTGGTGCATCACTAGAGAGGAATTACGACTGAAACTTTTCCCACAATCAGCACATTCAAAGGGTTTTTCTCCCATGTGAGTCCTCTGGTGGTTTACTAGGTCGTAATTTGCAAAGAAACGTTTCCCACAACCTGGACACTCATACGGTTTCTGTCCTGCATGAATCCTCTGGTGTCTCACCAGGTGGGAATTTACAATGAAACTTTTCCCACAAATTGGACACCCACACGGTTTTTCTCCTGTGTGATTCCTCTGGTGCATCACCAAATAGGAATTACGACTGAAACGTTTTCCACATTCAGAACATTCAAAGGGTTTCTCTCCTGTGTGTGTCCTCTCATGTCTCACCAGGAGGGTATTTGCAACAAAATCTTTCCCACAAAATGGACACTTAAACGGTTTCTCTCCTGTGTGAGTCCTCTGGTGTATCACCAGTTGGGAATTCTTAGTAAACCGTTTCCCACATTCAGGACATTCAAAGGGTTTCTCTCCTGTGTGAGTCCTCTGGTGCATCAACAGAGAAGAATTACGACTGTAAGATTTTCCACGATCTGAACATTCAAAGGGTTTATCTCCGGTGTGAGTCATCTGGTGTTTCACCAGGTAGTAATTTACAGTGAAAATTTCTCACAAACTGGAGACTCCCATGGTTTCTCTCCTGTATGAATTACTTTGCTTGGTAAAGCATTTACCACATTGGGAGCACTTATAGGGCATCTGTCCTCTGTGGGTCCTTTTATGAACCACAAGGGAGATATTCTGAACAAAGATTCTGTTACATTAGTAGCATTTTTATGCCTTTTTTCCAGTTTGGATCCTCTTGTATTTAATCACCTATGCTTTTGCAATCTGTGCTTTAAACCACAATAGTGACATCTGTGGACGTTTTCCACCACTGATATGCTGGAAGAAGTCAAAAATGTGTGTGGTCCCTTATTTGATTTCACCTACTATTTTCTTCCTCCCATTGGGAGTTCTGCATTACTCTCTGCCCTATTTCAGTATCCAATTGACCTTTTCTTCCCCACTGACTTCCAGATATTTTCCTCTTTTTCTGAATGGAAAAATGATCCCCTCCACCTTGTCATGTAACCTATCCTTCTGTTCTGCATACTCTACTATTTCCAGCTTGAATTCTCTTCTTGATTTTCTCTTGCCTTTCGCCTGCTGGGATGGGACAACTGTGTAATTTTTTGAAGGAAATGGAAAATATTTTGATTCTGGCTGGATTTGGTTTCCTTTTCAAAAATTATTCTTACTTCTCCAGAGTGCTCTTATTGCCATCTTCTTTGTCTACAAGAGTCAAAGAAAAGTGTAAGTTTAATTGTTTATACAATGATTGTAGATGTGAAAAAAAGAAAAAAAATATACATTACATTTAAAAAGCAAACATAACACAAGGCTAACCTATTACTTTAATTATGATTCATTGGACATTCCAGAGATCCCAGTTCAAATATCTGTTCAATCATGAAATTCCCTTGACTTGCATCAACCATAAACTGTAAGCGCTGTTATGGGTTATCATAAAATATATCTGGAAGTCTGGGGTATAGATTGTACAATTACAAATACATGGAAAGAGTAATATAAATACACATACCAATAATTGTATCTATGTGGAAAATTCTGCAAAATTCATGAAAAAAACTAAAATTAATATTGAAAGACTCCACAGACAGGGCTGTTCACTTACATGGGCAGAGAGAAACAGGGACTCAGCAGTCACCAGAGAGGGAATCTGGGCACGTAAGAGAGGCAGATTGAGGAGCTGCATCCCAAAGGAAACCCACCTGGACGCCTCTCTGGTCTCCGTCCTCCTCGCCTCCAGCCACGCTCCCTCTGAGCCCAGAGCTCCCCCGTCCTCTTCCCCTTCCTCTGAGGGATTTTGCTTAGGAGAAGCTGGCTGGGAAAGTCACAAACGGGGATCGCGAGGGTGGGATGCTGCGACCGTCACGGATGTACAGCGCTGGGCAGCGTCCGAACCGATCAGCTCGACCTGCTCCAGGCTTCTCCTCCGACCCGCCCTCGACTCACCTTCCAGCTGCTGCTTCGACCCTGGGAAGAGCACAAAAGCCTCCCCCCCCACGCCTCCTTCTTCCCCTGAGCGATCCGGAAAAGGAAGTTACTCTGATCTTCTCCTCGCCTCCCATCCTTTCTAGCAATGCAGTACTTGATGGTTGCAGCTCCTCTTCCCTCCACCACAGATGCCGCTTTCTAGTCGCAGACGCTGCCTATCTGACCGTCATCTCGCGATAGGAGGCAGGAAGTCACGCTTGTCCCATCTCGGCCTTTGGCGTCTAGAGAGGTTTTCGCTGATTTATCTGCTCTCCGGTCGTTTCCGCCTCCCAGCGACCGTCCTTTGCAACTGAGCCAAGTGAGATGACGGTCAGATAGGCAGCATCTGCGACTAGAAAGCGGCATCTGTGTTGGAGGTAACAGGAGTTGCAACCATCGAGTACTGTATTGCTAGAAAGGATGGGAGCAGCATCCCACCCGCTTGTGCCTTTCTCAACCAGCTTCTCCTAAGCAAAATCCCTGGAGAGGCTGGCAAGAAGGCTGCTAGGAGGAGGCCAGGGGCGTCTGGAAGGCGGGCGAGGGAGACCCAAGAGGCGTCCAGGTGGGCTTGGCTGATGGGCAGCCCTGCCAGGTGGGCTTCCTTTGGGATGGAGTTCCTGAATCTGCCTCTCTTACGTGCCCAGATTCCCTCTTTGGTGACTGCTGCATCCCTGTTTCTCTTTGCCCGTGTCAGTGAACAGCCCTGTCTGTGGAGGTTTTCAGTTTAAATATTTAGTTCTTTTAAGGTCTGAATAATCTACCCTGAAAAAGAAGCTTTCAAGGGACAGTCCCGGGAGCTATATTAACTGCCTGCAGGGCATTTTGGGGAACAGAGACTGGTCTGCAGAAGAGCCAGAGAGGCTTCAGTTGTTGGACTAAAATGCCGCATGGAGAGCTTATGTTTAGATCAGACATGTCAAACACAAGGCCCGCAGTGCCTTGGAGCATGAGAGCGTTCAGGGGCTGCAGAAGCAGCTCATTTGCTTTAACCCGCCCCTCCCCTCCCAGCTTAACCCTGTCAGGCCTGGTCAGGAGAGGAAGAGGAGGAGGAAGCCAAGGTGTTACAAAAAAGACCTTCTCCCATTCTTCCACCCCTTCTCTTTTTTTTTAACATCCTCCCACTCCATTCAGGTGCAGCTGAGGAAAAGGACGAGGAGAAAACAGGAAGAGAGAGAGTGTGTAAGAGAGACAGAGACAGAGAGAGAGCCAGAAGGGGAAGAGGAAGCTGAAGTTTTACAAAAAAGGAGAGCTTCCACCTTTCTCCTCCCTCCTCTTTTTTATTAACCTGTCTGTGTGTCTGTGGTGTGTGTGTGTGTGTGTGTGTGTGAGAGAGAGAGAGAGAGAGAGAGAGAGAGAGAGAGAGAGAGCCAGCAGGGAGTTGCAGAGTAAGCAAACTTACAAAAAGAGGATCTCTCTCTCTCTCTCTGACTCTCATACACATACATTTGTTTCTTCTGCCCAATTTATTAAATCAACATCTAATTTGAAATTAAAAGTTTCTGAGGAATCCATGAAAACTCTCAAAGACAGCTATTGTAAAGCGTCACTAGCACTGCTTAAAACAATATTAAAAGTATGTATTTTAAGAAAGAAAGAAAAATAGTAGTAGTACTTTACTTAGTGCTGTTTGACCATAAAATGTGTTGTTGTTTTACATATGCCTGGCTGAACAGTGTGTTTGGAGTTGGGTGAGGGTTGCACTATTTATATAAACCAAACCAGGGGGACCATCTGGTCTAAATGGATGGTAAACATAGATGATTAGGGGGCTGGAGGCTAAAACATATGACAAATGTTTGTGGGAATTGGGCATGTCTAGCTTAGTGAAAAGGACTAGGGGTGGTGACATGATAGCAGTGTTCCAATATTTGATGGGCTGCCACAGAGAAGGTCAACCTATTTTCCAAAGTATCAGAAGGCAAATAATAGATCAAAACTAATCAAGAAGAAAACCAGCCTAGAACTAAGGACTTGTGAAAGCAACTAACCAGTGAAAAGGCTTGCCTTCAGAAGTTGTGGATGCTCCATCATTGGAGGCTTTTAGTAGAGATTGGATATTCCATTGTCTGGAATGGTATTACGAAGAGAAGGATGAGGGGGGACATGATAGCAATGTTCCAATATCTCAGGGGATGCCACAAAGAAGATGGAGTCAAGCTATTCTCCAAGGCACCTGAAGGCAGGACAAGAAGCAGAGAATGGAAACTAGTCAAGGAGAGAAGCAACCTAGAACTAAGGAGAAACTTCCTGACAGTTAGAACAACTAACCAATGGAACAACCTGCCTCCAGAAGTGGTGAATGCTCCAACACTGGAAGTTTTTAAGAAGAGACTGGACAGCCATTTTTCAGAAATGGTGTAGGGTTCCTGCCTGAGCAGGGGGTTGGACTCGATGACCTCCAAGGTCCCTTCCAACATTATTATTATTATTATTATTATTATTATTATTATTATATTATTATTATTATTATTATTATTATATTATATTATAATATTATTATTATATTTGACCTGTGTGCCAAAGTGTCGTAGAGCAGAACAAGAAGTAACAGATCGAGACTAGAATTAGGAGAAAGTTCCTGTCAGTGAGAACAATTAATGAAACAGCTTCCCCCCAGATGTTGTGGGTGTTTCATCACTGGAGGTTTTTAAGAAGAGATTGGACAGCCATTTGTCCAGAATGATATAGGTTTCCTACCTAAGCAGGGGATTGGACTAGAAGTCCTCCAAGGTCCCTTTCAACTCTCATTATTCTTTTATGGACCTGCTGTTTTCTTGGCACCAATATCAGACTGAAACTGCCACTATTTTTTCGTGGATTTTTATTTTTTTACTTCTATTTATAGCTAACAAGCACGGTATTTCCTATTGGTTCCCCATACTTGTATTAATGAGGTTCAACTGTGCTTAAGCCAGCACTTCTGAAAGAATAGCTATGGAAGACCTTTCAGGATGTTCAGTTGTATAAGTTGTCCTCATTTACCACTTCTTCTCTGGGCCTATGATTATGAAAATGCAGGAAAAGGGAATTGCACCAATTTGGATGTTGCAAATTGTTGCATGTTTATGGTGGCTGCAGTATCCCACATTCATGATCCCCATCTGTGACCTTCCCAGCTAACTTCTTATAAGCAAAATCCATGGGTATACCGGCAGGAAATTGCAAGCCACAGTCATGTGAAATTGCCTTTAACAATCCATGGTGATTTTCTTAACAAGTCCAGAGGAACAGATGTAAGTTGACACTATCATGTTAACATCACGCTTAATGATTGGGCCACTTAATGACAAAGATGCCAGTTCCAATTGCCGTCTTTAAGTGAGGAGTACTTCAACTGGGATGTCAGCAGAGGGACTGTGGAGAGTAATTTTTGCCCTTATTTGTAGCCGAGGACTCCCATGTGCAAATCTTGCAGAGGCTTTAGGTATCATTTCATCAATTAAAGCCCCCACACCTCTAAAAATTAGCTCAGAAGATTTGACAGTAATCTTTTTTTCTCTTTCAGGATGAAAACATTTAGGCTGAAAACATTTTCTACATAGATATAGGTATGTGTATTTATATTACTATTTCCATATATCTTCAATTGTATAATCTATACCCCAGACTTCCAGATATGTTTTATGATAACCCATAGCAGCACTTACAGTTTATGGTTGTTGCAAGTCAAGGGAATGTCATGATTTAAGGGATATTTTAATCTCTGGAATGTCCGATAAATCATAATTAATGTAAGAAGTTAGTATTGTGGCATGTTTGCTTTTTAAATGTATATTTTTTTCCTTTTTTTCACATCTGCAAGCATTGTACAAACAATTAAAGTTACACTTTTCTTTGAATCTTACAGACAAAGAGGATGGCAATAAGAGCACTCTGGAGAAGTGAGAATAATTTTTGAAAAGGAAAGCAAATCAAGCCAGAAATCAAAATACTTTCCATTTCCTTCAGAAAATTACACAATTCTCCCATCCCAGCAGACGAAAGGCAAGAGAAAATCAAGAAGAGATTTCAAGCTGGAAAAATTAGAGTATGCGGAACAGAAGAACACGGTACATGACAAGATGAAGGGGATCATTTTTCTGTTCAGAAAAAGAGGGAAATATCTGAAAGTCAGTGGGGAAGAAAAGGTCAATTGGATACTCAAATAGGGCAGACAATAATGCAGAACGCCCAATGGGATGAAAAAAACAGTAGGTGAAATGAAAGCCCCACTAAACAAGGGATCACACACATTTTTGACTTCTTCCAGCATATCAGTGGTGAAAAGGGTCCACAGATGTCAATATTGTGGTATAAAGCACAGTTTGCAAAAGCATATGTGATTACGTACAAGAGGACCCAAACTGGAAAAAAGGCATACAAATGCTACTAATGTAACAAAATCTTTGGTTAGAATATCTCCCTTGTGGTTCATAAAAGGACCCACACAGGACAGATGCCCTATAAGTGCTCCCAATGTAGTAAATGCTTTACCAAGCAAAGTAATTCACACAGGAGAGAAACCATAGGAGTGTCCAGTTTGTGAGAAAAGTTTCACTGTAAATTACTACCTGGTGAAACACCAGATGACTCACACCGGAGATAAACCCTTTGAATGTTCAGATTGTGGAAAATCTTTCAGTCGTAATTCCTCTGTGTTGATGCACCAGAGGACTCACACAGGAGAGAAACCCTTTGAATGTCCTGAATGTGGGAAACGGTTCACTAAGAATTCCCAACTGGTGATACACCAGAGGACTCACACAGGAGAGAAACCGTTTAAGTGTCCATTTTGTGGGAAAGGTTTTGTTGCAAATGCCCTCCTGGTGAGACATCAGAGGACTCACACAGGAGAGAAACCCTTTGAATGTCCTGAATGTGGGAAAAAATTCAGTTGTAATTCCTATTTGGTGATGCACCAGAGGACTCATACAGGAGAAAAACCGTATGAGTGTCCAATTTGTGGGAAAGGTTTCATTGTAAATTCCCACCTGGTGAGACACCAGAGGACTCATACAGGAGAGAAACCGTATGAGTGTCCGCAGTGTGGGAAAAGTTTCATTGCAAATTCTGACCTGGTGAGACACCAGAGGATTCACGCAGGAGAGAAACTATATGAGTGTCCAGGTTGTGGGAAACGTTTCTTTGCAAATTATGACCTAGTACGCCACCAGAGGACTCACATGGGAGAAAAACCTTTCGAATGTGCTGATTGCGGGAAAAGTTTTAGTCGTAATTCCTATTTGGTTATACACCAGAAGACTCACACAGGAGAGAAACCATTTAAGTGTCCATTTTGTGGGAAAGGTTTTGTTGCAAATGCCCTCCTGGTGAGACATCAGAGGACTCACACAGGAGAGAAACCCTTTGAATGTCCTGAATGTGGGAAAAGTTTCGTCCACAGTTCCAACCTGGTGAGACACCAGAGGACTCACACAGGAGAAAAGCCCTTTGAATGTCCTGAGTGTGGGAAACGTTTTGTTGCAAATGCCCTCTTGGTGAGACATCAGAGGACACACACAGGAGAGAAACCCTTTGAATGTCCTGAATGTGGAAAACGTTTCAGTCGTAATTCCTATTTGGTGATGCACCAGAGGAATCACACAGGAGAAAAACCGTATGAGTGTCCACTTTGTGGGAAAAGTTTCGTTGTAAATTCCCACCTGGTGAGACACCAGAGGACTCATACGGGAGAGAAACCGTATGAGTGTCCACAGTGTGGGAAAAGTTTCATTGCAAATTCTGACCTGGTGAGACACCAGAGGATTCACACAGGAGAGAAACCGTATGAGTGTCCAGGTTGTGGGAAACGTTTCTTTGCAAATTACGACCTAGTAAACCACCAGAGGACTCACATGGGAGAAAAACCCTTTGAATGTGCTGATTGTGGGAAAAGTTTCAGTCGTAATTCCTCTCTGGTGATGCACCAGAGGACTCACACAGGAGATAGACTATACGAGTGTCCAGTTTGTGGGAAAAGTTTTACTTCCCATTCTAACCTGGTGATACACCAAAGGACTCACACAGGAGAAAAACCCTTTGAATGTCCTGAATGTGGGAAATGTTTCAGTCGTAATTCCGATCTGGTAATGCACCAGAGGGCTCACACAGGAGAGAAACCCTTTGAATGTCCTGAATGTGGGAAAAGTTTCAGTCGTAATTCCGATCTGGTGATCCACCAGAGGAGTCACACAGGAGAGAAACCCTTTGAATGTCCTGAATGTGGGAAACATTTCAGTCTCAATTCCAGCCTGGTTAAACACCAGAGGACTCACACAGGAGAGAAACCGTATGAGTGTCCACTTTGTGGGAAAGGTTTTGTTGCAAATTCCAACCTAGTAAAGCACCAGAGAACCCATACCGGAGAGAAACTATATGAGTGTCCAGTTTGTGGGAAAAGTTTCAGTTCTCATTCTAACCTGGTGGTACACCAAAGGACTCACACAGGAGAAAAACACTTTGAATGTGCTGATTGTGGGAAAAGTTTCAGTCGTAATTCCTCTCTGGTGATGCACCAGAGGACTCACACAGGAGAGAAACCCTTTGAATGTCCTGAATGTGGGAAACGGTTCACTAAGAATTCCCAACTGGTGATACATCAGAGGACTCACACAGGAGAGAAACCCTTTGAATGTGCTGAATGTGGGAAAAGGTTCACTCAGAATTTCTGTCTGGTGATACACCAGAGGACTCACACAGGAGAGAAACCGTATGAGTGTCCCCTTTGTGGGAAAGGTTTCGTTGCAAGTTCCGACCTAGTAAACCACCAGAGGACTCACACAGGAGAAAAACCGTATGAGTGTGCACTTTGTGGGAAAGGTTTCACTGTAAATTCCCACCTCGTGAGACACCAGAGGATTCACACAGGAGAGAAACCGTATGAGTGTCCAGTTTGTGGGAAAGGTTTCAATTCCCATTCTCACCTGATAATACACCAAAGGACTCACACAGGAGAAAAACCCTTTGAATGTCCTGAATGTGGGAAAAGGTTCAGTCAGAATTCCCACCTGGTGAGACACAAGAGGATTCACACAGGAGAGAAACCCTTTGAATGTCCTGAATGTGAGAAAAGGTTCACTCAGAATTCCCAACTGGTGATACATCAGAGGACTCACACAGCAGAGTAAACGTTTAAGTGTCCTGGATATGGGAAAACTTTCATTGCAAATTCCAACCTTGTGAAACACAAGAAAACTCACATAGATGAGAAACCCTTTGAATGCCCTGAATATGGGAAAAGTTTCTGGTAGGACACTGACCTTGTAAACAACCAAAGTACTCACACAGGAGAGAAACCATGTGAGTGTCCACTTTGCGGGGAAGGTTTCATTGTAAATTCCCACCTGGTGATACATCAGAGGAGTCACAAGAAATCTTAGTAATATTCTTATTAACGGAAAGATTTCATATCAAATTCACACCTGGTGAAACACCAGAGAACTTAACATATGAGAGAAACCCTTTGAATGTCCTGATTGTGGGAAAAAATTCAGTCAGAGTTCGCCCTTCTGGGGGCCCTAAAAAGGGCCATAATTATCTTTAATGCCATAATACTATGGCATTAAAGATAAAATTGGAAATATTTAATTAAAAATTAAAATTAGGTAAAATTTAATAACAGGACATTGATTTTTTTATCGAGATTTATTAAGATATGTATAAACAAAAATGTATTTATAAATGCGATAATGGTTTATATTGAATTTTGATACAACTAGGAATTTATTAGCTTAAATATGAAATAGTAAATGTTAAGGGAAACAGGAGAAATTTTTGATGATGTAACCTGAGATATCTCACCTACTAAAGATTGTACTATTGAATTATTGTTTAACCCAATTATCACATTGCCTTCTAAATACTTATATGTAAAACTGGAAAACCAATAAAATATTTTTTTTAAAAAAAAAAAAACAATTCCAACCTGATGATACACCAGAGAACTCACAAAAGAGAAAAACCATTCAGGAATGTGGGGAAAGTTTCAGTCAAAATTCCCGCTTGGTGATACACCAGAGAACTTACACAGGAGAGAAACCGCATGGGTGTCCAGAATGTAGGAAACGTTTCAGTCAGAATTCCCACCTGGTGATACACCAGAGGACGCATACATGAGAGAAACCGTAAAAGTATCCAGATATTTCTGTTTGCAGGAGTTGTGAAATTCCTCGGCTACTGTACAGTTAGTTCTCGGGATACAACTTTAATGGGCCTACTAATTATGGATGGGAGCCTGCTTTGTGTCATGCCTCCGTGGGAGCCTGAATCTGGACCCTATGGAGGCCGAGGGAGAGGTGTCTGTGGCTTCAGAGGAATGTGGGGAAGAGCAGGCCGAGGCAGGCCAGGGTCTTTCAGGATTGGGACAGGAGGAACATGAGAGTTCAGGCCATGAGCAAGGCCACTCCTGATCCGAGAACACAGAGAGTGGAGAGGAGGGAACAATACAGGGAGGCTCAACTACTTAGGAGGAAAGTGCCCCGTCCCTCTCCGCATGGCACACCTGGAGGCTGAGACTTAAGGAGACGCTGTGGGGAGAGGTATTTGTCGGGAACAAACACTGATTCATTGGAGTTTTGTGTGCTGTTGCTAATCTTGAAAACTCTTTGATCTCTTGTTCTGTGTTGTGATTTCTGCTTAGAAACCCTGAAACTCTGACCATTGGACTGACTGACAACAGTGATTGGGTGTTCAAAGACCTCAGATTGTATTTTGACTTCTATTTTGAAACTGCTCAGGCAAGCTTGTATTTCCACAGACTTGTTAGATTTTGGACGCGTGTTTCATTCCTTGTTATCTATGTGACCTTGAGTAAATTACTTTTCTAATCAGACTATGTGAAACTACTTGCAGCCAGAGGCAGCTGAAGGTGTGTGCGTCTTCTTTTGTTCTGGGGCTTGTCAGAAACATGGGAGCATTTGGGGAAAATTTGGAGCAATTAAAGGACAGTTTGAATTGCCAGCTGTCCAAACTGCCTCTATGCTCACTTTGCTTAACTACCCTGCATCAGGAACAGCTACTCCTGCTGTTCCTGATGCAGCCGTTAAATGAATGTGTAAGTCATTAAACAACACTGGCTACCTCACTGTTGGGAAAAACTCTTGTTACTCCTCGATTTAGCTTGAAATTACAGTCGTAAATCAGGGTCACGAATGGGTCATCACACAATGTGATCAATTTTATAACCTATTTTGTGGCAGCACAGAAGGAAGTGCACATGAGGCAAATATTGGTGAGTTTAGAGAAGGCTTGAATTTCATTTCTGATTTCCCATTGGAAGTGTAGGTGAGAGATTGGCTACTTGAATTCTGGCCCGATTCTTTTTAGTCAACACATCTTAGGATTAGACCTGTAGGTGTGGAGAAAAAAAAATGGAAATTGTTAGCGGATAAAGGCTGATGACCTGTTTCTGATTATCAGCAGATGTTTCTGGATGTTTCCTTTTACAGAACTTGTGGAATTCCTCAAATAGCGTTTTCTGTGGTGTTTTTTGTATATTGATTACGGTAATCCAACATATGGAGTAAGGGAAGGAAGGGAAGGAAGGAAGGAAGATGAGAATGAAAAGGAGAGAGGCAGGGGAGAAGGAGGGAGGAAGGAAAGAAGGAAGGAAAGGAAGAAAGAGAAAGAAGGGAGGGAGGAAGGAAGTGTCTGAGAGAAGTCCTGCTTTAGCACTTGGTCACGAGCAGCCCTGTTGCCCTTTTGCCATTCCCTGGTGGTCTCCCATCCTATTACAAAACCAGGTTTCCTTGCATGGAGAGGCTTCAGTTGTTGGACTAAAACGCCGCATGGTGAGCGTGTGTTTACATGATGGCACTCTTTCAAAATTGGAGGGGCTGTCACATAGAAGAGGGGATTGGCCTGTGCGCCAAACTGTTGTAGAGCAGAACAAGAAGTAACAGATGGAGACTACAATTAGGAGAAAGTTCCTGTCAGTGAGAACAATTAATGAAACAGCTTGCCTCCAGACATTGTGGGTGTTTCATCACTGGAGGTTTTTAAGAAGAGATTGGACAGCCATTTGTCAAGAATAATATAGGATTTCCTACCTAAGCAGGGGATTGGACTAGAAGACCTCCGAGGTCCCTTTCAACTCTCATTATTCTCTTGTGGACCTGCTGTTTTCTTGGCACCAATATCAGACTGAAACTGGCACTATTTTTTTGTGGATTTTTATTTTTTTTACTTCTATTTATAGCTAACAAACACGGTATTTCCTGTTGGTTCCCCATACTTGTATTAATGAGGTTCAGCTGTGCTTAAGCCAGCACTTCTGAAAGAATAGCTATGGAAGACCTTTCAGGATGTTCAGTTGTATAAGCTGTCCTCCTTTGCCACTTCTTCACTTGGCCTATGATTATGAAAACGCAGGAAAAGAGAGTTGCATCTATTTGGATGCTGCCAAGTGTTGCATGCTTATGGTGGCTGCAATATCCCACATTCATGATCCCCATCTGTAACCTTCCCAGCTAGCTTCTTATAAGCAAAATCAGTGGGTATACCGGCAGGAAATTGCAAGCCACAGTCATGTGAAATTACCTTTAACAACCCATGGTGATTTTCTTAACAAGTCCAGAGGAACAGATGTAAGTTGACACTATCATGTAAACATCACGCTTAATGATTGGGCCACTTAATGACACAGATGACAGTTCCAATTGCAGTCATTAAGGGAGGACTACTTCAATTGGGATGTCAGCAGAGGGATTGTGGAGAGTAGTTTTTGCCCTTATTTGTTAGCCGAAGACTCCCATGTGCAAATCTTGCAGAGGTTTTAGGTATCATTTCATCAGTTAAAGCCCCCACACCTGTAGAAACTAGCTCAGATGATTTGACATTAATCTTTTTTTCTTTTTCAGGCTGAAAACATAAATTTTCTACATAGATATAGGAATGTGTATTTATATTACTCTTTCCATATATCTGCAATTGTATAATCTATACTCCAGACTTCCAGTTATATTTTATGATAACCCATAGCAGCACTTACAGTTTATGGTTTATGCAAGTCAAGGGAATTTCATGATTTAAGGGATATTTTAATCTCTGGAATGTCCGATAAATCATAATTAATGTAAGAAGTTAGTATTGTGGCATGTTTGCTTTTTTTTTCCTTTTTTTCACATCTGCAAGCATTGTACAAACAATTAAAGTTACACTTTTCTTTGAATCTTACAGACAAAGAGGATGGCAATAAGAGCACTCTGGAGAAGTGAGAATAATTTTTGAAAAGGAAAGCAAATCAAGCCAGAAATCAAAATACTTTCCATTTCCTTCAGAAAATTACACAATTCTCCCATCCCAGCAGACGAAAGGCAAGAGAAAATCAAAAAGAGATTTCAAGCTGGAAAAATTAGAGTATGCGGAACAGAAGAACACGGTACATGACAAGATGAAGGGGATCATTTTTCTGTTCAGAAAAAGAGGGAAATATCTGAAAGTCAGTGGGGAAGAAAAGGTCAATTGGATACTCAAATAGGGCAGACAGTAATGCAGAACGCCCAATGGGATGAAAAAAACAGTAGGTGAAATCAAAGCCCCACTAAACAAGGGACCACAAACATTTTTGACTTCATCCAGCATATCAGTGGTGAAAAGGGTCCACAGATGTCAATATTGTGGTATAAAGCACAGTTTGCAAAAGCATAGGTGATTACGTACAAGAGGACCCAAACTGGAAAAAAGGCATACAAATGCTACTAATATAACAAAATCTGTGGTTAGAATATCCCCCTTGTGGTTCATAAAAGGACCCACACAGGACAGATGCCCTATAAGTGCTCCCAATGTAGTAAATGCTTTACCAAGCAAAGTAATTCACACAGGAGAGAAACCATAGGAGTGTCCAGTTTGTGAGAAAAGTTTGGCTTTAAATTACTACCTGGTGAACCACCAGATGTCTCACACAGGAGAGAAACCCTTTGAATGTCCTGAATGTGGGAAATCTTTCATTTGGAATTACAGCCTGATAACACATCAGAGGTCTCACACAGGAGAGAAACTGCTTGAATGTCCTGAGAATGGGAAAGGTTTCAGTTTCAGTTCCAAACTGGTGAGACATCAGAGGACTCACACAGGAGAGAAACCCTTTGAATGTCTGGATTGTGGGACATATTACAGCCACAGTTCTAGTCTGATGGTACACCAGAGGATGCACAAAGGATTGAAACCCTTTGAATGTTCGGATTGTGGGAAATCTTTCATACACAATTCCAGCCTGGTGGTGCATCAGAGGACTCACACAGGAGAGAAACCATATGAGTGTCCAATTTGTGGGAAATCTTTCAGACACAATTCCAGCCTGGTGATACACCAGAGGACTCACACAGGAGAGAAACCCTTTGAATGTTCGGATTGTGGGAAAAGTTTCATTGCAAATTCCCACCTGGTGAACCACCAGAGGACTCACAAAGGAGAGAAACCCTTTGAATGTTCAGATTGTGGGAAATCTTTCATACACAATTCCAGCCTGGTGGTGCATCAGAAGACTCACACAGGAGAGAAACCATATGAGTGTCCAATTTGTGGGAAAAGTTTCAGTCAAAATTTCACCTTGGTGAACCACCAGAGGACTCACACAGGAGAAAACCCCTTTGAATGTCCTGAATGTTGGAAAAGGTTCACTCAGAATTCCCAACTGGTGATGCACCAGAGGACTCACACAGGAGAGAAACTGTTTAAATTTCCTGGATGTGGGAAAACTTTCATTGCAAATTCCAACCTGCTGAAACACAAGAGAACTCACACAGACGAGAAACTCTTTGATGCCCTGAATGTGGGAAATGTTTCTGGAAGAACACTGACCTGGTAAGCAACCAAAGGACTCACACAGGAGAGAAACCGTATGAGTGTCCACTTTGTGGGGAAGGTTTCATTGTAAATTCCCACCTGGTGATACATCGGAGGAATCTCACAGGAGAGAAATCTTAGTAATATTCTTATTGATGGAAAGGTTTCATATCAAATTCACACCTGGTAAAACACCAGAGGACTTACACATGAGAGAAACCCTTTGAATGTCCTGATTGTGGGAAAAAATTCAGTCAGAGTTAGCCCTTCTGGGGGCCCTAAAAAGGGCCTAAAATAGCCCCGAAGCCGCGATGAAGAGGAGGGGTGGTTGTTGATCACAGTGAGATGGGGGTCTTTCCGTTCAATCCAAGGAAAGCCAATTTGTGGGAAAGACTGGCTATGTTCCTATGGCCAGCCATTACCTGCTGACAACCGAAGAAGAAAAAGGCAATAATTCATCATAAACAGCATGTTTGGAACTGGGTGAGAATATTGATCCTTTCTTTACCATTTTACAATTGGATTTCCTGGGAAAGGCTCCCAAAAAGCTAAAAACGGAAGCAGTGTTTTAATTTTATGGGGGAACAGAAACATAAAATACTGAAGTGGATGTAACAAAGTTACAATTTTGATAAATTTGAGAACTGAGATAACTGTTAAGATTTTCTCTTTGGTGGATTTGTGTATAGCAGTATAATTTGCTTCCTGGCTGCTTGTTGATTCCTAGTTCAGGAGAACAGCTGACAATAAAGGAAAATATTTTGGCCTACTTATCACACTGACCTTCTTGGATTATAAATGCCTACTAAGCGTGGACTTTTAATTTCAAGAGCTAGTGGGAGAGAAAGAAAAATTTGACCTTGGACTATGTCTGGCTGGGAGAGACTTTTGAGCTGCTTTCAGAGAGGTTGAACATATTGAACATGTGGATTACAAACTTGCCTGATTGACAATTTTTGGATACTTAAGAGAAAGGATTACTATAAAATATTACTTTCAGGATTGAACCTACACTTTGGAATTTATTGGATGATAAAGGGTACATATAAAGACCAGAACACTAGAGGAAACTTTGATCTACTCTTACGGATACTGGTGATACTAGAGGATCTCTAGGAATGATGCCTCAAGAAAGAATAAACAGCTTTCAGAAAGAAATATATTCTGTGCTACAACTAATTTACCAAACAATTGTTGAATGCAAAGAGCACATAAAAAGAAATGATGAGACTAAAATCAATTTAGACAATATAAATGAGCAAATCTCAAATTAAATCTACAACTAGAAATTCCCAGATAACGAATACAAAGTATGGACATAATCCAGAAATCAGAAGACTAAACAGGAAACTGATTTAGAGATGGGAGAAATAAAAGAAGGGAAATGTAAACAACTATATACAAACAAAATACTGCAAGACTTAGCTATGGTTCTCTCCAGTGTTCCAACCCAAAATATTCCTTGTTTATACAACCCTGTCCTGGCCGCTACATCCCTCCTCGTTCCCCATTGTAGTTTCTTTGCTAAACTTGTTTGTCTATTTCAGTACGTTTCCATTGTACAGCAGATTCTATTTTAAATTTTTTCTTTCAATATTAAATTTTGAAGACCTTTCATTCACTTCTATCAAGAGGAACAGCTTGCCTTCAGAAATCATGGGTGCTCCATCACTGGAAGCCTTTAAGAAGAGACTAGACAGTGACTTATCTGAAATGGTATAGGTTCTCCTGCTTGAGCAGGGGGCTGGACTAGAAGACCTCCAAGGTCCCTTCCAGCTCTATTCTATTCAAGATTGCTTCTTTAATGGGTCTTTTTGATTTCTTTGTGAAATGCTACCCTCAAAAGGGCTGCAAGAGTCCAGATCCCCTTGTTCCTTTCCACTTGCCAATTTGGTGTCTTCCCGCCCTCAATCGCTGGTCGAATTTCTCAGAGTCTCTCGCTCTGTGCTTCCTCCTGGCCTTCAGCCTATTGCTGTCCCTCGTCCAGGTCAGTTCACCTCCTCTGTCCTTCTGTGGAGCTGCTCTTCTCCCTTTCTTCTCCATTTCAACTTCCCTAGGGTGGGAGGTCGGGAAGCTGGGCTCGCTTACTCAGCTTCGCGCTCTCGCTCTGGATCAACTTCCCATTTTTTCCTCCCCTTCTCTCTTCTTCTTCCTCAGGCCTCTCCCTCCTCATATGCAGCCCCACCCAGCAGGTGCGGGCAGGGCAGGCTGATAAACCCCTCCTCTCTCCTCAGGCCTCTGCTTGCTTTGCTTCCTTCTCCGCTGCTCTCCCTGTCTCCCTTTCCTTTTCTCCTCTCTTCTCCCCCTCACGCTGTGCAGCAGGTCGTCTCTACTACATTTGTAAAGGAACTATTCTGTTTTTTCCTCTTGTTCTTATTTTTCCTTTAAAGTCATATTTTGCAACAGTACAGTTTCTGAGCAAACTGCTAACAAAAATCCTGAAGGTCGGGTGCTTCTTCCAAAGCTTGTCTTTGTGACACTACAAGCTACACACAGTAGGGAGTTTCACTGCAGAGTCAATTAGTGATCAAATAGAGGTGCCAACAGGTACAATGATGAAAATACATAGCAGCTGCTTGAAACCTCCTTCAGCACGAAACAATTAAATGTGTTGCTGCCAATCAAATAAGAAGGAGAAACTGTCTCTTGGGGCCTCCTCCCCTTGACTGTCAGGATCCCTCTCCATTTGAAATCTCTGAAAATGACTGCAACTGTTGATAGCAGTTAGGAAAGGAGGTTGCATGCATTTCCCTCAGTAAGGCGGGCACTGTGATATAGAGCTTCGTTGTGGCATCGGATGGCTTCTGTGATTAATTTCATTTTATCCTTGGGGAACATCTAATTCTATTGGCAAAAAGGAAACTAATCAAGGGGAGAAGGAACTTGGAATTAAGGAGAAACTTCCTAATGTAAGGACAATGAACAGGTGGAACAGCTTCCCTTCAGAAGTTGCAGGTGCTTCCATCACTGGAGGGTTTTAAGAAAGGAGTAGAGAGCCACCTGCCTAAAATGGTATATTCTGATTGCTTGAGCAGGGGATTGGACTAGAACAGGGCTTTTCAACCTTTTCACCCATTGTACCACTTTTAGGATATGGCAGTATCCAAGTACCACCAGTCACCTAGCAAGGTGTCAAAAACTTGATGACCAAAAAAAAAAAAAAAAAAAAAGGAAAGGAAAAAGTGATAAAGTACAGGTAGTCCTCGATTTACAACAGTTCGCTTAATGACTGTTTTCATGGTTGTGAGCATTTCTGTTGAGTATTGGCAGCAGGGGTGGGGTGGGGGTGTTTGGTTTTTATTCCCTTTGCTGGGTGGTTGCAGCAGGTTTTGATCATCTGGGACACTGACCCTGTGACCGTCATAAATATGAATCAGCTGCTAAGCATCTGAATGTAAATCACAAGACCCTGGAAATGCTGCGACATTCCAGCTGATTGGTGCTTCTTCAGGGCTCAGCTGGAGCCTGGAGCTAAGACTGAATGCATTTCAGCATAGATGGCCACCACAAAATTGTACATTGTCTCCCGGCCGGCCAGGGCCAAGGCAGAGGGGGCCGTTCCCTCACTGCTTCAAGGATGGCTTCGCGGGCCACATGAAATCACTTTGTGGGCCGCATCCGGCCCCCGGGCTTTTGCGTTTAACATGTCTGTTCTAAAAGTTGTGAGTGCTCCATCAGTGGAAGTTTTTAAGAGGAGACTGGACAGCTCTTACATCCCCATACGAAGCATGCTCTGCCGCCGTTTTTCCCTCCTATTCCCCCATGTGGAGTGCCCTACTGCCACCGCTTTTCTCTACATCCCCCATGCAGAGCGTGCCCTGCTGCTCCTTTTCCCTCCTACCTGCCTTTCGCAGAGTTCCCTGCTGCCGTCACTTTTCTCTATCTCCCTGTGCAGAGCACCCTGCTGCCGCCACTTTCCTCTATCTCCCACACGCAAAGCGCCATGCTGCCACCGCTTTTCCCTACCTTGTCCACATGGAGCGTATCCTGCTGTTTTTCCCTCCTACCTCTCCTGTGCAGAGTGTCCTGCTGCTGCCGCTTTTCCCTCCTACCTCTCCCACGCAGAGTGCCCTGCTGCTGCTGCTTTTCCCTACCTCCCCCATGGGGAGCATGCCCTGCTGCTACTTTTCTCTCCTACCTCCCCCATGCAGAGCGCCCTGCTGCCACTGCATTTTCCTCTTGCCTCCCCTGCACGGAGCACCCTGCCACTGCAGCTTTCCCCAGCAGCAAAGATGGCATTTGGGAAGCAGCGGCAGCGCATAGCCCAGGCACTGCCCAGCAGCAAAGCTTGTCCTTTCCACTCAAGAGGCCCCCAGCGGCTCCTCGGCTCCATCCAAGTTGAAGAAAGCGGAGGCGCAGCAGAGGGATTGCTCTCAAATAATAAGAAGCGGGTATGCTGCTCGCTCGTGTGCACCTGCCTTATTGAGAGGAACCCTGCTGCTGTGCCTCCGCTTTCTTCAACTCGGATGGAACAGAGTGGGGAGGAGAACGAGTAGAAGAAGAGTGATGAGGCTTTGTGCCAGCTGGCTGGCCAGGTGAGGGGTAGGTTAGGTGATGGTGGTTGGCTGGCTGGGGGGGGAATCATGGCACGGAGGGGAATCTGACAAGCCTCATGGCAGCAGAATTGGCAGCTCTCCCTTGGCCCGTTTCCCCAGCTCTGTACATGATGCTTGGCAGAAAACCCCCTTGCGCCCCTGACTGGGCGCTACCAGCACTTTTCCAGCTACAACATGGTCCTCCATCATTTCCTCCGCTGCTGTGTGCAGTCTGACAAACAAAAGAAGCTTGTTAATCTGCCCACAAACTTATTTTGTTTGTGGGACTAAAAAAAGGTTCAATCAATCAATTCCAATTATGCAAGATCTTTTTTTTTCTGTGAGAGGTTGTAACTGATTGATTGAACTTTTTTTTTAGGTGTTGGAGGACTGGGAGCCACAGCAAAAGGATGAAAGAGCCGCATGCGGCTCAGGAACCACGAGTTGCTGATCCCTGGTCTAATCTCTTCTTAAAAACCTCCAGTGATGGGGCACCCATGATTTCTAAAGACAAACAAGACTACCAAAGAAACTACAATGGGGAATGAGGAGGGATGTGGCATCCAGGACAGGGTTGTATAAAGAAGGAATATTTTGGGTTGGAACTTTGGAGAGAACCAAGCTTTGATAGCTTCTCTCCTCGCTTATTGCAATAAATGAAATAAAAGGCCTTCACTGTGCCTTGGCTGGTTATTGGTCAGGTGAGCTTGCCTCTGGTCATGAAGGAAAGTAGCCAGGAGCATATAACACTCTGGTTAATTGTCTGCATTTTTAGGAAGTTTCTCCTTAATTCCAGGTTCTTCTCTCTCTGATCAGTTTCCAACCGTTGTTTCTTGTCCTGCCCTCTGATGCTTTGGAGAATTTATCCCACCTTCCTTGTGGCAGCCCCCCAAATACTGTGGGGGAGAGGTCAGGGGGAGCATGGGGGAAAAACCTGTGGGGACCATGTGACGGGAGAAAAGTTTGGTGGGTCCCTATAAGGGAGGAAAAGCCCCAGGGGAACCAAGGGTTGGGAAGCAGAGCACAGGGTGTCTCGGGTGGGGGAGGCCTAGGAATGCCTGTGGGGGCAGGTCTGAGCCTGCATTAGGCCTTCAAGACCTTCCCCCAACAGTCGGGGTGCTAGTATTCCACGTAGCGACTCGCACATCTGTTTAATGGCTGCATCACGGAGGGTGGAGGTAATTAACCAAACCAGTCTCACTTCATGGCTTTTGCAACGTGCAACTGTAACTGGCAGGCCCCATTATAGTTTTAACTTGAAAACTACTGGCGTGCTGGCTGGGAAAATGTGGGGATCAAAATCTGGAGCACAACAAACAAGGCTGAAACTCCATATGTTGGATTTCCATAATCAATATAGAAAGAGTTTTCCCCAACAGTGAGGTAGCCAGTGTTTAACGCCTTACACATTCATTTAACAGCTGCATCAGGAACAGCAGGAGTAGGGGTAGTTAAGCAAAATGTGATGACTTCAGGCACAGCACAGAGGCAAGTGGATCCGTGTGTCTTGGAGCCGCCGGCTGCCCTCACGCCTGCCAACCTGGAGCCCCTCATCCTCATCCCGGCACCCCTTGCCCTCTCCCAGCCACCCCCCGGGACCTGCCCGTCCCTCCAACCTCCTTAGCGCCAACCTCCATAGTGCCATCGCAGCGGCTGGGTCGCGAGAGCCTCTTTACATGCCGCGCAGCCCTTCATCGCCATGCCCCTTACTCGACTCGTCGCATGCGAGAGGGGTGTGGCCGGAGCACCAGCTTCCGCTCAGGGTGAAGGTAGTCATGTAGTTTTTGATTATGTTTTTTTGTTGTGTGGATAAGGTTACTAGTTGGGTGAAGGTTTTTGAGAGTCCTTTAGGGCCGTAAGTTTCTAGGGCTCATAGGTCTATTAATTCTGTTGAGACTTGTTGGCTTAATTAGAAACAGGTCATTAGCCTTTATCAAGTTAACAATTTCCATTTTTTTTTCTCTGCACCTACAGGTCTAATCCTAAAATGGGTTGACTAAAACGAATCGGGTCAGAATTCAAGTAGCCAATTTCTCACACTCCCAATGGGGAATCAGAAATGAAATTCAAGCCTTCTCTAAATTCATCAATGTTTGCCTCATGTGCACTTCCTTCTGTGGTGCCACAAAGTAGGTTATAAAATTGGGCACATTGTGTAATGACCCATTAATGACCCTGATTTACGACTGTAAATCAAGGACTACCAAGAGTTTCCCCCAACAGTGAGGTAGCCAGTGTTTAACGACTTACACATTCATTTAACAGCTGCATCAGGTTATAAAATTGGGCACATTGTGTGATGACCCATTTTGCGACCTTTCTTACCACCGTCCCTAAGTGAATCACTGCAGTCGATAAGTTAGTAACCAGGCTGAGAAAGTGGAAATTACACATTGCTACTAAAAGGACTTGTGGTTCCCTGTCCGATGCAAGAAATATGATATTCAATGGTGCTCTTAAAGAAAAGGCTGTGTGCAGGTAGAAAGGGTGATTTTCCAGTAAGGGGCTGCAATGATTACAATAAGCTTCTGCATATAGAATAGAGCTGGAAGGGACCTTGGAGGTCTTCTAGTCCAGCCTCCTGCTCAAGCCCGTACAGAAAAGGGCTGACCTAGGAGCAAAAACACTGCTGGTAGATGTTGTGGGATTTTTGCATGCAGTTTACTTGTGGGGGGGGGGGAGAAGGAAGCGCGGAGCAGCCAGTCAGAACCCAGATTGTTTGCTTATTGAGAGAGGGAAAGAAAGAAAGAAAGAAAGAAAGAAAGAAAGAAAGAAAGAAAGAAAGAAAGAAAGAAAGAAAGAAAGAAAGAAAGAAAGAAAGAAAGGGAAGGAAGGAAGGAAGACAAGAAAGGAAGAAGAAAGGCAGGAAGAATATGGGAAGGAAGGAAGGAAGGAAAAAAGAGAAAGAAAGAAAACAGGAAGAAAAGGAAGGAGGGAGGGAGAGAAGGAAGGGGAAGGAAGATATAACTTTCAGCAAAGCTGCCTCCCTGCAAAAGAAACACATTCGCACTTATGTGAGCAGACACAAGCAGCTCCGTCTTAGCCTCGCACCAGATATTGTGGGATTTTTGCATGCAGTTTACTTAGGGGAGGGGGAGGAGGAGGAAGCGTGGAGCAGCCAGTCAGAACTCAGATTGTTTGCTTATTGAGAGAGGGAAAGAAAAGAAAGAAAAAAGAAAGAGAGAGAGAGAAGACAAGAAAGGAAGAAAGGCAGCAAGCGCGCCGGCCAGGTGACGCCGAGGCTGCTTTTGAAACTGAAAGCATCAGGCCAAGCGGAACGGCTTGCCTCGGAGCTGGTAGGTGCCCCTTTCGAAGAGGCGCTGTCACACATACCCTCCCACGCTCTCTCCCGGGCTGGGAATCTTTTCCTCCCTTCTCCTGGCCTACTGCAAGTCCCCAGAGAAAAAGGCTACTCACCTTTCCAACAGTCCATGCAGACTGAAGAGAAAGAAGAGGTTTGTGGGCAGTCCCACAAACGGCTTGTGGGCAGTCCCACAAACCAAAGGAGGTCAACCAATCAATTTAAACTTCACAAGTTTTTTTTCGTGAGAACTTTGAATTGATTGGTTGAACTTTTTTAGCCCCATTTTTTTTTCGAAGTACACATTTTTTTGGGTAATGCACATGGGCCTGGGAGCCGCAGGAGCCAGCTTAAAGTGACACATGCGGCTCCAGAGCCGCGGGTTGCTGACCCGTGTTCTAGTCCAAAATATACCATTTTAGGTAGGTGACTGTCTATTCTTTTCTTAAAACCCTCCAGTGATTGAAGCACCTGCAACCCTGTTTGAGGAATGCCACAAGTTCTATAAAAGAAACCATCCAGAAACCTCTGCTGATAATCAGAAACAAGTCATTAGCCTTTATCAAGTTAACAATTTCCATATTTTTTTTTCTACACTACAGGTCTAGTCCTAAGAAGTGTTGACTAAAAAGAATCAGGCCAGAATTGAAGTACCGTATTTTCCGGCGTATAAGACGACTGGGCGTATAAGACAACTGTTGAGTCCTTGGCGAAAAGCAGACACGAGAAGCAGTTGTAGTTCTCAGGTTTTCTTTATTCTGTGTTCAGCTTACAGGTGAAGGCTTCAGCAACGCCCAAAAGCTCCAAGCCTCTTATATAGGCGATTCCCGGGTCAATGTGTTACTTTTCCCGCGCCAGCACCCGCGCATGCGCACAGGCGCTGGCGACAGCCTGTCTGGTCCCGGGCAGCTTGCACCTGCCCGGAACTGCCTGCAAATGCCCCGAGCCCATTTGCAAGGCTCGGGACATAACACCCCTTTCCCCCGGGCTAAGACTACTACCAACATACAATTATTTCTTGATGCAATGTTCTACTCCCCAGTGCTTCTACTGTTTACTGGCTTTTGTTTGGCCAGCAATGTTATGTAATCCTCTAAGTATTTAGGAGATTTCCTTGCTCTCTGTGACCTTCTCAGCTCTGGGTTTCTGACAGGTGTTCCCTGACTGAGGGGAGACGTGAGCCTGTTCTCCTTATCATGCCTTGGTGCCTTCCAAGGACTGTGCCCCAATGCCTGGCCTGTTTGCTTGCCCACCGGGCTCGTCCGGCCAGGGCTTCTGTCACTTTGTGACCTGGTTGACCCGCCTAGCTGTAGGCCCTCGGGCCTCTTGAAGTGATAGCCACTGCTGGGCGTCTCTGTAGAACCTCCTAGGTCCGTCCAAGACCTTTCAGGAGGCTGTCCATCCCCTAAACCCCGTTCTGTGTCCGGGCTTATGTAGGTTTCTGTGCCTTCCCCAAACTCAGTTACTCCCTGATTTGGGCTAGAGGTGTTGTAGTCGGGACTTGGCTCCTCGACCACCTCCCTGTATGTTTGACCCCCTGTAGGGCTTGGGGTAAGATCAGGCCAACTCTGGGGATTATGTGCCAGCTCTCTTGCGGGGTATGATTTATTGGGATGCTCCCAGGTATCCTCCCTGACTGGAGTACTGTGCTGTGCACGTGAATAGTGATTGTACCCCCAGGGTGACTCCCTGGCTGGAGTAGGCGTGAATGCCTGGTAGTTGGATAGGCTCTTAGAATTCCTGTTTGGGGCACTCGCGGAATCTTGGAATGGGCCGTTTGTGGCTCCATCATTGGAGGTGGGCAGCAGCTCGTGCCCCTCCCTTTGCTCTAAAGGGTCCCCCTCCCCCCCTGGAAAAGACCCAGGGGTCTCATCTGGAAGATCCCGCCTAGGGCGGAGTTGGTCGATGTGCCGACGCAGGACACGACCGTTGTCCAGGGCTACCTCGTAGGATAGAGGACCTGTGACCCTGGAAATAGAAGCGG
The DNA here is from genome assembly GCF_016545835.1 of Crotalus tigris. Classification (NCBI taxonomy): domain Eukaryota; kingdom Metazoa; phylum Chordata; class Lepidosauria; order Squamata; family Viperidae; genus Crotalus; species Crotalus tigris. The sequence goes on along the minus strand of NW_024097874.1, from coordinate 440,818 downwards.
GGACCCATGTATGACCAGGCCCGTAATTGCAAGTCCAAACCGGGGCACCCACAAGTAATTGTCTAGGTGCCCGAGGATGTGAGGTAGATGAAGGCAGTCTGTCTGGATGCAACCGGTCAAGCTTCGTAGTAAGTTTGCGCCCCCAGCGAAGTTCAGCTGGGCTTCTCCCTGTAGAAGTGGACGGTGTGGTGCGGTAAGAAAAGAGAAAGTCAGCCAACCTGTGATGCCAGTCCCCATAGGTGAGTCTTTTCAAGGCATCCTTTGTGATGCGGACCATGCGTTCAGCCATACCGTTGGTGGACGGGTGGAAGGGTGCAGACGTGGCATGACGAATCATGTTAGCCTGTAAGAAAGCTTGGAATTCGGAGGAAGTAAATTGAGGGCCATTGTCAGACACGATGACATCTGGGAGCCCGTAGCAAAAATCCCCCTCAGTACCTGAATAGTCTTTGCAGTGGTGGTGGATGAGACAGGTACAACCTCAAGCCATTTTGAATGACTGTCAACGAGGACCAAGAAGAACTGGCCCTGAAAGGGCCCAGCGTAGTCAATGTGCACCCTAGACCATGGGGACTGTGTATCCTCCCATCTATGCACAGGAGCTTGGGGCATCTCTGGGCGAGAGCGCTGGCACAGGTGGCATGCATGCACCTTAGCCTCAATGTCCTTATCTAAACCAGGCCACCACAAGTGGCTGCGCGCAAGGGCCTTCATGCGAACAATGCCAGGATGACCCTCGTGGAGGGACTCTAAGATCCTAGTCCTCATTGAGGTGGGAATGACAACTCTGTTTCCCCAAAGCAGACAACCCTGAGAAGTGGACAACTCGTTCCTTTTGGACCAGAAACTCTGAAACTCAGGACTAGGGCAGTGCTCAGGCCATCCAGACAAAACCCAAGAAAGGACACGTGAAAGTGTGTGATCTGTGCCTGTTTCAGCGGCGACATCCCTGGCATTCAGAGGGGACTCGGGCAAGGCTTGGATGGATAGAATGTTGACAGCTGGCGCAGGGTCAGCTTCTACTACTGGCAGGGGCAATCTACTGAGGCCATCAGCATGGCCCATTTCTTTCCCAGGCTTGTGGAGTAAGGAAAAATCATATGCAGACAGAAAAATAGACCACCTAAGCATTCTAGGGGAAATGATTTGGGGAGTTTGTTTACGTGTGGTAAACAGTCACAGCAGAGGCTTATGGCCAGTGAAGACCATGAAATGCCTGCCATACAAGAAATCATGGAATTTTTTAATTCCAGCAACAACAGCTAGAGCCTCCCTGTCTATCTGAGCGTAGTTGCGCTCAGCAGAAGACAGTGTTCTGGAGTAATATGCAACAGGAACCTGAGTTCCATCAGACCTGAGGTGGCTCAGGACGGCTCCTACCCCGTAAGGGGAAGCATCACAAGCGATGCACACAGGAAGGGACTCATTGAAGTGTGCAAGTACACTGTTAGAAGTGAGTAAGGCCTTGACCTTATTGAAACTAGCCTCATGTGTTTGTGACCACTGCCACACTGCTTGTTTGTCTAATAGCCTGTGAAGAGGCTCAGCTACACTAGCTTTATGTGGAAGAAAGGAATTGTAGAAATTCAGGAGGCCCAGAAAGGCCTGAAGTTCGGCCTTAGACTTTGGCCTAGGTGCTTCTAAAATGGCAGTTAGTTTGGATTCAGCAGGGTGAATCCCAGCAGCATCAATTTTGAATCCCAGAAATTCAGTAGAAGGCACCCCAATTTTGCATTTGTCTTTTTTGAGCTTGAGGCCTGTTTTCCTGAACCTTAACAGAACAGCCCTTAGCCTTTCAGCTAGAATGTGTGTGGAGTCTCCTGCAATTAAGACATCATCAAAGTAGGGGCAAACCCCCGGTATGCCCCGTAGTGTGTTTTCCATTACGCTTTGGAAAATCCCAGGAGCGACATTCACTCCAAACTGTAGCCTTTTTACCTTAAAGGCTCCCCTGTGGGTCACAATAGTCTGAGCTATAGCAGCATCATCATCAACAGGCAGCTGTTGATACGCTTGAGCTAGGTCAAGCTTTGCAAAAACGCGCCCCCCCTTGAGGGAGGCCAGAATATGACTGACCACAGGAACAGGATAGGCATGTTGCTGCAATGCCTTATTAAGAGTGCATTTGTAGTCAGCACAAATGCGAATGTCCCCATTTGCCTTTAGAGGCGTGACAATGGGGGTCTCCCAAGGGCTGGAATCAACAGGTTCTAGGATTCCCTGTTGGATCAGTTTGTCTAACTCAGTGTCAATTTTACTCTTTAAAGCAAAAGGGACCCTTCTTGCTTTAATTCTAATGGGAGTGACAGTGGGGTCTAGTTTTAAGGACACAGGGGGTCCCTTGAATGTGCCCAGCTGGGGCTGAAGACATCTGCAAATTCTTTGCAGACATCCTGTAGGTCGAGTGTTTGTAAGCTGTTGAGCCCCGTGACGTGTATACCCAAGGCTTCAAACCAATCGAGTCCTATGAGACTCGTTCGTTCACCTCCTACTACTAATAGGTCTAGTGGACCTTCAAAATTCTTATACTGTACGTTAAGGGTGGCCTCCCCCTTAACACACACTCTCGAATTTTGAAAGTCTGTTAACACAATGTCAGAAGGCCTTAATTTAGCCTGAGTTCCACTGCCGGAACAAATCTTCCTAAATGTATGTAAGGATATGATTGAAAGGGCAGACCCCGTGTCTAGTTCCATAGTTAATGGAACCCCTTGTAGCTTCACCTTGAGTGACAGCTTTTTCTTGATGGGCTTGTGTGTGCCTGTCCTGAAGATGCTTCTTCGCGAAGTGCAAAAACCTACCCTATTCTGGCTGGGGACCCTGGTACCTTTCAGGCGCAGTTCTTCCTGAGGTTGTACCTTTCGTCGGCCCAGACACACAGCTGCAATATGTCCTTGTTTCCCGCACGCCCGGCAGATAGCGGAGCGGAACTTGCAGTCGGCTCTCCTGTGGCGACCTCCACAGCCGATGCACTTGAGGGGAGCTGCAGAGCTTCCTTTCTGATTCCCTTCCTTCGTGGGGTGGAGACGGTCGACTTCCTTGTCCGGATCCTCCACGGAGTTCCCTTGGACGTCCTCTTGATGCACGGATGCAACATCTGGACTGTTCCTGATCGGCTGCATGTTCTTGACGGCGCCGCCTGCTGCTTCTTCTGCGGTGACCTCTCTTAAGGCATCTTGGAAGGACAAGTCTTCTTTGGCGAAAAGCCTCTGTTGTAGATCTCGATGCCTTAAGCCGCACACGAATCGGTCCCTCAGTCGTTCTTCGAGGTCCTTGAACTCACAGTGCTTGGCGGCCTTCCTCAATGCGGCGATGTACTCTTTGGCCGACTCTCCGGATCGTTGATCCCTTTGCTCGAAGGTGTGGCGCCATGCGATGACGGACATCTTGGGCTGGAAGTGCTCCTTCAGTAGCTTCTTTAGATCTGCGTAGCTGACAGACTCTAATGGGACAGGTGCTGCAAGATTCTCTGCGATTTCGAAGGCGTCTTGTCCGCAGACACAAAGCAGGGTGGCAGCCTTCAAGCTATCTTCCCTCACTTGGTTCACCTTGAGGTAGTTTTCCACCCTGGCTACGTAGGACTCCCACCGCTCTGGATGTGAGACGTCGAACTCCGAAAGCCTTCCAATTTTTGCCATCTTCAGGAGACAGTTCTATCAGCCAGCCTACCCCCGAATGCGCACTGGATTGGCGGGTAGCTGCCGAGTCAACACCGTTCCGCCGCTCAGGACTCACTTGGGTAAGCTTACAACTCTTCCTTTCCAGGTGATGTAAGGCATCCCATCCTCGTCGCCAGTGTTGAGTCCTTGGCGAAAAGCAGACACGAGAAGCAGTTGTAGTTCTCAGGTTTTCTTTATTCTGTGTTCAGCTTACAGGTGAAGGCTTCAGCAACGCCCAAAAGCTCCCAGCCTCTTATATAGGCGATTCCCGGGTCAATGTGTTACTTTTCCCGCGCCAGCACCCGCGCATGCGCACAGGCGCTGGCGACAGCCTGTCTGGTCCCGGGCAGCTTGCATCTGCCCGGAACTGCCTGCAAACGCCCCGAGCCCGTTTGCAAGGCTCGGGACATAACAACGACCCCCAACTTTTCCAGTTAAAATATAGAGTTTGGGCTATATTCACCGTATAAGACTACCCCTCTTCCAATGCACACCAAATAAAAATTAAAAAACATCAGATTTGATTTCAATATGGTAATTTTAATTCAAATGCTTATGACATGCAGGTACTTAGCAGAAAAACTATCACTTATAAACATAAGACTGTCATCAAACATATAAACATAAAATAGTGCAAGTGGATTAAACTTTTCCTAATTCACTCTAAAGCTGAAAGGAAGGATAAGACAATAAACTCATGGGAGCTGCCATGCTGTTTGTTTTCTAAGCTGTCAACCAAACTGGAACTGATGATGATAGGAGGAAGATAACAAACAATAGAAAGAGCAAGTGCCGGGCAAGTCCCTGGCGAGTCAGCAACGCCCATCGTAACTGCAACCTATTTTTACAGGTTTTGCTTGCGTGACAGTTTCCCTTTAAAAGCCTTCAAAATCCTTTCCCTCCTCCCTCTCCCTCCAATCCTTCCCTCCCACCCCGATTTCCAGCTCGGAAAGTGCAAAGCAGCGAGGAGACAGATTGTTTGAAATTGAAATTAGTTTTGTCACTAATATCTCAGGGTGAGCATTTCATGGCTGGAGGGAAGCTTATCAGCCGTTTGCTAACTCTTCTGGCCATGCAGCGAATTTCTGCTTAAGCCTTTACAGTACAAACAGACAGGGGCAAAGGCAAGGGTGCTTTTCTCTTACAAACAGGCACAGCTGAATAAAACCTGGAAGGGAAAAAAGGAATCCAGTAGCAGCTGACTTGCCAAGTTATGGATGAAAAGCCATTAAGGAGAAAGTTTGCTTTTCTTGTTCTTAGACACTCCAGCAAGCAAATGTTGATTCACCCAATAAAAAGAAATATGCTTCCAGCCAAGAACAACGTATTGCAAACAGACTCAAAAAGCCATTCACACTCATGGTCAAATTATCCCCGGGCATTTTACTATATTGTCACTAATTTCTCAGGGTGAGCATTTACCAGCCTGTGACTTCAAGTTAGCAAAAAGCAGCTGCAAACCACACGCCCGCCAGAAGCGCGTGCGCGCGCACACACACACACACACACGCCTCCTTTCCCTCCTCCCTCTCCCTCCTTCCACTAATTTCTCAGGGTGAGCATTTACCAGCCTATGACTTCAAGTTAGCAAAAAGCAGCTGCAAACCACACGCCTGCTAGAGGTGAGCCGCGGGGACGGATTGCTGAAACAAACAGCTTAGAGTTTAATTGCTCTCCCCACCGCCACTCTACTAATCAAGGACTCTTTTTGAGCGAGGGGGGGGGAGAGAAAACTTGATGAGTAATATGCCAAACTACATGTGTAAAGGAATAAAATAGAATACCCGTATTTTCCGGCATATAAGACGACTCAACGTATAAGACGACCCCCAACTTTTAAGAAGGTTTTTGTGGCTTAGAAAGTCGTCTTATACGCTGGAAAATATGGTAGTCAATTTCTCACCTATACTCTCAACAGAAGATAAGAAGTGAAATTCAAGATTTCTCTAAACTCATCATTCTTTGCTACATGTGCATTTCCTTGTGTGCAATAAGAGATAATTTAGACCTGAAGAATTGCTCACAGATTGGACATTTCAAATGTTTCTCCCCTGTGTGATATATGATGTATAAGGTTAGACCTAATACTGAAATAAATCTGGACATTTTTATGGTTTCTCTCCTGTATCGTCCTCTGATGTCTCACCAGGTTGAAATCCACATTGAAAGATTTCCCACAATGCGAACATTTAAAGGGTTTCTCTCCTGGTGAGTCTTCTGGTGTATCACCAGGCTGGAATTCTGACTGAAACGTTTCCGATAATCAGGACATTCAAATGGTTTGTCTCCTGTGTGAATCCTGTGGTGTATCAACAGTTGGGAATTCGTCTTGAAACTTTTTCTACATTCAGGACATTCAAAGGGTTTCTCTCCTGTGTGAGTCCTCTGGTGTATCACCAGTTGGGAATTCTGAGCGAACCTTTTCCCACAATCCGGACATTCAAAAGGTTTCTCTCCTGTGTGAGTCCTCTGATGTATCACCATGTGGGATTTCTGACTGAATATTTTCCCACAAACTGGACACTCATATGGTTTCTCTCCTGTGTGAGTCCTCTGGTGGTTCACCATGTTGACATGTTTACCGAAACTTTTCCCACAAATTGGACACTCATATGGTTTCTCTCCTGTGTGAGTCCTCTGATGTATCACCAGCTGGAACTGCAGCTGTAATATTTCCCACAATTCAGACATTCAAAGGGTTTCTCTCCTGTGTGAGACCTCTGATGTGTCATCAGGCTGTAATTCCGAGTGAAAGATTTCCCACATTCAGGACATTCAAAGGGTTTCTCTCCTGTGTGAGTCCTTTGGTGTATCACCAGTTTGGAACTGCAACTGAAACCTTTCCCACACTCAGGACATTCAAATGGTTTCTCTCCTGTGTGAGACCTCTGATGTGTCATCAGGCTGCAATTCTGAGTGAAAGATTTCCCACATTCAGGACATTCAAAGGGTTTCTCTCTGGTGTGAGACATCTGGTGTTTCAACAGGTAGTAATTTACAGTGAAATTTTGCTCACAAACTGGACACTCCTATGGTTTCTCTCCTCTGTGTCCTCTGATGTCTCACCAGGTTGGAACTGCAACTAAAACCTTTCCCACAATCAGGACATTCAAAATCTTTCAATCCTTTGTGCATCCTCTGATGTATCATTAGAGTGGAACTGCACCTGTAATATTTCCCACAATCCGAACATTCAAAGGGTTTCTCTCTGGTGTGAGTCATCTGATGTCATCTGTCCTGCATGGGTCCTGTTAAGAATCACAAGGGAGATATTTTGACCAAAGATTTTGTTACATTGGTAGCATTTGTATGCCTTTTTTCCAGTTTGGATTCTCTTGTATGTAATCACCTATGCTTTTGCAATCTGTGCTTTATACCACAATAGTGACATCTGTGGACGTTCTCCACCACTGATATGCTGGAAGAAGTCAAAAATGTGTGTGGTCCCTTGTTTAGTGGTGCTTTGATTTCACCTGTTTTCTTCCTCCCATTGGGAGGTCTGCATTACTGTCTGCCCTATTTGAGTATCCAGTTGACCTTTTCTTTCTTATTGACTTCCAGATATTTCCCTCTTTTTCTGAATGGAAAAATGATCCCTTTCATCTTGTCATGTACCGTGTTCTTCTGTTCTGCATACTCTACTATTTCCAGCTTGAAATCTCTTCTTGATTTTCTCTTGCCTTTCGCCTGCTGGGATGGGAGAATTTTGTAATTTTCTGAAGGAAATGGAAAATATTTTGATTTCTGGCTTGATTTGCTTTCCCTTTCATAAGTTATTCTCACTTCTCCAGAGTGCTCTTATTGCCATCCTCTTTGTCTGTAAGATTCAAAGAAAAATATAACTTTAATTGTTTATACAATGCTTGCAGATGTGAAAAAAAGGAAAAAGCATACATTACATTTAAAAAGCAAACAATGCTAACCTCTTACATTATGATTCATCGGACATTCCAGAAATTCAAATTCAAATATCCCTTAAATCATGAAATTCCCTTGACTTGCATCAACCATAAACTGTAAGTGCAGCTATGGGCTATCATAAAATATATCTGGAAGTCTGGGATATAGATTATACAATTGCAGATATATGGAAAGAGTAATATAAATACACATGCCTATATCTATGTAGAAAATTCATGTTTTCAGCCTGAAAAAGAAAAAAAGATTACTGTCAAATCTTCTGAGCTAGTTTCTAGAGATGTGGGGGCTTTAACTGATGAAATGATACCTAAAACCTCTGCAAGATTTGCACATGGGAGTCCTGGGCTACAAATAAGGGCAGAAACTACTCTCCACAGTCCCTCTGCTGACATCCCAATTGAAGTAGTCCTCCCTTAATGACTGCAATTGGGACTGGCATCTGTGTCATTAAGTGGCCCAATCATTAAGCGTGATGTTTACATGATAGTGTCAACTTACATCTGTTCCTCTGGACTTGTTCAGAAAATCACCATGGGTTGTTAAAGGTAATTTCACATGATTTCCTGCCGGTATACCCATTGATTTTGCTTATAAGAAGCTAGCTGGGAAGGTCACAGATGAGGATCATGAATGTGGGATACTGCAGCCACCAAAACATGCAACAGTTGACAGCATCCAAACTGATGCAATTCTCTTTTCCTGCGTTTTCATAATCATAGGCCAAGTGAAGAAGTGGCAAATGAGGACAACTTATACAACTGAACATCTTGAAAGGTCTTCCATAGCTATTCTTTCAGAAGTGCTGGCTTAAGCACAGTTGAACCTCGTTAAAACACATATGGGGAACCAATAGGAAATCCGTGCTTGTTAGCTATAAATAGAAGTAAAAAATAAAAATCCACGAAAAAAATAGTGGCAGTTTCAATCTGATATTGGTGCCAAGAAAACTGCAGGTCCACAAGAGAATAATGAGAGTTGAAAGGGACCTCGGAGGTCTTCTAGTCCAATCCCCTGCTTAGGTAGGAAATCCTATATTATTCTTGACAAATGGCTGTCCAATCTCTTCTTAAAAACCTCCAGTGATGAAACACCCACAATGTCTGGAGGCAAGCTGTTTCATTAATTGTTCTCACTGACAGGAACTTTCTCCTAATTGTAGTCTCCATCTGTTACTTCTTGTTCTGCTCTACGACATTTGGCGCACAGGCCAATCCCCTCTTCTATGTGACAGCCCCTCCAATTTTGAAAGAGTGCCATCATGTAAACACACGCTCACCATGCGGCATTTTAGTCCAACAACTGAAGCCTCTCCATGCGAGGAAACCTGGTTTTGTAATAGGATGGGAGACCACCAGGGAATGGCAAAAGGGCAACAGGGCTGCTGGTGGCCAAGTGCTAATGCAGGACTTCTCTCAGACCCTTCCTTCTTTCTCTTTCTTCCTTTCCTTCTTTCTCTTTCTTCCTTTCCTTCCTTCTTTCCTTCTCTTTCCTTCTTTCCTTCCTCCCTCATTCTCCCCTGCCTCTCTCCTTTTCATTCCCATCTTCCTTCCTTCCTTCCCTTACTTTTTTCCTGTTTCCCTCCCATCCTTCCTTCCCTCCTTCTCTCTGTGCCCAGGAAGGGACGAGGAGAGGGGGAACAGGTTGGCAGCACTTCTCTCAAAGAATAAGAGTTGGAAGAGACCTTTGAGGTCTTTAGTCCAAGCTCCTGCTCAAGCAGGGGACACAGACCACTCCAGACAATGAAATATCCAATCTCTACTAAAAGCCTCCAGTGACGGAGCATCCGCAACTTCTGAAGGGAAGCCTTTTCACGGGTTAGTTGTTTTCCCAAGTCCTTAGTTCTAGGCTGGTTTTCTTCTTGATTAGTTTCCATCTATTATTTGCCTTCTGATGCTTTGGAAAACAGGTTGACCTTCTTCTCTGTGGCAGCCCATCAAATATGGGAACACTGCTATCCTGTCACCACCCCTAATCCTTTTCACTAAGCTAGACATACCCAATTCCCACAAACATTTGTCATATATATTTTAGCTTCCAGCCCCCTAATCATCTATGTTTACCATCCATTTAGACCAGATGGTCCCCCTGGTTTGGTTTATAGCACAGTGGCCACAAGCAGAGCCTTCTCAGAGACAGCAGCCCCATTATAGAACTTTCTCCCAAGGAAAATATGAACAGTGCAACCCTCACCCAACCCCAAACACACTGTTCAGCCAGGCATATGTAAAACAACAACACATTTTATGGTCAAACAGCACTAAGTAAATTACTACTACTATTTTTCTTTCTTAAAATACATACTTTTAATATTGTTTTAAGCGGCGCTAGTGATGCTTTACAATAGCTGTCTTTGAGAATTTTCATGGAAACCACCCTGGATTTCTCAGAAACTTTTAATTTCAAATTAGATGTTGATTTAGTAAATTAGGCCGAAGAAACAAATGTATGTGTATGAGAGACAGAGAGAGAGAGATCCTCTTTTTGTAAGTTTGCTTACTCTGCAACTCCCTGCTGGCTCAATCTCTCTCTCTCACACACACACACACACACAAACACCACACACACACACACACACACAAACACAGGTTAATAAAAAAGAAGAGGGGCGAGAAAGGTGGAAACTCTCCTTTTTTGTAAAACCTCGGCTTCCTCTTCCCCTCCTGGCTCTCTCTCTGTCTCTCTTACACACACACACACACACACACACACCCTTCCTGTTTTCTCCTCCTAGTCCTTTTCCTCAGCTGCACCTGAATGGAGTGGGAGCAAGTTAAAAAAAAAAGAGAAGGAGTGGAAGAATGGGGGAAGGTCTCCTTTTTTGTAACACCTTGGCTTCCTTTTCCTCCTCCTCCTCTTCCACTCCTGACCAGGCCTGACGGGGTTAAGCTGGGAGGGGAGGGGTGGGCTAAAGTAAATGAGCAGCTGCTGCAGCCCCTGAGAACAGCCATGCTCCCAGGCACCCAGCTGGGTTGCGGTGGGCCAGGGCTGGGGCAGAAGGGGCTGGTCCCTTGCCACTTCTGGGACAGCGGGGGGGGGGAATCTGGGCCCTCCCCAGGCCGCATCTGGCCCGCGGACCTTGTGTTTGACATGTCTGATCTAAACACAAGCTTTCCATGTGGCACTTTAGTCCAACAACTGAAGCCTCTCTGCAGCCCAACCAATAAACTGGCTCTTCTGCACACCAGTCTGTTCCCCATGAAAGGGGGAACAATGCTAACCTATTACATTAATTATGATTCATTGGATATTCCAGAGATCCAAGTTCAAATATCCCTTCAATCATGACATTCCCTTGACTTGCAACAACCATAAACTATAAGCGCTGCTACAGGTTATCATAAAATATAACTGGAAGTCTGGGGTATAGATTATACAATTCCAGATACATGGAAAGAGTAATATAAATACACATACCTATATGTCAGACCCAGCGCACAACTTACCAACTAAGCGGGCTGCGACGCTGCTAGGCGATCTCGGCGATGCCGCGAGTCAGATGGTCGGCGCTGGTTCCAACAGGCTGCCGACGCTCAGCTGATGATGTCCTGCCGGAGACGCGCGTCTGGGGGTTGGTTTGGTCGGCGCTGGTTCCAACGGGCTGCCGACGCTCAGCTGATGACATCCTGCCGGCGACGCGCGTCTGAGGGTTGATTTGGACTAATCTGCTGTTTTCGGAAAACCAGGATGCTGGGTCTGACAGACATGAGGGCGTGGTGTGGGCGGAGTGGTCATTGGTGATTAGGGTGTGGACTATGGGTGTGGTGGCGGGGCTTATTTAGCGTGCTGGAATGGGAAGTTTCCCAGAGCTGACTTTCTCTTCAACGTAGCAACGTAATAAACCAAACGACTTCGTTGAATCCTGCATCGTTCCTAATTTATGGGTTTCGTGCCTGTAGTTAGGACGAGCTTACATTAAGTCAGCTCTCACTCACTCATAACGCCCGGCGCTCGTCAGAGACAAGGGGTCATGGCGGAAGGAACGCAGGGAGAGGACCCTGTCATAGGTGAGGACTCGGAGGAGTCCGGTGAACAGCTGGAGGGCCTGGCAGCGGGCGGCACAGGGGAGGAGTCACCGGTGGTTCGGCAGAAAGAAAAAGTATGTGCTCCCATGGTCGAGGGTTCAAGAAGCCGACAGCAACGTCCGGTGGATACGGGGGCCGAATGGTGGTTTAGCCCGACCCTGGGGCTTCCTGAGGATGGTCGCGGACGACGGTTGGCGCCAAGCTTTACTGGTTGGAGGGAGCGCCGGGTAACTGGGGACCATGAAGAGGAATGGAGCTGCTCCACAGCCCCGGGGCAGTACACGTTGGATGTGCTCAGAGACCAGTTTGGGGAACGCATATACCCCACTACTATTCACAGTCCTGCCAAGGATAGCCGGCCTTACACTTCCCAGTTCCAGCTGTCTGGTACAGACCTCAACCTGCACCCCGACGACCGTTTCACGCTACGGGATCCTACTGCAAGGCAGGTGGGGACGGAGCGTACACATTATGGAATAGGAGTGCGGGGACTGGGGAACAGGCCAGTAGACCCTGAGGAAATGGGTGTAGGACCTACAGGGGAGGAGCAGGGACTCGCCCTAGGCCATCCCCGGAGGCTGGTCGGTACGGAGGACAAGCGCCAACTCCCTGGCCTCAGAACATGGTGTGGAACCCTCCCCCGATAACACTTACATTTGACGGGGATCCAGATCGCTTGGCAGTCTTTCTTAGCCATGTACTGAACCACCTAGATCGCTACTCCACTCTATATTCGTCCAATTGGTCGATGGTGGTTGCAGTCACATCGAGTCTCCAGGGAGAGGCAGCTGCATGGGCAGCTGATCTCTATAGTGACCAGGCCAGAGAACTAGCTGATGTGGGGCTCTTCCTAGATGCATTATGAACTAGATTCGAAGACCCAACCCGCTTACAATGGGCGGAGGCCCAGTTAGTGGGCCTGCGACAAAGAGGGAGACCAGCAAAAGACTACATCCGTGAGTTCCAGAAATTAGCGGGGAGACTGCGATCGTGGCCGGATCGTTTACTGGTTCACCACTTTCGTAATGGATTGGATAACGAGATACGCCGAGCATGTATAGTTAGAGGGATAGGGGGACGTCTGACTGATTGGTTTAAAGCTGCTATGGAACTGGACATTGGGTTGCGGGAGCATTCCAGTGGGCGTGAGAATAGACCACCACCCCGCCGGAGCCAAGACCAGCCCACAGGTCGGACGGCCCAGGCCGCACCGGAGACAGCGCGCCCGAAGGCTGTCTTTAGTTGTTTCCGATGCAACCGACCAGGACACCGAGCAGCAGAGTGCGGACTACCAGCAATACTGGGTACACCAACGGCGATCGGCAAACCAGGGTCTACCCCGCAGAAAACGGCGGAGAAGTCACGGGTAGCCAACCAAACGGGGCAGACACCGATACAGCCACCTTCCGGTGATCATTCCCCCATGTTGCAGGAATACGAGGAGGACGGTCCTGTAGAAGATCCAATGGTGAGTGAACCCATCGTCCCATTCACCATTCCAGTAACTCTTACAGGCCCGATTACTGGAGAAGCGCGGTCTTTTCAAGCATTGCTCGATACTGGGTGCACCCGGTGTTTAATTAATAGGGGAGTAGCACAACAGATGGGGATTAGGGTGACTCGACTAAAATCCCCAATCCGCTTCGAGCAGGTGGATGGCTCATTGCTAGGGGGGGCTCCAACCACGTTGGTGACAGAGCCGGTCAGAATGGATGTAGGTGGTCATTGGGAGGTTATCAGATTCATCGTGGTCCCTTCTATGTCCGAACCCCTCATTCTTGGATTGGCCACTGGCAAGATTTTCACAAAATTAGATCTTCGTGAGGCATATTATAGGATACGGATTAGGGAAGGAGATGAGTGGAAAACCACCTTTAACTGTCCATTAGGGAGCTATCAGTTTAAGGTGATGCCTTTCGGACTACAGGGGGCTCTGGCTGTATTCATGCAGTTAATTAACGAAGTGTTGCATGACCATCTTTACAGGGGTGTACTTGTATACTTAGATGATATACTCATATACTCGCATACACTGGAAGACCACATACGATTAGTTCGAACGGTGTTGAGAAAGTTACTGGATGCCAAACTATACTGTAAAGTATCAAAATGTGAATTCCACAAAGACCGTATTGATTATTTAGGATTCCGGGTGTCTGCGATGGGAATAGAGATGGATCCTAATAAGATGCGCAGTGTATTAGAATGGCAAGCCCCAAGAACTCGTTGCCAATTACAGCGGTTTTTGGGGTTCGCTAATTTTTACCGTCAGTTCATACCGTTCTTCGCTGATGTGGCTCTACCTTTGACTCAGTTATTACGGACTAAGCAAAATGCTGGAAAACCCCGGCCAAAACAACCGTTGGAATGGACCATGGCATGCCAACAGGCCTTTGAAAAGTTAAAAAGCTTGTTTGCACAGGAGCCGGTGTTGGTACATCCTGACCCGGATAAGCCCTTTATTGTACAGGCTGACGCTAGCGATGTAGCCGTTGGCGCTATTTTATTGCAGCGTAATGAGAAAAACATGCTACAACCGTGTGCCTACACTTCCAAAAAATTCACTGAAACAGAACGACGTTGGGCAGTGTGGGAAAAAGAGGCATTCGCGGTGAAATGGGCATTGTCCACCTGGCGCCATCTGTTGGAGGGGGCTCAGCATCCCTTCGAGGTCTGGACAGATCACCAGAACCTAACAGTGCTTCAAACACCAAGAAAACTAGCGCCTAAACACGTCCGATGGGCACAGTACTTTCAACGGTTCAAGTTCTGTTTAAAGGTTGTCCCGGGTGGAAAGAACTTTCTAGCAGACGCACTCTCCCGAATGCCCCAATATGATAGCAAGAGAGAACAGGTGATCCAGGCTGTCATACCTCAGTGTGATAGGGAGTCCGAAAAGGTAGAAGTCTGCACAAAACTAGCAACTTTTGAAGAAGAAATAAAAACAGCTTTAGTAACCGATCCTTGGATATCAGCAAATCCCGGTATATTGACCCATCGTAATGGTTTGGCCTGGTATGGAGATAAGTTGTATATCCCTCAGGAACTGCGGAGCCGGGTATACCATCAATGTCATGACTCCAAAGTAGCAGGTCACTTTGGCTTTGTAAAAACATTACACCTAGCAAGACGGCGATTCTGGTGGCCAAGCTTAAGAAAAGATATTGAAACATACGTAAAAAAATGTAGAGTTTGTGCACAGGCAAAGGTAATACCTAAGAAGCCAATGGGATTGTTACAGTCAGTGTCTGATCCAGTACGGCCATGGCAAGACATTGGCATGGATTTCCTTGTGGAGTTACCAAATGTAAAAGGTTACACACTTATATGGACAGTGATAGACTTATTTTCCAAGCAGGCCCATTTTATACCCTGCAAAGGGCTGCCGTCTGCAGCGCAACTAGCGAAGCTATTTGTACAACACATTTATCGATTACATGGAGCTCCCCGACGAATCATCTCAGACCGCGGGGTTCAATTCACGGCTCGATTCTGGCGTCAATTTCTTGCTTGTATTGGAACCACCCAAGGGTTGAGCTCCGCATACCATCCATGTACCAACGGGGCAGCGGAACGAGCCAATGCAGCTGTTGCACGATATCTCCGTTGCTATGTACCAACAGGCGGATTGGATGGAGTATATACCCTTTGCTGAACTAGCTTATAACAATGCAGTGCATAAGAGTACCGGGTTGACCCCATTTCAGGTAGTATATGGCTACGATCTGAATCCCATATCAAGTTGTGAACCACTGACTTCCCTGGCCCAGAAGCCAGGGGACTGGATGTCCCGTGCTAGCCAAGTGTGGCATACAGTAAAGAAAGCGCTGACACAGGCGGGACAAATAGCAAAGGAACAGGCAGACAAGGGCCGTAGAATATCAACCCAATTCCGAATAGGTGACCAGGTATATCTTTCGACCAAATATCTTAAATTACAGGTACCCTGCAAGAAGTTGGCGCCGAAATACGTGGGTCCATTTCGCATAATACGGATCATTAATCCTGTTACGGTACAACTCCAACTGCCGGTCTTCCTTGGTAGAATATATCCGGTCTTCCACGTGAGTTTGTTAAAGCCGATAGGAAGGGACAGTCATACGGATCCTCCTGGACCTGTAACACCGGGACAGTATGAAATACAGGATATCGTGGACTCACGATGGCGGGGGGGCAAACTATACTACCTGATATTATGGAAAGGATATCCCCTATCCGATGCCTCATGGGTGCAGAGTGAAAAGGTCTTCGCCCCGGAGCTGCTCCGAAGATACCATAAAATATGGCCAAATAAGCCGAGACCTAACGGGGGGGTTAAATAGTATATGGATACTGTTATCCAAACGATACTTTAACCTGTGACGTTCTATTCCAGGGGGTCCTGTGGTGAGGGGAGGCCGAATGTCAGACCCAGCGCACAACTTACCAACTAAGCGGGCTGCGACGCTGCTAGGCGATCTCGGCGATGCCGCGAGTCAGATGGTCGGCGCTGGTTCCAACGGGCTGCCGACGCTCAGCTGATGACATCCTGCCGGCGATGCGCGTCTGAGGGTTGATTTGGACTAATCTGCTGTTTTCGGAAAACCAGGATGCTGGGTCTGACAGACATGAGGGCGTGGTGTGGGCGGAGTGGTAATTGGTGATTAGGGTGTGGACTATGGGTGTGGTGGCGGGGCTTATTTAGCGTGCTGGAATGGGAAGTTTCCCAGAGCTGACTTTCTCTTCAACGTAGCAGCGTAATAAACCAAACGACTTCGTTGAATCCTGCATCGTTCCTAATTTATGGGTTTCGTGACTGTAGTTAGGACGAGCTTACATTATAATTATATCTATGTGGGAAAATTCATGTTTTCAGCCTGAAAAAGAAAAAAAGATTACTGTCAAACCTTCTGAGCTAATTTTAAGAGGTGTGGGGGCTTTAAATGATGAAATGATACCTAAAGCCTCTGCAAGATTTGCACATGGAACTCCTCGGCTACAAATAAGGGCAAAAACTACTCTCCACAATCCCTCTGCTGACATCCCAATTGAAGTACTCCTCACTTAATGACTGCAATTGAGACTGGATCTGTGTCATTAAGCAGCCTGATCATTAAGTATGATGTTATGGGCCCTCTTCTGTTTAATTTATTCTTATCTGACCTGGCCTCTTACATTGAACGCGTTGAGTCCCATGCCCCAAAGTTGTTAAATACGAAGATTCCGCTTCTTCTTTATGCTGACAATGCGGTCCTTCTATAACAATCAAGGCTCGGTCTAAAAAGATTACTTTCTGCATTTGGGTCCTACTATGCTGAGAACCATTTGTCTATTAATTATGACAAATCCAAAGTATTGGTGTTCTCTAGAGCCTGGAAATCATACAACTGGGCTATCAATGGTAATGTTGTTAGGCAGGTTTTCCATTTTAAGTATTTCGGTATTCCATTTCAGAATACTGGTGCTTGGACTAAACATCAAACCCAGGTGCTGAATTTAGCCTCCTGTAGCCATCAGCAGATTATAAGATTCTTTTTTACCCAAGGAGGCCAGTTTATTCCTTCTGCTCTGCATATATATAAAGCCAAAACCCTGGTCCAAACTCTTTATGGAATTCCCATATGGATACGAGGCTTCATGGATTGCATTAAAAGAACCCAGGCTGTTTTTCTTAGGAAACTTCTGGGTCTTCCTCCCTGTGTTGGATTTGTTTCGATGTACCTAGAATTGGGCATTCGTTCAGTCGAATGCATGGCGTGGATTAACACCTTCAAATGGTGGTTTCAGGTGCTCTTTTCAGCAGTCCCTGGTAGCTACCTCTCCCTGGTTTTTGCTAACTCTCATACTTCTCATTGGGAGAGGGAGCTGATGAAGAAACTCCACTTCCTCTTTTTCTCTATGCAAAATCACAGCAAAGTCCTTTGCAACCATCTCTCTCAGATCTCCTTGCACAGACTCACCCAAACCTCTGATTCTTAAAGCATATTCCATTTGTTTATATTGAAGCATAAGAATCTCATCTTGAAAATTTTTCATCTCTTTTTCCCACTTCCTAGGTTTTACAGGGGATGCTCTGGGAGATTATGGTCTCAAGGACATCCACTTTAGGGTAGTCCAACGGCTTGTTGACATAGATTTGCAATACTTAAGAGCCAGAGCCAACAAAACCTGCTCCCTGTTGATCTTCAGCCATTCTAATAATTATGGATTGAGGATGGCTTCATATTTCTATACTCTAACCATCCCCAAGTATAGAAGAGTCTTTTCCCTAGCCCGTTTCAATGTTTTGCCCTCAGCACTACTCGACGGGCGATTCAAGAGGCTTCTGTTCAGTGAGCAACTATGCCCCTGTGATAGGACTGAAATTGAAACTGTGGAGCATGTCTTATCATACTGCCCTGTGTATAACACAGCCAGAATTACTGTCTCTCCTTGGAATTGATCCCTCTGGTTCTAATGTTAGTAATTTGGTCTTATATTGTCTGGGGGATGGCTCCTCCTATATTACTTCTCAGGTTTCTAAATTTCTTTTAAGATCTGTAACTATTAGAGGAAAACATTGTAATTCCCCTTAGCCAAGGCAGTAGGTGTGAATTTAAATGGACTCCAGAAGATGGTAGAGGACAGGAAGACCTGGAGGAACGTTGTCCATGGGGTCGCGATGGGTCGGATACGACTTCGCAATTAACAACAACAAGGCTTCTGGTGTTAATTGTTTGTGATTATATTTTTCTTGTGTTTTCTTTTGTTGTACTGCATTTTGGTCTGTGACCGCAAAATAAAAATTATTATTAGTAGTATGATGTTAGCATGATAGCATGGGGATCGCATGAGGCATCAATAGGAAATACACTGCTTGTTGGCTAGACATGAAAGTAAAAAACCAAAAATCTCAGAAGAGACAGTGGCAGATCAGTCTGATAATTTTGCCAAAAAAGACCTAGCAGGTCCATATACGAACAACAGAGTTGAAAGGGACCTTGGAGAGATCTTCTAGTCCAACCCCCTGCATGAACAGGAGACCTTTTCATTCCAGAAAAAAATGTTCTCCAGTCTTTTCTTAAAGGTTCCTGAAGAACCTGACAACTATGTTGTCCAAACGGCAGAGAAAGGAATTGGTCTTAATATTTACAAACAGAAATGAGAGATCAGCAAACATATTTGGGGGCTGGAGGCTAAAACATATGAAGAACAAATGATGTTGAATATATATGTTCCAAGATAATGTTGTATGATCCAAGCACCAGGACCAGAAGTTTTGTCTTCCGAACTTTCGGATTCGTGCTAGAGAGAAAACTTCCCTGAAGACGGACTTCAGCACTGTCCAAAAGCTCAGAAGACAAAACCTCTAGTCCCAGTCAACGACCCAGATTGAATCCTATATATGAAGAACAGTTACAGGAATTGAGTATATCTAGACTAGAGAAAAGAAGCACTGGGAGTGACTTGATAGCAGTGTTCCAGTATTCTCAGAGACTGGCACACAGAAAAAGGCGTCAACCTATTCTCCAAAGCACCAGAAGGCAAGACAAAAAACAATGAATGGAAACTAATCAAGGAGAGAAACAACCTGGAACTAAGGAGAAATTTCCCTGACAGTGAGAACAATTAACCAGTGAAACAGCTTTGCCTTCAGAAGTTGTGGGTGCTTCATGACTGGAGACTTTTAAGAAGACATTGAACAACCATTTGTGTGAAGTGGTATAAGGTTTGCTCAAGCAGGGGGTTAGAATAGATGACCTCTACGGACCCTTCCAACTGTTATTGTAAAGTCTATATTCTGGTGACTTCTCTGCTGTGGAGGAAGCCAAACAGACCAACTTGCTCCCAGCATCTCCTTCAACCTGCCCTCAACTCACCTTTCAGCTGATGCTTCAACCCTGGGAAGAGCACAAAAGCCACTCTGTATACCATCTTCTTTCCATGAGTGATCCGGAAGAAGAAATTCCTCTGTGCTTCTCCTCTTCTTCTATTCTTTTTAGCAATGCAGTACTTGATGGTTTTAAATCTTTTAAGCTCAACCACAGATGCCGCTACTGTATAGACGGCTTTGACTGGCATCTCCAGATAGGAAGCTGAAAAAAATGCTTGTCCCATCTCTGTCTAAGACATTTGTAAGACGTTGTCATTGATTATATGATATCACATTGTTTTTGACTCCTAGCAACTCCCAGTTCCATTCTCCATTTCTCTTTTCATTCCCTGTCTCCGAACTTGTGACATTTCCCCTAGCAGCTCTATATTCCATTTTTAAGATGATCTTCCTTGCCATCAATATACTTTGAAGACCTGTGGGAATAATTGCATAGGCCTGCTTATAGTCTTGCTCCCACATAGTCCTTGACATACCAAAACGGACAGCTCCAGACACGGAACACATTCATCAGCCATTTGTACAGGCTCTGATAAGAACACAGGAAACAGGGTTGAAGCATCAGCTGAAAGGTGAGTTTTCAGCAAAGAAATGCAAATCCATCAAAAGCAACCTTACTCAGATAAATGACACTTATCGAAGCAATCAATGGACGAACGTCAGTACCTACATGGCTTGCCTTGACATGGAATCCATAATAACATTTGCTAATGAGTCTCGCCAGGGTTATTATGAGTTACCCGATATGTGGCTACTATGTGGCCGTAGAGCCTATCGCCAAGTGCCTAGGGATTGGAAAGGCACCTGTACACTGGGCCTTTTGACCCCTGCTGTATATGCCTTGCCTCATCTCCCTGATGGACACCTGCAGAACAAACGTGATACTGATTCCTCAGATCCACCCCTAACATTGGGTGGTAGTTTAGAGACTCAAATCAGCAGAGGGATTCTACCCAATCTAGGAGTTGCCATGAACTATCGGGATCTTCATTTGCTTAACAACTGGACTGTTCATATGTTTAATGAAACAATCAACAGCATTAAAATGATTAATCAAGAAATGGGGGAAATAAGGGAAGTAGTTTTGCAAAATCGGTATGCTTTAGATATTATTTTAGCAGCAAAAGGCGGTGTATGTGCTTTTATTCATTCTCATTGTTGTACGTATATACATGATTTTCAACCTAATATTTCCGCTACTGTAAGAAAAATGGAATCTATGATCCAAAACAGTCCCTTACGCAGCAATGGATCAGGCACCGTGGACATTTGGGGTGCCCTTTGGTCCTGCCTACGATCTTTGATTTTTATTGTAGTAACCATTTTGATGTTAATTGTATTGCTATGTTGTTGCATTCAATGTATTCCCTCCCTCCTGCAAATGTGCAAAAATGTTACGCCCTCCACTAGGAAGGACGCCTTAATCAGTGAAAAAAAATCCCTTCTGGAACTGAAGAAGTGTAATATTGAAAAAACAGAAAAGACAGAGATGTGGGAATAATTGCATAGGTCTGCTTATAGTCTTGCTCCCACATAGTCCTTGACATATCAAAACGGACAACTCCAGACACGGAACACATTCATCAGCCATTTGGACAGGCTCTGATAAGAACACGGGAAACAGGATGGATGAGTCATTATCCACCTGCACAGCCTTGCATCTGGAAAGTGTCTGCTATGCGATACATTGTAACCGCCCTTGTAAACGCCTTTTTATTACGCTGTGTGATGTAGAAACTATTGTAACAATAAAAGAAGGTCTTGCAGTCAGCTCTGAGCTCTCATCCCGAGATACCTGTGTGCGTGTCTCATTCTCCACGGGAGACCACCACAAAGAACTAAGGGGTAAAAGGTATTTTACGTTTTCATTGTTATAGCTATGTCTTGCAGTATTTTGTTTGTATATAGTTGTTTACATTTCCCTTCTTTTATCTCTCCCATCTCTAAATCAGTTTCCTGTTTCGTCTTCTGATTTCTGGATTATGTTCATACTTTGTATTCGTTATCTGGGAATTTTTAGTTGTAAATTTAATTTGGAGATTTGCTCATTCATATTGTCTAAATTGATTTTAGTCTCATCATTTCTTTTTATGTGCTCTTTGCATTCAACAATTGTTTGGTGAATTAATTGTAGCATAGAATATATTTCTTTCTGAAAGCTGTTTATTTTTTCTTGAGGCATCATTCCTAGAGATCTTCTAGTATCACCAGTATCCGTAAGAGTAGATCAAAGCTTCCTCTAGTGTTCTGGTCCTTATATGTACCCTTTATAATCCAATAAAATCCAAACTGTAGGTTAAATCCTGAAAGCAATATTTTATAGTAATTCTTTATCTTAAGTATCCAAAAATTGTCAATCAGGCAAGTTTGTAATCCACATGTTCAATCTCTCTGAAAGCAGCTCAAAAGTCTCTCACAGCCATAGTCCAAGGTCAAATTTTTCTTTCTCTCCCACTAGCTCTTGAAGTTAAAAGTCCACGCTTAGTAGGCATTTATAATCCAAGGTCAGTGTGATAAGTAGGCCAAAATATCTTCCTTTATTGTCAGCTGTTCTCCTGAACTAGGAACCAACAAGCAGCCAGGAAGCAAATTATACTGCTATACACAAATCCATAAAAAAAAATCTTAACAGTTATCTCAGTTCTCAAATTTATCAAAGCTGTAGCTTTGTTACTTCCACTTCAATATTTTATGTTTCTGTCTCCCATAAAATTAAAACACTGCTTCCGTTATTAACTTTTTGGGAGCCTTTCCCAGGAAAATCAATTTTAAAATGGTAAAGAAAGGACCGATATCCTCACCCAGTTCCAAACATGCTGTTTATGATACATTAATTATTGCCTTTTTCTTCTTCGGTTGTCAGCAGCTAATGGCTGGCCACAGGGACGTAGCCAGTCTTTCCCCTGCCAGTTTGGAGGGCTTTCCTTGGATAGAATGGAAAGACCCCCATCTCGCTGTGATCAACACCACCCCTCCTCTTCATCGTGCCTTTGGGGCTATTTTAGGCCCTTTTTAGGGCCCCCAGAAGGCCGAACTCGGACTGAATTTTTTCCCACAATCAGGACATTCAAAGGGTTTCTCTCATGTGTGAGTCCTCTGGTGCATCACCAGAGAGAAATTACGACTGAAACTTTTCCCACAATCAGCACATTCAAAGGGTTTTTCTCCTGTGTGAGTCCTTTGGTGTATCACCAGGTAAGAATAAGAACTGAAACTTTTCCCACAAACTGGATATATAGTTTCTCTCCGGTGTGGGTTCTCTGGTGCTTTACTAGGTTGGAATTTGCAACAAAACCTTTCCCACAAAGTGGACACTCATACGGTTTCTCTCCTGTGTGAGTCCTGTGGTGGATCACCAGATCGGAATTACGACTGAAACTTTTCCCACATTCAGGACATTCAAAGGGTTTTTCTCCCGTGTGAGTCCTTTGGTGTATCACCAGGTTAGAATGGAAAGTAAAACTTTTCCCACAAACAGGACACTTGTATAGTTTGTCTCCTGTGTGAGTCCTCTGGTGCATCACCAGAAAGGAATTACAACTGAAACTTTCTCCACAATCAGCACATTCAAAGGGTTTTTCTCCCATGTGAGTCCTCTGGTGGTTTACTAGCTTGTAATTTGCAAAGAAACGCTTCCCACAACCTGGACACTCATACGCTTTCTCTCCTGTGTGAGTCTTCTGGTGTCTCACCAGGTCAGAATTTGCAATGAAACTTTTCCCACAAAGTGGACACTCATACGGTTTTTCTCCTGTGTGAGTCCTCTGGTGTCTCACCAGGTGGGAATTTACAACGAAACCTTTCCCACAAAGTGGACACTCATAGGGTTTTTCTCCTGTGTGAATCTTCTGGTGCATCACTAGACAGAAATTAGACTGAAACGTTTTCCACATTCAAGACATTCAAAGGGTTTCTCTCCTATGTGTGTCCTCTGATGTCTCACCAGGAGGGCATTTGCAACAAAATGTTTCTGACACTCAGGGCATTCAAAGGGTTTTTCTTCTGTGTGAATCCTCTGGTGTCTCACCAGGCTGGAACTGTGAGTGAAACTTTTCCCACATTCAGGACATTCAAATGGTTTCTCTCCTGTGTGAGTCCTCTGATGTCTCACCAGGAGGGCATTTGCAACAAAACCTTTCCCACAAAATGGACACTTAAATGGTTTCTCTCCTGTGTAAGTCTTCTGGTGTATCACCAGTTGGGAATTCTTAGTGAACCATTTCCCACAATGTGAACATTCAAAGGGTTTCTTTCCTGTGTGAATCCTCTTGTGTTTCACTAGGTGGGAATTCTTAGTGAACCGTTTCCCACAATCTGAACATTCAAAGGGCTTCTCTCCGGTGTGAGTCATCTGGTGTTTCACCTGGTAGTAATTTACAGCGAAACATTTCTCACAAACTGGACACTCCTATGGTTTCTCTCCTGTGTGAATTACTTTACTTGGTAAAGCATTTACCATATTGGGAGCACTTATAGGGCATCTGTCCTGTGTGCATCCTTTTATGAACCAGAAGGGAGATATTCTAACCAAAGATTTTGTTACATTAGTAACATTTACAGTTTGGATCCTCTTATATTTAATCAACGATGCTTTTGCAATCTGCGCTTTATACCACAATAGTAACATCTGTGCACCTTTTCCACCACAGATATGCTGGGAGACATCAAAAATGTTTGTGGTCCTTTATTTAGTGGTGCTTTGATTTTACCTACTATTTTCTTCCTCCCATTGGGAATTCTGCATTAGCGTCTGCCCTATTTCAGTATCCAATTGACCTTTTCTTCCCCACTGACTTCCAGATATTTTCCTCTTTTTCTGAATGGAAAAATGATCCCCTCCACCTTGTCATGTAACCTATCCTTCTGTTCTGCATACTCTACTATTTCCAGCTTGAATTCTCTTCTTGATTTTCTCTTGCCTTTCGCCTGCTAGGATGGGACAATTGTGTAATTTTTTGAAGGAAATGGAAAATATTTTGATTCTGGCTGGATTTGCTTTCCTTTTCAAAAATTATTCTTACTTCTCCAGAGTGCTCTTATTACCATCTTCTTTGTCTACAAGAGTCAAAGAAAAGTGTAAGTTTAATTGTTTATACAATGCTTGTAGATGTGAAAAAAGAAAAAAATATACATTACATTTAAAAAGCAAACATAACACAATGCTAACCTATTACTTTAATTACGATTCATTGGACGTTCCAGAGATCCAAGTTCAAATATCTGTTCAATCATGAAATTCCCTTGACTTGCATCAACCATAAACTGTAAGCGCTATTATGGGTTATCATAAAATATATCTGGAAGTCTGGGGTATAGATTATACAATTACAAATACGTGGAAAGAGTAATATAAATACACATACCAATAATTGTATCTATGTGGAAAATTCTGCAAAATTTGCACATGGAACTCCTCAGCTACAAATAAGGGCAAAAACTACTCTCCATAATCCCTCTGCTGACATCTCAATTGAAGTACTCCTTACTTAATGACTGCAATTGAGACTGGCATTTGTGTCATTAAACAGTGCGAACATTAAGTATGATGTTAGCATGATAGTGCCAACTTACATCTGTTCCTCTGGACTTGCTAAGCAAATCACCATGGGTCGTTAAAGGCAATTTCACATGACTGTGGCTTGCAATTTCCTGCCGGTATATCCATTGATTTTGCTTGTAAGAAGCTAGCTGGGAAGGTCACAGATGGGGATCATGAATGTGGGATACTGCAGCCACCATAAACATGCAACAATTCGCAACATCTGAATTGGTGCAACTCCCTTTTCCTGCATTTTCATAATCATAGGCCCAGTGAAGAAGTGGGTAAATGAGGACTATTTATACAACTGAACATCCTGAAAGGTCTTCCATAGCTATTCTTTCAGAAGTGCTGGCTTAAGCACAGTTGAACCTCATTAATACATGTATAGGGCACCAATAGCAAATATCATCTTGCAAAAAAATTAAAATCCCAGAAAAAATTGTGGCAGTTTCAGTCTGACATTGTTGCAAGAAAACAACAGGTCTACAAGAGAAAAATGACAGTTGAAAGGGACCTCGGAGGTCTTCTAGTCCAATCCCCTGCTTAGGTAGGAAATCCTATATTATTCTTGACAAATGGCTGTCCAATCTCTTCTTAAAAACCTCGAGTGATGAAACACCCACAATGTCTGGAGGGAAGCTGTTTCATTGATTGTTCTCACTGACAGGAACTTTCTCCTAATTCTAGACTCCATTTGTTACTTCTTGTTCTGCTCTACGATACTTTGGTGCACAGGTGAATCCTCTCTTCTATGTGACAGCCCCTCCAATTTTGAAAGATTGCCATCATCTAAAAACAAATTCTCCATGCAGCACTTTAGTCCAACAACTGAAGCTTCTGCAGACCAAACAATAAACTGGCTCTTCTGCACACCAGTCTCTCTTCCCCAAAAGGCCCCACAGGCAGTTATTAGAGCTCCCAGGCCTGTCCCTTGACCTTAAATTCTGTTATCTTTCTGAATATTATCACAGAACCCCCTTGATCTCTTTGGAAAGCTGTTTGTAAGAAACAGTGGAAAGCTTCTTTTTTAGGGTAGATTATTCAGACCTTAAAAGGACTAAAATTGAAAACCTCTGCAGACAGGGCTGTTCACTGACACAGGCAGGGAGAAACAGGGACGCAGCAGTCACCAGAGAGGGAATCTGGGCAGGTAAGAGAGGCAGATTCAGGAGCTCCATCCCAAAGGAAGCCCACCTGGACAGGGCTGCCCATTGGCCAAGCCCACCTGGACGCCTCTCGGGTCTCCCTCGCCCGCCTTCCAGACGCCCCTGGCCTCCTCCTAGCAGGGTTCCCACCCTCGCCTCCAGCCACGCTCCCTCTGAGCCCAGAGCTCCCCGGCCTCTTCCCCTTCCTCCCCTCCAGACACTGGGAAGCTGATCCTCCCCAGCAGCCCCAGGGGAACGTGGGAACGGCGGTGCCCAACCTTCCGGGAAACGCCAGGAGCCCCCAGGCTGGGAGCCGGGCTGCGTGAAGAGGAGGGGCTGCGGGGCAGGAGGGGGGCTGTTCCTCTGCAGGCCTTAAGCGAGTCGCTCTGGGTCGTTGAAGGCAATTTCACGTGACTGCGACTTGCAACCTCTTGCCAGCCTCTCCAGGGATTTTGCTTAGGAGAAGCTGGCTGGGGAAGCCACAAACGGGGATCGCGAGGGTGGGATGCTGCGACCGTAACGGATGTACAGCGGTGGGCAACGTCCGAATCGATCAGCCCCACCTGCTCCCGGCTTCTCCCCCGACCCGCCCTCGACTCACCTTCCAGCTGCTGCTTCGACCCTGGGAAGAGCACAAAAGCCCCCCCCACGCCCCCTTCCTCCCCTGAGCGATCCGGAAGAGGAAGTTGCTCTGACCTTCTCCTCGCCTCCCTTCCTTTCTAGCAATGCAGTACTCGATGGTTGCAGCTCCTCTTCCCTCTACCACAGACGCCGCTTTCTAGTCTATCTGACCTATCTCGGCTTTTGGCGTCTAGAGAGGTTTTCAGTGATTTATCTGCTCTCCGGTCGTTTCCGCCTCCCAGCGACCGTCCTTTGCAACTTTGCTGCATCCCATCGCTAGCTCATACTTGGGTGATTGTCCTCTGAGAGTACAGGCTGCTCTTTTCTGCACTCAGCGAAAAGCTCTCGCACGGGCAGAGCAACTTCCTCTTCCGGAGCGCTCAGGGGAGGAAGGAGGCGTGCGGGGAGGCTTTTGTGCTCTTCCCAGGATCGAAGCAGCAGCTGGAAGGTGAGGCCAGGGGCGTCTGGAAGGCGGGTGAGGGAGACCCGAGAGAGGGATCCAGGTGGGACGATGGGCAGCCCTGTCCAGGTGGGCTTCCTTTGGGATGGAGCTCCTGAATCTGCCTCTCTTACGTGCCCAGATTCCCTCTCTGGTGACTGCTGCATCCCTGTTTCTCTCTGCCCGTGTCAGTGAACAGCCCTGTCTGCAGAGTCTTTCAATATTAATTTTAGTTTTTTTAAGGTCTGAATAATCTACCCTGAAAAAGCTTTCCACTGTTTTTTACAAACAGCTTTCGAAAGAGGTCAAAGGGGTTCTGTGATAATATTCAGAAAGATAACAGAATTTCCGGTCAAGGGACAGGCCTGGGAGCTCCAATAACTGCCTGCAGGGCCTTTTGGGGAACAGAGACTGCTGTGCAGAAGAGCCAGTTTATTGTTTGGGCTGCAGAGGCTTCAGTTGTTGGATTAAAGTGCGGCATGGAGAGTTTGTGTTTAGATGATGGCAATCTTTCAAAATTGGAAGGGCTGTCACATAGAAGAGGGGATTTATCCATGCGCCAAAGTGTCATAGAGCAGAACAAGAAGTAACAGATGGAGTCTAGAATTAGGAGAAAGTTCCTGTCAGTGAGAACAATTAATGAAACAGCTTCCCTCCAGACATTGTGGGTGTTTCATCACTGGAGGTTTTTAAGAAGAGATTGGACAGCCATTTGTCAAGAATAATATAGGATTTCCTACCTAAGCAGAGGATTGGACTAGAAGACCTCTGAGGTCTCTTTCAACTCTCATTATTCTCTTGTGGACCTGCTGTTTTCTTGGCAACAATGTCAGACTAAAACTGCCACTATTTTTTTCTGGGATTTTTATTTGTTTACTTCTATTTATGGCTAACAAGCACGGTATTTCCAACTGACGCCCCATACTTGTATTGATGAGGTTCAACTGTGGTTAAGCCAGCACTTCTGAAAGAATAGCTATGGAAGACCTTTCAGGATGTTCAGTTGTATAAATAGTCCTCATTTACCACTTCTTCTCTGCGCTTATGATTATGAAAAAGCAGAAAAGGGAGTTGCACCAATTTGGATGTTGCCAATTGATGCACATTTATGGTGGCTGCAGTATCCCACATTCATGATCCCCATCTGTGACCTTCCCAGCTAGCTTCTTACAAGCAAAATCAATGGGTATACCGGCAGAAAATTGCAAGCCACAGTCATGTGAAATTGCCTTTAACAACCCATGGTGATTTGCTTAGCAAGTCCAGAGGAACAGATCTAAGTTGGCATTATCATGCTAACATCATACTAATAATAATAATTTTCATTTTGCGGTCACAGACCAAAATGCAGTGCAACAAAAGAAAACACAAGAAAAATATAATCACAAACAATTAACACCAGAAGCCTTGGCCAAAGGGAATTACTATGTTTTCCTCTAATAGTTACAGATCTTAAAAGAAATTTAGAAACCTGAGAAGTAATATAGGAGGAGCCATCCCCCAGACAATATAAGACCAAATTACTAACATTAGAACCAGAGGGATCAATTCCAAGGAGAGACAGTAATTCTGGCTGTGTTATACATAGGGCAGTATGATAAGACATGCTCCACAGTTTCAATTTCAGTCCTATCACAGGGGCATAGTTGCTCACTAAACAGGAGCCTCTTGAATCGCCCGTCGAGTAGTGCTGAGGGCAAAACATTGAAACGGGCTAGGGAAAAGACTCTTCTATACTTGGGGATGGTTAGAGTATAAAAATATGAAGCCATCCTCAATCCATAATTATTAGAATGGCTGAAGATCAAAGGGGAGCAGGTTTTGTTGGCTCTGGCTCTTAAGTATTGCAAATCTATGTCCACAAGTCGTTGGACTACCCTAAACTGGGCGTCCTTGAGACCGTAATCTCCCAGAGCATCCCCTGTAAAACCTAGGAAGTGGAGTTTCTTCATCAGCTCCCTCTCCCAATGAGAAGTATGAGAGTTGGCAAACACCAGGGAGAGGTAGCTACCAGGGACTGCTGAAAAGAGCACCTGAAACCACCATTTGAAGGTGTTAATCCACGCCATGCATTCGACTGAACGAATGCCCAGTTCCAGGTACATCGAAGCAAATCCAACACAGGGAGGAAGACCCAGAAGTTTCCTAAGAAAAACAGCCTGGGTTCTTTCAGTACAATCCATGAAGCCTTGTATCCATATGGAAATTGCATAAAGAGTTTGGACCAGGGTTTTGGCTTTATATATATGCAGAGCAGAAGGAATAAACTGGCCTCCTTGGGTAAAAAAGAATCTTATAATCTGCTGATGGCTACAGGAGGCTAAATTCAGCACCTGGGTTTGATGTTTAGTCCAAGCACCAGTATTCTGAAATTGAATACCGAAATACTTAAAATGGAAAACCTGCCTAACAACATTACCATTGATAGCCCAGTTGTATGATTTCCAGGCTCTAGAGAACACCAATACTTTGGATTTGTCATAATTAATAGACAAATGGTTCTCAGCACAGTAGGACCCAAATGCAAAAAGTAATCTTTTTAGACCAAGCCTTGATTGCGATAGAACGACCGCATTGTCAGTATAAAGAAGAAGCGGAATCTTCGTATTTAACAACTTTGGGGCATGGGACTCAATGCGTTCAATGTAAGAGGCCAGGTCAGATAAGAATAAATTAAACAGAAGAGGGGCCATAACATCATACTTAATGATCAGGCTGCTTAATGACACAGATCCAGTCTCAATTGCAGTCATTAAGTGAGGAGTACTTCAATTGGGATATCAGCAGAGGGATTTTGGAGAGTAGTTTTTGCCCTTATTTGTAGCCGAGGAGTTCCATGTGCAAATCTTTTCAGAGGCTTTAGTTATCATTTCATCATTTAAAGCCCCCACAACTCTTAAAATTAACTCAGAAGGTTTGACAGTAATATTTTTTCTTTTTCAGGCTGAAAACATGAATTTTCCCACATAGATATAATTATAGGTATGTGTATTTATATTACTCTTTCCATGTATCTGGAATTGTATACTCTATACCCCAGACTTCCAGTTATATTTTATGATAACCCGTAGCAGCGCTTATAGTTTATGGTTGTTGCAAGTCAAGGGAATGTCATGATTGAAGGGATATTTTAATTTGGATCTCTGGAATTACCGATGAATCATAATTAATGTAATAGGTTAGCATTATGGCATGTTTGCTTTTTAAATGTAATGTATATTTTTTTCCTTTTTTTCACATCTGCAAGCAGTGTATTAACAATTAAAGTTACACTTTTCTTTGAATCTTGTAGACAAAGAGGATAACAAGAGCACTCTGGAGAAGTGAGAATAACTTTTGAAAAGGAAAGCAAATCAAGCCAGAAATCAAAATATTTTCCATTTCCTTCAGAAAATTACACAATTGTCCCATCCGAGCAGGTGAAAGGCAAGAGAAAATCAAGAAGAGATTTCAAGCTGGAAATAGTAGAGTATGCGGAACAGAAGGATAGGTTACATAACAAGGTGAAGGGGATCATTTTTTCATTCAGAAAAAGAGGGAAATATCTGGAAGTCAATAGGAAAGAAAAGGTCAATTGGATACTCAAATAGGGCAGACAATAATGCAGAACTCCCAATGGGAGGAAGAAAACAGTAGGTGAAATCAAAGCATCACTAAACAAGGGACCATATACAGTATATCAGTGGTGGAGAACGTCCACAGATGTCACTATTGTGGTATAAAGCACAGATTGCAAAAGCATAGGTGATTAAATACAAGAGGATCCAAACTGGAAAAAAGACATACAAATGCTACTAATGTAACAAAATCTTTGGTCAGAATATCTCCCTTGTGGTTCATAAAAGGACCCACACAAGACAGATGCCCTATAAGTGCTCCCAATGTAGTAAATGCATTTGAATGCATTTGAATGTCCTGAATGTGGGAAAAGTTTTAGTTGCAGTTCCAGCCTAGTGAGATACCAGAGGACTCACACAGGAGAGAAACCCTTTGAATGTCCTGAATGTGGGAAATCTTTCACTCAGAATTATAGCCTGATGACACATCAGAGGACCCACACAGGAGAGAAACCCTTTGAACGTACTTAATGTGGGAAATATTTCACTCAGAATTATAGCGTGATGACACATCAGAGGACTCACACAGGAGAGAAACCCTTTGAACGTGCTGAATGTGGGAAAAGTTTCAGTCAGAATTCCACCCTAGTGACGCATCAGAGGACTCACACAGGAGAGAAACCCTTTGAATGTCCTGAGTGTGGGAAAGGATTCACTTACAGTTCCAAACTGGTGATACACCAAAGGACTCACACAGGAGAGAAACCCTTTGAATGTCCTGAATGTGGGAAATCTTTCACTCGGAATTACAGCCTGATGACACATCAGAGGTCTCACACAGGAGAGAAACCATTTGAATGTCCTGAGTGTGGGAAAGGTTTCAGTTGCACTTCGAGCCTGGTGATACATCAGAGGATTCACACAGGAGACAAACCCTTTGAATGTCATGATTGTGGGAAATCTTTCAGACACAATTCCAGCCTGGTGATACATCAGAGGACTCACACAGGAGAGAAACCCTTTGAATGTCCTGAATGTGGGAGATCTTTCACAAATAATTCCAGCCTGATGATACATCAGAGGACTCACACAGGAGAGAAACCATATGAGTGTCCAGTATGTGGGAAACATTTCATTTGCAGTTTCAACCTGGTGATACATCAGAGGACTCACACAGGAGAGAAACCCTTTGAATGTCCTGATTGTGGGAAATTTTTCATACAAAATTCCAGCCTGGTGATTCATCAGAGGACTCACACAGGAGAGAAACCATATGAGTGTCCAATTTGTGGGAAAAGTTTCAGTAAACATGTCAACATGGTGAACCACCAGAGGACTCACACAGGAGAGAAACCATATGAGTGTCCAGTTTGTGGGAAAATATTCAGTCAGAAATCCCACATGGTGATACACCAGAGGACTCACACAGGAGAGAAACCCTTTGAATGTCCGGATTGTCGGAAAAGGTTCACTCAGAATTCCCAACTGGTGATACACCAGAGGACTCACACAGGAGAGAAACCCTTTGAATGTCCTGAATGTAGAAAAAGTTTCAAGACGAATTCCCAACTGGTGATACACCACAGGATTCACACAGGAGACAAACCATTTGAATGTGCTGAATGTGGGAAAGGTTTCAGTTCCCATTCTAAGCTTGTGATACACCAAAGGACTCACACTGGAGAAAAGCCCTTTGAATGTCCTGATTGTGGGAAATCTTTCAGACACAATTCCAGCCTGGTGATACATCAGAGGACTCACACAGGAGAGAAACCCTTCGAATGTCCGAATTGTGGGAAATATTACAGCTGCAGTTCCAGCTTAGTGATACATCAGAGGACTCACACAGGAGAGAAACCCTTTGAATGTCCTGAATGTGGGAAATCTTTCACAAATAATTCCAGCCTGGTGATACATCAGAGGACTCACACAGGAGAGAAACCATATGAGTGTCCAGTATGTCGGAAACATTTCACTTGCAGTTTCAACCTGGTGATACATCAGAGGACTCACACAGGAGAGAAACCCTTTGAATGTCCTGAATGTAGAAAAAGTTTCAAGACGAATTCCCAACTGGTGATACACCACAGGATTCACACAGGAGACAAACCATTTAAATGTGCTGAATGTGGGAAAGGTTTCAGTTCCCATTCTAAGCTTGTGATACACCAAAGGACTCACACTGGAGAAAAGCCCTTTGAATGTCCTGAATGTGGGAAATCTTTCACAAATAATTCCAGCCTGGTGATACATCAGAGGACTCACACAGGAGAGAAACCCTTTGAATGTCCTGATTGTGGGAAATCTTTCATACAAAATTCCAGCCTGGTGATGCATCAGAGGACTCACACAGGAGAGAAACCATATGAGTGTCCAATTTGTGGGAAAAGTTTCAGTAAACATGTCAACATGGTGAACCACCAGAGGACTCACACAGGAGAGAAACCATATGAGTGTCCAGTTTGTGGGAAAATATTCAGTCAGAAATCCCACATGGTGATACACCAGAGGACTCACACAGGAGAGAAACCCTTTGAATGTCCGGATTGTCGGAAAAGGTTCACTCAGAATTCCCAACTGGTGATACACCAGAGGACTCACACAGGAGAGAAACCCTTTGAATGTCCTGAATGTAGGAAAAGTTTCAAGACGAATTCCCAACTGGTGATACACCACAGGATTCACACAGGAGACAAACCATTTGAATGTGCTGAATGTGGGAAAGGTTTCAGTTGCCATTCTAAGCTTGTGATACACCAAAGGACTCACACTGGAGAAAAGCCCTTTGAATGTCCTGATTGTGGGAAATCTTTCAATGTGAATTTCAACCTGGTGAGACATCAGAGGACGCATACAGGAGAGAAACCATAAAAGTGTCCAGATTTTGGAAAGGTTTTCAGTCTTAGGTCTAACCTTATTCATCATATATCACACAGGGGAGAAACATTTGTAATTTCCAATCTGTGAGCAATTCTTCAGGTCTAAATCATTGCACACAAGGAAGTGCACATGAAGCAAACAATGATGAGTTTAGAGAAATCTTGAATTTCATTTCTTATTTTCTATTGAGAGTATAGGTGAGAAATTGACTACTTCAATTCTGGCGTGATTCTTTTTAGTCAACAGATCTCAGGATTATTTATTTATTTATTTATTTATTTATGAGACTTATATACCGCTTTAAGTGCAAGCACTCTCTTTCCATTCAGACCTGAAGGTGGAGTGAAAAAATATGGAAATTGTTAACTTGATAAAGGCTAATGACTTGTTTCTGATTATCAGCAGAGGTTTCTGATGTTTCCTTTTATAGAACTTGTGGCATTCCTCAAACAGGGTTGCAGGTGCTTCAATCACTGGAGGGTTTTAAGAAAAGTATAGACAGTCACCTACCTAAAATGGTATATTTTGGACTAGAAGATGGGTCAGCAACCCGTGGCTCTGGAGCCGCATGCGGTTCTTTAAGTCAGCTCCTGCTGCTCCCAGCCCATGTGGATTACCCCCCAAAAAATGGGGCTAAAAAAGTTCAACCAATCAATTCAAACTTCTCACTAAAAAAAAAAAACTTGTGAAGTTTAAATTGATTGGTTAACCTCCTTTGGTTTGTGGGACTGCCCACAAGCCGTTTGTGGGACTGCCCACAAACCTCTTCTTTCTCTTCAGTCTGCATGGACTGTTGGAAAGGTGAGTAGCCCTTTTCTCTGGGGACTTGCAGTAGGCCAGGAGAAGGAAGGAAAAGATTCCCAGCCCGGGAGAGAGCGTGGGAGGGTATGTGTGATGGCGCCTCTTCCAAAGGGGCACCTACCAGCACCGAGGCAAGCCGTTCCGCTTGGCCCGATGCTTTCAGTTTCAAAAGCAGCCTCGGCGTCATCTGGCCGGCGCGCTTGCTGCCTTTCTTCCTTCTTCTCTTCTCTCTCTCTCTTTTTTCTTTCTTTTCTTTTCTTTCCCTCTCTCAATAAGCAAACAATCTGAGTTCTGACTGGCTGCTCCACGCTTCCTCCTCCTTCCCCCTCCACAAGTAAACTGCATGCAAAAATCCCGCAATATCTGGTGCGAGGCTGACGGCGGAGCTGCTTGTGTCTGCTCACATAAGTGCGAATGTGTTTCTTTTGCAGGGAGGCAGCTTTGCTGAAAGTTATATCTTCCTTCCCCTTCCTTCTCTCCCTCCCTCCCTCCTTTTCTTCCTGTTTTCTTTATCTTTTTTCCTTTCTTCCTTCCTTCCCATATTCTTCCTGCCTTTCTTCTTCCTTTCTTGTCTTCCTTCCCTCCCTTTCTTTCTTTCCTTTCTTTCCCTCTCTCAATAAGCAAACAATCTGGGTTCTGACTGGCTGCTCCGCGCTTCCTTCTCCCCCCCCCCACAAGTAAACTGCATGCAAAAATCCCACAACATCTACCAGCAGTGTTTTTGCTCCTAAGTCAGCCTATGTCTGTGTACACGCACACGCACACGGAGGCTTCCAAACCTAACACGCATACACATGAGATGTGGATGTCTGCAACCAGTCATTGCAAAAAAAAGGGGAAAGTGGACATGACTATTTAAAGACCCCACCTCTTTTCTGCACGGGCTTGAGCAGGAGGCTGGACTAGAAGACCTCCAAGGTCCCTTCCAGCTCTATTCTATTCTATATGCAGAAGCTTATTGTAATCATTGCACCCCCTTACTGGAATATCACCCTTTCTACCTGCACACAGCCTTTTCTTTAGGAGCACCCTTGAATATCATATTTCTTGCATCGGACAGGGAACCCCAAGTCCTTTTAGTAGCAATGTGTAATTTCCACTTTCTCAGCCTGGTTACTAACTTATCAACTGCAGTGATTCACTTAGGGACGGTGGTAAGAAAGGTCGCAAAATGGGGCAAAACTCATTAAACAAATGTCTCATTTAACAATACAAATCCAACCCATCCAACTAAAATGGCTTAACAAGAAGGTATTCCTCTCTTTACAGAGATTTGTTGAACACTGCTGGAATACTTTTGTGAATAAAGGAAAATAAACCCCTTTGGTTAATTCTGCAGGTCCTTGTCCTACTTTCCAAGTAAGTGCTTTGTTGGGAGAGAGAGGAGAATATGAATATATGTGCTTGTTCTTACTAAACATTTAGTAAAGAACGTTTAATGAAATATTTTTATGTTTGTTTAATTAAGAGATGAGATATGGGGATAATTATGCTGTATTTAAAAGATGGTAGATTAGCTGCCAAAATTGTTTTTACCTGTTGGGATGAAGGAGAAAGATTTTTTTTCCCTCTTTCTCCTGTCCTTTTCTTTTTTTCCCCTCACATTTTTTTTTCTTTTTCTATTTGTGGTTTTTATTGTTTGCACCGGCTTTTACTCTTTTCATTTTTAATCCTTAATAAAAAATATTTGAAAAACCAGAGAACATTGTAATGAGACAGAGACGGAGACAAAGAGAGAGAATAACCTGCTATAATGAAAGGTTATGACAGCTCAGATTAGATTGCAGGATCCTCTCTATGAGTGTCTATCGTTGTGAGTCCTCTGGCTTTCAGAAGGTGATGTAGTGGGTAGAGATGCCAAGAGAGTGACTTTAAATCAGCTTTCTGCTAACTCGCACCATGCAAAGATTTTGGCCAAGATGCCTCCCTAGGAATAATCTAACTCAGTGGTTCTCAACCTGTGGGTCGCAACCCTTTTGGGGGTCAAACGACGCTTTCACAAGGGCTGCCTAAGATCATTGGAAAACACCTATTTCCGTTGGTCTTAGGAACCGAGACACCGCTGCTCTATCTGGCCGCCGCCGTCCTCCTCCTCCACCGGCTCCTCCGCCTCCAGGGCGCCCTTCTCTTCCAACAGCGCCCTTCTGCTCCTACCACCGCAGCTCCATTGCACGCACGCCCGATGCTGCCCCGGGCCGGCTCAGCAGCATGGGTGGCTGGGCCAAGCCGGGTCTGGGCCGTTGCTGGCGCTGCCGCTGGGCTGCTCTGCCGCTGCTACCATCGCTGCTGGCTGAGCTACAGCGCCGAGCCAGTCCCCACACCTGGTTGCCCGGTCACATTCCGCCCCCGACCTCCCTCTGCGCCATGCCAGAGCCTCCCCCGCACCTCCCGGCCCACTTCCCTCACCATCGGAGTCTGCCTTGGTCCTCTGGCACCCGGTGCAGCCCTGGGGATGGTGGGCAGGAGCGGCTCTTCCCGGCTCACTGGGCTCCGGGCCTTGGAAGCAACCAGGCGGTGGGCAAGAGGGCGAGGCAGTGGCGATGTCCGCATGTGCGTTGGAGGGGAAGAAGCGGCACCTTCTGAGCCGGAGCGGTGCTCGGGCCACACACCCCTCACATGCGACAAGTCAGGTAAGGGGCGTGGCAGTGAAGGGCTGCACGGCGTATAAAGAGGCTCTTGCGACCCAGCCGCTACAATGGTGCTCAGAAGGTTGGAGGGGCAGGCAGGTCCCGGGGGGGGTGGCTGGGAGAGGGCAAGGGGTGCCGGGATGAGGATGAGGGGCTCCAAGTTGGCAGGCGTGAGGGCGGCCGGCGGCTCCAAGACGCGCGGATCCACTTGCCTCTGTGCTGTGCCTGGAGTCATCACACTTTGCTTAACTACCCCTACTCCTGCGGTTCCTGATGCAGCTGTTAAACGAATGTGTGAGTCATTAAACACTGGCTACCTCACTGTTGGGGAAAACTCTTGGTAGTCCTTGATTTACAACTGTAATTTAGCTTGAAATTACAGTCATAAATCAGGGTCATTAATGAGTCATCACACAATGTGCCCAATTTTATAACCTATTTTGTGGCAGCAGAGAAGGAAGTGCACGAGGCAAACATTGATGAGTTTAGAGAAGGCTTGAATTTCATTTCTGATTCCCCATTGGGAGTGTAGGTGAGAGATTGGTTACTTGAATTCTGACCTGATTCTTTTTAGTCAACCCATTTTAGGATTAGACCTGTAGGTGCAGAGAAAAAAATGGAAATTGTTAGCTTGATAAAAGCTAATGACCTGTTTCTAATTATCAGCAGATGTTTCTGGATATTTCCTTTTATAGAACTTGTGGAATTCCTCAAATAGCGTTTTGTGTGCTTTTTCTATATTGATTATGGAAATCCAACATATGGAGTTTCAGCCTTGTTTGTTGTGCTCCAGATTTTGATCCCCACATTTTCCCAGCCAGCATGCCAGTAGTCTTCAAGTTAAAACTGTAATGGGGCCTGCCAGTTACAGTTGCACGTTGCAAAAGCCATGAAGTGAGACTGGTTTGGCTAATTACCTCCACTCTCCGTGATGCAGCCATTAAACAGATGTGTGAGTTGCTACGTGGAATACTAGCACCCCGACTGTTGGGGAAAGGTCTTGGAGGCCTAATGCAGGCTCAGACCTGCCCCCCACAGGCATCCCTAGGCCTCCCCCACCCCTGAGACACCCTGTGCTCTGCTTCCCAACCCTTGGTTCCCCTGGGAAATTTCCTCCCTTATAGGGACCCACCAAACTTTTCTCCTGTCCCATGGTCCCCACAGGTTTTTCCCCCATGGTCTCCCTGACCTCTCCCCACAGTATTTGGGGGGCTGCCACAAGGAAGGTGGGATAAAATTCTCCAAAACATCAGAGGGCAGGACAAGAAACAGTGGTTGGAAACTGATCAGAGAGAGAAGAACCTGGAATTAAGGAGAAACTTCCTACAAATGCAGACAATTAACCAGAGTGTTATGTGCTCCTGGCTACTTTCCTTCATGACCAGAAGCAAACTCACCTGAGCAATAACCAGCCAAGGCACAGTGAAGGCCTTTTATTTCATTTATTGCAATAAGCGAGGAGAGAAGCTATCAAAGTTTGGTTCTCTCCAGAGTTCCAACCCCAAATATTCCTTCTTTATACAACCCTGTCCTGGATGCCACATCCCTCCTCATTCCCCATTGTACTTTCTTTGGTAGTCTTGTTTGTCTTCAGAAATCATGGGTGCTCCATCACTGGAGGTTTTTAAGAAGAGATTAGACCAGGGGTCAGCAACTTGTTCCTGAGCCGCATGCGGCTCTTTCATCCCTCCACTGTGGCTCCCAATCCTCTGCCACCTAAAAAAAAAAGTTCAATCAATCAGTTACAACTTCTCACAGAAAAAAAAGATCTTGCATAATTGGAATTGATTGATTGAACCTTTTTTTAATCCCACAAACAAAGTTTGCAGGCAGGTTAACAAGCAGAGCACAGGATGTCTCAGGCGTGGGGGAGGCCTAGGGATGCCTGTGGGGGCAGGTCTGAGCCTGCATTAGGCCTTCAAGACCTTCTGCCCACAACAGCAGAGGAAATGATGGAGGACCACGTTGGAGCTGGAAAGGTGCTGGTAGGGCCCAGTCAGGGGCGCAAGGGGGTTTTCTGCCAAGCATCATGTACGGAGCTGGGGAAACGGGCCGAGGGGGAGCTGCCAATTCTGCTGCTATGAGGCTTGTCAGATTCCCCCCTGTGCCATGATCCCCCCCCCAGCCAACCACCATCACCTAACCTACCCCTCACCTGGCCAGCCAGCTGGCACAAAGCCTCACCGCTCTTTTCCTACTCGTTCTCCTCCCCATTCTGTTCCATCCGAGTTGAAGGAAGCGGAGGCACAGCAGCGGGATTCCTCTCAATAAGGCAGGCGCACACGAGCGAGCAGCACACCCGCTTCTTATTATTTGAGAGCAATCCCTCTGCTGCGCCTCCGCTTTCTTCAACTTGGATGGAGCCGAGGAGCCGCTGGGGGCCTCTTGAGTGGGAAGGACAAGCTTTGCTGCTGGGCAGTGCCTGGGCTATGCGCTGCCGCTGCCTCCCAAACGCCATCTTTGCTGCTGGGGAAAGCTGCAGTGGCAGAGCGCTCCGCACAGGGGAGGTAAGAAGAAAATGCAGTGGCAGCAGGGCGCTCTGCATGGGGGAGGTAGGAGAGAAAAGTAGCAGCAGGCCATGCTCCCCGTGGGGGAGGTAGGGAAAAGCAGCAGCAGCAGGGCACTCTGCGTGGGAGAGGTAGGAGGGAAAAGCGGTAGCAGCAGGATACTCTGCACAGGAGAGGTAGGAGGGAAAAACAGCGGGACACGCTCCATGTGGACGAGGTAGGGAAAAGCGGTGGCAGCATGGCGCTCTGCGTGTGGGAGATAGAGCAAAGTGGCGGCAGCAGGGTGCTCTGCACAGGGAGATAGAGTAAAGTGGCAGCAGGGCACGCTCCGCATGGGGGAGGTAGAGAAAAGCGGCGGCAGTAGGGCACTCCGCATGGGGGAATAGGAGGGAAAAGCGACGGCAGGGCACGCTTCGTACGGGGAGGTAAGAGCTGTCCAGTCTCCTCTTAAAAACTTCCACTGATGGAGCGCTCACAACTTTTAGAACAGACATGTTAAACACAAAAGCCCGGGGGCCGGATGCGGCCCACAAAGTGATTTCATGTGGCCCGCGAAGCCATCCTGGAAACAGTGAGGGAACGGCCCCCTCTGCCTTGGCCCTGGCCGGCCGGGAGACAATGTACAATTTTGTGGTGGCCATCTATGCTGAAATGCATTCAGTCTTAGCTCCAGGCTCCAGCTGAGCCCTGAAGAAGCACCAATCAGCTGGAAAGCAGCACTGATCCTGGCACTTCTGCTGAGCCCAGAAGACGCGCCGATCAGCTGGAATGTCGCAGCATCTCCAGGGTCTTGTGATTTACATTCAGATGCTTAGCAACTGATTCATATTTATGACGGTCACAGGGTCACAGAGTCCCAGATGACCAAAACCTGCTGCAACCACCCAGCAGACAAAGGGAATAAAAACCAAACACCCCCCACCCCACCCGCCAATACTCAACAGAAATGCTCACAACCATGAAAACCCTGGACAGGAGGAAGAGCGCCATTGTAACTTTGAACAGTCACTAAGCGAACTGTTGTAAATCGAGGACTACCTGTACTTCATCACTTTTTCCCTTTTTTTGGTCATCAAGTTTTTGACACCTTGCTAGGTGACTGGTGGTACTTGGATACTGCCATATCCTAAAAGTGGTACAATGGGTGAAAAGGTTGAAAAGCCCTGTTGTAGTCCAATCCCCTGCTCAAGCAATCAGAATATACCATTTTAGGCAGGTGGCTGTCTCTTCTTTTTTTAAAACCCTCCAGTGATGGAAGCATCTGTAATTTCTGAAAGGAAGCTGTTCCACTGGTTCATTGTCCTCACATTAGAAAGTTTCTCCTTAATTCCAAGTTCCTTCTCTTCTTGATTATTTTCCTTTCTGCCAATATAATTATACGTTCCCCAAGGATAAAATGAAATTAATCACAGGAGACATAGGACGCCACAATGAAGCTCTACATCACAATTCCCACCTTATTGAGGGAAATGCATGCAACCTCCTTTCCTAACTGCTACCAACAGTTGCAGTCATTTTCAGAGATTTAAAATGGAGAGGGATCCTGACAGTCAAGGGGAGGAGGCCCCAAGGGACAGTTTCTCCTTCTTGTTTGATTGGCAGCAACACATTTAATTGTTTAGTGCTGAAGGAGATTTCAAGTAGCTGTTATGTATTTTCATCTTTGTACCTGTTGGCACCTCTATTTGATTACCAATTGACTCTGCAGTGAAACTCCCTACTGTGTGTAGCTTGTAGTGTCACAAAGACAAGCTTTGGGAGAAGCACCCGACCCTCAGGATTTCTGTTAGCAGTTTGCTCAGAAACTGTACTGTTGCAAAATATGACTCTAAAGCAAAAATAAGAACAAGAGGAAAAAATGGAATAGTTCCTTTACCAATGTAGTAGGGACGGAGGTCCGGCCTGATGCATGGCGTGAGGGGGAGAAGAGAGGAGAAAAGGAAAGGGAGACAGGGAGAGCAGCGGAGAAGGAAGCAAAGCAAGCAGAGGCCTGAGGAGAGAGGAGGGGTTTATCAGCCTGCCCTGCCCCCACCTGCTGGGTGGGGCTGCATGTGAGGAGGGAGAGGCCTGAGGAAGAGGAAGAGAGAAGGGGAGGAAAAAATGGGAAGTTGATCCAGAGAGAGAGCGCGAAGCTCAGTAAACGAGCCAGGCTTCCCGACCTCCCACCCTAGGGGAGTTGAAATGGAGAAGAAAGGGAGAAGAGCAGCTCCACAGAAGGACAGGGGAGGTGAACTGACCTGGACGAGGGACAACAATAGGCTGAAGGCCAGGAGGAAGCACAGAGCAAGAGACTCTGAGAAATTCGACCAGCAATTGAGGGCGGGAAGACACCAAATTGGCAAGTGAAAAGGGACAAAGGGATCTGGACTCTTGCGGCCCTTTTGAGGGTAGCACTTCACAAAGAAATCAAAAAGACCCATTAAAGAAGCAATCTTGAATAGAATAGAGCTGGAAGGGACCTTGGAAGTTTTCTAGTCCAGCCCCTTGCTCAAGCAGGACAACCTATACCATTTCAGATAAGTCACTGTCTAGTGTCTTCTTAAAGGCCTCCAGTGATGGAGCACCCATGATTTCTGAAGGCAAGCTGTTCCTCTTGATAGAAGTGAATGAAAGGTCTTCAAAATTTAATATTGAAAGAAAAATTTAAAATAGAATCTGCTGTACAATGGAAACGGACTGAAATAGACAAACAAGCTTAGCAAAGAAACTACAATGGGGAACGAGGAGGGATGTAGCGGCCAGGACAGGGTTGTATAAACAAGGAATATTTTGGGTTGGAAAATTGGACAGAACCATAGCTAAGTCTTGCAGTATTTTGTTTGTATATAGTTGTTTACATTTCCCTTCTTTTATCTCTACCATCTCTAAATCAGTTTCCTGTTTCGTCTTCTGATTTCTGGATTATGTTCATACTTTGTATTCCTTATCTGGGAATTTCTAGTTGTAGATTTAATTTGAGATTTGCTCATTTATATTGTCTAAATTGATTTTAGTCTCATCATTTCTTTTTATGTGCTCTTTGCATTCAACAATTGTTTGGTGAATTAGTTGTAGCATAGAATATATTTCTTTCTGAAAGCTGTTTATTTTTTCTTGAGGCGTCATTCCTAAAGATCCTCTAGTATCACCAGTATCTGTATCTAGTATCACATTCAGTCTCCTGAATGTGGGAAAAGTTTCAGTCGTAATTCCGATCTGGTGATCCACCAGAGGATTCACAAAGGAGAGAAACCCTTTGAATGTCCTGAATGTGGGAAACATTTCAGTCTCAATTCCAACCTGGTTAAACACCAGAGGACTCACACAGGAGAGAAACCGTATGAGTGTCCACTTTGTGGGAAAGGTTTTGTTGCAAATTCCAACCTAGTAAAGCACCAGAGAACCCATACCGGAGAGAAACTATACGAGTGTCCAGTTTGTGGGAAAAGTCTCAGTTGTCATTCTAACCTGGACTCACACAGGAGAGAAACCCTTTGAATGTGCTGAATGTGGGAAACGGTTCACTAAGAATTCCCAACTGTTGATACACCAGAGGACTCACACAGGAGAGAAACTCTTTGAATGTGCTGAATGTGGGAAAAGGTTCACTCAGAATTCCCAACTGGTGATACATCAGAGGACTCACACAGGAGAGAAACTGTTTAAGTGTCCTGGATGTGGGAAAACTTTCATTGCAAATTCCAACCTTGTGAAACACAAGAAAACTCACAAAGATGAGAAACCCTTTGAATGCCCTGAATGTGGGAAAAGTTTCTGGAAGGACACTGACCTGGTAAATAACAAAGTACTCACACAGGAGAGAAACCGTGTGAGTGTCCACTTTCCGGGGAAGGTTTCATTGTAAATTCACACCTGGTGAAACACCAGAGAACTTAACATATGAGAGAAACCCTTTGAATGTCCTGATTGTGGGAAAAGGTTCACTCAGAATTCCCAACTGGTGATACACCAGTTGATTCCTAGTTCAGGAGAACAGCTGACAATAAAGGAAGATATTTTGGCCTACTTATCACACTGACCTTGGATTATAAATGCCTACTAAGCATGGACTTTTAACTTCAAGAGCTAGTGGGAGAGAAAGAAAAAAAAAATCAGTCAGAGTTCGCCCTTCTGGGGGCCCTAAAAAGGGCCATAATTATCTTTAATGCCATAATACTATGGCATTAAAGATAAAATTGGAAATATTTAATTAAAAATTAAAATTAGGTAAAATTTAATAACAGGACATTGATTTTTTATCGAGGTTTATTAAGATATGTATAAACAAAAATGTATTTATAAATGCGATAATAGTTTATATTGAATTTTGATAGAACTAGGAATTTATTAGCTTAAATATGAAACAGTAAATGTTAAGAGAAACAGAGAAGAAATTTTTGATGATGTAACCTGAGATATCTCACCTACTAAAGATTGTACTATTGAATTATTGTTTAACCCAATTATCACATTGCCTTCTAAATACTTATATGTAAAACTGGAAAACCAATAAAATATTTAAAAAAAAAAAAAAACAATTCCAACCTGATGATACACCAGAGAACTCACAAAAGAGAAAAACCATTCAGGAATGTGGGGAAAGTTTCAGTCAAAATTCCCGCCTGGTGATACACCAGAGAACTTACACAGGAGAGAAACCGCATGGGTGTCCAGAATGTAGGAAACGTTTCAGTCAGAATTCCCACCTGGTGATACACCAGAGGACGCATACATGAGAGAAATCGTAAAAGTATCCAGATATTTCTGTTTGCAGGAGTTGTGAAATTCCTCGGCTACTGTACAGTTAGTTCTCGGGATACAACTTTAATGGGCCTACTAATTATGGATTGGAGCCTGCTTTGTGTCATGCCTCCGTGGGAGCCTGAATCTGGACTCTATGGAGGCCGAGGGAGAGGTGTCTGTGGCTTCAGAGGAATGTGGGGAAGAGCAGGCCGAGGCAGGCCAGGGTCTTTCAGGATTGGGACAGGAGGAACATGAGAGTTCAGGCCATGAGCAAGGCCACTCCTGATCCGAGAACACGGAGAGTGGAGAGGAGGGAACAATACAGGGAGGCTCAACTACTTAGGAGGAAAGTGCCCCGTCCCTCTCCACATGGCACACCTGGAGGCTGAGACTTAAGGAGACGCTGTGGGGAGAGGTATTTGTCGGGAACAAACACTGATTCATTGGAGTTTTGTGTGCTGTTGC
Source organism: Crotalus tigris (assembly GCF_016545835.1). Classification (NCBI taxonomy): domain Eukaryota; kingdom Metazoa; phylum Chordata; class Lepidosauria; order Squamata; family Viperidae; genus Crotalus; species Crotalus tigris. Next base: position 396,058 of record NW_024097874.1, on the reverse strand, counting down.
TAATCTTGAAAACTCTTTGATCTCTTGTTCTGTGTTGTGATTTCTGCTAAGAAACCCTGAAACTCTGACCATTGGACTGACTGACAACAGTGATTGGGTGTTCAAAGACCTCAGATTGTATTTTGACTTCTATTTTGAAACTGCTCAGGCAAGCTTGTATTTCCACAGACTTGTTAGATTTTGGACGTGTGTTTCATTCCTTGTTATCTACGTGACCTTGAGTAAATACTTTTCTAATCAGACTGTATGTGAAACTACTTGCAGCCAGAGGCAGCTGAAGGTGTGTGCCTCTTCTTTTGTTCTGGAGCTTGTCAGAAACATGGGAGCATTTGGGGAAAATTTGGAGCAATTAAAGGACAGTTTGAATTGCCAGCTGACCAAACTGCCTCTGTGCTCACTTTGCTTAACTACCCTGCATCAGGAACAGCTACTCCTGCTGTTCCTGATGCAGCCGTTAAATGAATGTGTAAGTCATTAAACAACACTGGCTACCTCACTGTTGGGAAAAACTCTTGTTACTCCTCGATTTAGCTTAAAATTACAGTCGTAAATCAGGGTCACGAATGGGTCATCACACAATGTGATCTATTTTATAACCTATTTTGTGGCAGCACAGAAGGAAGTGCACATGAGGCAAACATTGATGAGTTTAGAGAAGGCTCGAATTTCATTTCTGATTTCCCATTGGAAGTGTAGGTGAGAGATTGGCTACTTGAATTCTGGCCCGATTCTTTTTAGTCAACACATCTTAGGATTAGGCCTGTAGGTGTGGAGAAAAAAAAAGTCCTGCTTTAGCAATTGGCCACCAGCAGCCCTGTTTCCCTTTTGCCATTCCCTGGTGGTCTCCCATCCTACCAGGTTTCCTCGCATGGAGAGGCTTCAGTTGTTGGACTAAAATGCCGCATGGAGAGCGTGTGTTTACATGATGGCACTCTTTCAAAATTGGAGGGGCTGTCACATAGAAGAGGGGATTGGCCTGTGCGCCAAAGTGTCGTAGAGCAGAACAAGAAGTAACAGATAGAGACTACAATTAGGAGAAAGTTCCTGTCAGTGAGAACAATTAATGAAACAGCTTGCCTCCAGATGTTGTGGGTGTTTCATCACTGGAGGTTTTTAAGAAGAGATTGGACAGCCATTTGTCAAGAAAAATATAGCTTTCCTACCTAAGCAGGGGATTGGACTAGAAAACCTCCGAGGTCCCTTTCAACTCTCATTATTCTCTTATGGACCTGCTGTTTTCTTGGCACCAATATCAGATTGAAACTGCCACTATTTTTTCATGGATTTTTATTTTTTTACTTCTATTTATAGCTAACAAGCACGGATTTCCTATTGGTTCCCCATATTGTATTAACGAGGTTCAACTGTGCTTAAGCCAGCACTTCTGAAGGAATAGCTATGGAAGACCTTTCAGGATGTTCAGTTGCATAAGTTGTCCTCATTTGCCACTTCTTCACTTGGCCTATGATTATGAAAACGCAGGAAAAGAGAGTTGCATCAATTTGGATGCTGCCAACTGTTGCATGTTTATGGTGGCTGCAGTATCCCACATTCATGATCCTCATCTGTGACCTTCCCAGCTAGCTTCTTATAAGCAAAACCAATGGGTATACCGGCAGGAAATCATGTGAAATTACCTTTAACAACCCATGGTGATTTTCTGAACAAGTCCAGAGGAACAGATGTAAGTTGACACTATCATGTAAACATCACGCTTAATGATTGGGCCACTTAATGACACAGATGCCAGTTCCAATTGCAGTCATTAAGGGAGGACTACTTCAATTGGGATGTCAGCAGAGGGATTGTGGAGAGTAGTTTTTGCTCTTATTTGTAGCCCAGGACTCCCATGTGCAAATCTTGCAGAGGTTTTAGGTATCATTTCATCAGTTAAAGCCCCCACACCTCTAGAAACTAGCTCAGAAGATTTGACAGTAATCTTTTTTTCTTTTTCAGACTGAAAACATGAATTTTCTACATAGATATAGGCATGTGTATTTATATTACTATTTCCATATATCTGCAATTGTATAATCTATACCCCAGACTTCCAGTTATATTTTATGATAACCCATAGCAGCGCTTACAGTTTATGGTTTATGCAAGTCAAGGGAATTTCATGATTTAAGGGATATTTTAATCTCTGGAATGTCCGATAAATCATAATTAATGTAAGAAGTTAGTATTGTGGCATGTTTGCTTTTTAAATGTATATTTTTTTCCTTTTTTCATATCTGCAAGCATTGTACAAACAATTAAAGTTACACTTTTCTTTGAATCTTACAGACAAAGAGGATGGCAATAAGAGCACTCTGGAGAAGTGAGAATAATTTTTGAAAAGGAAAGCAAATCAAGCCAGAAATCAAAATATTTTCCATTTCCTTCAGAAAATTACACAATTCTCCCATCCCAGCAGGCGAAAGGCAAGAGAAAATCAAGAAGAGATTTCAAGCTGGAAATAGTAGAGTATGCGGAACAGAAGAACACGGTACATGACAAGATGAAGGGGATCATTTTTCTGTTCAGAAAAAGAGGGTAATATCTGAAAGTCAGTGGGGAAGAAAAGGTCAGTTGGATACTCAAATAGGGCAGACAGTAATGCAGAACTCCCAATGGGATGAAAAAAACAGTAGGTGAAATCAAAGCCCCACTAAACAAGGGACCACACACATTTTTGACTTCTTCCAGCATATCAGTGGTGAAAAAGGTCCACAGATGTCAATATTGTGGTATAAAGCACAGTTTGCAAAAACATAGGTGATTACGTACAAGAGGACCCAAACTGGAAAAAAGGCATACAAATGCTACTAATGTAACAAAATCTTTGGTTAGAATATCTCCCTTGTGGTTCGTAACAGGACCCACACAGGACAGATGCCCTATAAGTGCTCCCAATGTAGTAAATGCTTTACCAAGCAAAGTAATTCACACAGGAGAGAAACCATAGGAGTGTCCAGTTTGTGAGAAAAGTTTCGCTGTAAATTACTACCTGGTGAACTACCAGATGTCTCACACCGGAGAGAAACCCTTTGAATGTCGTGAGTGTGGGAAAGGTTTCAGTTGCAGTTCCAAACTGGTGAGACATCAGAGGACTCACACAGGAGAGAAACCCTTTGAATGTCTGGATTGTGGGAAATATTTCAGCCACAATCCTAGTCTGATGGTACACCAGAGGATGCACAAAGGATTGAAACCCTTTGAATGTTCTGATTGTGGGAAATCTTTCATAAACAATTCCATCTTGGTGATACATCAGAGGACTCACACAGGAGAGAAACCATATGAGTGTCCTGATTGTGGGAACCATTTCAGTCAGAATTCCAGTCTGGTGAAACATCAGAGGGCTCACAAAGGAGAAAAACCCTTTGAATGTTTGGATTGTGGGAAAAGTTTCATTGCAAATTCCCACCTGGTGAACCACCAGAGGACTCACAAAGGAGAGAAACCCTTTGAATGTTCAGATTGTAGGAAATCTTTCATACACAATTCAAGCCTGGTGGTGCATCAGAGGACTCACACAGGAGAGAAACCATATGAGTGTCCAATTTGTGGGAAATCTTTCAGACACAATTCCAGCCTGGTGATACACCAGAGGACTCACACAGGAGAGAAACCCTTTGAATGTTTGGATTGTGGGAAATGTTTCATTGCAAATTCCCACCTGGTGAACCACCAGAGGACTCACAAAGGAGAGAAACCCTTTGAATGTTCGGATTGTGGGAAATCTTTCATACACAATTCCAGCCTGGTGGTGCATCAGAGGACTCACACAGGAGAGAAACCATATGAGTGTCCAATTTGTGCGAAAAGTTTCAGTCAAAATTTCACCTTGGTGAACCACCAGAGGACTCACACAGGAGAGAAACCTTTTGAATGTCCTGAATGTGGGAAACGGTTCACTAAGAATTCCCAACTGGTGATACACCAGAGGACTCACACGGGAGAGAAACCCTTTGAATGTCCTAAATGTGGGAAAAGTTTCAGTCATAATTTCTGTCTAGTGATACACCAGAGGACTCACACAGGAGAGAAACCGTATGAGTGTCCCCTTTGTGGGAAAGGTTTCGTTGCAAATTCCGACCTAGTAAACCACCAGAGGACTCACACAGGAGAAAAACCGTATGAGTGTCCACTTTGTGGGAAAAGTTTCATTGTAAATTCCAACCTGGTGAGACACCAGAGGATTCACACAGGAGAAAAACCATATGAGTGTCCAGTTTGTGGGAAAAGTTTCAGTTCCCGTTCTAACCTGGTGATACACCAAAGGACTCACACAGGAGAAAAACCCTTTGAATGTCCTGAATGTGAGAAAAGGTTCACTCAGAATTCCCAACTGGTGATACACCAGAGGACTCACACAGGAGAGAAACCGTATGAGTGTCCAGTTTGTGGGAAAAGTTTCACTTCCCATTCTAACCTGGTGATACACCAAAGGACTCACACAGGAGAAAAACCCTTTGAATGTCCTGAATGTGGGAAAAGGTTCACTCAGAATTCCCAACTGGTGATACACCAGAGGACTCACACAGGAGAGAAACCGTTTAAATTTCCTGGATGTGGGAAAACTTTCATTGCAAATTCCAACCTACTGAAACACAAGAGAACTCACACAGACGAGAAACCCTTTGATGCCCTGAATGTGGGAAAAGTTTCTGGAAGAACACTGACCTGGTAAACAACCAAAGGACTCACACAGGAGTGAAACCATATGAGTGTCCACTTTTTGGGGAAAGTTTCATTGTAAATTCCCACCTGGTGATACATCGGAGGAATCTCACAGGAGAGAAATCTTAGTAATATTCTTATTGACGGAAAGGTTTCATATCAAATTCACACCTGGTGAAACACCAGAGGACTTACACATGAGAAAAACCCTTTGAATGTCCTGAATGTGGGAAAAGGTTCACTCAGAATTCCCAACTGGTGATACACCAGTTGATTCCTAGTTCAGGAGAACAGCTGACAATAAAGGAAGATATTTTGGCCTACTTATCACACTGACCTTGGATTATAAATGCCTACTAAGCGTGGACTTTTAACTTCAAGAGCTAGTGGGAGAGAAAGAAAAATTTCACCTTGGACTATGTCTGGCTGGGAGAGACTTTTGAGCTGCTTTCAGAGAGATTGAACATATTGAACATGTGGATTACAAACTTGCCTGATTGACAATTTTTGGATACTTAAGACAAAGGATTACTATAAAATATTGCTTTCAGGATTGAACCTACACTTTGGAATTTATTGGATGATAAAGGGTACATATAAAGACCAGAACACTAGAGGAAACTTCGATCTACTCTTACGGATACTGGTGATACTAGAGGATCTCTAGGAATGATGCCTCAAGAAAAAATAAACAGCTTTCAGAAAGAAATATATTCTATGCTACAACTAATTCACCAAACAATTGTTGAATGCAAAGAGCACATAAAAAGAAATGATGAGACTAAAATCAATTTAGACAATATAAATGAGCAAATCTCCAAATTAAATTTACAACTAGAAATTCCCAGATAACGAATACAAAGTAGGAACATAATTCAGAAATCAGAAGACGAAACAGGAAACTGATTTTGAGATGGGAGAGATAAAAGAAGGGAAATGTAAACAACTATATACAAACAAAATACTGCAAGACATAGCTATAACAATGAAAACGTAAAATACCTTTTACCCCTTAGGTCTTCAAAATATATTGATGGCAAGGAAGATCATCTTAAAAATGGAATATAGAGCTGCTAGGGGAAATGTCACAAGTTCAGAGGCAGGGAATGAAAAGAGAAATGGAGAATGGAACTGGGAGTTGTTAGGAGTCAAAACAACGTGATACCATATAATCAATGACAATGTCGTGCAAATGCCTTAGACAGAGATGGGACAAGCATTTTTTTCAGCTTCCTATCTGGAGATGCCAGTCAAAGCCGTCTTTACAGTAGCGGCATCTGTGGTTGAGCTTAAAAGATTTAAAACCATCAAGTACTGCATTGCTACAAAGAATAGAAGAAGAGAAGCACAGAGGAATTTCCTCTTCCGGATCACTCATGGAAAGAAGATGGTATACAGAGTGGCTTTTGTGCTCTTCCCAGGGTTGAAGCATCAGCTGAAAGGTGAGTTGAGGGCAGGTTGAAGCAGATGCTGGGAGCAAGTAGGTCTGTTTGGCTTCCTCCACAACAGAGAAGTCACCAGAATATAGACTATAGAATAACAGTTGGAAGGGTCCTTAGAGGTCATCTATTCTAACCCCCTGCTTGAGCAGACCTTATACCACTTCACACAAATGGCTGTTCAATCTCTTTTTTAAAAAAAAAGTTTTTATTTTCCATTTTTCATTACACTCATACAAAATACTTCAGATAAAGAGTAAAATAAATTTATACACACAACTTTCGGTATTGCTCACTCAGTTCCCCCCAAACTGCATCCTCCCTCTGACTTCCTCCCTTACTTCCCTCTTCCTCCCTTTTCTTCCTCACCAACATTATCCTGGAACATATATATTCAACTTAATTTGTTCTTCATATGTTTTAGCCTCCAGCCCCCAAATATGTTTGTTGATCTCTCATTTCTGTGTGTAAATATTAAGACCAATTCCTTTCTCTGCCATTTGGATAACATAGTTGTCAGGTTCGTCAGGAACCTTTAAGAAAAGATTGGAGAACATTTTTTTCTGGAATGATAAGGTCTCCTGTTCAAGCAGGGGGTTGGACTAGAAGATCTCTCTAAGGTCCCTTTCAACTCTGTTGTTCGGATATGGACCTGCTAGGTGTTTTTTGGCAAAATTATCAGACTGATCTGCCACTGTCTCTTCTGAAATTTTTGATTTTTTACTTTCATGTCTAGCCAACAAGCAGTGTATTTCCTATTGATGCCCCATCCATGTATTAACCAGGTTCAACTAAAAAATACCTACCAAGGACTTTTGGGGATGTTCAGTTTGTATAGGCAGTCCTCGCTTTCCATTTATTTCATGAGCCTTCAAAGTTACAATGACACTGTGAAAGCAGACGTACACTTTGTCCACAAATTTGTGGTCACTGTAGCACTTGTTCTGTGACCACATGTATGCACTTCCTTTGGTTAAGGTGCAAGAAAAGGAGTTGCACAAATTCGGGTACTGCCAACCGGTGTGCATGTTTAGGATGGTTGCAGCATCCCACAACTTGATCCCCATTTTCCAGCTTGCTTCTGATAAAAAAAATCACGGGAGATGCCGGCAGGAAACTGCAAGTCACAGTCATATGAAATTGCATTTCACAACCCACAATGACTTGCTTAAAAACTGCACAGGAACAGATATAAGTTGGCACTGTCATGTGACATCAGGCTGAATGACTGGGCTGCTAGTGTCACAGATGCCTGTCCCAAATGCACTCAGTAAGTGACGACTACTTCAATTGGGATGTCAGCAGAGGGATAGTGGGCAATATTTTCTGCCCTTACTTGGAGCTGAGGACTTCCATGGGCAAAAAGGTGCTCCAAATCTTGCAGAGGCTTTAGGCATCATTTAATCAGTTAAAGCCCTCACGTCTCTAAAATTACACACACACACACACATCCTTTAAAATACTAAAAATGCGAATCCTGGGCATCATATTAGACAATATATATATATACATTGTCAATGTTGCTAACATCGGATGTTCTTGCTTGACAATATATGAAGATGCAAACATTTTCTATTTAACCTGTGTATTACTTTTAGAGTTAAAATTAGATGGTGCTGGAGGGGAGGGGGAAGAATGTGTTTGGAGACTAGTTAGCCATAACAATATCTCAATAGAGTATTCTTCAAGGTTGGTTGTAATAAGAGGAGATAACGAGAGGGAAAGTTCACACTTCAAACTAATTGGAGAATGTGATTAATGACTGTGAAATGAAGGAGTGAGTTATGCTTAGATACTGTGTGTTTGGGGGAGGAGAATTCAGATTTTGGCTTCTCTATGTACGTGCCGAAGCTATGTTGCAATTAAAGATTTTTTAAGGTAAACAATGCCTCAAAGTTCTTTGAAAAGCTTCTTTCGGAACCATGACATATACATATAGTAACGTGTACCCAGATACATCCAAAGCGGGCAAAGAGAGTTGACAATAAGTAAGGCGATGATCCCCGAGCTTACGAGTATACAGATGCGAGTCTATTAGAAGCAATATGGTCAACTGGGGCGGGTAGACCAGTAATGCGTTCTATGAGCAGAGCGCGCAAACTGCCAGTCTTATAAGCAGGCTTTCGAATGTCCGGCTTTCTACTCTGACGACATCGGTAGTTAGCCGACGAAAGCTAAGTTTATCAAACAGTTGTTAGTTTATTAGACAGTTGTTTTTATATTTATTCCGGTGTTCGACTTTTTCTCAACATGAATGTACCCGGGATTCACATTTTTAGTATAATTAGAGACAATATATTTTTAAGAATATTAAAAACAAAATGGTGATTCCTGGGTAGATTCATGTTAAATAATAAAATATACGAACACCAGGAAGTTATAAAACTATAAAAAGTTTTAATAGAATAAAACCAAGCTTTTGCTGGCTTCTGCCAGCATCATCAGGGTAGCGTCCAGTCGATGGGAGAAGCTATTTATAAATATGGCGCTCTTTGTGCCCCGCTTCTTGACCTTGTCATAGGTCCCAGCCAATCCACCTGCATTTTGATCGTAGTTTCTGTATTGCAAGCTGTAATTTCCTCACTTCCCTTGCTTGTGCCGATACCACAGCTCTTCCTCCCTTCTTCGTATAACTGTAAGTCGGGGGGGCCCTTTAATTCTACGTAGTTAAATGTGCAGTCTGTGTTTATGTTGTTTATTCCCCTCATCCTCCCTCTTAGTATTCCCTATTTTCCTTCTCCTCCCCCTATCTGCCTACGATCCTCCTTCACAACTATATCCTCATTGTTCGTCTCTGTAGCCCAGGATTCCATTGTGTTCGTATCATCCTGTTTCCCGATCTTTCGTATCGCTCTGTTAACTCCCCTTTCTATTTTCTCTTCAACAGGGGTAATTTTAACATCCTCCCTGGAATTCGTGGCACCCACAAGTTGGTTGTTAACCCCTTCTCCCGAGGGGGCTGTCCCCTCACTGCTGTTTATACATACAATTATACATTTATAATTACTTGGGGGTGTGCAACCCTCCTTAAAGGGAGAGAGGCAGGGTCTTTGTGATCATGATTTGCATCTCCTTGTACATTCCTACGGTTCCTCTCAAATGTCTGTGGGAGCATGTGGAGCCTCTAAGATTATAACAAACAGCCTCCCCATCTTCCCGTAGTTCTCCTGCATTCCCAAGGCGAGAGCAGCTCAATAGGGAAATGTCGTGGATGGAGTTAATTGCAGAGTCGCCGGTGGAGTTACACGTGACATTCCAATCATTTAATTCATGGTTGTTTAATAGTCCGGAGTCCGTACAAGATCGCTTCTTTGCCAAACTCCTCACTGTTCCTGGGGAGACCCTCGATTCATCGGCAGTTGGCTCTTGGTTGTCAATATGCTCCTGCGCCCATAGGAGATGGGCATATGTTTCCGCAAGTGGAGAGTTACTCAGCTGCTGATTATTCCCTATCTGGGCATTTCCAAGACTTGTCTCCTCCGTCAACCCTCTTTGCTGAAGGCACGTTGTAATATTACATTGTTTTCCTCCGGAGGGACAGTCACGCATTGCCCATGCTCTTAATGTTACGTGTGACACGTTTGGAGGTCTCCCCCACATAATTGGCAGAGCAACTTTCACAGTTGATCCTGTAAATGACACTGGACTTCTCTATGGTGGGGAGTGGGTCTTTCAATCTCATCACCTTAGATCACAACGTCTGGTTGGGGTTATGTGCCACCCTCATGTCATAGAATGCCAATAACCTAGCCGTGGCTTCTGAGACGTTGCTAATGTAAGGGAGAGTAATGCGGAATCTCTGTGATGTATGTTCTTCTATTTGAGACCTAACAGGGAGGGGGGTCTGGATGGTAGTCCATGGCGCCTGATTAACTTCATGGGGTAACCATTGTGCCTGCACACCTTACAAAGGTGCTTCTTTTCTTCCATCCTAGCCTTAGCAGTGTTGCAGTGGGAGCCTACTCTCTTGAAGAGTGTTCTAATGCAGCTGGCCTTGTGGGCTACTGGATGGTTGCTATCATAGTGCAGAATTCTATCTGTGTGCGTGGATTTGCAGTAGGCCCTGGTCCTCAGGGTTCCGTTAGGTTGGCGATGGACCAGGACATCAAGAAATGCCAACTCACCGTGGTGCTCTTCTTCTTCCGTAAACTGCAAATCCACGCACACCAAGTTAAGTATGCCCACAAAGCCAGCTTTTTGGCTCCTCTTAATGACGACAAATGTATCGTCACGTAGCGAGCCCAGAATTTAGGACAACACTGGGTCATCGCTACGTGCTCCAATTGCTGCAACACTGCTTCCACTACGATGCTGGAGATCGGTGACCCCATGGGAGTGCCTTTAACCTGTTCAAAGGTAGTGCCCTGGAATGTGAATTATGTTTTTAGACATACTTCTGATAGATTTATAAGGTCCTGAGGCCGAAGATGGTCCTGCTGATGACCTGAACCCTTTTTCTCAAGGTCTTTTATCGTCTTGATGGCCAGATCTTGTGGGATAGAGGTGAAGAGGGAGACGACGTCAAAAGACACCATCACCTCATCATCCTCTGTCCTCAGAGACCTGATCCTGTCAAGGAATTCCTCAGCAGATTTAACGGTAGTAGAACTACCTTCAGCCAAATGACTGATGCGATTGCTCAGCCATTTGGCAAGGCCTGAGGTCAGAGTGTCCCTAAATGCCACAATAGGGCGAAGGGGAACACCCTCCTTGTGGACCTTAGGAAGGCCATAGAATCTGGCCATTGCGGTGTCACTAGGGTGCAGCTTTTTAAGAGTGACATCATCTGTATGCATTTTACGTTTGAGGTTGTTAAATTTATTAGTATGGTTTTTAAGGGCTGTCATGGGGTCACCGTCTACCACTCTATAGACTGTAGTATCGTTGAGCAGGCACAATGCTTTACCAATGTATTGCGCCTTGTCCATAATGACAGTAGCCCTCCCTTTATCTGCTGACATTATAAGGATGGTGTCATCCTTTTTGAGCTGGTTTAAAGCCTCCACTTCTTTCTTAGATAAGGATACTCGTGAGTCAGCATTTCTTTATGCTAGACCAATATATCCACTCCATGGCTAGGATTACAAGCCAACGGGCGACGGAGAAATTTCAGCATAGGACTGAGAGACTACGTAATTTGAATGGCTACAACCCCTCAGAAAGACTGGTGTATAATCTGTCTAATAAGACGTTGACTCAGCCCCAACTTGCCCTCCTACAACGAGATGCGGGATGTAATCTCAGGGACGCCCATCCCTTAGACTTCGTTGCAGCTCTAGAACCGGCCATACACCGCATTGGAGTGGGAGAGGAGACTAGAAACAGACAACAGGTCACAGGTTTGGTTATGAATCATAGGGGCCACCAAACCTTATCTAAGAAAGAAGTAGAGGCTTTAAACCAGCTCAAAAAGGATGATACCATCCTTATAATGGATATTAATGGTGTGTATGTGTGTGTGTGTGTGTGTGTGTACATACATACACACAGACATACACATATTTGTAGGTGTGTGTATTTGCATTTCTATCTGTATGCATATATCTACAATTGTATAATCCATCCCCAGCACTTCCAGATATATTTCATAATAACTCTTTGTAGTGCAAAGCAAAAGTCAATATGAGAATTTCATGATTGAATGGATATTTGAACTTGGATCCCTGTAATGTTCAATGAATCATAGTATAAGAAGCTATTCTAGCATTGTGGTAAAATTGTTTTTAATTGTAATGTATAATTTTTCTTTTTTTTCACATCTTCTGAAAGCATTATATAAACAATTGAAGTTACACTTTTCTTTGAATCTTATAGGCAAAGAGGATGGCAATAAGAGCACTCTGGAGAAGTGAGAATAATTTTTGAAAAGGAAAGCAAATCAAGCCAGAAATCATGATATTTTCCATTTCCTTCAAAAAAAATTACACAATTTTTGGATGGCCACATAGGGCAGACAGTGATGCAGGCCTTGCCCAGGGAGGAAAAAAACCTGCTTGAATCAAACTATCACTAAACAAGAGACCAGCTATATTTTTGACCTCCTCAAGAATATCAGTGGTGGAAAAGCTCCATTGAATGTCCTGAATGTGGGAAAGGTTTCAGGGAGAATTCAAACCTGGTAAACCACCAGAAGACTAACACGGGAGAGAAACCGTATGACCGTCTAGTTTGTGTGGGAAGTTTCATTACAAATTCCCACCTGGTAAAACATCAGAGGACTCACACAGCAGAGAAACTGTATGAGTGTTCAGAATGTAGAAAAAGTTTCAGTTACTGCTAATCCTGTGATACATGAGAGGACTCATACAGGGGAGAAACCATATGAGTGTCCAGTCTGTGGGGAAAGTTTCATTTCAAATTTCAACCTGGTGAAACACCGGAGAAAAACCATTTGAATGTCCTCATTGTGGGAAAAGTTTCAAGAAGAATTCTGACCTGGTAAAACACCAGAGGATTCAAATAGGAGAGAAACTATATGAGGGTCCAATTTGTGGGGAAACTTTCATTGCAAAATCTGACCTGGTGAAACACCAGAGGACTCACACAGCAGAGAAACCCTTTAAATGTTGTGATTGTGGGGAAAGTTTCAGTTAAAACTCCAGCCTGGTGATACACCAATTCTATTTTATTTGGAAAAAGAACTTAAATCGGATAAGAACCTAGCCCGGGATCTGAAAAAGATTTTAAATGTTATGGGGGACATCTTATTACTTCTGACAAAAACACTTGCTCAGAGCCCAGATTTGACCTTAGTATTATCTATGAAAGACTTAACTCTGAGAGAGCAGCTGGGAGGTGAAATTGGTTTCTGAGAACAGTAGAGGTGAACATTTATTGACTCTTGTTTAATAAACTACTAACTCAAGAAACAACAGGAGTGGAACAAGTGAATACCAAGACAGAGGCCTTTACAGAACAACAAGAACAGATTATTGAAAATCCAGACAACGAAACAAGAACTCCAAAACTGGAAATGACCTTCTATGCAAATCAGAAGAAATTTGAGGAAAAAAAAGACCAGATCGAATTGAAGACAACTGTATCAGAACAATTACGAGGATCTGGGATACCAGGGCAACAACCTAATGATTATAAATTGGCCAGAACTTTCAGAAAATTGGCAATTAGATGGTCTCCTTTAATTCAAATAATATATACAAGAATGAAGGGAGATCTATCTGATGATTTAAAAGCATTGACATGGAAGCCTGGTTGGCAAAAGAAGAAAGCTAGAATTAGGTTGAAAAGCTGGGCCTTTTTGATTTATTAGACTCTAACCTGTCAGCTAGCGGGCTAAAGGGAGATTTTGAGATAAAGGGAAATTTGATTATTAGATTTAAAATAGTCGGAAAACAGTAAAAAAATAAGGGAATAATTTGCCTAATATTGAAGATTTAGATTTACAAGGGAAATGTAAACTAACTATTAGGAAATAGGTTTGAATTATTGATTAGCCCAGAGAATATAGTTGATGGATCTGAACTAATAAAAGTCACTTTATTATTAAGGTGGTGATGTATTAGGATGGGGATATGAAAATGTTTATGGAATAAAATAAGAATATAGTTAAGTAATAAATATGTGTATTTCAGATATTATAATTATTATGAAGTGAGATAAAGGAAATTTGGGTTACCTGAAAGTTGAATACTATGGCATTAAAGATCAAACTGGAAATATGTAATTAAAAATTAAAAATAGGTAATATTTAATAAAAGGACATTGATTATCGAGATTTATTAAGATATGTATAAACAAAACAAATGTATAAATGCAATAATGAAGTTTATACTGAATTTTGATACAACTAGGAATTTATTAGCTTAAATATGAAATAATGTTAAGGGAAACAGAAGAAATTTTTCATAATGTAACCTGAAATATCTCATCTACTAAAGATTGTTGTTTAATCCAATTACCACATTGCCTTCTAAATACTTATATGTAAAACTGGAAAATCGATAAAAAAAAATTTTTTTTTTAAAAAAAAATTCCAACCTGGTGATACACTACAGAACTCACAAAAGAGAAAAAACATTCAGGAATGTGGGAAAAGTTTCAGTCAAAATTCCAGCCTGGTGATACACCAGAGGGCTCACAAAGGAGAGAAACCGCATGGGTGTCCAGCGTGTCGGAAAAGTTTCAGTTACGTTTCTCTGCTTGTAAAACACCAGAGGATGTATACAGGAGAGAAACCGTAAAAGTATCCAGATTTTGGAAAAGATTTCAGTATTGGGTCTAACCTTATACATTCTGTATCACACAGGGAAGAAACATTTGAAATGTCCAATCTGTGAATAATTCTTCAGGCATAAATCATCTCTTATTGCACACAAGGAAGTGCACATGAAGCAAACATTGATGAGTTTAGAGACATCTTGAATTTCATTTCTGATTTTCCATTGAGAGTATAGGTGAGAAACTGACTACTTCAATTCTGGCTTGATTCTTTTTAGTCAACAGATCTCAGTATTAGACCTATAGGTGGAGAGAAAAATATGAAAAATGTTAGTTTGATATAGACCAACTACCTATTTCTGCTTATCAACAATAGTTTCTGGATATTTCTATTTATTTATGAGACTTATATACCGCTTTAAGTGCAAGCACTCTCTAAGCGGTGTACACCAGTAAGCAATGTACATATATATTTACATTGCCCCCAACAATCTGGGTCCTGTTTGCAGGAGTTGTGAAATTCCTCGGCTACTGTACGTTAGTCCTCGGGATACAACTCTAATGGGCCTCCTAATTGTAGTTGGGAGCCTGCTTTGTGTCATGCCTCCATGGGAGCCTGAATCTGGACCCTATGGAGGCCGAGGGAGAGGCATCTGTGGCTTCAGAGGAATGTGGGGAAGAGCAGGCCGAGGCAGGCCAGGGTATTTCAGGATTGGGACAGGAGGAACATGAGAGTTCAGGCCATGAGCAAGGCCACTCCTTCCTGATCCGAGAACACGGGGAGTGGAGAGAAGGATCTGAAAAAGATTTTAAATGTTATGGGGGACATCTTATTACTTCTGACAAAAAGACTTGCTCAGAGCCCAGATTTGACCTTGGTATTATCTATGAAAGACTTAACTCTGAGAGAGCAGCTGGGCGGTGAAATTGGTTTCTGAGAACAGTAGAGGTGAACATTTACTGACTCTTGTTTAATAAACTACTAACTCAAGAAACAAAAGGAGTGGAACAAATGAATACCAAGACAGAGGCCTTTACAGAACAACAAGAACAGATTATTGAAAATCCAGACAACGAAACAAGAACTCCAAAACTGGAAATGACCTTCTATGCAAATCAGAAGAAATTTGAGAAAGAAAAAGACCAGATCGAATTGAAGACAACTATACCAGAACAATCACGAGGATCTGGGATATCAGGGCAACAGGCAGGCTTAACTACTTAGGAGGAAAGCGCCCTGCCCCTCTCCACATGGCACACCTGGAGACTGAGACTTAAGGAGATGCTGTGGGGAGAAGTATTTGTCGGGAACAAACACTGATTCATTGGAATTTTGTGTGCTGTTGCTGATCTTGAAAACAACTCTTTGATCTCTTGTTCTGTGTTGTGATTTCTGCTTAGAAACCCTAAAACTCTGACCATTGGACTGACTGACAACAGTGACTGGGTGTTCAAAGACCTCGGATTGTATTTTGACTTCTATTTTGAAACTGCTCAGGCAAGCTTGTATTTCCACAGACTTGTTAGATTTTGGATGTTTCATTCCTTGTTATCTACGTGACCTTAAGTAAATTACTTTTCTAATCAGACTGTACGTGAAACTACTTGCAGCCAGAGGCGGCTGAAGGTGTGTGTGTGTCTTCCTTTGTTCTGGGGCTTGTCAGAAACGTGGGAGCATTTGGGGAACATTTGGAGCAGACTAAACTGCCTCTGTGCTCTGCCCGGGGTCATCACACTTTGCTTAACTACTGCTACTCCTGCTGTTCCTGATGCAGCAGTTAAATGAATGTGTAAGTCATTAAACAACACTGGCTACCTCACTGTTGGGGAAAACTCTTGGTAGTCCTCGATTTACAACTGTAATTTAGCCAGCAATTACAGTTGTAAATCAAGAGGGTCATTAATGGGTCATCACACAGTGTGATCAATTTTATAACCTATTTTGTGGAAGCACAGAAGGAAGTGCACATGAGGCAAACATTGATGAGTTTAGAGAAGGCTTGAATTTCATTTCTGATTTCCCATTGGGACTGTAGGTGAGAGATTGGCTACTTGAATTCTGACCCGATTCTTTTTAGTCAACACATCTTAGGATTAGACCTGTAGGTGTGGAGAAAAAAAATGGAAATTGTTAGTAGATAAAGGCTAATGAACTGTTTCTGATTATCAGCAGATGTTTCTGGATGTTTCCTTTTACAGAACTTGTGGAATTCCTCAAATAGCGTTTTTTGGGGGTTTTTTTGTATATTGATTACGGAAATCCAACATATGGAGTTGCAGCCTTGTTTGTTGTGCTCCAGATTTTGATCCCCACATTTTCACAGCCAGCATACCAGTAGCCCACAAGTTACAACTGTAATGGGGCCTGCCAGTTACAGTCGCACGTTACAAAAGCCATGAAGTGAGAGTGGTTTGGTTAATTACCTCCACCCTCCGTGATGCAGCCATTAAACAGATGTGCAAATAGCTACGTGGAATACTAGCAACCCCACTGTTGGGGGAAGGTGTTGGAAGCCTACCGCAGGACCAGACCTGCCCCCCCCCCCGGCATCCCTAGGCCTCTCCCACCCGAGACATCCTGTGCTCTGCTTCCCAACCCTTGGTTCCCCTGGGGATTTTCCTCCATTATAGGGCCCCACCAAGCTTTTCTCCCACCCCATGGTCCCCACAGGTTTTTCTCCCATGGTCCCCCTGACCTCTCCCCCACAGTATTTGGGGGGCTGCCACAAAGAAGGTGGGATCAAATTCTCTAAAGAACCAGAGGGCAGGACAAGAAACGGTTGGAAACTGATCAGAGAGAGAAGAACCTGGAATTAAGGAGAAACTTCCTAAAAATGCAGACAATTAACCAGAGTGTTATGTGCTCCTGCCTACTTTCCTTCATGACCAGAAGCAAACTCAGCTGACCAATAACCAGCCAAGGCACAGTGAAGGCCTTTTATTTCATTTATTGCAATAAGCGAGGAGAGAAGCTATCAAAGCTTGGTCCTCTTCAAAGTTCCAACCCAAAATATTCCTTCTTTATACAACCCTGTCCCGGATGCCACATCCCTCCTCATTCCCCATTGTACTTTCTTTGGTATTCAGCAGATTCTATTTTAAATTTTTCTTTCAATATTAAAATTTGAAGACCTTTCATTCACTTCTACCAAGAGGAACAGCTTGCTTTCAGCTTGCTTTCAGTGCTCCATCACTGGAGGTTTTTAAGAAGAGTTTAGACCAGGGATCAGCAACTCGTGGTTCCTGAGCCGTATGCGGCTCTTTCATCCCTCCGCTGTGGCTCCCAGTCCTTTGCCATCTAAAAAAATTCCAATTTCTCATGGAAAAATAAAAGATCTTGCCCAACTGGAATTGATTGAACTTTTTAGTCCCACAGTTTGTGGGCAGGCTAACAAGTTTCTTTTGTTTGTAAGACTGCACACAGCAGCGGATGAAATGACGGAGGACCGTGTCAGAGCTGGAAAGGTGCCGCTAGGGCCCAGTCGGGGGCGCAAGGGGGTTTTCTGCCAATCATGTACGGAGCTGGGGAAATGGGCCAGCCAGCCAGCCACCGTCGCCCGAACTACCCTTCACCTGGCCAGCCGGCTGGCACAAAGCCTCACCAGTCTTCTCCTACTCGTTCTCCTCACTCTGCTCCATTCGAGTTGAAGAAAGCAGAGGCGCAGCAGCGGGATTGCTCTCAATAAGGCAGGCGCACACGAGCGAGCAGCACACCCAGTTCTTATTGTTTGCTGCGCCTCCGCTTTCTTCAACTTGGATGGAGCTGAGGAGCCGCTGGGGGCCAGTTGAGTGGGAAGGACGAGCTTTGCTGCTGGGCAGTGCCTGGGCTATGCACTGCCGCTGCCTCCCAAATGCCATCTTTGCTGCTGGGAAAGCTGCAGTGGCAGGGCGCTCCATGCAGGGGAGGTAGGAAGGAAATGTGGCGGCAACAGGGCACTCTGCACAGGAGAGGTAGGAGGGAAAAACAGCAGCAGAAAATGCTCATGTGGAGGAGGTAGGGAAAAGTGGCAGCATGGCGCTCTGCGCAGGGAGATAGAAGAGAAAACCAGTGGCAGGATGTGCTCAGCACGGGGGAGGTAGAGGAAGAAAGCAGCAGTGGCAGAGTGCTCCATGCCAGGGGGGGGAAGTAAACAGCAGCAGCATGGAGTGCTGGGGAGTAAGCAGCAGGGTTTTGTGGCTCCTGGTGTATTTTCTCTGGAAAAGGGGTCCAAATGGCTCTTTGAGTGTATAAGGTTGCCGACCCCTGGTCTATAAGATTCTTAAAAAGCGTAAGTTTAATTGTTTATACAATGCTTGCAGATGTGAAAAAAAAAATAAAAAATATACATTACATTTAAAAAACAAACATGCTGCAATGCTAACCTTACATTAATTATGATTCATCGGACATTCCAGAGATCCAAGTTCAAATATCCCTTCAATCATGACATTCCCTTGACTTGCATCAACCATAAACTGTAAGCGCAGCTATGGGCTATCATAAAATATATCTGGAAGTCTGGGGTATAGATTATACAATTGCCAGATATATGGAAAGATTAATATAAATACACATACCTATAATTATATCTATGTGGAAAATTCATGTTTTCAGCCTGAAAAAGAAAAAAAGATTACTATCAAACCTTCTGAGCTAATTTTTAGAGGTGTGGGGGCTTTAACTGATGAAATGATGCCTGATGTCTCTGCAAGATTTGCACATGGGAGTCCTCCGCTACAAATAAGGGCAAAAACTACTCTCCACAATCCCTCTGCTGACATCCCAGTTAAACTACTCCTCACTTAATGACTGCAATTGGGACTGACATCTGTGTCATTAAGCAGCCCGATCATTAAGTATGATGTCACATGATAGTGCCAACTTACATGTTCCTCTGGACTTGCTAAGCAAATCACCATGGGTTATTAAACGCAATTTCATATGATTGTGGCTTGCAATTTGCTGCTGGTATACCCATTGATTTTGCTTGTAAGAAGCTAGTGGGAAGGTCAGAGATGGGGATCATGAATCTGGGATATTGCAGCCACCATAAATGTGCATCAATTGGCAACATCCAAATTGGTGCAATTCCCTTTTCCTGCATTTTCATAATCATAGGCCCAGAGAAGAAGTGGTAAATGAGGACTACCTATACAACTGAACATCCTGAAAGGTCTTCCATAGCTATTCTTTCAGAAGTGCTGGCTTAAGCTGAACCTCATTAATACAAGTATGGGGCGCCAATAGGAAATATCATGCTTGTTAGCTATAAATAGAAGTAAACAAATAAAAATCCCAGAAAAAAATAGTGGCAGTTTCAGTCTGACATTGTTGCCAAAGAAACATAGGTCCACAAGAGAATAATGAGAGTTGAAAGGGACCTTGGACGTCTTCTAGTCCAATCCCCTGCTTAGGTAGGAAAGCCATATTATTCTTGACGAATGGCTGTCCAATCTCTTCTTAAAAACCTCCAGTGATGAAACACCCACAATGTCTGGAGGCAATTGTTCTCACTGACAGGAACTTTCTCCTAATTGTAGTCTCCATCTGTTACTTCTTGTTCTGCTCTAAGACACTTTGGCACACGGGTCAATCCCCTCTTCTATGTGACAGCCCCTCCAATTTTGAAAGGGTGCCATCATCTAACCACAAGCTCTCCATGCGGCATTTTAGTCCAACAACTGAAGCCCAATCAATAAACTGGCTCTTCTGCAGACCAGTCTGTTTCCCCAAATGCCCTGCAGGCAATTATTAGAGCTCCCAGGCTTGTCCCTTGACTGGAAATTTTGTTATCTTTCTGAATATTATCACAGAACCCCCTTGATCTCTTTTGAAAGCTGTTTGTAAAAGTACTGTGAAGAGCTCCTTTTTTCACAATTCATGAAAAAAACTAAAATTAATATTGAAAGACTCTGCAGGCAGGGCTGTTCACTTACATGGGCAGGGAGAAACAGGGACTCAGCAGTCACCAGAGAGGGAATCTGGGCATGTAAGAGAGGCAGATTGAGGAGCTGCATCCCAAAGGAAGCCCACCTGGACGCCTCTCGGGTCTCCGTCATTCTCGCCTCCAGCCACGCTCCCTCTGAGCCCAGAGCTCCCCCCGTCCTCTTCCTCTTTCCCCCCTCCAGGCACTGGGAGGCTGATCCTCCCCAGCAGCGACAGGGGAACGTGGGAACGGCGGTGCCCAACCTTCCGGGAAACGCCAGGAGCCCCCACGCTGGGAGCCGGGCTGCGCCAAGAGGAGGGCTGCGGGGCAGGAGGGGGGCTGTTCCTCTGCAGGCCTTAAGCGAGTCGCTCTGGGTCGTTGAAGGCAATTTCACGTGACTGCGACTTGCAACCTCTTGCCAGCCTCTCCAGGGATTTTGCTTAGGAGAAGCTGGCTGGGAAAGCCACAAACGGGGATCGCGAGGCTGGGATGCTGCGACCGTCACGGATGTACAGCGGTGGGCAACGTCCGAACCGATCAGCCCCACCTGCTCCCGGCTTCTCCCCCGACCCGCCCTCGACTCACCTTCCTGCTGCTGCTTCGACCCTGGGAAGAGCACAAAAGCCTCCCCACATGCCTACTTCCTCCCCGGAGCGATCCGGAAGAGGAAGTTGCTCTGACCTTCTCCTCGCTTTCCTTCCTTTCTAGCAATGCAGTACTCGATGGTTGCAGCTCCTCTTCCCTCCACCCCTGGAGATACCGCTTTCTAGTCGCAGCTGCTGCCTAGCTGGCCATCATCTCGCGATAGGAGGCCGGAAGTCACGCTTGTCCCGTCTGGGCCTTTGCCGTCTAGAGAGGCTTTTGCTGATTTATCTGCTTTCCGGTCGTTTCCGCATCCCAGCGACCGTCCTTTGCAACTGAGCCAAGTGAGATGACGGTCAGATAGGCAGCATCTGCGACTAGAAAGCGGCATCTGTGTTGGAGGTAACAGGAGTTGCAACCATCGAGTACTGCATTGCTAGAAAGGATGGGAGCAGCATCCCATGGCAAGAAGGCTGCTAGGAGGAGGCCAGGGGCGTCTGGAAGGCGGGTGAGGGAGACCCGAGAGGCGTCCAGATGGGCTTGGCATGGGCAGCCCTGTCCAGGTGGGCTTCCTTTGGGATGGAGCTCCTGAATCTTCCTCTCTTACCTGCCCAGATTCCCTCTCTGGTGACTGAAAAAGAAGCTTTCCACTGCTTTTTACAAACAGCTTTCCAAAGAGATCAAGGGGGTTGTGTGATAATATTCAGAAAGATAACAGAATTTCCGGTCAAGGGACAGGCCTGGGAGCTCCAATAACTGCCTGCAGGGCATTTTGGGGAAGAGAGACTGGTCTACAGAAGATCCAGTTTATTGGTTGGGCTGCAGAGAGGCTTCAGTTGTTGGACTAAAATGCCACGTGGAGAGTTTGTGTTTAGATCAGACATGTCAAACACAAGACCTGCAGGCCAGGGAGGGCCCAGATTTGTCTCCCCCCCCCCCGGCTGTCCCAGAATGCAAAGGACCGGCCCCTGCTGCCCCAGCCCTGGCCCACCGCAACCCAGCTGGGTGCCTTGGAGCAGGAGAGTGCCCTTCAGGTGCAGCTGAGGAAAAGGAGGAGGAGGGGAAAACAAGAAGGGTGTGTGTGTGTAAGAGAGACAGAGAGAGAGCCGGGAATCTATTGATATTAGGAAGTCTCCCCGCTGGATGCTGGCCAAAACTGGCTGTAATGATTGCATTTTGAACTTCCTGTACATCAAGTAACGATTTAATTTCTTTAAATCAAGGATTGCTCTCCAGCCACCTGAAGACTTAGGAACAACAAACAGTGTTGAGTAGAACCCCTGCCCTGCATGGTCTTGCGGGACCGGTTCTATGGCCCGTATTTGTAGCAGGTGGGAAATGGCCTCCAACATGAGGGCTGCTCTACTCCTACTAATGGGGGCGAGGCAACTCCGGAAACGGTCTGGAGGATGTGCCCGAAACTCTAACATTAAACCTTGTGATATAGTGTTGAGAACCCAAGAATCTGTAGTTGTGGCTGCCCATGCGTTATAGTAAAGGGACAGCCAGCCTCCTATGGGAGGTATGCTTGTGGGATCACTTGCCTCTTCTGAGGGGGCGAGCTCCCTGGCCTCGAAATGGCCGCTTGCCCTGGAATTGTGGTCGGGTTCTAGGCACGGGACGATCTTGATGTCGCTCCCACCTCTGATAGAAGGAGTGATTGGACTGAGACCAGTCCCAGCTAGGGTTGGACCAAAAGGACTGTCTGCGATGGAAGACCTGGGTTGAACTGGCCCCTGTGCGCTTGTCTCCCTTATTAGTATTAACTAGAGACTTGCGCTTATCCTTACCTTCAATCAGGTATGGTCCTAGGGCCGCACCAAAGAGATGACCCCCCGCATAAGGCTTAGTGGCGAGACGCCACTTGGCTTTGAGGTCTGCCCGCTAGTTTTTAAGCCACAGGAGTCTGCGGGCTAAAACATCCACTGCAATGGCACGTGCGGAGTACCTGGTGGAATTTAATGAGGCGTCAGCCAAGTACTGAGAAGTGGCAACTAGCTTGCCCAAGTTCTGATGGATGCGAAGCTGGTCAGGCGGAACCAAGCCCTGAAGCTCGCACAGCCATAGAACTGAAGCTCTGGCAAAGATGGCCATGGATGTTGAGGCCTTAATCGCCCATGCCATCGCCTGATGTGATCTGCGTAACACCGTTTCAATCCTTTTATCCTTAGCCTTAAGCGCCTCGGGCATGTCCCCTGGTATGTTGATGTTGGGGAACAGTGACATCAGAGGCTTATCCACCTGCGGGACCTCCAGGAAGGAGGCGAGGGCAGGGGCTACATTGAACATGCTCTTCTCAATGGATCCCGGACTGGGAAGTGAACCCAAATTATCCCATTGCTTCTGCACCGCGTTGAGGAAGAAGGGGGGACATGGAACATGGTTCTGTGGCACCACTGGTTCAGCATATATGGCATTTGGGCCCTTTGAGGTGGAAGGGGCCGTGGCCCCCTGTTCTGGTGTAAGTTGGCTGTGGTGCAAGCCTTGAGAAGCAAGGAATTGAAGAGGGAGTGATTGAAGAATCCAGTAGATGGTACTGGATCCAGTGCCGGAGTGACCTCATCATCTGATAGGATCAGACAAGAGGAGTCGTAGTCCTCTGATCCTGACTCCGATGAGGTGTCCTCTATGAGGTCTGGCAAGCCTGGGCGAAGCGGAGGCTGTGAGGCTGGTGTTTGAGGCAGATGGTGTGGGACAGAAGTGGCCATGAACTGAGTCAGAGCCTGAGTGATCATGGCCTGAACCTGTTCCGCTCCTAATGGTTGAACCTCCGTGGAGCGGAGTCCTGCTGCTATGGGCGTAAAGGTGGCTGAAGGCCCCGCCCTGCACTGGCTAGTAGACCCCTGCATCAATAATTCCAATGTTGCTCTGTCAGGATCAGACTGCGCTGTTTCTCTAGGAGGAGACCAGGCCCCTGGGGCAGAATTACAGTGAGCTGACAGAGGGCCCTGCACTGGCTAGCAGACCCCTGCATCATTAATTCCAATGATGCCCTGTCAGGATCAGACTGCATTGTTTCTCTAGGAGACCAGGCCCCTGGGGCAGAATTACAGTTAGCTGACAGAGGTTCAAAAATGGACCCTCCAGAAGGAATGGTGTCCACGGCCCCAGGAATAGTTGGCCTAGACCTAGATGAATCCTGTTCCAAAGATTGCTGAGGGGCAGGATTCTCTCTGCTACTGCTCTTGGGCTTCCTGGAGGACTTTGCCCTGGGTTTGGATGTGTTCCACCCTGTTGCCTCAGTAGAGGCTTTTGTCTCCTCTTGGAAGGGGGCTCTGCATTGTCTTGTGAGGATGAGGGATAAGAATTGTCCGCCACAGTCCTGGGCCTATCTGCTGTTAAGATTAAGCTGAGGTTTTACAAAAAAGGAGAGCTTCCACCTTTCTCCCCCCTCCTCTTTTTTATTAACCTGTGTGTGTGTGTGTGTGTGTGTGCGCGTGAGAGAGAGAGAGATTGAGCCAGCAGGGAGTTGCAGAGTAAGCAAACTTACAAAAAGGGGATCTCTCTCTGTCTCTCATACACATACATTTGTTTCTTCTGCCTAATTTATTAAATCAACATCTAATTTGAAATTAAAAGTTTCTGAGAAATCAAGGGTGGTTTCCATGAAAACTCAAAGAGAGCTATTGTAAAGCATCACTAGCACCGCTTAAAACAATATTAAAAGTATGTATTTTAAGAAAGAAAAATAGTAGTAGTAATTTACTTAGTGCTGTTTGACCATAAAATGTGTTGTTGTTTTACATATGCCTGGCTGAACAGTGTGTTTGGAGTTGGGTGAGGGTTGCACTATTCATATTTTCCTTGGGAGAAAGTTTTATAATGGGGCTGCTGTCTCTGAGAAGGCTCTGCTTGTGGCCACTGTTGTATAAACCAAACCAGGGGGACCATCTGGTCTAAATGGATGGTAAACATAGATGATTAGGGGGCTGGAGGCTAAAACATATATGACAAATGTTTGTGGGAATTGGGTATGTCTAGCTTAGTGAAAAGGACTAGGGGTGGTGACAGGATAGCAGTGTTCCCATATTTGATGGGCTGCCACAGAGAAGAAGGTCAACCTATTTTCCAAAGCATCAGAAGGAAAATAATAGATGGAAACTAATCAAGAAGAAAACCAGCCTAGAACTAAGGACTTGGGAAAACAACCAACCAGTGAAAAGGCTTCCCTTCAGAAGTTGTGGATGCTCCATCATTGGAGGCTTTTAGTAGAGATTGGATATTCCATTGTCTGGAAATTAGCTCAGAATGTTTGACAGTAATCTTTTTTTCTTTTTCAGGATGAAAACATGAATTTTCCATATAAGATATAATTATAGATATGTGTATTTATATTACTCTTTCCATATATCTACAATTGTATAATCTATACCTCAAACTTCCAGATATATTTTATGATAACCCATAGCAGCACTTACAGTTTATGGTTTATGCAAGTCAAGGGAACTTCATGATTTAAGGTATATTTTAATCTCTGGAATGTCCGATGAATCATAATTAATGTAAGAGGTTAGCATTGTGGCATGTTTGCTTTTCACATGTAATGTATATTTTTTTCTTTTTTTTCACATCTGCAAGCATTGTATAAACAATTAACTTACACTTTTCTTTGAATCTTACAGACAAAGAGGATGGCAATAAGAGCACTCTGGAGAAGTGAGAATACCTTTTGAAAAAGAAAACATTTCCATTTCCTTCAGAAAATTACACAATTGTCCCATCCCAGCAGGCGAAAGGCAAGAGAAAATCAAGAAGAGATTTCAAGCAGGAAATAGTAGAGTATGCAGAACAGAAGGATAGGTTACATGAAAAGGTGAAGGGGATCATTTTTCTGTTCAGAAAAAGAGGGAAATATCTGGAAGTCAGTGTGGAAGAAAAGGTCAATTGGATACTCAAATAGGGCAGACAGTAATGCAGAACTCCCAATGGGATGAAAAAAACAGTAGGTGAAATCAAAGCCCCACTAAACAAGGGACCACAAACATTTTTGACTTCTTCTAGCATATCAGTGGTGAAAAAGGTCCACAGATGTCAATATTGTGGTATAAAGCACAGTTTGCAAAAGCATAGGTGATTACATACAAGAGGATCCAAACTGGAAAAAAGGCATACAAATGCTACTAATCTAACAAGATCTTTGGTCAGAATATCTCCCTTGTGGTTCATAACAGGACCCACACGGGACAGATGCCCTCTAAGTGCTCCCAATGTGGTAAATGCTTTACCAAGCAAAGTAATTCACCATAGGAGTGTCCAGTTTGTGTTAAAAGTTTCACTGAAAATTACTATCTGGTGAAACACCAGATGTCTCACACCGGAGAGAAATCCTTTGAATGTCCTGAGTGTGGGAAAGGTTTCAGTTGCAGTTCCAAACTGGTGAGACATCAGAGGACTCACACAGGAGAGAAGCCCTTTGAATGTCCTGATTGTGGGAAATCTTTCAGACACAATTCCAGCCTGGTGATACATCAGAGGACTCACACAGGAGAGAAACCCTTTGAATGTCTGGATTGTGGGAAATATTACAGTCGCCGTTCTAGTCTGATGATACACCAGAGGATACACAAAGGATTGAGACCCTTTGAATGTTCTGATTGTGGGAAATCTTTCATAAACAATTCCAGCTTGGTGATACATCAGAGGACTCACACAGGAGAGAAACCATATGAATGTCCTGATTGTGGGAACCGTTTCAGCCAGAATTCCAGCCTGGTGAAACATCAGATGATTCACAAAGGAGAGAAACCCTTTGAATGTTCGGATTGTGGGAAACGTTTCATTGCAAATTCCCACCTGGCGAACCACCAGAGGACTCACAAAGGAGAAAAACCCTTTGAATGTTCTGATTGTGGGAAATCTTTCATACACAATTCCAGCCTGGTGGTGCATCAGAGGACTCACACAAGAGAGAAACCATATGAGTGTCCAATTTGTGGGAAATCTTTCAGACACAATTCCAGCCTGGTGATACACCAGAGGACTCACACAGGAGAGAAACCCTTTGAATGTTTGGATTGTGGGAAAAGTTTCATTGCAAATTCCCACCTGGTGAACCACCAGAGGACTCACAAAGGAGAGAAACCCTTTGAATGTTCGGATTGTGGGAAATCTTTCATACACAATTCCAGCCTGGTGGTGCATCAGAGGACCCACACAGGAGAGAAACCATATGAGTGTCTAATTTGTGGGAAAAGTTTCAGTCAAAATGTCACCTTGGTGAACCACCAGAGGACTCACACAGGAGAGAAACCATATGAGTGTCCAGTTTGTGGGAAAAGATTCATTCAGAATTCCCAACTGGTGATACACCAAAGGACTCATACAGGAGAGAAACCCTTTGAATGTCCTGATTGTGGGAAAAGTTTCAGTCAGAATTCCAACCTGGTGAACCATCAGAAGACTCACAAAGGAGAGAAACCCTTTGAATGTTCAGATTGTGGGAAATCTTTCATACACAATTCCAGACTGGTGATGCATCAGAGGACTCACACAGGAGAGAAACCCTTTGAATGTTCCGATTGTGGGAAAAGTTTCAGTCAAAATGTCACCTTGGTGAACCACCAGAGGACTCACACAGGAGAGAAACCATATGAGTGTCCAGTTTGTGGGAAAAGATTCAGTCAGAATTCCCACATGGTGATACACCAGGCGACTCACACAGGAGAGAAACCCTTTGAATGTCCTGATTGTGGGAAAAGTTTCAGTCGTTATTCCTCTCTGGTGAATCACCAGAGTACTCACACAGGGGAGAAACCCTTTGAATGTCCTGACTGTGGGAAACGTTTCAGTCAGAATTCCAACCTGGTGAAACATCAGAGGACTCACAAAGAAGAGAAACCCTTTGAATGTTCGGATTGTGGGAAATCTTTCATACACAATTCCAGCCTGGTGATGCATCAGAGGACTCACACAGGAGAGAAACCATTTGAATGTTCGGATTGTGGGAAATCTTTCATACACAATTGCAGGCTGTTGATACACCAGAGGACTCACACAGGAGAGAAACCCTTTGAATGTTCAGATTGTGGGAAATCTTTCATACACCATTCCAGCCTGGTGATGCATCAGAGGACTCACACAGGAGAGAAACCCTTTCAATGTTCGGATTGTGGGAAATCTTTCATACACAGTTTCACCCTAGTGATACACCAGAGGACTCACACAGGAGAGAAACCCTTTGAATGTCCTATCTGTGGGAAAGGTTTCAGTCAGAATTCCCACCTGGTGAAACACCAGAGGACTCACACAGGAGAGAAACCGCATGGGTGTCCAGAGTGTGGGAAAAGTTTTAGTTATGCTTTTCTGCTTGTAAAACATCAGAGGACACATACAAGAGAGAAACCGTAAAAGTGTCCAGATTTTGGGAAAGATTTCAGTATTATATCTAACCTTATACATCATGTATCACACAGGGAAGAAACATTTAAAATGTCCAATCTGTGAGCGATTCTTCAGGTGTAAATCATCTCTTATTGCACACAAAGAAGTGCACATGAAGCAAACAATGCTGAATTTAGAGAAATCTTGAATTTCATTTCTGATTTCCCATTGAGAGTATAGGTGAGAAATTGATTACTTCAATTCTGGCCTGATTCTTTTTAGTCAACACATCTCAGGATTAGACCTGTAGGTGGAGAGAAAAAATATGGAAATAAACGCTAATTACTTGTTTCTGATTATCAGCAGAGGTTTCTGGATGTTTCCTTTTATAGAACTTGTGGAATTCCTCAAACAAGGTTGCAGGTGTTTCCATCACTGGAGGGTTTTAAGAAAAGAATAGTCAGCCACCTACCTAAAATGGTATATTCTTATTGCTTGAGCAGGGGATTGGACGATAAGACCTCTAATGTCCTTTCCAGCTCTATTCTGATTGATTGATTGAATTAAGTGCAGAGCAGAAATAAATACTAATTGAATTTCAATATACAGAGTAGACACATTAAAACTAACACAAGGAAACTAGCAAAATAACAGCTCCCCCCCCAAAAAACCTACTTTTAGAATAATAAACGTACACAAAACATACGAACAATATGTGGTTAACAAAACTGAGTGAAACAAAAGGCAACCCCAAAGGCAGAGGAGCTGCTATAGAGGGCCAGGCCAGAAGCCACCACTTCCCAATCAGAGGAACGCTCCATTTCCTGAAAAGAAAAGTGTAAAGCTCAGATTGAAAGACGAAAAAGATTCGTTATCTGGAGAGTAAGGGGGAGCCAGATTGCAAAGAGGTTGGACTGGATCTTGAAAGCTGCAGCCTTGAATTTGCTGTTGGAGCAGCAAGAAGAGGTCAAATGGGTGGATTCTGTGGGGAGGAAGAAGATCTAGCTGGGTGTGCTGACTTGACTTGATTGACTTGAAGGCATAAAAAACAAATATCCAGTATAAGAGTCAGGGTCGCTGGATGGAAAGCTGCGAGTTCTAATTCAGTTTTAGCTTAGGCATGAAGACTCTTTCCAGGAGCTATGGAATGTTTTTTTTAATCATTTTATTAAATACAAAAGGAAAGAAAATTAAAAAAATTGAACGTGGTGTATCATCTTTGACATGTACCTTTTGTTTGTTATTTCTATAATCTAGATCTCTATCTACAATCACATTAAAATTCCCAATTATGCACAAATTATCACGTTCTAAGTCTCTAATTATATTATACAGTTTCTTATAAAATAGTTTTTGACCTTCATTTGGCGTGTATATTCCAACTAACATCAATTTTTTCCTGTCCACAGTTAATTCTATTATTAGTATTTAACCCTCCTCCTCTTTATACACCTGTTTGTTTATTTATTTATTTAATTGATTTATATGCCGCCCAATCCCAAAGGACTCAGGGCGGCATACAAAATTAAAACAATCTTCGAGAATAAAACAATAAAATAATTCAATCATACCGCAAGTCCGATCATGTCCCGGGCCCCCCCCCCGGGGACATCAGCCCCAGGCCTGCTGGAACAGGAGAGTTTTAACGGCTTTCTTAAAGGCCGGCAGGGTGGGAGTTGTTCGAACCTCAGGGGGAAGTTGATTCCACCAGGTCGGAGCCACCACAGAAAAGGCCCTTCCCCGAGGGCCCACCAGCCGACATTGTCTGGCCGACGGGACCTGAAGGAGGCCCAATCTATGGGACCTCACCGGTCTCTGGGAACTGTGCGGCAGTATGCGGTCCTGTAAGTAACCTGGCCCTATGCCATGAAGGGCTTTAAAGGTGATAACCAACACCTTGAATTGCGTCCGGAGACCCACAGGAAGCCAGTGCAGCTCGCGGAGGATAGGTGACACGTGGGCGTACCTTGGCGCGCCCACAATCGCTCTCGCGGCTGCATTCTGAACCAACTGCAGCCTCCGAACGCTCTTCAAGGGTAGCCCCATGTAGAGCGCATTACAGTAATCCAGTCTTGAGGTGACGAGGGCATGAGTGACTGTGAGTAAAGCCTCTCGGTCCAGATAAGGCCGCAACTGGTGCACCAGGCGAACCTGGGCAAAGGTCCCCCTGGCCACAGCCGATAGATGTTGTTCCAAATTTAGCTGTGAGTCCAGGAGGACACCCAAGTTGCGTGCCTGCACTGAGGGAGGTAAATTTGCCCCCCCCCAGGACTAATGATGGACCATCCAGTTGACCTTTGGGAGGCAAGACCCAGAGCCACTCGGTCTTGTCAGGGTTGAGTCTAAGCCTGTTCACCCCCATCCAGACCCTCACATCTTCCAGGCACCGGCACATCACATCGACTGCTTCACTGAAAGGACACGGGGTGGAGATATATAATTGGGTATCATCCGCGTACTGATGATACCTCACCCCGTGTCGCCGAATGATCTCACCCAGCGGTTTCATGTAGATGTTAAAAAGGAGGGAGGACAGGACCGAGCCCTAAGGCACCCCATGATCGAGGCGCCTAGGGGTCGATCTCTGTCCGCCCGCCAGCACCGACTGCGACCTGTCAGAGGTAGGAGGAGAACCACCGCAATACGGTGCCGCCCACCCCCACCTCTCCTAGACGACGCAGAAGGATACCATGGTCGATGGTATCGAAAGCCGCTGAGAGGTCAAGAAGCACCAGGATAGAGGAGTGACCCCTATCCCAGGCTCGCCAGAGGTCATCGGTCAGTGCGACCAAAGCAGTCTCAGTTCTGTAGCCGGGCCTGAAACCAGATTGAAAAGGGTCCAGATAATTAGTTTCATCCAAGGATCGCAAGAGTTGGGACGCCACCACCTTCTCTACAACCTTCCCCACAAAGGGGAGGTTGGAGACAGGACGAAAGTTCTTCAAAACAGCTGGGTCCAGGGAAGGCTTCTTGAGGAGGGACCTCACCACCGCTTCCTTTAAAGGTTGCGGGAAAGACCCCTCCATCAAGGAGGCGTTGATTATCGCCTGGAGCCAGCCTCGTGTCACCTCCCTACTGGCAGAAACCAGCCAGGAGGGGCACGGGTCCAATAAACAGGTGGCGGCATTCATTGCCCTCACGGCCTTGTCCACTTCATCAGGGGTTACAGGCTCAAACTCGCTCCAGATAACATGACTAAGACCAGCCCCTGGCAACTCGGCTGGCACTGCCCAGTCGGAGTCCAGGTCTCTCTGAATCTGAGCGATTTTGTCCGAAAGAAACTGAACAAACTCCTCAGCTCTCCCCTGCAAGGGTTCCTCTGCCTCCTCCACTTTAAGAAGGGAGCGGGTCACCCTAAACAGGGCGGCCGGGCGAGATTCTGCGGATGCAATAAGTGCGGAAAAGTGAACACGCTTTGCCGCCCTTATCGCCACTAAATAAGTCCTAAGATAGGCTCTTAATAGTGATCGGTCAGATTCAGAGTTACTGGCCCTCCAACGTCGCTCTAGACGTCTCTTGTGGCGCTTCATCTCCCGGAGCTCCTCAGTAAACCAAGGCGCCCTCCGGGGACCACCACCACAGAGAGGTCGCAAAGGCGCAATTCGATCCAGGGCCCCAGACGCCGCCTCATTCCAGGCCGCAACCAGGGACCCGGATGAGTTGTGGACAAGGGAGTCAGGTATTTCCCCAAGCTCCTCCTGGAACCGATCTGGGTCCATTAGGCGCCTGGGGCGGAACCACCTAGTCGGCTCCCTCTCCCTGTGATGGGGGAGTGATGCTCTGAAGTCCAGCCTCAATAGGAAATGATCTGTCCATGACAAGGGTGAGATCTCTATCCCCCCTAATTCCAGATCATGTCTCCATTGCCCCGAGAGAAACACAAGGTCGAGTGTGTAACCACCCCTATGAGTCGGATCCTGGATTACCTGGGTCAGGTTTAGCCAAAATACCCTCTTTTACATACATTACAATTCCCCCTTTCTTCTGTTGCAATGAAGATATAAACATGTTAGAGAATTTTAATTTTTCTGTTGGTGAAAATAAATCAGAAGCTCTCACAGTTGACTGCATTTAGCTGATTCAAAATAACTATATTTATATCAAAATATTTACAATACCATACATTCTTCTTTACAGCAACATAGCTCAATGAAAACCTCTTACAGAGAGATACATAGACAAATTTGAGACTGAAAATTCAGCTTCTAACTCAATATCCTTTTGCACAGACTCAGTAGCACTTTCTTCACATTGGTGACTGAGTTACCACATGACTCTTCCTGATCATGAATATTCCAACACTCCTCCCTTCATGACAGGAAGAGACATCAGACCTATTGACTTAATACATTCTCCATAGTGAACCCCACCCAATGGTTTAGTCATCATGTCTGCCAAATTATCCTCAGAAGAACAATGATGTAAACTAATCAATTTTCATTTTACAACTTCCCTGACATTACAATACTTAATGTCTACATGTTTACTTCTATTCTTCACCTTGTAATCAGTTGCCATTTTTATACAGGCAGCATTGTCTTCAAATATCTTTACAGATTCTTTTGCATTAATATTTAAATCTTGCAACAACTGTACGTACCATGTAACTTCAGAACACAATTCAGATAAAGCAATAAACTGCTTCCACTGTTGAAATAGCAACAGTTGTTTGTTTTCTGGACTTCCATCCAATCAGAGTCCCTCCAAACAATATTATAATCCCAGAATTTGATTTCCTTGTGTTTATGTCATTTGCAT
Source organism: Crotalus tigris (assembly GCF_016545835.1). Classification (NCBI taxonomy): domain Eukaryota; kingdom Metazoa; phylum Chordata; class Lepidosauria; order Squamata; family Viperidae; genus Crotalus; species Crotalus tigris. The sequence continues at coordinate 363,210 of NW_024097874.1, read as the reverse complement.
AGTCACTATCGACATAACACTTTAATTTCAATTCCCCATTAATCTGTATTTGAAGACCCAAATTTATAGTTCCCTTTAAATATCTGAGAACCCTTTTTACACCCATCCAATGTAATTTTGTAGGTGCAGCAGTAAAACGACTCAAAATGCTTACTGCGCAAGCTATGTCTGGTCTGGACCACTGTGATAGATATAACAAACTCCCTATTGCTGAGTGATATATCTCTTGATCACAGATTTCACCTTTGTCCGCACTTAAATTATTATAAAAATACATACTCATGGGTGTGGGAGCAGTATTACTTTCTTTCATATTATATTTTTCCAATAACTGCTCAATTTTTCTCCTTTGACTGAGAATATAACCACCATTTTCATTTTTCTGTATCTCTACACCAAGATAATTTTTTATTTCTCCCAAATTCTTTAATTCGAATTTCTTTCCTAATTTATCAGCAAATTCCTTGACTTGTGATGCATCCTTTACGATGAAGCAAAGATCATCCACAAATGATAACAGTAGACAATTCCCTCCTTGTAACTGTCCAGTATATATACAATTATCAGCTTTGTAACTCATCAAGACCCTTTAAAGCAGTATCTAAACAGATATTCCAGTTTCTGGCTGACTGCTTCAACCCATAAATTTTTTGTTGTTGTTAATTGCGAAGTCGTGTCTGACCCATCGCGACTCCATGGACAACATTCCTCCAGGTCTTCCTGTCCTCTACCATTTTCTGGAGTCCATTTAAGTTCACACCTACTGCTTCAGTGACTCCATCCAGCCATCTCATTCTCTGTCATCCCCTTCTTCTGTTGCCCTCAATCTTTCCCAGGATTAGGCCCTTCTGCAGTGAGTCCTTCCTTCTCATTAGGTGGCCAAAGTATTTGAGTTTCAACTTCAGGATCTGGCCTTCTAAAGAGCAGTCAGGGTTGATCTCTTCTAGGATTGACCGGTTTGAATGCCTTGCAGTCCAAGGGACTCGCAGGAGTCTTCTCCAGCACCATAGTTCAAAGGCCTCAATTCTTTGGCGCTCAGCCTTTCTTATGATCTAACTTTCACAGCCATACATTGCAACTGGGAAAACCATGGCCTGGACTATACGCACTTTTGTTGGCAGGATGATGTCTCTGCTTTTTAGTATGCTGTCTAGATTTGCCATAGCTTTCCTCCCCAGGAGCAAGCGTCTTTTAATTTCTTGGCTGCAGTCCCCATCTGAGGTGATCTTGGAGCCCAGAAAAATAAAATCTGTCACTACTTCCATTTCTTCCCCATCTATTTGCCAGGAATTGAGAGGGTTTGGTTTTCTTAATGTTGAGTTTCAAGCCAACTTTTGCACTCTCCTTCTTCACCCGCATCAAGAGGCTCTTTAGTTCCTCTTCACTTTCTGCCATTAGAGTGGTATCATCTGCATATCTTAGATTGTTGATATTTCTCCCGGCAATCTTAATTCCAACTTTCGTTTCATCTAGCCCTGCCTTTCTCATGATATGCTCTGCATATAAGTTAAATAGGCAGGGCAACAGTATACAGCCTTGCCGGACTCCTTTTCCAATTTTGAACCAATCAGTGGTTCCATGACCCGCTTCTTGACCCGCATATAGGTTTCTCAAGAGACAAATAAGATGGTCTGGTATTCCCATCTCTTTAAGAACTTGCCACAATTTGTTGTGATCCACACAATCAAAGGCTTTAGCATAGTCAATGAAGCAGAAGTAGATGTTTTTCTGCAACTCCTTAGCTTTCTCCATTATCCAGTGTATGTTGGCAGTTTGATCTCTACTTTCTCTGACTCTTCGAAATCCTGCCTGTACTTCTGTTAGTTCTCGATTCACATACTGCTGGAGTCTAGCTTGTAGGATTTTAACCATAACTTTACTAGCATGTGAAATGAGTGCAATGGTGTGATAGTTTGAACATTCTTTGGCATTGCCTTTCTTTGGAATTAGAATGTAAACTGACCTTTTCCAATCCTGTGGCCACTGTTGAGTTTTCCAAATTTGCTGGCAAATTGAGTGTAGCACTTTTACTGCATCATCTTTTAAGATTTTGAATAGCTCAGCTGGAATACTGTCACCTCCACTAGCTTTGTTATTGCTCAGATTTTCTAAGGCCCATTTCACTTCACATTCTAGGGTGTCTGGTTCGAGGTCAGTGACCATCTCATTGTGGTTATCTGGGACGTTAAGCTCATTCTTGTATAGTTCTTCTGTGTAGTTTTGCCATCTCTTCTTAATCTCTTCTGCCTAACCCATAAATAGCCTTTTTAATTTATACACCATGTTAGGCTTTGCAATTTCATACCCTGGTGTTTGGATCATATAAATTTCTTCCTCTAACTCAGCATTGAGGAATGTAGTTGTGATATCAAAGTGCCAGATTTTATGCTTATATGCCGCTGCCAACGCCAGTGCTAATCTTATACTCTCACTTTTCACAGTTGGTGCAAATACTTCATCGTAGTGCACATTCTTTAACTGAAAAACCTTGTGCCACTAACCTGGCCTTATACTGTACATCATTATTTGGCAATACCTTTTTCTTATATACCAACTTACAATGCACAGCTTTGGTTCCCTGTGGCAAAGTCACTGATTTAAATACTTCATGGTCTTCCATGGATTTCATCTCTTTATCCATGGCCTCCTTCCATCTTTCTTGTTCAGCTTTTAGTAATGCCAACACTTCTTTATAACTTCTTGGCTCATATCACACATTGCAAACCTTTACCTTGCTGGCAGAAGGCGGAATTCATTTGTTACATTGCTCTGACCTACGTGATATTAATTGCTCCAGTGTCTCAAGTCTTTCTGGCTTCATGTCTTGTTCAGCCTCTCCTCCCTGAACATTGACATCTCCAATAATCATTTTTCCATCATTAGATGAGTTATTGTCATTAAATAAATCATCGTCATTAAGAGAGACATTCTCAGAATTTGCATTAATTCTGTCCCAATTTTGTTCTGCAAAATTAGCAGACCTTGAAATTATAGTTCTTTTATTTCCGTCGCTAAAGCGATATCCTTTTGACCCTGGCTCATAGCCCACAAACCTAAGCTTTCTTGCCTTTTGCTGTCCCTTTCTTCTGATTACTTTTGGAATATGTACCCATGCAGTACTTCCAAAAATTCTCAAATGTGCCGGTGATGGCTTTCTCCAATATAGAATGGCATATGGGAGTATTATTAATGGAGAAACTCCACAGCCTGTTAACTATATAATTGGCAGTCAATATGGCTTCTCCCCAATATGACCTGTTCATACCAGAATCCTCTAATAATGAATCTTTCATTGTTTGCAAAACACCATTCCTTCTTTCAGCTACACCGTTCTGTGATGCTAAGGATTTGTATGTCTGTGTCTTATCCCCAATTGCCCCAACCATTGTTGGCATTTAGTTGACATAAATTCAGTACCTCTGTCAGTTTGCAACTGACACACTTGTTGTCTGTACCTTCTCTCTACAGAACTTACCCACTGTTTGAATTGTTATAGCACCTGTCTTACCTCTAAGCAAGTAGCAAAACGAATACCTGCTATAATCATCAACAATTACCAGTGCATATTTTGCTCCTCTAGAGCTCTTTTTGTTTGTCTTGTGCTATATTTACTAACTGGGAATGCCTTTGACTTCGATGCTTTGCATATTGCACAGTTCAAATATGTTTTGCATCCCTTCAAATTTAGCCCTTCTGCAAACTCTTGCATTTGCTGCAAAACTTTAAAGCTTGCATGGCCAAGTCTTCTATGTAGAAGATGAACGCACAAATCATGCTCTGCAACATTCTTAAATATATGGGAACATTGAACCTTTTGTCCCTGCAATACATATAGATTATCTTCCTTTATGCCTTCTGCACAAATATTCCCATTCCTTTTGATGAGACACTTCCCATTTACAAAAATGATCTCAAATTAGACACACTTAACAAATTATGTTCCATCTCAGGTACACGAAGCACATTGGTAAATTTTGATTCCAAATATGGAATTTTTACATCGCCTTTACAGATGACTTTTGCTTTCTGGCCATTTGCCAAAGCCACAGCTTCTTGTGCTACTGGAAAAAACCTGCAAAATAATTCAGAGTCATTAACAATTGTTTGACTTGCCCCACTATCTATTAGCCACTTGTCTCTGTTGTTGCTATAGCAACTTTTGCAACACCAAAATGTTCCTTTTGCAAATCAGTCTTTTTTGCTTGCACAAATTGCTGTAAATTGTTCCTCTGCAAACAGTTCCTTTTCAGATGCGTGTTTGCTCCACAAATGTAGCAATTCTTTTCTTGCTGAGCCCTCTGCTTGCAAAATCTCTCTTTTGATGCAACTTGGTCCCATCTGCTTGTTTCTTCTCCGGAGACTTGCAGTCTGGACCCCCTCCTCAGGAATTTCACCTCCTCATGGCAGTTCCTAAAATGTTGCTTTTCTTCTTCATTAAGCAAACATGCCTTTAAAGCCTCAAAATTTAAGTCTTGCTCTTCTTTACACTCAAATATCGCAGAAACTGTCCTAGGTTTTATCTAAACTGTTCAACATCAATAAAGCCTTTTGGGACTCAGGGAATTTAATCCCACGTTGTTCTAAGTCCAAAAATAAAATTTGCATTTTATTTAAATGCTGTTCCACAGATTTGCCTGGCTGCAAACAGGCCTTGTAAAGTTTTCTTGACAATTGCACTATATTGCATGCAGAAAAATTCACATGCACAGCTCTCAACTTCAACCAAATCTCCTTTGCAGTCTTTAAATTTGCAACATTTAGAAATTGTTCATCATCTAAATTCAAGATGAGATAAGCCATTGCTTGATCATGACTTTTCTGATCAACAGCTGCAAACACTTGTGGTGGATTTCCTATGACATACCCCAGCTCTTTTGCTTTGAGCAAACATTCCATTTTTGCAGCCCACACAATGTAATTTTTCTGGCCCAAATGAGGCACAGAGCTTTCCTTAAATTCCATTGCAGCCATTCTGCTAATTCTGCCTTGTTCTTATACTTTCTAAACACAGGCAATTTCTTCCAGCTTTAAATTACAATGCAGTCCTTTGTAAACTATGGGCTCATAACCTGTTAGAAAATTTTAATTTCTCTGTTGATGAAAATAAATCAGAAGCTCTCACAGTTGACTGCATTTAGCTGGCACAAAGCCTCACCATTCTTCTTCTCATTCTCCTCCCCACTCTGCTCCATCTGAGTTGAAGAAAGTGGAGGCGCAGCAGCAGGATTCCTCTCAATAAGGCAGGCGCACATGAGCAAGCAGCACCCCCAGTTCTTATTGTTTGAGAGCAATCCCTCTGCTGCACCTCCACTTTCTTCAACTTGGATGGAGCCAAGGAGCCGCTGGGGACCTCTTGAGGGGGAAGGACAAGCTTTGCTGATTGGCAGTGCCCAGGCTATGCCCTGCCGCTGCCTCCCAAACTCCATCTTTGCTGCTCGTGAAAGCTACAGTGGCAGGGCACTCTGCGCGCAGGAGGTAGGAAAACGCAGCGGGGCATGCTCCACGTGGGAGAGGTAGGGAAAAGCAGCGGCAGCGGCAGGGTGCTCCGTGCAGGAGAGTGAGGAGGGAAAAGCAGCAGCAGGGCACGCTCCACGTAGGGGAGGTTGGGAAAAGCGATGGCAGCTCCTCATGGGGGAGGTAGAAGGAAAACTGATGGCAGGGTGTGCTCTGTACAGGGAGGTAGATGAAGAAAGCAGCGGCAGGGTGCTCTGCATGGGAAGAGGTTAAGCAGCAGCAACAGTGGAGTGCTGGGGGGGGCAAGCAGCAGGGTTTTGTGGCTCCTGGTGTTTTATGTGGAAAAGGGGCCCAAATGGCTCTTTGAGTGTTTAAGTTTGCCAACCCCTGGCCTAGTGAAACAGTGAAAAGTGATGTCTGGTCTCCTCTCAAAAGCCTCCATGGATGGAGCACTCGCAACTTTTAGAGGGAAGCTGTTCAACTGATTAATTGGTTTCACAGACAGAACCTCCCCCTTAATTCTAGGTTAGATCTGTTTTTGATAAGTCTCCCTTCTATTACTTCTTTTACTGCTCTCAGACACTTTGGGGAATAGGTTAACCCCCTCCTAATGTGTCAGCCCCTCAAATACCGAAAAACTATCAGGCCACCCTTAGTCCTTCTCTGCATTAAATTAGACATATCCAGTTCCTCCAATCGCTCATCCGATGTTTTAGCATCCAGTACGCTAAATATCTTTGTTGTTCTTTTCTCCACTCTTTCTAGAGTCTCAACATCTCTTTTTGTATCGTGACCAAACCTGGATGCAGTATTTTAAGTGCAGCTTAAAAGTGACTGCACTCACTTTTTCTGCAGCTGCATCGCATTGCTAGCTCATACTTAGGTGATTGTCCACTGAGAGTCCTAGATCCCTCTCACAGTTACTGCTGTTGGGAGATATCCAAACTCTTCTATAGATGCGTGTTTGGTTTTTCATGCCTAAGTGTAAAACCTCATTTTTTTCACCACTAAATTGCATTTTCCTCTAAAGGGCCCAATGTTCCAGGTTTGGCTATCCCCCCCCCTTTCTCTCCATTCATCTTAATCACTTATGAAGATATTGAAGAGTACTAGGCCTGAGAGCCTTGGGTACCCCACTGCATGCTTCCCTCCACATATATTTAGTTCCATTGCAGATAACATGTTGAGTGCTGCTTGTCAGCCAGTTACGATTCCATCTGGTGATGCAGCTATCATCTATCTCATATTTTTCTATCATACCAAGAAGTATTCTGTGGTGCACTTGTTTGTATGTGGAGTCCCTAAATCAGACAAGTCAAACACAAGGCCTGAGGGTTGGATGCAGCCCGCGAAGTGGTTTCGTGTGGCCCACAAAGCCATCCTGGAAACAGCCTCTGCTGTGTCGGCCCCACCCCCTGGATGCATGCTGGGGAGGTGTCACCCTTTGTGAGGAATGAAGAAATGCACCATCACCTGGAAGTGGCCAGCAAATGGCCCTTGCCTATTTTACATATCCGGCTTGATGGGTTCTGCCCTGGTCCCTCCCCTTTCTGCCAGAGACTCTCAGATCTGTCCCACTCTTGCCCAGGTCCCCACAGGCCCCCTTTATGTGAATGATGTAGAGCTGGCCACACGCACTCCATCCATGCCCATCCAGTAGGCTGCACCTACCCTGCCCCCCCAAGGGCAACCACAATGCTAATTGTGGCCCTCAATGAAATTGAGTTTGACACCCCTGCCCTAAATGATTGCCAACTTCATCCTGTATATAGAATAATAAAATATGGTATAAACCTGGAAGCAGGCTACCATATTGGTCCCCATCCCATCTAGTCAGGAGATACAGGTCATCCTCATCTTACAACTATTTCTTTAGTGACCGTTTGAAGTTACAATGGCCATGAAAAACGTGACCTATGACCGTTTTTCATTCTTACAACTGTTGCAGCATCCCCGTGTTTTGTTTTTGGTGGGAAACGGTCCAAGTGGCTCTTTGAGTGTTTTGGGTTGCTTACCCGAGTTAGATTATTCCCAAGCAGGCGCCTTGGGCAAAATCTTTGGATGGCGCGAGTTAGCAGAAAGCCGATGTAAAGATTCTGGCGCTTTCTTAGGGGTGACTCTCAGTGGAGATCAAAACCTCTCTACACCCCCAAATTTTTATCACAGATATTCCTGTGGCTCCCAAGGTGAGACGCTATAGGAGGGCCATCTTCACTCCTGCCAGCCAGGGCTGCATCCAATAGCACCCACCATGAAGCTTCATTCCTGAAGGAGGAAATTTTACATCTGCTAAATGCTAAATGCCATGTGCGTCTGTAAATTTCCTTGCATGGAAGCCTCCATTAGGTCACAGAGAGGGAAAAATATGCACCACGGACCTATACCATTCCAGATAAGTCACTGTCTAGTTTCTTCTTAAAAACCTCCAGTGATGGAGCACCCACGATTTCTGAAGGCAAGCTGTTCCTTTTGATAGAAGTGAATGAAAGGTCTTCAAAATTTAATATTAAAAGAAAAATTTAAAATAGAATCTGCTATACAATGGAAATGTACTGAAATAGACAAACAAGCTTACCAAAGAAATTACAATGGGGAACGAGGAGGGATGTGGCAGCCCTGACAGGGTTGTATAAAGAAGGAATATTTTGGATTGGAACTTTGGAGAGAACCAAGCTTTGCTAGCTTCTCTCCTCGCTTATTGCAATAAATGAAATAAAAGGCCTTGGCTGGTTATTGGTCAGGTGAGCTTCCCTCTGGTCATGAAGGAAAGTAGCCAGGAGCACATAACACTCTGTTTAATTGTCCGCATTGTTAGTAAGTTTCTCCTTACTTCCAGGTTGCTTCTCCCTTTGATTAGTTTCCAACCGTTGTTTCTTGTCTTGCCCTCTGGTGCTTTGGAGAATAATTTGACCCCGGCTTCTTTGTGCCAGCCCCCCAAATACTGTGGGGCAGAGGCCAGGGGGATCATGGGGGAAATACCTGTGGGGACCATGGGGCGGGAGAAAAGCCTGGGGTCCTGTAAGGGAGGAAAAGCTCTGGGGGAACCAAGGGTTGGGAAGCAGAGCACAGGGTGTCTTGTGGGTGGGGGAGACCTAGGGATCCCTGTTGGGGAGAGGCAAGTCTAGGCTTGCGCTAGGCCTCCAAGACGTTCCCTACTAGTGTTCAACTTAGTGAGTTGCACATCTGTTTAATGGCTGCATCACGGAGAGTGGAGGTAACTAACCAAACCAGTCTCACTTCATGGCTTTTGCAATGTGCAACCATAATTGACAGGCTCCATTACAGTTGTAACTTGAGGACTACTGGTATGCTGGCAGGGAAAATGTAGGGATCAAAATCTGGAGCACAACAAAGAAGGCTGAAATTCTGTATGTTGGATTTTCATAATCAATATACAAAAACATCACACAAAACTCTACTACAGAAAACCCTGTTTGAGGAATTCCACAAGTTCTATAAAAGGAAACATCCAGAAATGTCTGCTGATAATTAGAAACAGGTCATTAGCCTTTATCAAGCTAACAATTTTCATTTTTTTTCTCTACACCAGAAGTCTAATTCTAAGATGTATTGACTAAAAAGAATCAGGCCAGAATTTCTAAACTCCCAATGGGAAATCAGAAATGAAATTCAAGCCTTCTCTAAACTCATCAATGTCTGCCTCATGTGCACTTCCTTCTGTGCTGCCACAAAATAGGTTATAAAATTGGGCACATTGTGTGATGACCCATTAATGACCGTCTTGATTTACAACTGTAATTGCAGGCTAAATTACAGTTGTAAATCCAGGACTACCAAGAATTTCCCCCAACAGTAAGGCAGCCAGTGTTGTTGAATGACTTGCACATTCATTTAACAGCTGCATCAGGAATAGCAGGGACATGGGGTAATTAAGCAAAGCAGGCTCCCAACCATAATTGGTAGGTATCTTTACAACTGTATCCCAAGGACTAACTGTACATTAGCTGGGGAATTTCACATCTTCTGCAAACAGAAACTACTGCTCAGAAATAGGTAGTTAGTCTATATCAAAGTAATATTTTCCATATTTTTCTCTCCATCTTCAGGTCTAATCCCGAGATCTGTTGACTAAAAAGAATGAGGCCAGAATTGAAGTAGTCAATTTCTCACCTATACTCTCAATGGGAAATCAGAAATGAAATTCAAGATTTCTCTAAACTCATCGTTTGCTTCATGTGCACTTCCTTGTGTGCAATAAGAGATGATTTACACCTGAAGAATCGTTCACAGATTGGACATTGCAAATGTTTCTCCCCTGTGTGACTAATACTGAAATCTTTTCCAAATCTGGACACTTTTACGGTTTCTCTCCTGTATGCGTCCTCTGATGTTTCACCAGGTTAAAGTTCACATTGAAAGATTTTGCACAATCAGGACATTCAAAGGGTTTCTCTCCTTTGTGAGTCCTCTGGTGTCTCACCAGGTTGGAACTGAAACTGAAACGTTTCCCACAATCAGGACATTCAAAGGGTTTCTCTCCTGTGTGAGTCCTCTGGTGTTTCACCAGGTCAGAATTTGCAGTGAAACTTTCCCCACAAACTGGACACTCGTATGGTTTCTCTCCTGTGTGAATCCTCTTGTGGTTTACCAGGTTAGAACTTTTCTTGAAACCTTTCCCACAATCAGGACATTCAAAGGGCTTTTCTCCAGTGTGAGTCCTTTGGTGTATGACAAGGTTAGAACGAGAACTGAAACTTTTCCCACATTCAGGACATTCAAAGGGTTTCTCTCCTGTGTGAGTCCTCTGGTGTGTCACCAGACTAGAACTCTGGCTGTAACATTTCCCACATTCAGGACATTCAAAGGGTTTCTCCCCTGTGTGGGTCATCTGATGTGTCACCAGGTGGGAATTCTGACTGAAACATTTTCCACAATCATGACATTGAAAGGGTTTGTCTCCTGTGTGAGTCCTCCGGTGTGTCACCAGACTGGAACTCTGGCTGTAACATTTCCCACAATCCGGACATTCAAAGGGTTTCTCTCCTGTGTGTGTCCTCTGGTGTTTTACTAGGTCGTAATTTGTAATAAAACTTTTCCCACAAACTGGACACTCATATGGTTTCTCTCCTGTGTGAGTCCTCTGGTGGTTCACCAGGTGGGAATTGTGACTGAAACTTTTCCCACAATCAGAACATTCAAAGGGTTTCTCTCCTGTGTGAGTCCTCTGGTGTGTCACCAGACTGGAACTCTGGCTGTAACATTTCCCACAATCCGGACATTCAAAGGGTTTCTCTCCTGTGTGTGTTCTCTGGTGTTTTACTAGGTCGGAATTTCTAATAAAACGTTTCCCACAAACTGGACACTCATATGGTTTCTCTCCTGTATGAGTCCTCTGGTGGTCCACCAGGTTGGAATTTTGACTGAAACTTTTCCCACAAAGTGGACACTCATATGGTTTCTCACCTGTGTGAGACCTCTGGTGGCTCACCAGGCTGGAACTGAAACTGAAACGTTTCCCACAATCAGGACATTCAAAGGGTTTCTCTCTTGTGTGAGTCCTTTGGTGTATCACCAGGCTGGAATTCTGACTGAAACTTTTCCCACAATCAGGACATTCAAAGGGTTTCTCTCTTGTGTGAGTCCTCTGATGTGTCATCAGGTTGTAATTCCGGGTGAAAGATTTCCCACAATCTGAACATTCAAAGGGTTTCTCTGCTGTGTGAGACATCTGGTGTTTCACCAGTTTGGAACTGAAACTGAAACATTTCCCACAATCCGAACATTCAAAAGGTTTCTCTCCGGTGTGACACATCTGGTGTTTCACCAGATAGTAATTTACAGGGGAACTTTTTTTTTCACAAACTGGACACTCCTATGGTTTCTCTGTGTGAATTACTTTGCTTGGTAAAGCATTTACCACATTGGGAGCACTTATAGGGCATCTGTCCTGTGTGGATCCTTTTATGAACCAGAAAGGAGATATTCTGACCAAAGATTTTGTTACATTAGTAGCATTTGTATGCCTTTATTCCAGTTTGGATCCTGTTGTACATAATCACCTATGCTTTTGCAATCCACTGATATGCTGGAGGAAGTAAAAAATGTATGTGGTCCCTTGTTTAGTGGTGCTTTGATTTCACCTGTTTTTTTCCTCCCATTGGGAGTTTTGCATTGCTGTCTGCCCTATTTGAATATCCAATTGATCTTTTCTTCACCCCTGACTTCCAGATATTTCCCTCTTTTTCTGAATGGAAAAATGATCCCCTCCACCTTGTCATGTAACCTATCCTTCTGTTCTGCATACTCTACTATTTCCAGCTTGAAATCTCTTCTTGATTTTCTCTTGCCTTTCGCCTGCTGGGATGGGACAATTGTGTAATTTTCTGAAGGAAATGGAAAATATTTTGATTTCTGGCTTGATTTGCTTTCCTTTTCAAAAGTTATTCTCACTTCTCCAGAGTGCTCTTATTGCCATCCTCTTTGTCTGTAAGATTCAAAGAAAAGTGTAAATTTAATTGTTTATACAATGCTTGCAGATGTGAAAAAAAGCAAAAAATATACATTACATTTAAAAACCAAACATGCCGCAATGCTAATCTCTTACATTAATTATGATTCATTGGACATTCCAGAGATCCAACTTCAGATATCCGTTCAATTATGAAATTCCCCTCACTTGCATCAACCATAAATTCTAAGCACTGCTAAGGGTTATCATAAAATAAATCTGCAAGTCTCGGGTATAGATTATACAATTGCAGACATATGGAAAAAGTAATATAAATTCACGTACTTATAATTATATCTATGTGGAAAATTCATGTTTTCAGTCTGAAAAAGAAAAAAAGATTACTGTCAAACGTTCTGAGCTAATTTTTAGAGGTGTGGAGGCTTTAAATGATGAAATGATGCCTAAAGCCTCTGCAAGATTTGCACATGGGAGTCCTCGGCTACAAATAAGGGCAAAAACTACTTTCCACAATCCCTCTGCTGACATCCCAATTGAAGTACTCCTCACTTAATGACTGCAATTGGGACTGACATCTGTGTCATTAAGCAGCCTGATCATTAAGCATGATATCACATGATAGTGCCAACTTACATCTAATAATAATAATAAATTTGGAAGGGACCTTGGAAGTGAACTAGTCCAACCCCTGCTCAGGCAGGAAACCTTTTGAGACAAATGCCGTCCAGTCTCTTCTTAAAAACCTCCAGTGTTGAAGCCATTCACAGCTTCTGGAGGCAGGTTGTTCCACTCATTAATTATTCTGTCAAGAAGTTTCTCCTTAGTTTTAGGTTGCTTCTCTCTTTGGTTAAGTTTCCCTCCATTGCTTCTTGTCCTGCCTTTAGGTGCCCTGGAGAATAGCTTGACTCTCTCTTCTTTATGGCAGCCCCTGAGATATTGGAATACTGCTATCGTGTCCCCACTCGTCCTTCTCTTCATTAAACTAGACATACCCAATTCCAGCAACCATTCTTTGTATGTTTTAGCCTCCAGTCCCCTAATCATCTTTGTTGCTCTTCTCTGTACTCTTTCAAGAGTCTCAACATTTTTTTACATCGTGGTGATCAAGTGTGACCAAATATGGCCTTACCAAGGTATTGTAAAGTGGTATTAATACTTGACGTGATCTTGATTCTATCCCTCTGTTAATGCAGCCTAGCACTGTGTTGGGTTTTTTGGCAGCTGCAGCACACGGCTGGCTCATATTTAAGTATTTTAAGTGCCGCAGTAATTCATTACTAAAACTTCATGTGATCTTGATACTATCCTTCTTGTATGGAGAGTAGGACTGCACTCACTTTTTCTGTAGCTGCATCACATCGCTAGCTCATACTTCGGTGATTGGCCACTGAGAGTACAGGTTCCTCTTTTCTGCACTCAGCGAAAAGCTCTCTAGACGCCAAAGGCCGAGACGGGACAAGCGTAACTTCCGGCCTCCTATCGCGAGATGACGGTCAGATAGGCAGCAGCTGCGACTAGAAAACGGCATCTCCAGGGGTGGAGGGAAGAGGAGCTGTAACCATAGAGTACTGCATTGCTAGAAAGGATGGGAGGCGAAGAGAAGATCAGAGCAACTTCCTCTTCCGGATCGCTCAGGGGAGGAAGGAGGCGTGGGGGGGGGGAGGCTTTTGTGCTCTTCCCAGGGTCGAAGCAGCAGCTGGAAGGTGAGTCGAGGGCGGGTCGGGGGAGAAGCCGGGAGCAAGTCGGGCTGATCGGTTCGGACTTTGCCCACCGCTGTACATCCTTGACGGTCGCAGCATCCCAGCCTCGCGATCCCCGTTTGTGGCTTTCCCAGCCAGCTTCTCCTAAGCAAAATCCCTGGAGAGGCTGGCAAGAGGTTGCAAGTCGCAGTCACGTGAAATTGCCTTCAACGACCCAGAGAGACTCGCTTAAGGCCTGCAGAGGAACAGCCCCCCTCCTGCCCCGCAGCCCAACCTCTTGGCGCAGCCCGGCTCCCAGCGTGGGGGCTCCTGGCGTTTCCCGGAAGGTTGGGCACCGCCGTTCCCACGTTCCCCTGGGGCTGCTGGGGAGGATGAGTCTCCCAGTGCCTTGAGGGGAGGAAGGGGAAGAGGACGGGGGAGCTCTGGGCTCAGAGGGAGCGTGGCTGGAGGCGAGGGCGGGAACCCTGCTAGGAGGAGGCCAGGGGCGTCTGGAAGGGGGGTGAGGGAGACCCGAGAGGCGTCCAGGTGGGCTTGGCCGATGGGCAGCCCTGTCCAGGTGGGCTTCCTTTGGGATGGAGCTCCTGAATCTGCCTCTCTTACCTGCCCAGATTCTCTCTCTGGTGACTGCTGCATCCCTGTTTCTCTCTGCCTATGTCAGTGAACAGCCCTGTCTGTGGAGGTTTTCAATTTAAATGTTTGTTCTTTTAAGGTCTGAATAATCTACCCTGAAAAAGAAGCTTCCCGCTGTTTTTTACAGCTTTCCAAAGAGATGAAGGGGGTTGTGTGACAATATTCAGAAAGATAACAGAATTTCTGGTCAAGGGACAGGCCTGGGAGCTCTGATAACTGCCTGCAGGGCCTTTTGGGGAACAGAGACTGGTGTGCAGAAGAGCCAGTTTATTGTTTGGGCTGCAGAGGCTTCAGTTGTTGGACTAAAATGCCGCATGGAGAGTTTGTGTTTAGATGACGACACTCTTTCAAAACTGGAGGGGCTGTCACATAGAAGAGGGGATTCACCTGTGCACCAAAGTGTCATAGAGCAGAACAAGAAGTAACAGATGGAGTCTAGAATTAGGAGAAAGTTCCTGTCAGTGAGAACAATTAATGAAACATCTTGCCTCCAGACATTGTGGGTGTTTCATTACTGGAGGTTTTTAAGAAGAGATTGGACAGCCATTTGTCAAGAATAATATAGGTTTCCTATCTAAGCAGGGGGTTGGACTAGAAGACCTCCGAGATCCCTTTCAACTCTCATTATTCTCTTGTGGGCCTGTTGTTTTCTTGGCAACAATGTCAGACTGAAACTCTCCACTATCTTTTTCTGGGATTTTTATTTTTTTACTTCTATTTATAGCTAGCAAGCACAGTATTTCCTATTGGCATCCCATACTTGTATTAACGAGGTTCAACTGTGCTTAAGCCAGGACTTCTGAAAGAATAGCTATGGAAGACCTTTCAGGATGTTCAGTTGTATAAGTTGTCCTCATTTACCACTTCTGCTCTGGGCCTATGAATATGAAAACGCAGGAAAAGGGAGTTGCACCAATTCGGATGCTGCCAACTGTTGCACGTTTATGGTGTTTGCAGTATCCCACATTCATGATCCCCATCTCTGACCTTCCCAGCTAGTTTCTTACAAGCAAAATCAATGGGTATACTGGCAGGAAATTGCAAGCCACAGTCATGTGAAATTGCCTTTAACGACCCATGGTGATTTGCCTAGCAAGTCCAGAGGAACAGATGTAAGTTGGCACTATCATGTGACATCATATTTAATGATCGGGCTGCTTAATGACACAGATGTCAGTCCCAATTGCAGTCATTAAGTGAGGAGTACTTCAGTTGGGATGTCAGCAGAGGGATTGTGGAGAGTAGTTTTTGATCTTATTTGTTGCTGAGGATTCCCATGTGCAAATCTTGCAGAGTCATCAGGCATCATTTCATCAGTTAAAGCCCCCACACCTCTAGAAATTAGCTCAGAATGTTTGACAGTAATCTTTTTTTTGTTTTGTTTTTCAGGCTGAAAAAATGAATTTTCCACATAAAATATAATTATAGATATGCGTATTTATATTACTCTTTCCATATATCTGCAATTGTATAATCTATACCCCAGACTTCCAGATATATTTTATGATAACCCATAGCAGCGCTTACAGTTTATGGTTTATGCAAGTCAAGGGAATTTCATGATTTAAGGGATCTTTTAATCTCTGAAATGTCCGATAAATCATAATTAATGTAAGAAGTTAGCATTCCTCACTCTCCTTCCTTCCTAGTGCCATTGCCATTAATATACCCACCATCCCTCCCCCCATGAGCATTTTGGGCCGTACGGCCGGGTCTGATATCGTTGCCTTTTCCTTACCGCTTCCCTCCTGTTTGTGTAGATATACTTGTTTATCTGACCTACCCACCCATCTATCCCTGTTGGCCCTATTTCTTCTGATTTCCCTTTATTCCATGCTGTACATCGCCTAGTTGCATCCTTTTTTCCATCTCGTCTGGCTGCGGTCAGCTGGGCTGCCTGCTAACTCGCTCCCAGATCTACTCCCTCTCATCTTTATCAATTCTATCCTTCCTAATGCTGCCCCCATTGATATGTCCCTCAGCTGTCTCCTCATGAACATTCCGGGCTGCTCGTACGGGTCCAGCATCATCACTACCTTTTATAATTGTATAATCTATACCCCAGACTTCCAGATATATTTTATGATAACCCATAGCAGCGCTTAACAGTTTATGGTTGATGCAAGTCAAGGGAACTTCATGATTGAATGGATATTTCAAGTTAGATCTCTGGAATGTCCGATGAATCATAATTAATGTAAGAGGTTAGTATTGTAGCATTTTGCTTTTTACATGTAATGTATATTTTTTCCTTTTTTTTCATATCTGAAAGCATTGTATAAACAATTAAACTTACACTTTTCTTTGAATCTTACAGACAAAGAGAATGGCAATAAGAGCACTCTGGAGAAGTGAGAATAACTTTTGAAAAGGAAAGCAAATGAAGCCAGAAATCAAAATATTTTCCATTTGCTTCAGAAACTTGCACAATTCTCCCATCCCAGCAGGCGAAAGGCAAGAGAAAATCAAGAAGAGATTTCAAGCTGGAAATAGTAGAGTATGCAGAACAGAAGGATAGGTTACATGACAAGCTGAAAGTGATTATTTTTCCCTCAGAAGTAGGGAAATATCTGGAAGTCAGTGGGGAAAAAAAGGTCAATTGGATACTCAAATAGGGCAGACAGCAATGCAGAACTCCCAACGGGAGGAAGAAAACAGTAGGTGAAATCAAAGCACACTAACAAAGGGACCACACACATTTTTGACTTCCTCCAGCGTATCAATGGTGGAAAAGCTCCACAGATGTCACTATTGTGCTTTAAAGCACAGATTGCAAAAGCATAGGTGATTACGTACAAGAGGATCCAAACTGGAAAAAAGGCAAATAAATGCTACTAATGTAACAAAATCTTTGGTCAGAATATCTTCCTTCTGGTTCATAAAAGGACCCACACAGGACAGATGCCCTATAAGTTGTCCCAATGTGGTAAATGCTTTACCAAGCAAAGTAATTCACACAGGAGAGAAACCATAGGAGTGTCCAGTTTGTGAAAAAAGTTTCACTGTAAATTACCACCTGGTGAAATACCTGATTGTGGGAAAAGTTTCAGTCAGAATACCCACTTGCTGATACACCAGAGGACTCACACAGTAGAGAAACCGCATGAGTGTCTAGAGCAGTGATTCTCAACCTTCCTAATGCTACGACCCTTTAATACAGTTCCTCATGTGGTGACCCCCCCAACCGTAAAATTATTTTCGTTGCTACTTCATAACTGTAATTTTGCTATTGTTATGAATTGTAATGTAAATATCTGATATGCAGGATGTATTTTCATTGTTACAAATTGAACATAATTAAAGCATAGTGATTAATCACAAAAACAATATAGCAGTGCTCGCTGGAGAAGCTTACTCTTCCTTGCTCAAAAATGTTGGGAGGGAGGGAAGGGGAAGGAAGGAAGGAAGGAGATGGAGAAGGAAGGAGATTGAAGGGGAAAGGAAGGAAAAAAGGAGAGAGAGATTGAAGGGGAAGGGATGGAGATGGGGATGGAAGGAAGGAAGGAAGATTGAAGGGGAAAGGAAGGAGATTGAAGGGGTGAGGTGCTGCTAAGGACGCACAAGCAGCTCTGCACAATTGCCCGGGGGGGGGGGAAGGCTCTGGTGGAGAGCCAAGCAGCGGCACATCCGGGACCTCGGAAGCTGCACAAAGGATCGGTGCGCCTCGGAGCCGCCGGCTGCCCGCCAACCTGGAGCCCCCATCATCCCGGCACCTCATGCCCTCTCCCAGGTGCCCCCCTGGGACCTGCCCGCCCATCGCAGCGGCAGGGTCACGGGAGCCCCTTTCCACACCGCGCAGCCCATCGCAGGCGAGAAGGGCGTGGCCGGAGCGCCAACTCCCACTCGGAAGGCGTCGCCTCCCCCCTCCCAGCCCAGCCGGCTGGCCTCCGATGCACATGTGGGCATCGCCGCCGCTTCGCCCTCTTCCCCGCACCCTGGCCGCTTCCAGACCCCGGCGAGCCGGGAAGGAGCCGCTCCTGCCCAGCAGCCCTCCGGCAGCACTGGGCGGCAGAGGGCCGAGGCAGCCTCCGACGGCGTGGAAGGCTGGCCAGGCAGCACGGGGGAGGCTCCCGCACAGTGTGGAGGGTGGCTGGGGTTGGAGCGCAGCCGGGCAACCAGGAGGCATGGAGATCAGCTCGGCGCTGCAGCTCAGCTCAGCTGGCAGCAGCGGGAGCAGCCCAGCAGTGGCCCAGACCCGGCTCGGCTCAGACCGGCTGCTGAGCCAGCCCAGGGCGGCGTTGGGGGCGCGCGCGATGGAGCTGCAGCGGCAGGAGCAGGGCGCCCTGGAGGTGGAGGAGGAGGAGGGTGGCATCAGCGGTGACCGGATAGAGGAGCGGTGTCTCAGTTTCTAAGACCATCGGAAATACGTGTTTTCCAATGGTCTTAGGCGACCCCTGTGAAAGCGTTGTTCGACTCCCAAAAGGGTCACAACTCACAGGTTGAGAACCGCTGGTCTAGAGTGGGAAAAGTTTCAGTTACGCTTTTCTGCTTGTAAAACACCAGAGAATACATACAGGAGAGAACCCTTAACAGTATCCAGATTTTGGAAAATATTTCAGTATCAGGTCTAACTTTATACATCATGTATCATACAGAGGAGAAACATTTGCAATGTCCAATCTGTGAACGATTCTTCAGGTGTAAATCATCTCTTATTGCACACAAGGAAGTGCACATGAAGCAAACAATGATGAGTTTAGAGAAATCTTGAATTTCATTTCTGATTTTCCATTGAGAGTATAGGTGAGAAATTGACTACTTCAGTTCTGGCTTGATTCTTTTTAGTCAACAGATCTCAGGATTAGACCTGAAGGTGGAGTGAAAAAATATGGAAAATATTAGTTTGATATAGACTAACTACCTAACTATTTCTGATTATCAGCAGTAGTTTCTGGATGTTTCTGTTTGCAGAAGTTGTGAAATTCCCCGGCTAATGTACAGTTAGTCCTTGGCATACAACTGTAATGGTACCTACCAATTATGGTTTGGAGCCTGCTTTTCTTAACTACCCCTGTCCCTATAGGTGAGAAATTGATTACTTCAATTCTGGCCTGATTCTTTTTAGTCAACACATTTTAGGATTAGATCTGTAGTTGTGGAGAAAAAAAGTGGAAATTGTTCACTTGATAAAGGCTAATGACCTGTTTCTGATTATAGGAAATGTTTCTGGATGTTTCCTTTTACAGAACTTGTAGAATTCCTCAAATAGCGTTTTGTGTGGTGTTTTTTGTATATTGATTATGAAAATCCCAACATACGGAGTTTCAGCCTTCTTTGTTGTACTCCAGATTTTGATCCTCACATTTTCCCAGCCAGCATACCAATAGTCTTCAATTTACAAGTGTAATGGGGCCTGTCGGTTATGGTTGCACATTGCAACAGCCATGAAGTGAGACTAGTTTGGTTAATTAACACCACACTTCGTAATGCAGCCATTAAACAGATGTGAAACTCACTAAGTGGAACACTAACTACCCCACTGTTCAGGGACGGTCTTTGACCCTGCCTCCCCCTTGCCAGGCATCCCTAGGCCTGCCTTCCCACAAGACACCCTGTGCTCTGTTTCCCAACCCTTGGTTCCCCCGCGGCTTTTCCTCCCTTACAGGACCCCATTAAGCTTTTCTGCTGCTCCATGGTCCCCACATGTATTTCCCCCATGGTACCCCTGGCCGCTCCCCCACTATTTGGGGGGCTGCCATAAAGAAGAAGGGGTCAAATTATTCTCCAAAGCAGCAGAGGGCAGGACAAGAAACAACAGTTGGAAACTACTCAAAGCGAAATAAAAGACAACCCCAAAGGCAGAGGAGCTGCTACACAGGGCCAGGCCAAAAGCCACCAGTCTCCAATCAGAGGAACGCTCCATTTCCTGAATAGAAATGTCTAAAGCTCAGATTGAAAGACAAAAAAGGTCCGTTATCTGGAGAGTAAGGTGGAGCCGATTGCAAAGAGGTTGGACTGGATCTTGAAAACTGCAGCCTTGAATTTTCTGTTGGGAGCAACAGGAAGAGGTCAAATGGGTGGATTCTGTGGGACGGAAGAAGATCCAGGTGGGTGTACTGGTAAAGGCACCACAGTAGAGACTGGGAAATGCTCAGTTCCAGTTCCACCTTACCTGCTAAGCCATCTATGCAACTTTGGCCAATCCTACCAGGCCTATGCCTAAGCAGAAAGGAGGAATCCACTTGACTTGACTTGACTGATTTGAAGGCATCAAAAACAAATATCCAGCGTAAGTCTCAGGGGCGCTGGATGGAAAGCCTCGAGTTCTAATTCAGTGTTAGCTTAGGCATGAAGACTCCTTCCAGGAGCTATGGAATATTGAGAGGCAAAAAGTGTGTCTCTGGAGGTAGGCAAGTTTAGCCTGGTGATCAGTCGGCCATGCACTTTGGCGGGATGTTCTATTCTTCCCTTTTATTTTCTTTTTAAGATGTAGATAATCGACCCCTCTTTCTTAGATCCCGTTTTTTAGGCCCTGCTGCATATTTTTCCCTCTCTGTGACCTAATGGAGACTTCCTGTGGAAGGAAATTTACAGACGCACATGGCATTTAGCATTCAGCAGATGTAAAATTTCCTCCTTCAGGAATGAAGCTTCATGATGGGTGCTGTTGGATGCAGCCCTGGCCAGGAGGAATGAAGATGGCTCTCCTATAGCATCTCACCTGAGCCCTTTAGAGCAAAATGCAATTCAGTGATGAAAAAAATTAAGTTTTACACTTAGGCATGAAAAACCAAACGTGCATCTATAGAAGACGTTGGATATATCCCAACAGCAGTAACTGTTAGAGGGATCTACACTGCATCACCAGAAGGATAATATCAAGATCACATGAAGTGTTAGTATGAATTACTGCTGCACTTAGAATACTGCATCCAGGTTTGGTCACAATACAAAAAGATGTTGAAAGTCTAGAAAGAGTGCAGAAAAGAGCAACAAAGATATTTATTGGACTGGATGAAAAAACATCAGACGACCAGTTGGAGGAACTGGATATGTCTAATTCAGTGGTTCTCAACCTTCCTAATGACGCGACCTTTAATACAGTTCCTCATGTTGTGTTGACCCCCAACCATAAAATTATTTTCGTTGCTACTTCATAACTGTAATTTTGCTACTGTTATGAATCATAATGTAAATATCTGATATGCAGGATGTGTTTTCATTGTTACAAATTGAACATAATGATTAATCACAAAAAACAATATAGCAATGCTCGCTGGAAAAGCTTACTCTTCCTTGCTCAAAAATGTTAGGAGGGAGGGAAGAGGAAGGAAGGAAGGAGATTGAAGGGGAAAGGAAGGAGATGTGAAGGAAGGAGATTGAAGGCAAAAGGAAGAAGATGGAGAAGGAGATTGAAGGGGAAAGGAAGGAAGGAAGGAATATTGAAGGGGAAAGGAAGGAGATGGAGAAGGAAGGAGAGTGTAGGAAAAGCATGGTAGGAAAACCGCGGCGTTTCGGCCTGGGCACACAGTCTTGCCCACAGGCGCTGCCAAGGACGCGCAAGCAGTTCTGCACAATTGCCCAGGGGGGAGGCTCTGGTGGAGAGCCTGGCGGAGAGCCAAGCGGATCCACGTGTCTTGGAGCCGCCGGCCGCCCTCACACCTGCCAACCTGGAGACCCCATCCTCATCCCTGCACCCCTTGCCCTCTCCCAGCCACCCCTCCGGGACCTGCCCGCCCCTCCAACCTCCTGAGTGCCATCGCAGCAGCTGGGTTGCGAGAGCCCCTTTCCATGCCGTGCAGCCCTTCACCGCCACGCCCTTTACCCAATTCGTTGCATGCGAGAAGGGCGTGGCTGGAGCACCAGCTCCCACTTGGAGGGCGCCGCTTCTCCCCTCCAACGCACATGTGGGCATCGCCACTGCCTCGCCCTCTTGCCCGCAGCCTGGCTGCTTCCAAGACCCGGAGCCCAGTGAGCCAGGAAGGAGCCACTCCTGACCACCATCCCCCGGGCTGCGCCGGGTGCCAGAGGGCCAAGGCAGCCTCCGACGGTGAGGGAGGTAGTCTGGGAGGTGCGGGGGAGGCTCCGGCGTGGAGCAGAGGGCGGCCAGGGGCAGAGCGTGGCTGGGCAACCAGGAGGCGTGGGGACCGGCTCAACGCCGCAGCTCAGCCAGCAGCAGCGGCAGCAGCAGTGGAACAGCCCAGCGGCAGCGCCAGCAACGGTCCAGACCCGGCTCGGCCCAGCCGCCTACGCTGCTGAGCCAGCCTGGGGCATCGTCGGGGGCGCGCGTAATGGTGCTGCGGCGGCAGGAGCAGGACACTGTCGGAGGATAAGAGCACCTTGGAGGTGGAGGAGCCGGAGGAGGAGGAGGGCTGTGGTGGCGGCCAGATAGAGCAGCGGTGTCTCGGTTCCTAAGACCAACGGAAATAGGTCTTTTCTTAGGCGACCCCTGTGAAAGCGTCATTTGACCCCAAAAGGGTCACAACCCACAGGTTGAGAACCACTGGTCTAATTTAACGCAGAGAAGGACTAAGGATGACCTGATAAGTCTTTCGGTATTTGAGGGGCTAACGCATTGCTAGCTCATACTTAAGTGATTGTCCACTGGGAGTTCTAGATCCCTCTCACAGTTACTGCTCTTGGGATATATCCAATCTCTTCTATAGATGTGCATTTGGTTTTTCATGCCTAAGTGTAAAACCTAATTTTTTTCACCACTAAATTGCATTTTGCTCTAAAGGGCCCAGTGTTCCAGGTTTGGCTATTCCTCCTTTCTCTCCCTTCATCTTAATCATTTATGAAGATATTGAAGAGTACTAGGCCTTGGGCTATCCCACTGCAAGCTTCCCTGCACATATATTTAATTCCATTGAAGATGGCATGTTGAGTGCTGCTGATCAGCCAGTTACGATTCCATCTAGTGCTGCTATCATCTATCTCATATTTTGCTATCATACCAAGAAGTATTCTGTGGTGTACTTGTTTGCATGTGGAGCCCCTAAATGAGATACGTCAAAAGGCCCGGGGACCGGGTGCAGCCCGCGAAGTGGTTTCATGTGGCCCGCGAAGACATCCTGGAGACAGCGAGGAACCAGCCCCTGCCGCATCGGCCCCACCCCCTGGGCGCATGCTGGGGAGGTGTCCCCCTTTGTGAGGAATGAAAAAATGCACCATCGCCTGGAAGTAACCAGCAAATAGCCCTCGCCTACTTCACATATTCGGCTTGATGGGCTCTACCCTGGTCCCTCCCCTTTTTGCCAGAGACCCTCAGATCTGTCCCACTCCTGCCCAGGCCACCCTAGGCACCCTTGACATGAATTATGTAGAGCTGGTCACGCTCACCCAGTAGGCCACACACCCCCGAGGGCAACCACAATGCTGTTTGACACCTCTGCCCTAAATGATTGCCAACTTCATCCTGTAAATAGAATAATAAAATATGGTACAAACCTGGAAGCAGGGTACCGTATTGGTCCCCATCCATATCTAGTCAGGAGATACAGGTCGTCCTCGACGTACCACTATTTGTTTAGTGACCACTTGAAGTTACAATGGCCATGAAAAACGTGACCTATGACTGTTTTTCATTCTTAACAACTGTTGCAGCATCCCCCTAGTCATGTGATAAAATTCAGATGTTTGGCAGCTGCCATGTATTTATGACAGTTGTAGGGTCATGTGACCACCTTTTGCAATCTTCTGCCAAGCAAAACTAATGGGGAAGCCAGATTCACTTAACAACTATGCGAAAAGCGTAAAATGGGGCAAAACTCACTTAACAGCTATCTTGCTTAGCATTGGAATTTTTGGGGTCAGTTGTGGTTTTATGTCAAGGACTACCTGTAATATCTTTTTCTCTTCGTTCTTGCAGAGCCTAGATCTCGTTAGATGGCAGAATTGCTCTCAGTAGGCGTCCCAATTTCCCGTAGAGTTAGATTATTCCCAGGCAGGCACCTTGGTCAAAATTCTCAGGCAGGCACTTGGGCGCGAGTTAGCAGAAAGCTGATATAAAGATTCTGGTGCTTTCTTAGGGATCACTCTCAGTGGAGATCAAAACCTCTGTACATCCCAAAACTTTTATCAGATATTCCTGTGGCTTCCAAGGTGAGACGCAATAGGAGGGTCATCTTCACTCCTGCCGGCCAGGGCTGCATCCAGCAGCACCCACCATGAAGCTTCATTCCTGAAGGAGGAAATTTTACATCTGCTGAATGCTAAATGCCCTGTGCGTCTGTAAATTTCCTTTCACAGGAAGCCTCCATTAAGTCACAGAGGGAAAAATATGCAGCAGGGCCTAGAACAGTGGTTCTCAACCTTTCTAATGCCGTGACCCCATAATACAGTTCCCCATGTTGTGGTGACCCCCAAGTGGGTGTGGCCACCAATAAGAGGGAGTAGGACAGCTAGGGAAAAGGGAAAAAAATGGTGGACAGCGTGGTTTGGCGACCCCCATGAAATGGTCACTCGACCCCAAATGGGGTCCCGACCCACAGGTTGAGAACCACTGGCCTAGAAAATGGGACCTAGGAAAGAGGGATTGATTGTCTACATATGGGAGAATAAATGTTTTGAAACTACATTTTTAAAAAGAAAATACAAGAGAAGAATAGAATATCCTGCCAAAGCGCATGGCTGACTGATCACCAGGCTAAACTTTTTAGAGGGACACCGTGCACTGCCATTTTTCATGCAGGTCTAATAAGGAATGGATGGTGATAGTGACTATTTCAGCTATTGGCTCCGAGTTCTCTTGCATGGAGGAATCTGGAATAAAAAAACCGCAACATATATTTCATTGATTCCCTTTTTCACTGAAGAACTCATGACGGCATACAAAGCATTTCCAGTGTGGCATAGTGTAATTTAAGTTCAGCGCCCCTGAACTTTATACCGGATATTTGTTTTTGATGTCTTCAAGTCAGTCAAGTCAAGTCAAGTGGATTCCTCCTTTCTTTTTTAGGCATAGGCCTGGTGGGATTGGCCAAAGTTGCACAGATGGTTTAGCAGGTAAGGCAGGACTGGAACTGAGCATTTCCCAGTCTCTACCCTGGTGCCTTTACCACTAAACCAACCTGGATCTTTTTCCTCCACACAGAATCTACCCATTTGACCTCTTTCTATTGCTCCAACAGCAAATTCAAGGCTGTAGCTTTCAAGATCCAGTCCAACACGTTTGCAATGGGTTCCCCCTTACTCTCCAGATAATGTCTTTCAATCTGAGCTTTGGACTTTTCTTTTCAGGAAATGGAGCGTTCCTCTGATTGGGAAGTGGTGGCTTCTGGCCTGGCCCTGTGTAGCAGCTCCTCTGCCTTTGGGTTGTCTTTTATTTCACTCAGTTTTGTTAGCCACATTGTGTTAGTACGTTTTGTGGGGTCTGTTATTATTGTAAAAGTAGTTTTTTGGGGGGGGGGTTATTCTGCTAGTTTCCTTCTGTCTGTTTTAATGTCTACTTTGTATATTGAAATTCAGTTAGTATTTATTTCTGCTGTGCACTTAATTCAATCAATCAATCAATCAGAATAGAGCTTGAAGGGACATTAGATGTCTTCTAGTCCAATCCCCTGCTCAAGCAATCAGAATATACCATTTTAGGCAGGTGGCTGTCTCTTCTTTTTTTAAAACCCTCCAGTGATGGAAGCATCTGCGATTTCTGAAAGGAAGCTGTTCCACTGGTTCATTGTCCTCACATTAGAAAGTTCCTCCTTAATTCCAAGTTCCTTCTCTTCTTGATTATTTTCCTTTCTGCCAATATAATTAGACGTTCCCCAAGGATAAAATGAAATTAATCACAGGAGACATCGGACGCCACAATGAAGCTCTACATCACAATGCCTGCCTTATTGAGGGAAATGCATGCAACCTCCTTTCCTAACTGCTATCAACAGTTGCAGTCATTTTCAGAGATTTCAAATGGAGAGGGATCCTGACAGTCAAGGGGAGGAGGCCCCAAGGGACAGTTTCTCCTTCTTGTTTGATTGGCAGCAACACATTTAATTGTTTAGTGCTGAAGGAGGTTTCAAGCAGCTGTTAACGTATTTTCATCTCTGTACGGGTTGGCACCTCTATTTGGTCACCAATTGACTCTGCACTGAAGCTCCCTACTGTGTGTAGCTTGTAGTGTCACAAAGAGAAGCTTTGGGAGAAGCACCTGACCCTCAGGATTTCTGTCAGCAGTTTGCTCAGAAACTGTACTGTTGCAAAATATGACTTTAAAGCAAAAATAAGAACAAGAGGAAAAAACGGAATGCCTCCTTTACAAATGTAATAGGGATGGCCTGCTGCATGGCGTGAGGGGGAGAAGAGAGGAAAGAGAGACAGGGAGACCAGCAGAGAAGGAAGCAAAGCAAGCAGAGGCCTGAGGAGAGAGGCAGGGAAGGGTTGATCAGCCTGCCCTGCCCCCACCTGCTGGGTGGGGCTGCATGTGAGGAGGGAGAGGCCTGAGGAAGAGGGAGAGAGAAGGGGAGGAAAAAAAGCGAAGCTGATCCAGAGTAAGCGAGCCAGGCTTCCCGCCCTCCCACCCTAATGGAGTTGAAAGGGAGAAGAGCAGCTCCACAGAAGGACAGGGGAGGTGAATTGTTCTGGAGGGACAATAACAGGCTGAAAGTCAGGAGGAACCACAGAGCGAGAGACTCTGAGAATTTGGACCAGTGATTGAGGGCGGGAAGACACCAACTGGCCAAGTGGAAAGGGATAAAGGGATCTAGACTCTTGTGGCCCTTTTCAGGGTAGCACTTCACAAACATATATACAAAAGACCCACTAAAGAAGCAATCTTGAATAGAACTGGAAGGGACCTTGGAGCTCTTCTAGTCCAGCCCCCTGCTAAAGCAGGAGAACCTATACCAGTGATGGCTAACGTTTTAGAGACTGAGTGCCCAAACTGCAACCAAACCCCACTTATGTATCGTTGGGTGCTGATTGGGCATGGCCCATTGGGTGGGCGTGGCCCATATGGTGGCCATGGCTGCGGTGGTAACAGTAGATTGGGGGGGACTAAAAAATTCAATCAATCAATTCCAACTTTGCGAGAACTATTTTTTCCTAGGAGAAGTTAAAATTGATTGATTGAACCTTTTTTTCTTTCCACATGGCGGTGGAGGCCTAAAGCGAAAAGCTTTTAGAAAACCCAGCTGAAAGCCCTGGACGACGGCGCACGTGCCCACAGAATGGTTTCCATAGGTTTGCCACCACTGACCTATACCATTCCAGATAAGTCACTGTCTAGTCTCTTCTTAAAAACCTCCAGTGATGGAGCACCCACGATTTCTGAAGGCAAGCTGTTCATCTTGACAGAAGTGAATGAAAGGTCTTCAAAATTTAATACTGAAAGAAAAATTTAAAATAGAATCTGCTGTACAATGGAAACGTACTGAAATAGACAAACAAGCTTACAAAAGAAATTACAACGGGGAACGAGGAGGGATGTGGCGGCAATGACAGGGTTGTATAAAGAAGGAATAGTTCAGATTGGAACTTTAGAGAGAACCAAGCTTTGCTATTGCAATAAATGAAATAAAAGGCCTTAGCTGGTTATTGGTCAGGTGAGCTTCCCTCTGGTCATGAAGGAAAGTAGCCAGGAGCACATAACACTCTGCTTAATTATCCCCACCATTAGGAATTTTCTCCTTAATTCCAGGTTGCTTCTCCCTTTGATTAGTTTCCAACCGTTGTTTCTTGTCCTGCCCTCTGGTGCTTTGGAAAATAATTTGACCCCATCTTCTTTGTGGCAGCCCCCCAAATACTGTGGGGGGGAGGCCAGGGGTACCATGGGGGAAATACCTGTGGGGACCGTGGGGCGGGAGAAAAGCCTGGTGGGGCCCTGTAAGGGAGGAAAAGCTCTGGGGGAACCAAGGGTTAGGAAGCAGAGCACAAGGTGTCTTGTGAATGGGGGAGCCCCAGGAATACCTGGGGGGGGGGTGGAGAGGCAGTCTAGGTCTTCCCTGAACAGTGGGGTTGCTAGTGTTCCACTTAGCGAGTTGCACATCTGTTTAATGGCTGCATCACGGAGGGTGGAGGTAATTAACCAAACCAGTCTCACTACATGGCTTTTGTAACTGAGGATTACTGGTATGCTGGCAGGGAAAATGTAGGGATCAAAATCTGGAGAACAACAAAGAGGGCTGAAACTCCGTATGTTGAATTTTAATAATCAATATACAAAAAACACCACACAAAACTCTACTACAGAAAACCCTGTTTGAGGAATTCCACAAGTTCTATAAAAGGAAACATCTAGAAACGTCTGCTGATAATTAGAAACAGCTCGTTAGCCTTTATCAAGTTAATAATTTCCATTTTTTTCCCTCTACACCAGAAGTCTAATTCTAAGATGTATTGACTAAAAAGAATCAGGCCAGAATTTCTAAACTCCCAATCAGAAATGAAATTCAAGATTTCTCTAAACTCATCAATGTTTGCCTCATGTGCACTTCCTTCTGTGCTGCCACAAAATAGGTTATAAAACGGAGCACATTGTGTGATGACCCATTAATGACCCTCTTGATTTACGACTATAATTGCAGGCTAAATTACAGCTGTAAATCGAGGACTACCAGGACTACCAAGAGTTTCCCCCAACAGTGAGGCAGCCAGTGTTGTTGAATGACTTGCACATTCATTTAAAGGCTGCATCAGGAACAGCAGGGACAGGGGTAGTTAAGCAAAGCAGTCTCCCAACCATAATCGGTAGGTACCATTACAGTTGTATCCCAAAGATTAACTCTACACTAGCCGGGGAATTTCACATCTTCTGCAAACAGAAACATCCAGAAACTACTGCTGATAATCAGAAATAGGTAGTTAGTCTATATCAAACTAATATTTTCCATATTTTTTTGCTCCACCTTCAGGTTTAATCCGGAGATCTGTTGACTAAAAAGAATCAAGCCAGAACTGAAGTAGTCAATTTCTCACTTATACTCTTCAATGGGAAATCAGAAATGAAATTCAACATTTCTCTAAACTCATCATTGTTTGCTTCATGTGCACTTCCTTGTGTGCAATAAGAGATGACTTACACCTGAAGAATCATTCACAGATTGGATATTTCAAATGTTTTTCCCCTGTGTGACTAATACTGAAATCTTTTCCAAAATCTGGACACTTTTACGGTTTCTCCCCTGTATGCGTCCTCTGATGTCTCACCAGGTTGAAATTCACATTGAAAGATTTCCCACAATCTGGACACTTAAAGGGTTTCTCTCCTTTGTGAGTCCTCTGGTGTCTCACCAGGTTGGAACTGAAACTGAAACATTTCCCACAATCAGGACATTCAAAGGGTTTCTCACCTGTGTGCGTCCTCTGGTGTGTCACCAGGCGGGAATTCTGACTGAAACTTTTCCCACAATCAGGACATTCAAAGGATTTCTCTCCTGTGTGTGTACTCTGGTGTTTCACCAGGTTAGAACTTTTCTTGAAACCTTTCCCACAATCAGGACATTCAAAGGGCTTTTCTCCAGTGTGAGTCTCCTGGTGTGTCACCAGACTGGAACTCTGGCTGTAACATTTCCCACAATCTGGACATTCAAAGGGTTTCTCTCCTGTGTGAGTCCTCTGATGTGTCACCAGGTGGGAATTCTGACTGAAACTTTTCCCACAATCAGGACATTCAAAGGGTTTCTCTCCTGTGTGAGTTCTCTGGTGTATCACCAGGGTGGAATTGTGTCTGAAAGATTTCTCACAATCTGAACATTCAAATGTTTTCTCTCCTGTGTGAGTCCTCTGATGTCTTACCAGGTTGGAACTGAAACTGAAATGTTTCCCACAATCTGGACATTCAAAGGGTTTCTCTCCTGTGTGAGTCCTCTGATGTCTCAACAGAATGGAACTGAAACTGAAACGTTTCCCACATTCAGGACATTCAAAGGGTTTCTCTCCTGTGTGAGTCCTCTGGTGTATCACCAGGCTGGAATAGAGTATGAAAGATTTCCCACAATCCGAACATTTAAAGGGTTTCTCTCCTGTATGAGTCCTCTGGTGGTTCACCAGGTTGGAATTCCCGCTGAAACTTTTCCCACAGAGTGCACACTCATACGGTTTCTCTCCTGTGTGCGTAGTCTGGTGGCTCACTAGGCTGGAATTATGTATGAAAGATTTCCCACACTCAGGACATTCAAAGGGTTTCTCTCCGGTGTGAGTCATCTGGTGTTTCTCCAGGTGGGAACTAACACTGAAACATTTCCCACAATCAGGACATTCAAAGGGTTTCTCTCCTGTGTGAGTCTTCTGGTGTTTCACTAGGCTGGAATTCTGACTGAAACGTTTCCCACATTCAGGACATTCAAAGGGTTTCTCTCCTGTGTGAGTCCTCCGGTGTGTCACCAGACTGGAATTCTGGCTGTAACATTTCCCACAATCCGGACATGCAAAGGGTTTCTCTCCTGTGTGAGTCCTCTGGTGTTTTACTAGTTTGGAACTGAAACTGAAACGTTTCCCACAATCCGAACATTCAAAAGGTTTCTCTCCGGTGTGAGTCATCTTGTGTTTTACCAGATAGTAATTTACATTGAAAGATTTCCCACAATCAGGACATTTAAAGGGTTTCTCTCCTTTGTGAGTCCTCTGGTGTATCACCAAGCTGGAATAGTGTATGAAAGATTTCCCACAATCAGGACATTCAAAGGGTTTCTCTCCTGTGTGAGTCCTCTGGTGTTTCCCCAGGTGAGAATTTGCAATGAAACCTTTCACACAAACTGGACACTCCTATGGTTTCTCTCCTGTGTGAATTATTTTGCTTGGTAAACCATTTACCACATTGGGAGCACTTATAGGGCATCTGTCCTGTGTGGAAAGGAGATATTCTGACCAAAGATTTTGTTACATTAGTAGCATTTGTATGCCTTTATTCCAGTTTGGATCCTCTTCTACATAATCACCTATACTTTTGCAATCCACCGATATGCTGGAGGAAGTCAAAAATGTGTGTGGTTCCTTGTTTAGTGGTGCTTTGATAGCACCTGTTTTTTCCTCCCATTGGGAGTTCTGCATTGCTGTCTGCCCTATTTGAGTATCCAATTGACCTTTTCTTCCCCACTGACTTCCAGATATTTCCCTCTTTTTCTAAATGGAAAAATGATCCCCTTCACCTTGTCACGTAACCTATCCTTGTATTCCACATACTCTACTATTTCCAGCTTGAAATCTCTTCTTGATTTTCTCCTGCCTTTTGCCTGATAGGATGGAAGAATTGTGTAATTTTCTGAAGGAAATGGAAAATATTTTGATTTCGGGCTTGATTTGCTTTCCTTTTCAAAAGTTATTCTCACTTCTCCAGAGTGCTCTTATTGCCATCCTCTTTGTCTGTAAGATTCAAAGAAAAGTGTAAGTTTAATTGTTTATACAAGGCTTGCAGATGTGAAAAAAGGGAAAAATATACATTACATTTAAAAAGCAAACATGCCACAATGCTAACCTCTTACATTAATTATGATTCATCGGACATTCCAGAGATCCAACTTCAGATATCCATTCAATCATGAAATTCCCCTCACTTGCATCAACCATAAATTCTAAGCACTGCTAAGGGTTATCATAAAATAAATCTGCATGTCTGAGGTCTAGAGTATACAATTGTAGATATATGGAAAAAGTAATATAAATGCACATACCTATAATTATATCTATGTGGAAAATTCATGTTTTCAACCTGAAAAAGAAAAAAAGATTACTGTCAAACCTTCTGAGCTAATTTTTAGAGGTGTGGGGACTTTAAATGATGAAATAATGCCCAAAGCCTCTGCAAGATTTGCACATGGAACTCCTTGACCACAAAAAAGGGGAAAAACTACTCTCCACAATCCCTCTGCTGACATCCTAATTGAAGTACTCCTTACTTAATGACTGCAATTGGGACTGACATCTGTGTCATTAAGCAGCCCGAACATTAAGTATGATGTTAGCATGATAATGCCAATTTACATCTGTTCCTCTGGACTTGCTAAGCAAATCACCATGAGTTGTTAAAGGCAATTTCACATTACTGTGGCTTGTAATTTCCTGCCGGTATACCCATTGATTTTGCTTGTAAGAAGCTAGCTTAGAAGGTCACAGATGGGGATCCTGAATGTGGGATACTGCAGCCACCATAAACACGCAACAATTCGCAACATCCAAATTGGTGCAACTCCCTTTTCCTGCATTTTCATAATCATAGGCCCAATGAGGAAGTGGTAAATGAGGACAACTTATACAACTGAACATCCTGAAAGTTCTTCCATAGCTATTCTTTCAGAAGTGCTGGCTTAAGCACAGTTGAACCTCATTAATAGAAGTATGGGGTGCCAATAGGAAATACTGTGCGTGTTAGCCATAAATAGAAGTGAAAAAATAAAAATCCCAGAAAAAAATAGTGGAGGATTTCAGTCTGACATTGTTGCCAAGAAAACAGCAGGTCCACAAGAGAATAGTGACAGTTGAAAGGGACCTCAGGGGACTTCTAGTCCAACCCCCTGCTTAGATAGGAAACCTATATTATTCTTGACAAATGGCTGTCCAATCTCTTCTTAAAAACCTCCATTGATGAAAGACCCACAACTAAAATTAATATTGAAAGACTCTCCATACAGGGCTGTTCCCTGACAAGGGCAGAGAGAAACAGGGACGCATCAGTCACCAGAAAGGGAATCTGGGCATGTAAGAGAGGCAGATTCAGGAGCTCCATCCCAAAGGAAGCCCACCTGGACAGGGCTGCCCATCGGCCAAGCCCACCTGGACGCCTCTCCTTCCAGACGCCCCTGGCCTCATCCTAGCAGGGGTCCCGCCCTCGCCTTCAGCCACGCTCCCTCTGAGCCCACAGCTCCCCCGTCCTCTTCCCCTTCCTCCCCTCCAGGCACTGGGAGGCTGATCCTCCCCAGCAGCCACAGGGGAACGTTGGAACGGCGGTGCCCAACCTTCCGGGAAAGGCCAGGAGTGTTTCTGATACCTTCAAGTCACTCAAGTGGATTCCTGCTTAGGCATAGGCCTGGTAGGATTGGCCAAAGTTGCACAGATGGCTTAGCAGGTAAGGCAGGACTGGAACTGAGCATTTCCCAGTCTCTACTGTGGTGCCTTTACCAGCACACCCACCTGGATCTTCTTCCTCCCCGTAGAATCCACACATTTGACCTCTTCCTGTTTCTCCAACATAAAATTCAACGCTGCAGTTTTCAAGATCCAGTCCAACCTCTTTGAACTCGGCTCCCCCTTACTCTCCAGATAACGGACATTTTTCATCTTTCAATCTGAGCTTTAGACTTTTCTGTTCAGGAAATGGAGCGTTCCTCTGATTGGGGACTGGTGGCTTCTGGCCTGGCCCTGTGTAGCAGCTCCTCTGCCTTTGGGGTGTCTTTTATTTCGCTCAGTTTTGTTAGCCACATAGTGTTAGTACGTTTTGTGGAGTCTGTTATTACTGTAAAAGTAGGTTTTTTTGGGGGGGGGTTATTCTGCTAGTTTCCTTCTGTCGGTTTTAATGTGTCTACTTTGTATATTGAAATTCAGTTAGTATTTATTTCTGCTGTGCACTTAATTCAATCAATCAGAATAGAGCTTGAAGGGACATTAGAGGTCTTCTAGTCAATCCCCTGCTCAAGCAATCAGAATATACCATTTTAGGCAGGTGGCTGTCTCTTCTTTTTTTAAAACCCTCCAGTGATGGAAGCATCTGCAATTTCTGAAAGGAAGCTGTTCCACTGGTTCATTGTCCTCACATTAGAAAGTTTCTCCTTAATTCCAAGTTCCTTCTCTTCTTGATTATTTTCCTTTCTGCCAATATAATTAGACGTTCCCCAAGGATAAAATGAAATTAATCACAGGAGACATCGGACGCCACAATGAAGCTCTACACCACAATGCCCGCCTTATTGAGGGAACCTCCTTTCCTAACTACTACCAACAGTTGCAGTCATTTTTAGAGATTTAAAATGGAGAGAGATCCTGACAGTCAAGGGGAGGAGGCCCCAAAGGACAGTTTCTCCTTCTTGTTTGATTGGCAGCAACACATTTAATTGTTTCGTGCTGAAGGAGGTTTCAAGCAGCTGTTATGTATTTTCATCTCTGTACGGGTTGGCACCTCTATTTGGTCACCAACTGACTCTGCACTGAAGCTCCTTACTGTGTGTAGCTTGTAGTTTCACAAAGAGAAGCTTTGGGAGAAGCACCCGACCCTCAGGATTTCTGTCAGCAGTTTCCTCAGAAACTGTACTGTTGTAAAATATGACTTTAAAGCAAAAATAAGAACAAGAGGAAAAAATGGAATGGCTCCTTTACCAATGTAGTAGGGACGGAGGGATGGCCTGCTGCATGGCGTGAGGGGGAGAAGAGAGGAAAGAGAGACAGGGAGAGCAGCGGAGAAGGAAGCAAAGCAAGCAGAGGCCTGAGGAGAGAGGGAGGGAAGGGTTGATCAGCCTGCCCTGCCCCCACCTGCTGGGTGGGGCTGCATGTGAGGAGGGAGAGGCCTGAGGGAGAGGGAGAGAGAAGGGGAGGAAAAGAGCGAAGCTGATCCAGAGTAAGCGAGCCAGGCTTCCCGCCCTCCCACCCTAATGGAGTTGAAAGGGAGAAGAGCAGCTCCACAGAAGGACAGGGGAGGTGAATTGTTCTGGAGGGACAATAACAGGCTGAAAGTCAGGAGGAAGCACAGAGTGAGAGACTCTGAGAATTTGGACCAGTGACTGAGGGCGGGAAGACATCAACTGGCCAAGTGGAAAGGGATCTAGACTCTTGTGGCCCTTTTGAGGGTAGCACTTCACAAACATATATACAAAAGACCCACTAAAGAAGCAATCTTGAATAGAACTGGAAGGGACCTTGGAGCTCTTCTAGTCCAGCCCCCTGCTAAAGCAGAACCTATACCAGTGACGGCTAACGTTTTAGAGACTGAGTGCCCAAACTGCAACCAAACCCCACTTATGTATCGTTGGGTGCTGATTGGGCATGGCCCATTGGGTGGGCGTGGCCCATATGGTGGGCATGGCTGCGGTGGTAACGGTAGACTGGGGGGGATTAAAAAATTCAATCAATCAAGTCCAACTTTGCGAGAACTATTTTTTCCTAGGAGAAGTTAAAATTGATTGATTGAACCTTTTTTTCTTTCCACATGGCGGTGGAGGCCTAAAGCGAAAAGCTTTTAGAAAACCCAGCTGAAGGGCCTGGACGACGGTGCACGTGCCCACAGCATGGTTTCCATAGGTTTGCCACCACGGACCTATACCATTCCAGATAAGTCACTATCTAGTCTCTTCTTAAAAACCTCCAGTGATGGAGCACCCACGATTTCTGAAGGCAAGCTGTTCATCTTGATAGAAGTGAATGAAAGGTCTTCAAAATTTAATACTGAAAGAAAAATTTAAAATAGAATCTGCTGTACAATGGAAACGTACTGAAATAGACAAACAAGCTTACCAAAGAAATTACAACGGGGAACGAGGAGGGATGTGGTGGCAATGACAGGGTTGTATAAAGAAGGAATAGTTCAGATTGGAACTTTGGAGAGAACCAAGCTTTGCTAGCTTCTCTCCTCGCTTATTGCAATAAATGAAATAAAAGGCCTTAGCTGGTTATTGGTCAGGTGAGCTTCCCTCTGGTCATGAAGGAAAGTAGCCTGGAGCACATAACACTCTGCTTAATTACCCTCACCATTAGGAATTTTCTCCTTAATTCCAGGTTGCTTCTCCCTTTGATTAGTTTCCAACTGTTGTTTCTTGTCCTGCCCTCTGGTGCTTTGGAAAATAATTTGACCCCGTCTTCTTTGTGGCAGCCCCCCAAATACTGTGGGGGGGAGGCCAGGGGTACCATGGGGGAAATACCTGTGGGGACCGTGGGGCGGGAGAAAAGCCTGGTGGGGCCCTGTAAGGGAGGAAAAGCTCTGGGGGAACCAAGGGTTGGGAAGCAGAGCACAAGGTGTCTTGTGAATGGGGGAGCCCCAGGAATAGCTGGGGGGGGGTGGAGAGGCAGTCTAGGCCTTCCCTGAACAGTGGGGTTGCTAGTGTTCAACTTAGCAAGTTGCACATCTGTTTAATGGCTGCATCACGGAGGGTGGAGGTAATTAACCAAACCAGTCTCACTTCATGGCTTTTGCAATGTACAACCGTAACTGACAGACCCCATTACAGTTGTAACTGAGGATTACTGGTATGCTGGCAGGAAAAATGTAGGGATCAAAATCTGGAGCACAACAAAGAAGGCTGAAACTCCGTATGTTGGATTTTCATAATCAATATACAAAAAACACCACACAAAACTCTACTACAGAAAACCCTGTTTGAGGAATTCCACAAGTTCTATAAAAGGAAACATCCAGAAACATCTGCTGATAATTAGAAACAGCTCGTTAGCCTTTATCAAGTTAACAATTTCCATTTTTCCCCTCTACACCAGAAGTCTAATTCTAAGATGTATTGACTAAAAAGAATCAGGCCAGAATTTCTAAACTCCCAATGGGAAATCAGAAATGAAATTCAAGATTTCTCTAAACTCATCAATGTTTGCCTCATGTGCACTTCCTTCTGTGCTGCCACAAAATAGGTTATAAAACGGAGCACATTGTGTGATGACCCATTAATGACCCTCTTGATTTACGACTATAATTGCAGGCTAAATTACAGCTGTAAATCGAGGACTACCAAGAGTTTCCCCCAACAGTGAGGCAGCCAGTGTTGTTGAATGACTTGCACATTCATTTAAAGGCTGCATCAGGAACAGCAGGGACAGGGGTAGTTAAGCAAAGCAGTCTCCCAACCATAATCGGTAGGTACCATTACAGTTGTATCCCAAAGATTAACTCTACACTAGCCGGGGAATTTCACATCTTCTGCAAACAGAAACATCCAGAAACTACTGCTGATAATCAGAAATAGGTAGTTAGTCTATATCAAACTAATATTTTCCATATTTTTTTGCTCCACCTTCAGGTTTAATCCGGAGATCTGTTGACTAAAAAGAATCAAGCCAGAACTGAAGTAGTCAATTTCTCACTTATACTCTTCAATGGGAAATCAGAAATGAAATTCAACATTTCTCTAAACTCATCATTGTTTGCTTCATGTGCACTTCCTTGTGTGCAATAAGAGATGATTTACACCTGAAGAATCGTTCACAGATTGGACATTTCAAATGTTTCTCCCCTGTGTGACTAATACTGAAATCTTTTCCAAAATCTGGACACTTTTACGGTTTCTCCCCTGTATGCGTCCTCTGATGTCTCAGCAGGTTGAAATTCACATTGAAAGATTTCCCACAATCAGGACATTTAAAGGGCTTTTCTCCTTTGTGAGTTCTCTGGTGTATAACCAGGCTGGAATAGTGTTTGAAAGATTTCCCACAATCCGAACATTTAAAGGGTTTCTCTCCTGTGTGAGTCCTCTGGTGTACCACCAGGCTGGAATGGTATATGAAAGATTTCCCACAATCCGAACATTTAAAGGGTTTCTCTCCTGTGTGAATCCTCTGGTGTCTCACCAGGTTGGAACTGAAATTGAAACGTTTCCCACAATCCGGACATTCAAAGGGTTTCTCTCCTGTGTGAGTCCTCCGGTGTGTCACCAGGCTGGAATTCTGGCTGTAACATTTCCCACAATCCGGACATGCAAAGGTTTTCTCTCCTGTATGAGTCCTCTGGTGTATCACCAGGGTGGAATTGTGTCTGAAAGATTTCTCACAATACGAACATTCAAAGGGTTTCTCTCCTGTGTGAGTCCTCTGGTGTCTCAACAAGATAGAACTGAAACTGAAACGTTTCCCACATTCAGGACATTCAAAGGGTTTCTCTCCTGTGTGAGTGCTCTGGTGTATCACCAGGCTGGAACTCTGGCTGTAACATTTCCCACAGTCCAGACATTCAAATGGTTTCTTTCCTGTGTGAGTCCTCTGATGTATTACCAGGTTGGAATTGAAACTGAAACGTTTCCCACAATCCAGACATTCAAAGGGTTTCTCTCCTGTGTGAGTCCTCCGGTGTGTCACCAGGCTGGAATTCTGGCTGTAACATTTCCCACAATCCGGACATGCAAAGGGTTTCTCTCCTGTGTGAGTGCTCTGATGTATCACCAGGCTGGAACTCTGGCTGTAACATTTCCCACAGTCCAGACATTCAAAGGGTTTCTCTCCTGTATGAGTCCTCTGGTGGTTCACCAGGCTCGAATTCTTGCTGAAACTTTTCCCACAGAGTGCACACTCATACGGTTTCTCTCCTGTGTGCGTCATCTGGTGGCTCACCAAGCTGGAATTATGTATGAAAGATTTCCCACACTCAGGACATTCAAAGGGTTTCTCTCCAGTGTGAGTCCTCTGGTGTGTCACCAGGCTGGAACTCTGGCTGTAACATTTCCCACAATCCAGACATTCAAAAGGTTTCTCTCCTGTGTGAGCCCTCTGATGTCTTACCAGTTTAGAACTGAAACTGAACCGTTTCCCACAATCCGAACATTTAAAGGGTTTCTCTCCTGTATGATTCCTCTGGTGGTTCACCAGGTTGGAATTCTTGCTGAAACTTTTCCCACAGAGTGCACACTCATATGGTTTCTCTCCTGTGTGTGTCGTCTGGTGGCTCACTAGGCTGGACTTATCTATGAAAGATTTCCCACACTCAGGACATTCAAAGGGTTTCTCTCCAGTGTGAGTCCTCCGGTGTGTCACCAGGCTGGAATTCTGCCTGTAACATTTCCCACAATCCGGACATGCAAAGGTTTTCTCTCCTGTGTGAGTCTTCTGGTGTTTTACTAGTTTGGAACTGAAACTGAAACGTTTCCCACAATCCAAAAATTCAAAAGGTTTCTCTCCGGTGTGAGTCATCTTGTGTTTTACCAGATAGTAATTTACAGGGGAACTTTTTTTCACAAACTGGACGCTCCTATAGTTTCTCTCCTGTGTGAATTATTTTGCTTGGTAAAGCATTTACCACATTGGGAGCACTTATAGGGCATCTGTCCTGTGTGGAAAGGAGATATTCTGACCAAAGATTTTGTTACATTAGTAGCATTTGTATGCCTTTATTCCAGTTTGGATCCTCTTCTACATAATCACCTATACTTTTGCAATCCACCGATATGCTTGAGGAAGTCAAAAATGTGTGTGGTCCCTTGTTTAGTGGTGCTTTGATTTCACCTGTTTCTTTCCTCCCATTGGGAGTTCTGCATTGCTGTCTGCCCTATTTAAGTAACCAATTGACCTTTTCTTCCCCACAGACTTCCAAATATTTCCCTCTTTTTCTGAATGGAAAAATGATCCCCTTCACCTTGTCATGTAACCTATCCTTGTGTTCCGCATACTCTATTTCCAGCTTGAAATCTCTTCTTGATTTTCTCCTGCCTTTTACCTGCTGGGATAGGAGAATTGTGTAATTTTCTGAAGGAAATGGAAAATATTTTGATTTCTGGCTTGATTTGCTTTCCTTTTCAAAAGTTATTCTCACTTCTCCAGAGTGCTCTTATTGCCACATCCTTTGTCTGTAAGATTTAAAGAAAAGTGTAAGTTTAATTGTTTATACAATGCTTGCAGATGTCAAAAAAGGAAAAAATATACATTACATTTAAAAAGCAAACATGCCACAATGCTAACCTCTTACATTAATTATGATTCATCGGACATTCCAGAGATCCAACTTCAGATATCCGTTCAATCATGAAATTCCCCTCACTTGCATCAACCATAAATTCTAAGCACTACTAAGGGTTATCATAAAATAAATCTGCAAGTCTCGGGTATAGAGTATACAATTGTAGATATATGGAAAAAGTAATATAAATGCACATACCTATAATTATATCTATGTGGAAAATTCATGTTTTCAACCTGAAACTAATTTTTAGAGGTGTGGGGGCTTTAAATGATGAAATGATGCCCAAAGCCTCTGCAAGATTTGCACATGGAACTCCTTGACCACAAAAAAGGGGAAAAACTACTCTCCACAATCCCTCTGCTGACATCCTAATTGAAGTACTCCTTACTTAATGACTGCAATTGGGACTGGCATCTGTGTCATTAAGCAGCCTGATCATTAAGTATGATGTTAGCATGATAATGCCAACTTACATCTTTTCCTCTGGACTTGCTAAGCAAATCACCATGCGTCGTTAAAGGCAATTTCACGTGACTGTGTCTTGTAATTTCCTGCCGGTATACCCATTGATTTTGCTTGTAAGAAGCTAGCTGAGAAGGTCACAGATGGGGATCATGAATGTGGGATACTGCAACCACCATAAACACGCAACAATTCACAACATCCAAATTGGTGCAACTCCCTTTTCCTGCATTTTCATAATCATAGGCCCAATGAGGAAGTGGTAAATGAGGACAACTTATACAACTGAACATCCTGAAAGGTCTTCCATAGCTATTCTTTCAGAAGTGCTGGCTTAATCACAGTTGAACATCATTAATACAAGTATGGGGTGCCAATAGGAAATACTGTGCGTGTTAGCTATAAATAGAAGTGAAAAATCCCAGAAAAAAATAGTGGCAGTTTCAGTCTGACATTGTTGCCAAGAAAACAGCAGGTCCATAAGAGAATAATGAGAGTTGAAAGTGATCTCGGAGGTCTTCTAGTCCAACCCCCTGCTTAGATAGGAAACCTATATTATTCTTGACAAATGGCTGTCCAATCTCTTCTTAAAAACCTCCAGTGATGAAACACCCATAACGTCTGGAGGCAAGCTGTTTCATTAATTGTTCTCACTGACAGGAACTTTCTCCTAATTCTAGACTCCATCTGTTACTTCCTGTTCTGCTCTACGACACTTTGGCGCAAAGGTCAATCCTTCCTTCTATGTGACACCCCCTCCAATTTTGAAAGAGTGCCATCATGTAAACACAAGCTCTCCATGCGGCATTTTAGTCCCACAACTGAAGCCTCTGCAGCCCAAACAATAAACTGGCTCTTCTGCATACCAGTCTCTCTTCCCCAAAATGCCCTGCAGGGAGTTATTGGAGCTCCCAGGTCTGTCCCTTGACCGGAAATTCTGTTATCTTTCTGAATATTATCACAGAACCCCCTTGATCTCTTTGGAAAGCTGTTTGTAAAAACCAGTGAAAAGCTTCTTTTTCAGGGTAGATTATTCAGACCGTAAAAGAAATATTTAAATTGAAAACCTCTACAGACAGGGCTGTTCACTTACACAGGCAGAGAGAAACAGGGATGCAGCAGTCACCAGAGAGGGAATCTGGGCAGGTAAGAGAGGCAGATTCAGAAGCTGCATCCCAAAGGAAGCCCACCTGGACAGGGCTGCCCAACGGCCAAGCCCACCTGGACGCCTCTCGGGTCTCCCTCGCCCGCCTTCCAGACGCCCCTGGCCTCCTCCTAGCAGGGTTCCCGCCCTCGCCTTCAGCCACGCTCCCTCTGAGCCCAGAGCTCCCCCGTCCTCTTCCCCTTCCTCCCCTCCAGGCACTGGGAGGCTGATCCTCCCCAGCGATGGGCAACGTCTGAACCGAGCAGCCCGACCTGCTCCCGGCTTCTCCTCCGACGCGCCCTCGACTCACCTTCCAGCTGCTGCTTCGACCCTGGGAAGAGCACAAAAGCCTCCCGGCACGCCTCCTTCCTCCCCTGAGCGATCCGGAAGAGGAAGTTGCTCTGATCTTCTCCTCATCTCCCTTCCTTTCTAGCAATGCAGTACTCGATGGTTGCAGCTCCTCTTCCCTCCACCCCTGGAGATGCCGCTTTCTAGTCGCAGATGCTGCCTATCTGACCGTCATCTCGCGATAGGAGGCCGGAAGTCACGCTTGTCCCGTCTCGGCCTTTGGCGTCTAGAGAGGTTTTCGCTGATTTATCTGCTCTCCGGTCGTTTCCGCCTCCCAGCGACCGTCCTTTGCAACTGAGCCAAGTGAAACAGCGAAAAGTGACGATGCTTCTTAGTTTGCAAAGATTAGCTCCAGGCTGAGCCCTAGAAGTGTGTGAAGTTCAAACAGAAATGCAGACTAAGAGTTGTAACTCTCCAAGCAAAGACCTTACTTACACCATTCTGGACAAATGGCTGTCCAGTCTCCTCTCAAAAACCTCCACGGATGGAGCACTCGCAACGTTTAGAGGGAAGCTGTTCCACTGATTAATTGGTTTCACGGACAGGAACCTTCCCCTTAATTCTCGGTTGGATCTTTTTTTGATAAGTCTCCCTTCGGTTACTTCTTTTACTGCTCTCAGGCACATGGGGGAATAGGTTGACCCCCTCTTAATGTGTTAGCCCCTCAAATACTGAAAGACTGCTATCAGGTCACCCTTAGTCCTTCTCTGTGTCAAATTAGACACAACCGATCATCTGATGTTTTAGCATTCAGTCCACTAAATATCTTTGTTGCTCTTTTTTGCACTTTTTCTAGAGTCTCAACATCTTTTTTATCGTGCCCAAACCTGCATGCAGTATTTTAAGTGCAGCAGTAATCCATATGATCTTGACACTATCCTTCTGGTGATGCAGAGCAGGACTGCACTCACTTTTTCTGCTGCTGCATCACATTGCTAGATCATACTTAGGTGATTGTCCACTGGGAATCATAGATCCTCTCACAGTTACTGCTGTTGGGAGATATCCAAACTCTTTTATAGGTGTGTGTTTGGTTTTTCATGCCCAAGTGTAAAACCTCATTTTTTTCATCACTGAATTGCATTTTCCTCTAAAGGGCCCAGTGTTCCAGGTTTGGCTATTCCCCCCTTCTCTCCCTTCATCTTAATCACTTATGAAGATATTGAAGAGTACTAGGCCTAAGAGAGAGCCTTGGGGTACCCCGCTGCATGCTGTCCTCCACATATATTTAGTTCCATTGCAGATGGCATGTGGAGTGCTGCTGATTAGCCAGTTACGATTCCATCTATCTCATATTTTTTTATCATACCAAGAATTATTTTCTTTTGTACTTGTTTGGATGTCGAGCCCCTAAATGATTGCCAAATTCATCCTATAAAAATAATGAAATACGGTACAAACCTGGAAGCAGGCTACCATATTGGTCCCCAACTACATCTAGTCAGGAGTTACAGGCCGTCCTCAACTTACAACTATTTGTTTAGTGACCGTTTGAAGTTACAATGGCCATGAAAAACGTGGTCTATGACCGTTTTTCATTCTTACAACTGTTGCAGCACCCCTTTGGTCATGTGATAAAATTCAGATGTTTGGCAGCTGCCATGTTTTTATGACAGTTGTAGGGTCATGTGATCATTTTTTGCAACCCTCTGACAAGCAAAAATAATGGGGAAGCCAGATTCATTTAACAACTGTGCAAAAAACACCATAAAATGGGGCAAAACTCACTTAACAACTATCTTGCTTAGAAACTTTGGCTCAGTTGTGGTTGTATGTCAAGGACTCCCTGTAATACCTTTTTGTCTTCATTCTTGCAGAGCCTAAATCTCCCTAGAGGACAGAATTGCTCTGAGGAGGTCTGAGCAGCCTTCCCAGTTTCCAGAGGAGATAGATCAGGGGTGTCAAACTCAATTTCATTGAGGGCAGCATCAGCATTGTGGATGCCCTGGGGGTGTGTGACCTACTGGGTGGGCGTGGACAGTGGGTGTGGCCTATTGAGTGGGCATGGCCAGCTCTACATCATTCGCATCAAGGGGGCCTGTGCAGGAGTGGGACAGATCTGAGGGTCTCTGGCTGAAGGGGGTGGGACCAGGGCAATTGCCAAGGCATGGTCCACTGGAGGTGCCTCACTGTTCCTCTCAGGCCATTTGGGGGGGGGGGGAAGGTGGTGCAGGCTGCCGGCAACCCTGGGCAGCAGAGGTGAAATGCCCAGCCTGGCCCTCGAACGCCTGCGGCACCAAGCCCATCTCCACTACCCCAAGGGGGCGCCCAGCTGCAGCACAAAATTGTACATTGGCTCCCAGCTGACCTGGGCCAGGGCCAAGGCAGTGGGGGCCATTCCCTCACTGTTTCCAAGATGGCTTTGTGGAACACATGAAACCACTTCGCAGGCCGCATCTGACCC
Source organism: Crotalus tigris (assembly GCF_016545835.1). Classification (NCBI taxonomy): domain Eukaryota; kingdom Metazoa; phylum Chordata; class Lepidosauria; order Squamata; family Viperidae; genus Crotalus; species Crotalus tigris. Next base: position 319,173 of record NW_024097874.1, on the reverse strand, counting down.
CCGGGCCTTGTGTTTGACATGTCTGACTTAGATTATTCCCAGGCAAGCACCTAGGGCAAAAGTTTGGATGGGCGAGTTAGCAGAAAGCTGATGTAAAGATTCCTGCGTTTTCTTAGGGGTGACTCTCAGTGGAGATCAAAACGGTTCTACACCCCAAAACTTTATGACTGATATTCCTGTGGCTCCCAAGGATTTAGGACAGGGCAGCACCATCAGGTGAGATGCTATAGGAGAGCCATCTTCACTCCTGCCAGCCAGGGCTGCATCCAACAGAACCCACCATGAAGCTTCATTCCTGAAGGAGGAAATTTTACATCTGTTGAATGCTAAATGCCATGTGCGTCTGTAAATTTCCTTCCACAGGAAGTCTCCATTAGGTCACAGAGAGGGAAAAATACGCAGCAGGGCCTAGAAAACGGGACCTAAGAAAGAGGGATCGATTGTCTATATATGGTAGAAGAAATGTTTCCAAACTACATTTTAAAAAGAAAACAAAAGGGAAGAAGAGAATATCCCACCAAAGTGCATGGCCAACTGATCACCAGGCTAAACTTTTTAGGACACCTTGCACTGCCATTTTTCATACAGGTCTAATAAGGTATGGATGGTGATAGTGGCCATTTCAGCTATTAGCTCTGAGCTCTCTTGCATGGAGGAATCTGGAATAAAAGAACCCCAACGTATATTTCATTGATTCCCTTTTCATTCAAGAACTGATGATCGCATGCAAAGCACTTCCAGTGTGGCATAGTGTAATTTACAGGGTAAATGTCCACCAGACTGCCTGCCTATCTCCCGAGACATACTTTTTGCCTCTCAATATTCCATAGCTTCTGGAAGTCTTCATGCCTAAGCTAACACTGAATTAGAACTCGCGGCTTTCCATCCAGCGCCCCTGAGCCTTATACCGGATATTTGTTTCTGATACCTTCAAGTCACTCAAGTGGATTCCTGCTTAGGCCTAGGCCTGGTAGGATTGGCCAAAGTTGCACAGATGGCTTAGCAGGTAAGGCGGGACTGGAACTGAGCATTTCCCAGTCTCTACCCTGGTGCCTTTACCAGCACACCCACCTGGATCTTCTTCCTCCCCACAGAATCCACCCATTTGACCTCTTCCTGCTTCTCCAACAGAAAATTCAACGCTGCAGTTTTCAAGATCCAGTCCAACCTCTTTGAACTCGGCTCCCCCTTACTCTCCTTACTATCCCCCTTACTCTTCATCTTTCAATCTGAGCTTTAGACTTTTCTGTTCAGGAAATGGATTGTTCCTCTGATTGGGGACTGGTGGCTTCTGGCCTGGCCGTGTAGCAGCTCCTCTGCCTTTGGGGTGTCTTTTATTTCGCTCAGTTTTGTTAATCACAGTGTTAGTACGTTTTGTGGGGTCTGTTATTATTGTAAAAGTAGGTTTTTTTGGGGGGGGGGTTATTTTGCTAGTTTCCTTGTGTCAGTTTTAATGTGTCTACTTTGTATATTGAAATTCAGTTAGTATTTATTTCTGCTCTGCACTTAATTCAATCAATCAATCAGAATAGAGCTGGAAGGGACATTAGAAGTCTTCTCGTCCAATTCGCTGCTGATGCAATCAGAATATACCATTTTAGGTAGGTGGCTGTGCACTCTTTTCTTAAAACATTCCAGTGATGGAAACACCTGCAACCCTGTTTGAGGAATTCCATAAGTTCTATAAAAGGAAACAGCCAGAAACCTCTGCTGATAATCAGAATCAAGTCATTAGCCTTTATGAAATTAACAATTTCCATATTTTTCTCTCCACCTTCAGGTCTAATCCTGAGATCTGTTGACTAAAAAGAATCAAGCCAGAATTGAAGTAGTCAATTTCTCACCTATACTCTCAATGGAAAATCAGAAATGAAATTCAAGATTTCTCTAAACTCATCATTGTTTGGTTCATGTGCACTTCCTTGTGTGCAATAAGAGATGATTTACACCTGACGAATCGTTCACACATTGGATATTTCAAATGTTTGTCCCCTGTGTAACTAATACTGATATCTTTTCCAAAATCTGGACACTTTTACGGTTTCTCTCCTGTATGCGTCCTCTTGATGTCTCACCAGGTTGAAATTCACACAAGATTTCCCACAATCAGGACATTTAAAGGGTTTCTCTCCTTTGAGTACTCTGGTGTATCACCAAGCTGGAATAGTGTATGAAAGATTTCCCACAATCAGGACATTCAAAGGGTTTCTCTCCTGTGTGAGTCCTCTGGTGTTTCCCCAGGTGAGAATTTGCAATGAAACCTTTCACACAAACTGGACACGCATATGGCTTCTCTCCTTTTTGAATCCTCTGGTGGTTTACCAGGTTAGAACTTTTCTTGAAACCTTTCCCATAATCAGGATATTCAAAGTGCTTTTCTCCAGTGTGAGTCCTTTGGTGTATCACAAGGTTACAACAGGAACTGAAACTTTTCCCACATTAAGGACATTCAAAGGGTTTTGCTCCTGTGTGAGTCCTCTGGTGTATCACCAGGCTGGAATAGCGTATGAAAGATTTCCCACAATCTGAACATTTAAAGGGTTTCTCTCCTGTGTGAGTCCTCTGGTGTCTCACCAGGTTGGAACTGAAACTGAAACGTTTCCAACAATCAGGACATTCAAAGGGTTTCTCTCCTGTGTGAGTCCTCTTGTGTATCACCAAGCTGGAATAGCGTATGAAAGATTTCCCACAATCCGAACACTTAAAGGGTTTCTCTCCTGTGTGAGTCTTCTGGTGTATCACCAGGCTGGAATTCTCACTGAAACCTTTCCCACAATCAGGACATTCAAAGGGTTTCTCTCCTATGTGAGTCCACTGGTGTTTCACCAGGTTGGAATGTAGACTGAAACTTTTCCCACATTCAGGACATTCAAAGGGTTTCTCTCCTGTGTGAGTCCTCTGATGTATCACCAGGCTGGAATTCTTTATGAAAGATTTCCCACAATCAGTACATTCAAAGGGTTTCTCTCCTGTGTGAGTCCTTTGGTGTGTCACCAGAGTGGAACTCTGGCTGTAACATTTCCCACAATCCGGACATTCAAAGGGTTTCTCTCCTGTGTGAGTCCTCTGGTGTTTTACTAGGTCGGAATTTCTAATAAAACTTTTCCCACAATCAGGACATTCAAAGGGCTTTTCTCCTGTGTGAGTCCTCTGGTGCATCACCAGGCTGGAATTGTGGCTGAAAGATTTCCCACAATCCAGACATTCAAAGGGTTTCTCTCCTGTGTGAGTCGTCTGATGCGTCACCAGGTTGGAATTCTGACTGAAACTTTTCCCACAATCAGGACAGTCGAAGGGTTTCTCTCCTGTGTGAGTCCTCTGGTGGAAAACCAAGGTGATATTTTGATTGAAAGTTTTCCCACAAATTGGACACTCAAAAGGTTTCTCTCCTGTGTGAATCCTCTGATGTATCACCAGGCTGGAATTCTGAATGAAACGTTTCCCACAATCAGGACATTCAAAGGGTTTCTCTCCTGTGTGATTTCTTCGATGAGTCACCAGGTGGGAATTCTCCCGGAAACGTTTCCCACAATCAGGACATTCAAAGGGTTTCTCTCCTGTGTGAGTCCTCTGATGTTTCACCAGGCTGGAATTCTGACTGAAACGTTTCCCACAATCAGGACATTGAAAGGGTTTCTCTCCTGTGTGAGTTCTCTGATGACTCACCAGGCTGGAATTTTGACTGAAATGTTTCCCACAAATTGGACATTCACAAGGTTTCTCTCCTGTGTGAGTTCTCTGATGACTCACCAAATGGGAATTCTGGCTGTAACATTTCCCACAATGAGAACATTCAAAGGGTTTCTCTCCTGTGTGAGTCCTCTGGTGGTTCACCAGGTGGGAACTTACAATGAAATTTTTCCCACAAACCGGACATTCAAAGGGTTTCTCTCCTGTGTGAGTTCTCTGGTGTGTCACCAGACTGGAACTCTGGCTGTAACATTTCCCACAATCCGGACATTCAAAGGGTTTCTCTCCTGTGTGAGTCCTCTGGTGTTTTACTAGGTCGGAATTTCTAATAAAACTTTTCCCACAAACTGGACACTCATATGGTTTCTCTCTTGTATGAATCTTCTGGTGGTTCACCAGATGGGAATTCTGACTGAAACATTTCCCACAAAGTGGACACTTATACTGTTTCCTTCCTGTGTGAGTCCTCTGGTGGCTCACCAGGCTGGAATTCCAACTGAAACTTTTCCCACAATCAGGACATTCAAAGGGTTTCTCTCCAGTGTGAGACATCTGGTGTTTCACCAGATAGTAATTTACAGGGGAACTTTTTTTCACAAACTGGACACTCCTGTGGTTTCTCTCCTGTGTAAATTATTTTGCTTCGTAAAGTATGTACCACATTGTGAGTACTTATAGGGCATCTGTCCTGTGTGGTCCTTTTATGAACCACAAAGGAGATATTCTGACCAAAGATTTTGTTACATTAGTAGCATTTGTATGCCATTTTTCCAATTTGGATCCTCTTCTACATAATCACCTATTCTTTTGCAATCCACTGATATGCTGGAGGAAGTCGAAAATGTGTGTGGTTCCTTGTTTAGTGGTGCATTGATTGCACCTACTGTTTTCTTCCTCTCATTGGGAGTTCTGCATTACTGTCTGCCTTATTTGAGTATTCAATTGACTTCCAGATGTTTTCCTCTTTTTCTTCCCCACTGACTTCCAGATGTTTTCCTCTTTTTCTGAACGGAAAAATGATCCCCTTCACCTTGTCACATAACCTATCCTTGTGTTCCGCATACTCTACTATTTCCAGCTTGAATTCTCTTCTTGATTTTCTCCTGCCTTTCGCCTGCTGGGTTAGGAGAATTGTGTAATTTTCTGAAGGAAATGGAAAATATTTTGATTTCTGGCTTGATCTGCTTTCCTTTTCAAAAGTTATTCTCACTTCTCCGGAGTGCTCTTATTGCCATCCTCTTTGTCTACATGATTCAAAGAAAAATGTAAGTTTAATTGTTTATACAATTTGCAGATGTGAAAAAAGGAAAAAATATACATTTAAAAAGCAAACATACCACAATGCTAACCTCTTACATCAATTATGATTTATCAGACATTCCAGAGATTCAAATATCCCTTAAATCATGAAATTCCCTTGACTTGCATCAACTATAAACTATAAGTGCTGCTATGCGTTATCATAAAATATATCTGGAAGTCTGGGGTATAGATTATACAATTGCAGATATATGGAAAGAGTAATATAAATACACATACCTATAATTATATCTATGTGGAAAATTCATGTTTTCAACCTGAAAAAGAAAAGAAGATTACTGTCAAACATTCTGAGTTAATTTTTAGAGGTGTGGGGGCTTTAAATGATGAAATGATGCCTAAAGCCTCTGCAAGATTTGCACATGGAAGTCTTCAGCTAAAAAAGAAGGGCAAAAACTGTTCTCCACAATCCCTCTGCTGACATCCTAATTGAAGTACTCCTCATTTAATGACTGCAATTGGGACTGGCGTCTGTGTCATTAAGCAGCCTGATCATTAAGTATGTTAACATGATAGTGTCAACTTACATCTGTTCCCTTGGACTTGTTAAGAAAATCACCATGGGTTGTTAAAGGCAATTTCTTATGACTGTGGCTTGCAATTTCCTGCAAGTATACCCCCTGATTTTGCTTGTAAGAAGCTAGCTGGGAAGGTCACAGATGGGGATAATGAATGTAGGATACTGCAAACACCATAAACGTGCAACAGTTGGCAGCATTTGAATTGGTGCAACTCCCTTTTCCTGCATTTTCATAATCATAGGCCCAGAGAAGAAGTGGTAAATGAGGACAACTTATACAACTGAACATCCTGAAAGGTCTTCCATAGTTATTCTTTCAGAAGTGCTGGCTTAAGCACAGCTGAACCTCATTAATACAAGTATGGGATGCCAATCGGAAATACCATGCTTGTTAGCTATAAATAGAAGTAAAAAAATAAAAATCCAAGAAAAAAATAGTGGCAGTTTCAGTCTGATATTGTTGCCAAGAAAACAACAGGCCCACAAGAGAATAATGACAGTTGAAAGGGACCTTGGACGTTTTCTAGTCCAACCCACTGCTTAGATAGGAAACCTATATTATTCTTGACAAATGGCTGTCCAATCTCTTCTTAAAAACCTCCAGTGATGAAACACCCACAACATCTGGGGGGAAGCTGTTTCATTAATTGTTCTCACTGACAGGAACTTTCTCCTAATTCTAGACTCCATCTGTTACTTCTTGTTCTGCTCTATGACACTTTGGCGCACAGGTCAATCCTTTCTTCTATGTGACAGCCCCTCCAATTTTGAAAGAGTGCCATCATCTAAACACAAACTCTCCATGCGGCATTTTAGTCCCACAACTGAAGCCTCTGCAGCCCAAACAATAAACTGGCTCTTCTGCACACCAGTCTCTCTTCCACAAAAGGCCCTGCAGGGAGTAATTGGAGCTCCCAGGCCTGTCCCTTGACCAGAAATTCTGTTATCTTTCTGAATATTATCACACAACCCCCTTGATCTCTTTGGAAAGCTGTTTGTAAAAACCAGTGAAAAGCTTCTTTTTCAGGGTAGATTATTCAGACCGTAAAAGAACTAAATATTTAAATTGAAAAACTCCAGACAGGTCTGTTCCCTGACAAGGGCAGAGAGAAACAGGGAGGCATCAGTCACCAGAAAGGGAATGTAAGAGAGGCAGATTCAGGAGCTCCATCCCAAAGGAAGCCCACCTGGACAGGGCTGCCCATCGGCCAAGACCACCTGGACGCCTCTCGGGTCTCACTCGCCCGCCTTCCAGACGCCCCTGGCCTCCTCCTAGCAAGGTTCCCGCCCTCGCTTCCAGCCACGCTCCCTCTGAGCTCCCCCGTCCTCTTCCCCTTCCTCCTCTCCAGGCAATGGGAGGCCACAGGGGAACGTGGGAACGGCGGTGCCCAACCTTCCGGGAAACGCCGGGAGCCCCCACGCTGGGAGCCGGGCTGCGCCAAGAGGAGGGGGGCTGCGGGGCAGGAGGGGGGCTGTTCCTCTGCAGGCCTTAAGCGAGTCGCTCTGGGTCGTTGAAGGCAATTTCACGTGACTGCGACTTGCAACCTCTTGCCAGCCTCTCCAGGGATTTTGCTTAGGAGAAGCTGGCTGGGAAAGCCCCAAACGGGGATCGCGAGGCTGGGATGCTGCGACCGTCACGGATGTACAGCGGTGGGCAACGTCCTAACCGAGCAGCCCGACTTGCTCCCGGCTTCTCCTCCGACCCGCCCTCGACTCACCTTCCAGCTGCTGCTTCGAACCTGGGAAGAGCACAAAAGCGCCCCCCCCCACGCCACCTTTCTCTCCTGGGTGATCCGGAAAAGGTAGTTACTCTGATCTTCTCCTCGCCTCCCATCCTTTCTAGCAATGCAGTACTCGATGGTTGCAGCTCCTCTTCCCTCCACCACAGATGCCCCTTTCTAGTCGCAGACGCTGCCTAGCTGACCGTCATCTCGCGATAGGAGGCCGGAAGTCTCGCTTGTCTCGTCTCGGCCTTTGGCGTCTAGAGAGGTTTTCGCTGATATATCTGCTCTCCGGTCGTTTCCGCCTCCCAGCGACCGTCCTTTGCAACTGAGCCAAGTGAAACAGCGAAAAGTGACGATGCTTCTTAGTTTGCAAAGATTAGCTGCAGGCTGAGCCCTAGAAGTGTGTGAAGTTCAAACAGAAATGCAGACTAAGAGTTGTAACTCTCCAAGCAAAGACCTTACTTACACCATTCTGGCCAAATGGCTGTCCAGTCTCCTCTCAAAAGCCTCCACGGATGGCGCACTTGCAACTTTTAGAGGGAAGCTGTTCCACTGGTTAATTGGTTTCATGGACAGGAACTTTCCCCTTAATTTTCGGTTGCATCTTTTTTTGATATTTCTCCCTTCAGTTCTTTTAACTGCTTTCAGGCACTTTGGGGAATAGGTTGACCCCCTCTTAATGTGTCAGCCCCTCAAATACTGAAAGACTGCTATCAGGTCACCCTTAGTCCTTCTCTGCGTCAAATTACAGATATCCAGTTCCTCCAACCGCTCATCTGATGTTTTAGCATTCAGTCCACTAAATATCATTGTTGCTCTTTTCTGCACTCTTTCTAGAGTCTCAGCATCTTTTTTTTATTATTGTGGCCAAACCTGGATGCAGTATTTTAAGTGTAGCATTAATTCAGTACTAACACTCCATGTGATCTTGATACTATCCTGGTGATGCAGAGCAGGACTGCACTCACTTTTTCATTGCTAGCTCATACTTAGGTGATTGTCTACTGGGAATCACAGATCCTCTCACAGTTACTGCTGTTGGGAGATCTCCAACCTCTTCTATAGGTCTGTGTTTGGTTTTTCATGCCTAAGTGTAAAACCTCATTTTTTTCACCACTGAATTGCATTTTGCTCTAAAGGGCCCAGTGTTCCAGGTTTGGCTATTCCGCCCTTCTCTCCCTTCATCTTAATCACTTATGAAGATATTGAAGAGTACTAGGCCTAAGAGAGAGGATAGCTTCGTGGACCACATGAAACCACTTCGCGGGCCGCATCCGGACCCCAGGCCTTGTGTTTGACATGTCTGACTTAGATTATTCCCAGGCAAGCGCCTAGGGCAAAACTTTGGATGGACGAGTTAGCAGAAAGCCAATGTAAAGATTCCTGCGTTTTCTTAGGGGTGACTGTCAGTGGAGATCAAAACGGTTCTACACCCCAAAACTTTATGACTGATATTCCTGTGGCTCCCAAGGATTTAGGACAGGGCAGCACCATCAGGTGAGATGCTATAGGAGAGCCATCTTCACTCCTGCCAGCCAGGGCTGCATCCAACAGCACCCACGATGAAGCTTCATTCCTGAAGGAGGAAATTTTACATCTGCTGAATGCTAAATGCCATATGCGTCTGTAAATTTCCTTGCACAGAAGCCTCCATTAGGTCACAGAGAGGGAAAAATATGCAGCACGGCCTAAAAAACGACCTAAGAAAGAGGGGCCAATTGTCTATATATGGTAGAAGAAATGTTTCAAAACTACATTTTTTAAAAAGAAAACAAAAGGGAAGAAGAGAATATCCCGCCAAAGTGCATGGCCGACTGATCACCAGGCTAAACTTTTTAGGACACCTTGCACTGCCATTTTTCATGCAGGTCTTATAAGGTATGGATGATGATAGTGGCCATTTCAGCTATTGGCTCTAAGCTCTGTTGCATGGAGGGATCTGGAATAAAAGAACCCCAATGTATATTTCATTGATTCCCTTTTCATTCAAGAACTGATGATCGCATACAAAGCACTTCCTGTGTGGCATAGTGTAATTTAGAGAGTAAATGACTCCCAGACAGCCTGCCTACCTCTCAAGATATACTTTTTGCCTCTCAATAATCCATAGCTCCTGAAAGGAGTCTTCATGCCTAAGCTAACACTAAATTAGAACTCGTGACTTTCCATCCAGCGCCCCTGAGCCTTACACTGGATATTTGTTTTTGATGCCTTCAAGTCAAGTGGATTCCTCCTTTCTTGCTTAGGCATAGGCCTGGTAGGATTGGCCAAAGTTGTATAGATGGCTTAGCAGGTAAGGCAGAACTGGAACTGAGCATTTCCCAGTCTCTACTGTGGTGCATTTACCAGTACACCCACCTGGATCTTCTTCCTCCCCACAGAATCCACCCATTTGACCTCTTCCTGCTGCTCCCAACAGAAAATTCAAGGCTGCAGTTTTCAAGATCCAGTCCAACCTTTTTGCAATCGGCTCCCCCTTACTCTCCAGATAACGGACCTTTTTCATCTTTCAATCTGAGCTTTAGACATTTCTGTTCAGGAAATGGAGCGTTCCTGATTGGGGACTGGTGGCTTCTGGCCTGGCCCTGTGTAGCAGCTCCTCTGCCTTTGGGGTGTCTTTTATTTCGCTCAGTTTTGTTAATCACATAGTGTTAGTACGTTTTGTGGGGTCTATTATTATTGTAAAAGTAGTTTTTTGGGGGGGGGTATTATTCTGCTAGTTTCCTTGTGTCAGTTTTAATGTGTCTACTTTGTATATTGAAATTTAATTAGTATTTATTTCTGCTCTGCAATTAATTCAATCAATCAATCAGAATAGAGCTGGAAGGGACATTAGAGGTCTTCTCGTCCAATCCCCTGCTCAAGCAATCAGAATATACCATTTTAGGTAGGTGGCTGTCTCTTCTTTTCTTAAAACCCTCCAGTGATGGAAACACCTGCAACCCTGTTTGAGGAATTCTATAAGTTCTATAAAAGGAAACAGCCAGAAACCTCTGCTGATAATCAGAAACAAGTCATTAACCTTTATGAAGTTAACAATTTCCATATTTTTTTCTCTACACCTAAAGTTATAGTTAAGCAAAGCATGCTCCCAACAATAATTGGTAGGTGCCATTACAATTGTATCCCAAGGACTAACTGTACACTAGTTGGGGAATTTCACAACTTCTGCAAACAGAAACATCCAGAAATTACTGCTGATAATCAGAAATAGGTAGTTAGTCTATATCAAACTAATATTTTCCATATTTTTCTCTCCATCTTCAGATCTAATCCTGAGATCTGTTGACTAAAAAGAATCAAGCCAGAATTGAAGTACCGTATCTTCCGGCGTATAAGGCAACTTTCTAAGCCACAAAAACCTCAAAAGTTCGGGGTCGTCTTATACGCCGAGTCGTCTTATACGCCGGAAAATACGGGTATTCTATTTTATTCCTTTACACATGTGGTTTAGTATATTACTCATCAAGTTTTCTCTCCCCCCCCCTCGCTCAAAAATGGGTAGAGTGGCGGTGGGGAGAGCAATTAAACTCTAAGCTGTTTGTTTCAGCAATCCGTCCCCGCGGCTCACCTCTAGCAGGCGTGTGGTTTGCAGCTGCTTTTTGCTAACTTGAAGTCACAGGCTGGTAAATGCCTGTGGGTCTCAATCTGTCTCCTCGCTGCTTTGCACTTTCCGAGCTGGAGATCGGGGTGGGAGGGAAGGATTGGAGGGAGAGGGAGGAGGGAAAGGAGGCGTGTGTGTGTGTGTGTGTGCACGCATGCTTCTGGCAGGCGTGTGGTTTGCAGTGCTTTTTGCTCGCTGCTTTGCACTTTCCGAGCTGGAAATCTGGGTGGAAGGATTGGAGGGAGAGGGAGGAGGGAAAGGAGGCGCGCATGCGCGCGCATGTGCACACACACTTCTCGCTGCTTTGCACTTTCTGAGCTGGAAATTGGGGTGGGGGGAAGGATTGGAGGGAGAGGGAGGAGGGAAAGGAGGCGCGCGCACGCGCGTGTATGTATGTGCACACGCTTCTCGCTGCTTTGCACTTTCCGAGCTGGAAATCGGGGTGGGAGGGAAGGATTGGAGGGAGAGGGAGGAGGGAAAGGAGGCATGTGTGTGTGCGTGCATGTGTATATTTCAGAAAGATAGGCGGGGACCGAGAAAGTTGCAGTAAATACAAGCAGGGACTTGCCCGGCCCTTGCTCTTTCTATTGTTTGTTATCTTCCTCCTATCATCAGTTCCAGTTTGGTTGACAGCTTAAAAAACAAACAGCATGGCAGCTCCCATGGGTTTATTGTCTTATCCTTCCTTTCAGCTTTAGAGTGAATTAGGAAAAGTTTAATCCACTTGCACTGTTTTATGTTTATGTTTGATGACAGCCTTATGTTTATAAGTGACAGTTTTTCTGCTAAGTACCTGCATGTCATAAGCATTTGAATTAAAATTACCATATTGAAATCAAATCTGATGTTTTTTAATTTTTATTTGGTGTGCGTTGGAAGAGGGGTAGTCTTATTCGGTGAGTATTGCCCAAACTCTATATTTTAACTGGAAAAGTTGGGGGTCGTCTTATAAGCCCAGTCGTCTTATACGCCGGAAAATACGATAGTCAATTTCTCACCTATACTCTCAATGGAAAATCAGAAATGAAATTCAAGATTTCTCTAAACTCATCATTGTTTGCTTCATGTGCACTTCCTTGTGTGCAATAAGAGATGATTTACACCTGACGAATCGTTCACAGATTGGATATTTCAAATGTTTGTCCCCTGTGTAACTAATATTGATATCTTTTCCAAAATCTGGACACTTTTACAGTTTCTCTCCTGTATGCGTCCTATGACGTCTCACCAGGTTGAAATTCACATTGAAAGATTTCCCACAATCAGGACATTCAAAGGGTTTCTCTCCTGTGTGAGTCCTCTGGTGTTTCCCCAGGTGAAAATTTGCAATGAAACCTTTCACACAAACTGGAACTCATATGGCTTCTCTCCTTTTTGAATTCTGTGGTGGTTTACCAGGTTAGAACTTTTCTTGAAACCTTTCCCACAATCAGGACATTCAAAGTGCTTTTCTCCAGTGTGAGTCCTTTGGTGTATCACCAGGCTGGAATAGCGTATGAAAGATTTCCCACAGTCCGAACAAGAACTGAAACTTTTCCCACATTAAGGACATTCAAAGAGTTTCTCTCCTTTATGAGTCCTCTGGTGTATCACCAGGCTGGAATACCGTATGAAAGATTTCCCACAGTCCGAACATTTAAAGGGTTTCTCTCCTGTGTGAGTCCTCTGGTGTCTCACCAGGTTGGAACTGAAACGTTTCCCACAATCAGGACATTCAAAGGGTTTCTCTCCTGTGTGAGTCCTCTGGTGTATCACCAGGCTGGAATAGCGTATGAAAGATTTCCCACAATCAGGACATTCAAAGGGTTTCTCTCCTGTGTGAGTCTTCTGGTGTATCACCAGGCTGGAATTCTGACTGAAACTTTTCCCACAATCAGGACATTCAAAGGGTTTCTCTCCTGTGTGAGTTCTCTGGTGTATCACCAGGGTGGAATTGTGACTGAAACTTTTCCCACAATCAGAACATTCAAAGAGTTTCTCTCCTGTGTGAGTCCTCTGATGTCTTACCAGGTTGGAACCGAAACTGAAACGTTTCCCACAATCCAGACATTCAAAGGGTTTCTCTCCTGTGTGAGTCCTCTGATGTCTCAACAGACTGGAACTGAAACTGAAACGTTTCCCACAATCAGGACATTCAAAGGGTTTCTCTCCTGTGTGAGTCCTCTGGTGTATAACCAGGATGGAATAGCGTATGAAAGATTTCCCACATTCAGGACATTCAAAGGTTTTCTTTCCTGTGTGAGTCATCTGATGTGTCACAAGGTGGGAATTCTGACTGAAAGTTTTCCCACAATCAGGACATTCAAAGGGTTTCTCTCCTGTGTGAGTCCTCTGGTGTGTCACCAGGTGGGAATTGCGAGTGAAACTTTTCCCACAAACTGGACATTCACAAGGTTTCTCTCCTGTGTGAGTCCTCTGGTGGTATACTAGTTCAGAATTTCTAATAAAACTTTTCCCACAAACTGAACACTCATATGGTTTCTCTCCTGTATGAGTCCTCTGGTGGTTCACTAGGTTGGAATATCCACTGAAACTTTTCCCACAGAGTGCACACTCATACGGTTTCTCTCCAGTGTGCGTCCTCTGGTGGCTCACCAGACTGGAATTATGTATGAAAGATTTCCCACACTCAGGACATTCAAAGGGTTTCTCTCCGGTGTGAGTCATCTGGTGTTTCTCCAGGTTGGAACTGACACTGAAACATTTCCCACAATCAGGACATTCAAAGGGTTTCTCTCCTGTGTGAGTCTTCTGGTGCTTCACCAGGCTGGAATTCTGACTGAAACTTTTCCCACAATCAGGACATTGAAAGGGTTTCTCTCCTGTGTGGGTCCTCTGATGTCTCACCAGGTTGTAATTCCGAGTGAAAGATTTCCCACAATCTGAACATTCAAAGGGTTTCTCTCCTGTGTGAGTCATCTGGTGTTTCACCAGATAGTAATTTACAGGGGAACTTTTTTTCACAAACTGGACACTCCTATGGTTTCTCTCCTGTGTGAATTATTTTGCTTGGTAAAGCATTTACCACATTGGGAGCACTTATAGGGCATCTGTCCTGTGTGGAAAGGAGATATTCTGACCAAAGATTTTGTTACATTAGTAGCATTTGTATGCCTTTATTCCAGTTTCGATCCTTTGTACATAATCACCTATACTTTTGCAATCCACTGATATGCTGGAGGAAGTAAAAAATGTGTGTGGTCCTTTGTTTAGTGGTTCTTTGATTTCACCTGTTTTTTTCCTCCCATTGGGAGTTCTGCATTTCTGTCTGCCCTATTTGAGTATCCAATTGACCTTTTCTTCCCCACAGACTTTCAGATATTTCCCTATTTTTCTGAACGGAAAAATGATCCCCTTCACCTTGTCACGTAATCTATCCTTGTGTTCCGCACACTCCACTATTTCCAGCCTGAAATTTCTTCTTGATTTTCTCTTGCCTTTCGCCTGTTGGGATGGGAGAATTGTGTAATTTTCTGAAGGAAATTGAAAATATTTTGATTTCTGGCTTGATTTGCTTTCCTTTTCAAAAGTTATTCTCACTTCTCCAGAGTGCTCTTATTGCCATCCTCTTTGTCTGTAAGATTCAAAGAAAAGTGTAAGTTTGTTTATACAATGCTTGCAGATGAAAAAAGGAAAAAAAATATACATTATATTTAAAAAGCAAACATACCACAATGCTAACCTCTTACATTAATTATGATTCATTGGACATTCCAGAGATCCAACTTCAGATATCCGTTCGATCAGGAAATTCTCCTCACTTGCATCAACCATAAATTCTAAGCACTGCTAAGGGTTATCATAAAATAAATCTGCATGTCTGAGGTATAGAGCATACAATTGTAGATGTATGGAAAAAGTAATATAAATACACATACCTATAATTATATCTATGTGGAAAATTCATGTTTTCAGCCTGAAAAAGAAAAGAAGATTACTATCAAATCTTCTGAGCTAATTTTTAGAGGTGTGGGGGCTTTAAATGATGAAATGATGCCTAAAGCCTCTGCAAGATTTGCACATGGAACTCCTTGACCACAAAGAAGGGCAAAAACTACTCTCCACAATCCCTCTGCTGAAATCCCAATTGAAGTACTCCTCATTTAATGACTGCAATTGGGACTGACATCTGTGTCATTAAGCGGCTCAAACATTAAGTATGATGTTAGCATGATAGTGCCAACATACATCTGTTCCTCTGCACTTGCTAAGCAAATCACCATGGTCGTTAAAGGCAATTTCACATGACTGTGGCTTGTAATTTCCTGCCAATATACCCATTAATTTTGCTTGTAAGAAGCTAGCTGAGAAGGTCACAGATGAGGATCATGAATGTGGGATACTGCAGCCACCATAAACAGGTAACAATTGGCAAAATCTGAATTGGTGCAACTCCCTTTTCCTGCATTTTCATAATCATAGGCCCAGAGAAGAAGTGGTAAATGAGGACTACTTATACAACTGAACATCCTTCTTCTGTAGCTATTCTTTCAGAAGTGCTGGCTTAAGCACAGCTGAACCTCATTAATACAAGTATGGGGTGCCAATAGGAAATACTGTGCGTGTTAGCTATAAATAGAAGTTAAAAAAATAAAAATCCCAGAAAAAATAGTGGCAGTTTCAGTCTGACATTGTTGCCAAGAAAACAACAGGTCTACAAGAGAATAATGAGAGTTGAAGGGACCTTGGACGTCTTCTAGTCCAATCCCCTGCTTAGGTAGGAAATCCTATATTATTCTTGACAAATGGCTGTCCAATCTCTTCTTAAAAACCTCCAGTGATGAAACACCCACAATGTCTGGAGGGAAGCTGTTTCATTAATTGTTCTCACTGACAGGAACTTTCTCCTAATTCTAGACTCCATCTGTTACTTCTTGTTCTGCTCTATGACACTTTGGCGCACAGGTCAATCCTCTCTTCTATGTGACAGCCCCTCCAATTTTGAAGGGGTGCCATCATCTAAACACAAACTCTCCATGTGGCATTTTAGTCCCACAACTGAAACCTCTGCAGCCCAAACAATAAACTGGCTCTTCTGCACACCAGTCTCTCTTCCACAAAAGGCCCTGCAGGCAGTTATTGGAGATCCCAGGCCTGTCCCTTGACCGGAAATTATCTTTCTGAATATTATCACAGAACCCCCTTGATCTCTTTGGAAAGCTGTTTGTAAAAAACAGTGGAAAGCTTCTTTTTCAGGGTAGATTATTCAGACCGTAAAAGAAATATTTAAATTGAAAACCTCCAGAAAGGCTGTTCACTGACATGGGCAGAGAGAAACAGGGATGCAGCAGTCACCAGAGAGGGAATCTGGGCAGGTAAGAGAGGCAGATTCAGAAGCTGCATCCCAAAGGAAGCCCACCTGGACAGGGCTGCCCATCGGCCAAGCCCACCTGGACGCCTCTCGGGTCTCCCTCGCCCGCCTTCCAGACGCCCCTGGCCTCCTCCTAGCAGGTTTCCCGCCCTCGCCTCCAGCCACGCTCCCTCGGAGCCCAGAGCTCCCCCGTCCTCTTTCCCTTCCTCCCCTCCAGGGACTGGGAGGCTGATCCTCCCCAGCGATGGGCAACGTCTGAACCGAGCAGCCCGACCTGCTCCCGGCTTCTCCTCCGACGCGCCCTCGACTCACCTTCCAGCTGCTGTTTCGACCCTGGGAAGAGCACAAAAGCCTCCCCGCACACCTCCTTCCTCCCCTGAGCGATCCGGAAGAGGAAGTTACTCTGATCTTCTCCTCGCCTTCCATCCTTTCTAGCAAAGCAGTACTCGATGGTTGCAGCTCCTCTTCCCTCCACCCCTGGAGATGCCGCTTTCTAGTCACAGATGCTGCCTATCTGACCGTCATCTCGCGATAGGAGGCAGGAAGTCACGCTTGTCCCGTCTCGGCGTTTGGCGTCTAGAGAGGTTTTCGCTGATTTATCTGCTCTCCGGTCGTTTCCGCCTCCCAGCGACCGTCCTTTGCAACTGAGCCAAGTGAAACAGCGAAAAGTGACGATGCTTCTTAGTTTGCAAAGATTAGCTCCAGGCTGAGCCCTAGAAGTGTGTGAAGTTCAAACAGAAATGCAGACTAAGAGTTGTAACTCTCCAAGCAAAGACTTTACTTACACCATTCTGGCCAAATGGCTGTCCGGTCTCCTCTCAAAAGCCTCCACGGATGGAGCACTCGCAACTTTTAGAGGGAAGCTGTTCCACGGACAAGAACCTTCCCCTTAATTCTCGGTTGGATCTTTTTTTGATAAGTCTCCCTTCGGTTACTTCTTTTACTGCTCTCAGGCACTTGGGGGAATAGGTTGACCCCCACTTAATGCGTTAGCCCCTCAAATACTGAAAGACTACTATCAGGTCACCCTTAGTCCTTCTCTGTGTCAAATTAGACACAACCGATCATCTGATGTTTTAGCATTCAGTCCACTAAATATCTTTGTTGCTCTTTTTTGCACTCTAGTTTCTAGAGTCTCAACATCTTTTTTATCGTGCCCAAACCTGCATGCAGTATTTTAAGTGCAGCAGTAATCCATGTGATCTTGATACTATCCTTCTGGTGATGCAGAGCAGGACTGCACTCACTTTTTCTGCTGCTGCATGACATTGCTAGCTCATACTTAGGTGATTGTCCACTGGGAATCATAGATCCTCTCACAATTACTGCTGTTGCGAGATCTCCAACCTCTTCTATAGGTCTGTTTTTGGTTTTTCATGCCTAAGTGTAAAACCTCATTTTTTTCACCACTGAATTGCATTTTGCTCTAAAGGGCCCAGTGTTCCAGGTTTGGCTATTCCCCCCTTCTCTCCCGTCATCTTAATCACTTATGACGATATTGAAGAGTACTAGGCCTAAGAGAGAGCCTTGGGGTACCCCGCTGCATGCTTCCCTCCACCTATATTTAGTTCCATTGCAGATGACATGTTGAGTGCTGCTGGTCAGCCAGTTGTGATTCCATCTGGTGATGCTGCTATCATCTATCTCATATTTTTTATCATACCAAGAATGATTTTCTTTTGTACTTGTTTGGATGTCGAGCCCCTAAATGATTGCCAAATTCACCCTATAAACATAATAATGAAATACTGTACAAACCTGGAAGCAGGCTACCATATTGGTCCCCATCCACACCTAGTCAGGAGATACAGGCCATCCTCGACTTACAACTATTTGTTTAGTGACCGTTTATGCTGAAATGCATTCAGTCTTAGCTCCACAAGACCATCTGGAACAGCAAGGAACCAGCCCCTGCTGCGTCGGCCGCACTTCCTGGGTACATGATGGGAAGGTGTCACCCTTTGTGAGGAATGAAGAAATGCACCATTGCCTGGAAGTGGCCTGCAAATGGCTCTTGCCTACTTCACATATCCGGCTTGATGGGCTCTGCCCTGGTCCTTCCCCTTTGTGCCAGAGACCCTCAGGTTAGTCACACTCCTGCCCAGGCCCCCACTGGCACACTTTACGTGAATGATGTAGAGCTGGCCACACCCATTCCATCCATGCCCACCCAGTAGGCCGCACCCACCCTGGCCATACCCACCTCAGGGGCAACCACAATGCTGATGCGGCCCTCAATGAAATTGAGTTTGACACCCCTGCCCTAAATGATTGCCAACTTCATCCTGTAAATAAAATAATAAAATATGGTACAAACCTGGAAGCAGGGTACCATATTGGTCCCCATCCATACCTGTCAGGAGATACAGGTAATCCTCGACTTACAACTTTTTTTTTAGTGACTGTTTGAAGTTATAATTGCCATGAAAAACGTGACCTATGGCCATTTTTCATTCTTACAACTGTTGCAGCATCCCCCTGGTCATGTGATAAAACTCAGATATTTGGCAGCTGCCATGTATTTATGACAGTTGTAGTGTCAAGTGACCACCTTTTGCAACCTTCTTGCAAGCAAAACTAATGGGGAAGCCACATTCACTCAACAACTCTGCGAAAAATTTCATAAAATGGGGCAAAACTCACTTAACAACTGTCTTGCTTAGCAATGGAAATTTTGGCTCAGTTGTGGTTGTATGTGAAGGACTCCCTGTAATACCTTTTTGTCTTCATTCTTGCAGAGCCTAAATCTTGCTAGAGGGCAGAATTACTCTGAGCAGACTTCCCAATTTTCAGAGGAATTAGATTGTTCCCAGGAGGCACCTTGGGCAAAACCCTTGGATGGCGCGAGTTAGCAGAAAGCCGATTTAAAGATTCCTGCTCTTTCTTAGGGGTGACTCTCAGTGGAGATGAAAACCTCTCTACACCCCAAAACTTTATGACTGATATTCCTGTAGCTCTGAAGGATTTAGGACAGGGCAGCACCATCAGGTGAGACACTATAGGAGAGCTTTCTTCACTCCTGCCGGCCAGGGCTGCATCCAACAGCACCCACCATGAAGCTTCATTTCTTTTTTTTCTTTTTTTTTATTATAAATTTTTACAATTTTACAATAAAAAACCCCTTCCCCAATCCCTCCCAACCCTCTCCAAAACCCTCCCCCCTTCTTCCCAGAGCTGAATACAGGGTTAACTAGAACTTAAAAGGAAAAACTTTTAAACTCAAATAAACCTCAAACAAATATAATTACATTCAATAAACGAATTATTAAATACTTTAACTCCATTATGTATGAAAAACAGAAAGAGAAAAAGAAGAAAGAAAAGAAAAAAAAGAAGAAAAAGAAAAGAAAAAAAACCTTCTTCCAATACTATCCTATTAACAACCATACCACTATAATTAAATTTAACATTAAAATAATTTCTTTGTCATTACAATCCTACCAATTTACCATTATAATTTATTTTATCTATAATTCACAACTTCTGTTTCTTTCACAATTAATAAACCAATCATCTCGCTAACTTAATAACATTACAAAATATCATATTTCATATAAAGTAAATTAATTGGACTCTAGTCCGCCATTAAAATATTATAAACTTTAAGTATAAATTTAAGTATAAATTATTCAGAAAGCTAAACAATATTTTCTAATATCATACTTATATTATATAAAGTTTATCCATCTTTCTTTGTCATCACAATCAACACACATATAAGCGTTACTTATACCATTGAAATTCCCTTATACATATTTAAAACAAAATATTCCTTTAAATGCTCCTTAAGTTTCTAAGCATGTACTTCTTATCTAAAGTTTTCATTCAGTCTCCATAATCTTCTCTCCTCTTTTCCAATAACCATTTCCATCCGCAATAAGCTATAATCTGTCAATAACCTTGGAACAATCTTTACATTCTTTACCCATCTCTCTTATCCAATAACCTCGAGAAAGCTGCTTGAAGATCTGCCATTGAAGATTGCACCAAAGAACTCTTAGGTCTTGCTTCTCCCACAGACTCAGAAACAAATTCTTGTAATACTTCTTTAACCTCCTTTTTCTGTTGTTCCTTTTCCTTGCGTTTGTATACTGTCCGAGTCATTCTCTGCTCCTTCATCTCGACTTGTTGAGACCCCTCAGTCTGTAGTTTTCCAACTTTCATCAACACAGCTTCTTCAGACTGCTGTTCTACCTTCTTCTCTTCTGAAACTTTAAACATTATAGGTGGTGATGAGCGTGCTCCCAGGACCAAAGTATAAAACTCCTTTGCTTTAAAAACAGTATTAAGTCTGACGTATCCCCGCATAGCCTCCATTAGGTCACAGAGAGGGAAAAATATGCAGCAGGGCCTAGAAAATGGGACCTAAGTAAGAGGGATCGATTGTCTATATGTGGTAGAAGAAATGTTTCCAAACTACATTTTTAAAAAGAAAACAAAAGGGAAGAATAGAACATCCCACCAATGTGCATGGCCGACTGATCACCAGGCTAAACTTTTTAGAGGGACACCTTTCACTGCCATTTTTCATGCAGGTCTAATAAGGTATGGATGGTGATAGTGGCCATTTCAGCTATTGGCTCTGAGCTGTCTTGCATGGAGGAATCTGGAATAAAATATCCTCAGCGTATATATTTTTAAAAAATATTTTATTAAGTTTTATAAGGGTAATAAGTGAATAGGGTCAAAAAGGATAAAGCAAAGGGAAACATATAAAAAGGTTAGACCAAGGAAAGGGGGTAACACAAAAGTGGGATTAATCCCACAAAATAACATCGCTTCAGCAAGTAAACCAGTCCGGGTATACATATTAAATCTTAATAATTACTCTAGTATTAAACAACTTTTAATATAATCATATGAATAACAAATTAGTCAATATATCTCATTCATTTCACTAATTAACAATAATACTAATTAGTTATAACTTTAAAATAATAATATATTACATATTAATTATAGTTTGCTATATTGTTTAAAATCACAAATATGCAAAAAAGGAAAAAAAACAAGTTCATACAAGTAATCATGAAATATAAATACAAATTATCAATTATCTCTTTAAATTTCATAACCTTTTCTCATTCTATCGTATTTCTAACCAATAATAAAAATTTTCCCATGTTTAAAATAAAATAAATTCTTTTTCTTTCATTTCTAAAGTTAATCTATCCATTTCTGCACATTCAAATATTTTTGTTATTATAGTTAGATCAGATGGTAAGTTTTCATTTTTCCAAAATTGGGCAAATATTATTCTTGCAGCTGTCAACATGTGCAATATTAAATACTTGTTCTTTTTTCCATAATTCAAACCTAATATTCCTAACAAACAGAGTTCTGGTTTAAATTCTATCTGTATTTTAATCATCTTTTCTAGCCACATATGAATCTTAAACCAAAATTTCTTGGCATTAGGGCATATCCACCAGAGATGGTAATAAGTGCCTGGTTGTTTTTTTTACATTTCCAACACATATTTGATACATTTTTAAACATTTTCTTTAATCTAACTGGTGTCATGTCCATCTATAAAACATTTTATATAAATTTTCCTTATATGCAGCTGCTTTAGTAAGTTTAATATTTTGGTCCCATAGTTTTTGCCAATCTTCTAAGTCTATAGAATAACCAAAATTCTTTGCCCACACTATCATTGTTTCTTTCACTTGTTCTTCTTCCATCTTCCAGTTTAACAAGAATTTATAAAGTTTCTTAATCAGATTTTCATCTGTTTTCAAAAGTATTTTATCTAATGGTGTCTGTTCTTTGTAAAATCCCATTACTTTTACATATTTTTCATATCTTGTTTGAATTTGCAAGTATGACCACCATGTTAGATCAGTGCCATTTTATTTTTTTATAACAAAATGTTATTAAGTTTATATAGATGAGGAAAAATAGGGACAATACAGGTATGGTAAAGGGAGGAGGTGAGAGGAAAGGGGAAAGGGACGGGAATGAAGGATTTAGGGTAAAATAAGGATAAGTAGCCAGCTCCCTGAACTCAAAATAGCCTCTGGAACCAGAGAGAGAAAGGCGGAGAGCTTCGCATCTGCCATCATCTTCAGCAGATCATCGGAGACAGGAGTCAGCTGTTTAAGGAAACAAGCAACTGATCCGGGTGGGATGATATCAGTTTTTGATGCAAAGTGGACCCTTAAGAAAATTGCCTGCCTTTAACTATAAGCTGGTAGCCTTAGGGGAGGAGGAAGAGGGGATATTTTGCTTCTCCCCCCTCCCAAAAAGCGTTGGTTTCAGCGTTTTAAAACTTTTGAAAAGTTTTTGGACTAAAACTATATTGAAGGAACCAGCTTGTTTTATCATAGAGGGGAAGAAAGATTTATTACTACCCTACTTGGGGAAAACCACCTTAATTGCTCTTTTTTAAAAAAATTTTTTAAAGTATTTTTCCGTATTTATTGCTGGAACTTTTTCTTTTTCTTTTACTTTCTCCCTAAGTAAACGGTGAGGAAAGAAACAGCGTCCCCTGGTGGTTATTCTTGCAATTTCTTTCCTTTGTTCTCTTGCTACACTATTTTTTTTGTTGCATTATCTTTGTTGATTCAGCTGTGGTGTTTGGCTCAATGCCCAGACACTTGGCTGACTGCCCAGACATTCCTACCTCCTTTGGAGATTACTAAGAGAGACTGCTTTCTATTTTTTTTTTTTTTTTTGTCCTTGCTTGGTGTTTGATTCCCTTTTTGGATTGATTTTATTCTTTTTAAAATAAGGGAACCATAGAATAAGTTTTTTATGTTTACATTTGGATTATAAATTAAATATTAATTTTTTTCTTCTTTTTTGTTACTTTTTTTTATCAGCCTTGTTGTGTGGATATAAACATACTTTTTAGCTTTCTTCTTTTTCTATTTGCTTTTTTTGCCCAAAGATCTGCTATCCCTGTTTATATTTTTTCCTACTTTTTGATATTACTATTGCTGGATATTTTTATTTTTACTCTTTTTTTGAGGTTTTTGGATTAGATATATATTTTTGTTTTTTTTTAAATCTCCTCTCCTTTGAGCTTTTTGGTGGAATATAATTGGCCATCGGGCCCTACCCTTGGATTACAATTAATTGGGCCATCGGGCTTGATATTGGATTATAAATACAATAAACACAATAAGCAAGATGAGTATTTCTAACTTGGCAAAAGGGGCGAGGAAGGGATCCTCTGCTCCTGCATCAACTTCAGTTAGTCCAGCGCTTCAAAAATCGATTACAACCTTTTTACAGCCAGACACGCAGCAGAAGGATACGCAAGCCATTCTCCAGGCAATTATGGATTCTAAAATGGAAATGAAAAAGGATTTTGAAGATTCTAAAATGGAAATGAAAAAGGTTCTTGAAGATTTGAAAAATGATTTGCTTAAGATGGATCAAAAAATGGAATCCTTTCAACAGGCAATGTCAAATACTCAACAACGAATGCAAAATATTGAAGACAAGTCAGTAGTAGTAGACCAGAAATTAGAGGCCCTGCAAGATGAAAATCAGAGATTGGCGCAATCTAACATGGAGCTAGAAGAAAGTATGGCAATGATGTAATTAGAATGCGCATCATATTTTCTAAGATTCCAAAATGTGATAGAAGAGAGTGATGAGAACTTGTTACTATTGATGACTGAATTATTGGCAGACTTGCTTGGAATGAAAATGGATCAAATCAAAAGAGAAGTTGATTAAGTCTACAGAGTGAATTCAAATTATGCAAGAAGAAATAGAGTGCCCAGGGAAGTTCATGTTAGATTCAGCAAAAGAGCAACGTGGGATGAGATCCTGAGACCAGTGAGGGACCAACCTCTGAATTACAAAGATAAAGATTTGGTAGTTCTCAAACACATTCCAGGAAGAATTAGGGAAGCTCGAAGAGAATACCAATTCTTAACGAGGAAATTGATCAATATAGGAGTGAACTTCAGATGGTTGGTCCCAAAAGGACTATTAATCTTTTGGGACACAAAAAGATATAGATTGAACACCCCACAACAAGCAGAGGACTTCTTTAATAATCACAGAGACTTCTTGGAGAGAGGTGAGGCGGAACCTAAGAAACCAGAGGAAATGACTGCAGGAACATCGAAACAAATGGAGGAAGAAGTACCTAAAAAGACTCAACCAGAGGAAGATGTGAAGCCTAAAGACCAGTGACAGATAAGCTCTCCTAGAAAATTGAGATCGTGACACAATTGAAACTATGGAGGAAATTGGAATTTTTTCAATAAATATAAATGGTCTTAATTCCCCATCAAAAAGGAGTAAAATATTTCATAGACTACAAAAGCTAAAAATGGATATAATTTGTCTCCAGGAGACACACATCAAGTTACAACATTCTAGAATACTTGAACAATTAAAACATGGTAAACTTTATTTTTCCTTGACATCACAAAAGAAAAGAGGGATAGCTTTATATATAAAAGAAAAGATGAATCCAAAACAAATTTATGCTGATGAAGAGGGAAGAATACTGATGGTTGAGATTACATGGAATCAAAAACAAATATTGATGGTTGCGATATATGCTCCCAATGAGAAGCAAGATCAATTTTTTTAGCAATTATATGATAAACTGGTGGACTTAAATTACCATAGTTTGTGTATACTTGGAGACTTTAACGCAATTGTTGATCCAGTACGGGACTATAAAAGTCATAAACGGGGAAAAAGGAAGTAATATCTTACCTAAATCCTTTCTAAGAATGACAGATGAACTTTGTATACAGGACATTTGGAGAGAGATGTACCCGGAAAAAGCACAATATACCTTTTATTCTAATAGACATAAATCATGGTCAAGAATTGACATGATATGGACTTCTTTGGACTTAAAGGCCATGATACAAGAAATTGAAATAGAATCTAACATTTGGGCAGATCATAATTCAATGAAAATGACTTGGAAAGAAAAGACCGAGATGGTCCTTGAATAAAGCAATATTGAAAGAAAAGGAGTTTTTACAATTCGCAGCAAAAGAAGTGGAATTCTTTTTTAAAGTCAATTTAAAAAGAAGAAACCTCTATTCAAATTGTATGGGACATGGCAAAAGCATATTTTAGAGGCTTGGCCATAACTTATCTTGCTAAAAAGAATAAGGAAAAGAAACTTGCTCAACATAGATTGAAAGAACAACTTAGTACAGTATGTTGGAAGCTGAATTACAATCAAACCCTCAAAAGAAAAAGTTGAAAATACAAATGGAACTATTAAAACATAAGTTAAACTTACTTGAGACAAATACTATGGCACAACAGATTAAAAGGTTCAAACAGATTTTTTTTGAAAATGCCAATAAACCTGGGAGATGGCTGGCATATAGATTAAAAAAAGAAAGAGAAAAAAGATTAATAAGTAAGCTACAGGACAAGGACGGTGATCTACAGTGTCACAACGACTTAATGAAAAAAATTACAAAGGAGTATTATGAGACACTTTATAAGGCGGAGATGCTTTCTAAAGATGCAATTCAGGCTTATTTAAAACAAGCAAATCTCCCAAAGGTTCCCGAGAATATATATCAGAGGTTAAACGAGAATGTTTCAATGATGGAGATTACAGAGGCAATAAAAAGCAAAAGATAAAACACCAGGGCCTGATGGTCTTCCTGCTGAATTCTATGTAGCGTTACAAGATACTATAACTCCAATTTTGAAAGACTTATGTAATGAAGTCTTCATACAGACAAAAATACCGGACTCATGGATTGAAGCCAATATTACTTTGATACCTAAAGAAGATACTGACCATACACTAATTAAAAATTACAGACCAATATCACTATTAAATGTGTATTAGAAAATCTTTGCTGCAATAATGGCAGAAAAAATGGAAAACTTTTTGAATGAATTTATACACTCAGACCAAAATGGTTTCCTACCGAAAAGACAGATAAAACACAACTTGAGGATTATTTTAAACATCTTGGAATACTATGAAATCCATCCAGGGAACTAGATGGCACTTATATTCCTTGATGCACAAAAAGCCTTTGATAACTTAAATTGGCAATTTATGCTTCAACAACTTCAAGAAATGGACTTTGGTGAAAACTTTAACAAAGCAATTCAAACAATTTATAAGAAACAAACAGCAAGAATAGTTTTAAATGGGAGATTATACAGATGGATTTGAGATTTAAAAAGGCACTAGACAAGGATGCCCGTTGTCTGTTGTTTATTCTTACATTAGAGATTCTGGCAAGAAATATCAGACAAGATACAGAAATTAAAGGTTTGGAGATCAAAGACCAGAAATATAAACTACAGGCTTTTGCGGATGACTTGGTCTTCATTCTAGAGGAGCCACTGCAAACAGCTGATAAACTTTTGCAGAAAATTGAGAAATTTGGAGAAGTGGCTGGTCTGAAAATAAACATGGAAAAGACTAAAGTAATAACAAAAAATTTAACAAACAGAAAATTCAACTCGCTAAAGTGACAAACCTTCAAATAGTTAAAAAAGTCAAATATTTGGGTATTTATTTAACTGCAAAATATACTATACTAAAAGAAGATAATTATGAGAGATTAATGAAACAAATAAAAATAGACTTGGAAAGATGGGAAAATCTTCAATTATCACTTCTAGGAAGAATAGCGACGGTTAAGATGAACATTTTACTAAAGCTAATTTTCCTATTTCAAACAGTGCCTATTAAACTTACTAAGAATTTTTTTGATGATTTAAATGCAATGATTTTAAGAATTTTTTTATTATTTTTTATTTTTCAAACAAACAAAATACACAATACATTTTTCTTTTTCCTTAATAATACTATGTCCTATATCACTTATATTTATTTAACAATTATTTACATTATTTCTCTTATTTTTTTATTGCTTAATTCTAACCAGCTATAATATATGTCCCATACCTCGTGAAATTCAGTACTTTCTTTGTCTTTCATTTCTAGAGTTAGTTTGTTCATTTCTGCACAGTCTAAAATCTTTCCTATAATCTTTGTGCTTGTTGGTATGTTTTCATTTTTCCAATGTTGCGCATAAGTAATACGTGCCGCCATTATAATATATATAATGATGTATTGGAGATGCTTTTCAATTTTTGAATTAATTATACCTAGTAAAAATATTTCAGGCTTGAATTCAATTTGTTGTCTTGTTATTTCCAATATCCATCTTCTTATTTGCTCCCAGTAAATTTTTGCTTTGGGGCATTGCCACCACATATGGTAAAATGTTCCCTCATTGTTTTTACATTTCCAGCAATCTGGATTCATATTTTTATAGATTTTGGCCAATCTCGCTGGGGCTAGATGCCATCTGTAAAACATTTTAATTTGGTTTTCTTTAAACGCAGTTGACAACGTTAATTTGCAATTTACATTCCTAATTCTTTCCCATTCATCTAGTCCTATATTTCTACCTATATTTCGGGCCCATGCTATAATCGAGTCCTTTACTATTTCCTCTTCAAATTCAATTTCTAATAGAAATTTATAGGTTTTTGTTAAAAAATTTTCTCCCTTATTCATCAATATTTTATCCAATTGCTATAATGTTTGATATATCCCGTATTCCTCCATATCTTTTTTATATTTTGATTTTATCTGTGCATATGGCCACCAATCAATAATTATTCCCTTTTCTTTTAATTCGTCTCTTGATCTTAATCTCCCTTGATTATCCAATAGTTCTTTATACCTAATCATTTTTGTTTTATCTAATGTATTTGGATGAATCATCGCCTCCATTGGTGAAATCCAGCTTGGGATTTTTGTATAATATTTTTTTTTAGTTTTCCCCCATATCCAATTTAATGCATCCCTTATCTGATGTTGGAAAATATATGTATGAATTTTCTTACATGCCATCCAGCTTGTAGATCGTGACCTTCAATTGTAAGAACACTTTTATTTTCTAGATTTACCCAGTCACTGATCCAAAGCAATCCAGCTGTTTGGAAATAAATTTCCCATTTTGGGAGTCCAAGACCACCTCTACTTCTACTATCCTGTAACGCTTTAACATTTATTCGTGCTTTTTTACTTAGCCATATAAATTTATTAATCATTTTGTTTAATTCCTCAAAAAAAATGTTCCCCAGTTTTATTGGAACGGTTTGAAAGAGATATAACATTCTTGGTAAAACATTCATTTTAATCACCAAAATCCTTCCTAACATTGATAATTATAATTTTCCCCAAGTCTCTAAATCTTTTTGTATGCACAGTACCAATTTTTTGTAATTATCTTTTTTTATTGAGGAACATCTTGCGATGAGCCAAATTCCCAAATATTTAAACTTTTTTACTATTTGCAACCCCAATTTTTCTTCTAATCCCTTTTTTGTTTTTCAGTTAAGTTTTTAATTAGTATTTTAGTCTTTTCTTTGTTTATTTTTAGTCCCACCACCATTCCATAGTTCTCTATTTATCTATTAAAATTCTCTCTCTTTCAAATGGTTCCTCTATAAAAAACACCAAATCATCTGCAAATGCCTATATCTTATATTCTTCTGTTTTAATCCTTAATCCCTTTATCTCTTTGTTATTTCTGATTTTATTTAATAGCACTTCTAGCGTTAGAATAAAAAGTAGAGGTGACATTGGACATCCCTGTCTTACACCCTTGTTAATTTCAATCTTCTCTGTATTTTCCCCATTTATTATTACTCTGGCCCCTTGTATTCTATATTTTGACTTTATCATTTGTTCAAATTTCTCGCCGAATTTCATATTTGCTAGCTGTTGGAACATAAATTGCCAGTTAAGATTGTCAAAAGCCTTCTCAGCATCTAAAAATATTAATGCAGCCTGTTTTTCAGGATGTGCTTCATAGTATTCCAAAACATTCAGTACAATTCTTGTGTTATTCCTAATTTGTCTATTTGGTAGAAAACCATTTTGATCCGAGTATATTATTTGATTTAATATTGTTTTTAATCATTCCGCCATTATTGTCGTAAAGATTTTATAGTCCGAATTCAACAATGAGATTGGCCTATAATTTTTTATTTGTTTAGGATCTGTATCTTCTTTTGGAATGACGGTTATGTTGGCTTCTGTCCATGAGTCTGGTAATTTAGCTTTCTCCAATACATCATTATATACCTCTAGTAGTGTCATTTCCAAATCTTCATATAAGTCTTATATGCTTCCCCAGGTAAACCGTCTGGCCCCGGAGCTTTATTATTTTTTTGCTTTTGTACAGCTACTCTTAATTCCACTGCTGTTATTTTTTTATTCAATAATTCTCTTTGTTCATCTTTCAATTCTAAAAGACCATTGGCCTTTAAATATTGCTTTATATTCTCCTCTATTTCCTTTTTTTTATATAGGGACTCAAAATACTTCTAAATTATTTTTTTCTTTTCTTCTATTTTATATTGCACTCCTCCATTTTTGTCCTGCAATTTTTGAATAAATCTTTTTTCCTTTTCTTTCTTTAATTTGTAGGCAAGCCAACTCCCTGGTTTATTTGCATGTCCAAAAAAAATTTGTTTGGCTGTTTTCAGTTCTTTTGCCAATTCCTCTTGTTCTACTAAATTTAATTTATGTTTGGCCAAATTAATTCCTCTTTAATCATTTCATCTTGTGGCTCCCGCTGTAATTTAGATTCTAACTCTTTAATCTTTTCCAAAAATGTATTATGTGTCTGCCTTTTCACCTTGTTTTTCCTAGCTGTATATGCTATTGCTATGCCCCTGAGTTAACCTTTTGTAGTGTCCCATATAATTTGTAGTGATGTTTGTTGTTTAGTGTTCTCCTTGAAAAATAGTTCCATCTCTTTTTTAATCTTTGCGATAAATTCTCTTTCCTTTAAAATTTGAGTATTAAGTGTCTACCTCCTCTTTGTTTTTTTCTGACCTGTCCACACTACTTTCAGGGGATTATGGTCTGCCCATATGTTTGGCAATATTTCTATTGTCTCCGCTTCCAGCCCTATTTCCCCATTCATACATACCATGGTCCAATCTAGACCACGATTTGTGTGGATTTGAGAAGAAAGCATATTCCTTTTTCCTGGGATTCTGTTTTCTCCATACATCAAATAGGTTAAATTCCTGCGCCATCTCAAAAAATATTTTTGGTAGCGTTTTTCGTTTCTTTTTTAGTGCTAATGTAGTCTATTTTTACATCCACTAT
The DNA here is from genome assembly GCF_016545835.1 of Crotalus tigris. Classification (NCBI taxonomy): domain Eukaryota; kingdom Metazoa; phylum Chordata; class Lepidosauria; order Squamata; family Viperidae; genus Crotalus; species Crotalus tigris. The sequence goes on along the minus strand of NW_024097874.1, from coordinate 288,897 downwards.
TCCATTGTAATCCCCTATTATACAAATATTTCTTTGTCCAATTTCAATACGTTTTTCATAGAGATCTTTATAAAATTCTTTTTCGTTTTCATTTGGAGCATAAATTGTCACCAATAGCCATGATTTCTGTTCAATTTGTAACTCTAGTATTAATACTCTTCCCTCTGTATCTTGATATTTTATGTTGGCTCTAATTCCTTTTCTAATATAAACTGCTATTCCTCTCTGTTTTTGTTCCATTAATGATGTATATAATTCTCCTAGCTTTGGAAATTCCAAATATTTTCTATGTAGTTTTTTTTAATATGTACTTCTTGTAAACATACTATATCTACGCCTTGTTTAACTAATTTAGTATTTGTTTTAACAGGTGCATTTAGGCCATTAACGTTAATTGAGACTAATCTAATCTTCCCATCCATTATTTTACTTCTGGGTGTGTCTTGCTCTCAAACCTATTCCTCTTTCTTTCCTTTGTCTTCTTACCTCCTTACTTTCTCCTTCCTTCTCTCTCTTTTAACTCCAGTTGTTGATCCTCCTGACTTTTGGATTCTAGTTCCTCCCTACTGCTATTCTCTTCTTCTTCGCCTTCTAATTGTTTGTAAAATTCTTTTGCCTTATCCAGACTATCAATTTTAATCCTTCTCTCCTGCCATGTTATCAACATCCCCTCGGGAATTAACCATCTAAATGGAATGTTATTTTTGATAAGATATGCATTGAGAAATCTGTACTCCTTTCTCTGTTCCCTCACTTTCCTTGGAATTTGTTTAAGTGTTTGGATTTCTGTACCTTTGTAGATTATTGGATCTTTACTTGTAATCCTATATATTATATCTCTAATTTTTTTTCTGGCAAATGTATCTCACGTGGTAATTTACTTCTTCCGGCATAGCTTGTATGGATTCTGAACACCTCATCTATTTCTGGCAATATTTCCTGCTTATCTCTTTGAAGCGCCTCAGCTATCAACTCAACCATAATGGTCCCCAAATCTTCTTTATCCTCTACCACGTTTTGAAACCTTAAGTAAAATGCCACCCTATCCATTTCTAAATGTGTAATCGATTCTTCCAATTTTTTATTAGTTTCCCTAAAGTTTTTAGCTACTGTGTCAACTTTTTCCCCTATCTTATCCAGTCTTATCTCTACTGTCAATATTATTTCCTCATTTTTCACAATTGTTGTATTGTTTCAATCTTATTATCTAATTTAATCATATCCCCTCTCATTTCAATATGTTTTTTTGACATTGTCTCCTTCATCTTTAACATGGTTTCTTGTATCGTTAATAATGTTGTCTGCATGCTTGTTCTCTATCCGGGGGGGATGAAGGTGTCAGTACTTGACATTGTTTTTTTCCCCGTTCTCAGTGTTGCCATCTTAATATATTATCTATCAAATTTATGTATTTATTATTCCTTATATCCCTTTGTTTAATCAACAGACCTTCTAACTTTAGTCCTCTTTTCTCCTTCCCTAATCCTCTTCGTTTTCTTCTTGTTTAATACCCAGTCTCTCTGACACTCCAATTTTTTTTCCACCCAACTTATATCATCAATTTTTAGTCCATTAGTCCATATTTTCGTTCCTATCTCTCACCACCCAATCGAGTCGTCTCACCATCTCCAAACTCCCAACACTTCCTGATTCACCTCCTCCTTTCTTTTACTTCTGGACCTGCTCCACGTTCCTGTCACCTTCAATGTCAAACTCCGTCCTCTCACCATCTCCTTCACTTCCTCTCACACTCATCGCCTTCCTCTTTATTTCCTCTCTTCCCTTTTAATCAAAGACACAGCCTCCCCAGGGCTCCGTATTTCCCCTGATTCTGTATCTCCCACCATCAATCCGTTTCTCTTTCGCACATCCTCTCACCGTCTCCTTTGCCTTCTGGATTCTCACTGCGCTCCGCTCACTTTCTCCAGCTTTCTCTTCCAGCCACTTTCTCCAATCTTCCACAGCGTGTTCACTCCTTCTGTTTCTCCTAGATCACCATTTTCTCACCCCAATCTCACTGTCTCCGATCTTCTGTAATGCGCTGTTTCTTTGATCTCTCCAACCTTCCAAATTTTGATCTCTTCCTATCGCTTTCACGTCCTTTACTTTTCCAACTTTCTCCTCCTGTCAATCAGTATACAGCTCCGCATTTGGTGAGCAGCCTATCGTTCTTCTCTCCTTCCAACCGTTCTTCTCACTTTCAATTTCACCACTGCAGCACGTCATCTTACATTCCTTCCCTTTCTCTTCCAACCTCACTTTCTCTCCTTCATTCTGTGCTAGAGCACCACAAAATTTTTCTTTCTTTTATCACACTCCTGTTAATCCTCTGAATATTTTAATACAAATCACAGCTCTTCCCCTGCCAGGTCGCCGTTTATGTTGAGGATTACCTCTTCTAATGAGCTTCCTTATACCTTTAGAATCAACAGGTAAGAAACTATTTTAAACCTTTCTAATACTTTGGAATGTTTTATAAAACTCTAACTCACTCTTTGACATAGTCCATTAAGAATATCTTGCTCCCATATTCTTTGTGGTTAGTCAAGGCCTCAGATCCGCCATCTGTTAGAGCAGCGGTTCTCAACCTGTGGGTTGCGACCCTTTTGGGGGTTGAACGATGCTTTCACAGGGGTCGCCTAAGACCATCGGAAAACACCTATTTCCGTTGATCTTAGGAACCGAGATACTGTTGCTCTATCCGGCCGCCGCCACAACCCTCCTCCTCCGCCGGCTCCTCCACCTCCAAGGCACCCTTCTCCTCCGACAGTGCCCTTCTGCTCCTGCCGCTGTAGTGCCATCACACGTGCCCCTGACGCCACCCCAGGCCGGCTCAGCAGCGTGGGTGGCTGGGCCGAGCCGGGTCTGGGCCATTGCTGGTGCTGCCATTGGGCTGCTCCACCGCTGCTGCCACTGCTGGCTGAGCTGCGGCATCGAGCTGGTCCCCACGTCTACTGGTTGCCCAGCCACGCTCCACCCCCGGCTGCCCACTGCACCACACGGGAGCTTCCCCTGCACCTCCCAGCCCACCTCCCTCCCTGTCAGTGGCTGCCTTGGTCCTCTGGCACCTGGCACGGCCCTGGGGATGGCGGGCAGGAGTGGCTCCTTCCCAGCTCACTGGGCTCTGGGCCTTGGAAGCGGCCAGGCAGCGGGCAAGAGGGCGAGGCAGTGGGGATGCCCGCATATGCATTGGAGGGGAGAAGCAGCGCTTTCTGAGCAGGAGATGGTGCTCCGGTCACGCCCCTCGCGTGCAACGAGTTGGGTAAAGGGCGTGGCAGTGAAGGGCTGCACGGCATGGAAAGGAGCTCTCGCGACCCAGTCGCTGCGAGGGCGCTCAGGAGGTTGGAGGGGTGGGCAGGTCCTGCGGGGTGGCTGGGAGAGGGCAAAGGGTGCTGGGATGAGGATGGGGGCTCCAGGTTGGCAGGTGCGAGGGCGGTTGGCGGCTCCAAGATGCGTGGATCCGCTTGGCTCTCCGCCAGGCTCTCCGCCAAAGCCTCCCCCCTGGGCAATTGTGCAGAGCTACTTGCGCATCCTTGGCAGTGCCTGTGGGCAAGGCTGTGCGCCCAGGCCAAAACGCCGGTTTTCCTACCGCGCTTTTCCTACAGTCTCCTTCCTTCTCCATCTCCTTCCTTTCCCCTTCAATCTCCTTCCTTCTCCATCTCCTTCCTTTCCCCTTCAATCTTCCTTCCTTCCTTTCCCCTTCAATCTCCTTCCTTCTCCATCTCCTTCCTTTCCCCTTCAATCTTCCTTCCTTTCCCCTTCCTTCTCCATCTCCTTCTTTTCCCCTTCAATCTCCTTCCTTCTCCATCTCCTTCCTTTCCCTTTCAATCTTCCTTCCTTCCTTCCCCTTCCCTTCCTCCCAACATTTTTGAGCAAGGAAGAGTAAGCTCCTCCAGTGAGCATTGCTATATTGTTTTTGTGATTAATCACATGCTTTAATTATGTTCAATTTGTAACAATGAAAATACATCCTGCATATCAGATATTTACATTATGATTAATAAAAGTAGCAAAATTACAGTTATGAAGTAGCAACGAAAATAATTCTATGGTTGGAGGTCACCACAACATGAGGAACTGTATTAAAGAGTCGCGGCATTAGGAAGGTTGAGAACCACTGTGTTAGAGGCAGAAGTTTTCAAGTTGGATTTAAGGGTTTTCCTCCATCGTAGTGGGTGTCTGCTTCACACCTCACTACTCCCCGGGTTTCACTCTTTTCGCACGTAGTCCTCCAGACTCTATATGCCCCCAAAGGGTCTCCAAACTTGAAAAAATCAGAGTTAGAGGACGGAGACTGTCCTCTTTCCTTTGCACCACCTCCACATCACCACCGGAAGCTATATTTGCTGGAAATGTAAACAACAGCCAGGCACTTATTACCACGCCTGGTGGATATGCCCTATCGCTAAGAAATATTGGTCTAAGATTCATAGATGGTTGGAAAAGATGACGAAATTACAGATAGAATTTAAACCGGAATTGTTTTTGTTAGGAATATTAAGACCTAATTATGGTAAAGAGAATGACTATTTGATATTGCATGTTTTAACAACTGCAAGGATAGTATTTGCCCAATTTTGGAAAAATGAGAACTTACCATCTAACCAGATTATAATTACTAAAATTTTAGAGAGTGCAGAAATGGATAGATTAACATTAGAAATGAAAGAAAAAGATGATTCAATTTATTTTAGAACTTGGGAAAAATTCTACCAATGAGACATGTTAGAACTTGAAGGATTCAATATTTTAGAATAGATGACTGATTTGTAACCCAGTTCTAACCAACATTTTGATGATATGATTATTTCCCTGACTTACTGATTTTCATTTGTTACTTTTGACTGTTAGGACTTTTTGAGATTTTATTAGTCGTGTTTACTTAATAGATTAATGTATTTGTTTGTTGAAATATGTAATTGTATCTAGTGCCATTTTGTTGAAGTTCTTGCCTATCTTTAAGTTTTCCTTATCTAAAATGTCTTTATAGGCCACAAGTTTATCATAGTTAATTAAATTCGGATACGCAAATGCTTCCATTGTGGAAAGCCACTCAGGTATTTTCATATAAATTTTCTTTTTAATTCTCTCTCACTCAGAGTAGTACATTCCTTATGGCATGGGTTTGGAAGTATTTGTGTACTTTATTTTTCTCATACCAAAGGAAAGCATGCCAACCCAGTTGCAAATCATGTCCCTCTATGTAAAGAAGTCGTTTATTTCTCAGTATGATCCCTTCTTTAAGCCACAACAAAATGGTGGCTTAGTAATAAAGTCTCCAGTCTGGGATCCCAAAGCCCCCTCTGTCTTTTGATTCTTGTAACAGTTTAATTTTGATTCTTGCTTTTTTCCCTTGCTATATAAATCTAATTATTGTTGCATTTAAGTCATTGAAAAATTTCTGGCTTAGTTTAACAGGAACCGTCTGGAATAAAAATAGCAATTTAGGTAAAATGTTCATCTTAACAGTCACTATCCTTCCTAGTCGTGATAATTGAAAGTTTTTCCACTTCTCCAAATCTATTTTTATTTGTTTCAATAATCTTTCATAGTTGTCTTCTTTTATTGTTATACATTTTGATGTTAAATAAATACCTAAATGTTCTGCAAAGGAACTCGTGGCTCTGAACCCAATCTAAACAGACAGATAGAAATAGAAATGATTTAAACAAACATTTATTGTCCAGGGATTCTAAGCAGAGACTTACTATGATGTAGATGCATCTGGTTTTCCATATTTGTTCATTCCTATAGGTAATTTAATATTGAATTTTCCCCTCTTCTTCTGCTGAGAGTCATATGTTGGCAAAACACATGTGGCTGGATGAACAAAGGCTTCCATCTGGCTTGTGTCCAGGAAGTCTCCCAATGACCCTTTTTGACTCATCCCACTGACCCATCAACCTACCCAGCATTTAACCCAATAACTGCCAGATATTCTAACATACTAACACATGCTCCCTAGTTAGAGTTACGTAGGTCTATGCTAAGTCCAGAACACTCCCCGCTTGGAAATTTACATTTTCACTACTAACTAACTGAAATAGCAAAGAACATAGCGTTAAGGCATACAATACTCAAAGGTAACTAACTTGTGGCTAAATAGGTAAAAAATTTGGTATGAAACATGCGTAACTATAAAGTAATACAAAACATGCACGATTATGCTAAAAAGAATAAGCAAGTGTTACATCAAACAATGCATGGGACAACACATAATCTGAGGTTTGATCTTCTGGTTCGGTCTTCATCGGCAACAGGACCAGACGGTGATCAGCCTGGTACAAGTGTCTTTGAGTCATGCTCTGACTCACGTGGCTTCACGATCTGGACCTCAGCTGGGCAAACTAGTTCATCAAGTGGGTGGGCCCGGTGCGCAAGTCCCATGGGCCAATAGTTCTGGTATGCAGTCTTGTCTCCCAGTGAAACAAGGTCTTCTTCCTGTGAAGGAAACTGGAATCAAATCTGGAACAGAAAAAACTGGAACCCAAGCTTCTCGGGAACGAGGGGAATTGGATTCACAGGATACTCAGGAACCGAAGAACCTGGAAAGACATAAACAGCTGGATCTGGAAACTCAGGAACAACTGAAGCTGGAGAGTCAGGAACGACAGCTGGAACTGAAGAACCAGGAACAACAGCTGGAACTGAAGAGTCAGGAACAACAGCTTGAGCAGAAGACTCAGGATACTCAAGAACTGAAGGGTCTGGAACCACCGGTGGAGTATTGAAGAGGGCTACTACTGTTGTCGTCAGGGTGAGGACTTCATGTGTAGGTGTCTTTAACGACATGGAGTCCGTGAAAGTCAGTAAGTCCTTGCAGGCTCCTATAAGGCTAATTCTTGGGGTGCTGAGACAAGTGATCAAGATGATCAAAAGTAAGCCTAATTTCAGTTGTCTCCGCTTAGACAGGGTTTTGAAGCGGATTGGTTGACGTTTACCGGGTGTTTGAGGTTGAAAGTTGGCACTTTGATCTGAAGCTGGAAGTGCAGAACGTTTTGGTCTATGTGGCATCTGTCTATTTGGACGGGCCAAGAACTGAAGACTTTCTAACCAGATCAGTTCTGTTATCTGTGTGGCAAAGTTGGGCCACTTCACTTGGTTAACAAAGTTCTTATTTGTTGGCACATGTTGCCATTGTTCAGGGCTTAAGGATGTTTCAATGCTTTTCTCTCTGTTGCTCACATGGACATAGAAGTGCCCGATTTGTTTGCAAATGTAGCTTGACATCACCTTGCTGTCTGCGTAGAAGGTGGTGGACTGTAGTTCAAGGCACAACGTCTTTGCTGTCAAGTTGGTCAGCTTTACAGCCAAAATGGTGCCACATAGCTGTAACCTTGGTACGGTGTGGCCTTCTTGAATTGTTAGTCTCGCTTTCCCTAAGACACTGAGACTGCAGCACTCCCCGCTGTAGACTCTGATGCATCTTATGGTTGCAAACAAGATAACATAAGTGTGGCTCTCCCCGCTGTAGAGTGAGACGTATCTTAAGGCTGCAGTCACCTTTGTAGACACATCTAAGGAAGCATACAACTCTTTCTTCTGCACTGGGGCAGGTGAGCAGGAGACATACGTGCGCTGCGCTTGCATGCTTTGGAGACATTTTGGAAGTACGCTCCATGACTCCCAGTCTTGGGGGCGTTTTTTGTCTTGTTTGTCCTTTATGGACAAAGCTAAATTGTAGTAAGTCTTGCTTGTCTGGAACACGGTTGCTTCCAAAACAGGTTTGGTTGTTACAAGCGTGCGATGCTGTAGGTGCAGTTGGAACACTGTTGCTACCAAAACAGGTTTGGTTGTCACAAGCATGCAGTGTTGTTCTAGGAGCGGTTGGAACACTGTTGCTACCAAAACAGGTTTGGTTGTCACAAGCATGCAGTGTTGTTCTAGGCGCGGTTGGAACACTGTTGCTACCAAAACAGGTTTGGTTGTCACAAGCATGCAGTGTTGTAGGTGTGGTTTTATAGGGTTCAATGGGGCGGCAACGGTGGGGAGATCTTGTGACCTAGGTATCACGACATCAACTCTGTGGCTGGCCGCTGCATCTGGTTGTTGAGATTCCTCTGTTTGCCTACTCGGTCTTGGGGGGCTTGTGGCTGGCTGTGGCGCTCTCACCTGTGCATTCTGGAATGCACTTTGGTTGTCCATGTAAACCTGTGTGCGGCTACGATGCTCTTCCTTTTCCAGTTGTTGCCTGTCTGGCAAGAAAGTGGTGTGCTGGAGTATTTTCTGAAGGCCTTCCACTCTAGCCATTTTGCCTGCCATATCTCTTTGGCTTTGAGTAAGTTCTTCTTGGGTGTCTTTTCTTTTGGCCTTCATTTTAGCTGCTATAGCCTTTCGTTTGGCTTCCATTTGAGCTGCTTCATTTTCTCGATCGGCCTTCACTCTGGCAGCTTCAGCTTCTCGATCGTTCTTCATTTTGATTGCTTCAGCTTCTAGCTTGGCCTTTATTTTGGCTTCCTCGAGTTCTATGGCTGCCAACTCCTTCTTTCTCTGCCTCTCCTCTTGTGCCACACGAAAGACAGCTTCAGCAGCTTTAGCATCTATGATCATTTGTTCTTCATGTGAAATTTTGTATGCTCAGTTAAGACGGGAAGATGCTTTCGAAAGGCAGGAGGCGCCTGTGACATGCGGTTGTTGGGACACGCTGGAATGTGCCTTGGTTATGTGGCGGAAAGATGAGGCTGTTCCAGACACGTGGGATGGAGCCGCATGTAACCATTGGGATGGTGTATGTGAATAGCGGGAGACTTCGGCTCGGCTCTGTCTACCGGTCTGTTTTTCTGGCGAGGCTTGGGCTGTGGGGAACCCTGTGAGCTCTCTAGAGACTTCTTACGTTCCTTGTTTAGTACTTTGAGGTTGTGCATCTCACCATTAACTCTTGGGTCTCTTAATTGTTCCTGAATGTCCTTGAGTTGCCATTCAGAGTCCATCCATTGCTCAAGGGCATCTTCTTTATCTTCTTCCAATTCACTCACCTGTACAGGGGAAAGCTCCTCCTGAGGCTCTTGGTAGAGTTGGAGTAGTTTCCTCCAGTGTCTTTCATGGCGCTTGTAGTTTGACTCCCATCTTTCCATTAAATGTGAGTGCATGGCTGCTGTGGGCTGGTTGGTGTATCTCAACTAGGCTGGTTGGTTGAACCCCTTCTGCTAGACCAGTAGGACGCTCAGCTATGGCTAGGATAGGTTCAGTGTCCTTCTCAGCTATTTTGAAGAGAATTTGAAGAACTTCTCTCTTTGACCAGTAGGGGTCACTACTTGTAGATCAGTTTCTGAGGTGCTGTCTGTGGGTGGAGATGCCACTGGGTGCATTCTCCTGCGTTTGTGGGTACTTCAGTGCAGTTCACCCCTTCACCACTAGGGGTCACTTGCTGTGGGTCAGCTACCAGGGTGCACTGGCTTCAAGGTTCACCCTTTGTCCACTAGAGGGGCTTCTCTGGGTGCAGTTAAAGGCTTGCATGTAGTGCCTCCTTTAACCACTAGGGGGTGTCTGAAGAAAGGCCAGCCAAATTCTTCCTATTCCCACGTTACTGCTAGTGGCTACTGAGAGAATGTAGAGGTACAAACTCCCACCTGGCACTGTTGAGCTTGTGATAATAAGGAAAGACAATTGGTTTTGCTTTCTTCAACTTGGTCCTATTACCACGTTACTGCTAGTGGGCCACTGAGAGAATGTAGAGGTACAAACTCCCACCTGGCGAGTTGCAGGCTGGGACTCTGGGTCATCAGCTGTGATAATAGGCGAAGGCAATTGGCTCTTGCTTTCTTTCTCTCAAGCTGGAACAACTTGGTCTTCAGCTTGAGTGAGTGGGTACTTTGGCGAAGTTCACTCTCTGTGCCCTCTAGGAGGGTTGGTAGCTTGGGATAAATTTAAGTAGCTTGCACTTTGACTAACAGATTCACTCTGTGAAGCTAGTGCTGTGAGCAATGAAGTTCCTTTTCTCCCTCCAAGAAATGCTCTTGGCTAGGCTTGCTGTGATCATAACATTGGCTGAAATTTCAAGCATTCCTAAGGGAGGAGGGAGCTTAGCTTTTTCTCTAGTGCTGTGATGGTTGGCAAATTAGTTGTTCAGAGAATTCAAAAGACACATTCTTGGCAGCAAGCTGATTGAGCAAAGACACCTTTCTGTTGGGTCTAGCTACATAGGCAGTAAACTCTGTGATTACTTAGAAGCAAGCGAACACTCCTCTCATCAATGCTGGATCACAATAGCAACGAATTGTGTGCCATCTGGGGCCCGAGGGAGGAAATGGCTTTGCAAAGGCAATTAGCTCTCCTTGGCTGTTTAATTTAACGGCAAAGAAGGAAGGTGGAATAAGGCCCAAAGCTTCTTTTGGTGTTAGAAATCAGAGTTTACATGTAAGAACAAGAGCGTGGATTTTTCTCTTCACCTTGTAGACAGATCCAAAGGCAATTTAAAAACAACACAAGGCACTTTATAACTTTACTTTACTTTGAAGCGCTGGCTAGCAAGCAGGATTTGACTGGTAGTGAATCCGTGCCAGCAGGTAAGCTTTGTCATGCAGTGGCTACTTGTGGAGCTGACAGCGAATTAGTAAAACAATACATTTGACTCACACCTTCTTTGAAGCGCTGACTGCCTTCACAAACACACTGACTTCGCTTTGCAGGCTTTAATGGGAGACAGAGCTCAGAGATTACTGTTGCAGGCAATTGAAGGAAATTAGCCCCTTCAAATTACTACTTGCGAGAAAATATCTGCTTTATTTCCTTCAAATCGCTGCAGGAGCTCAGAGGAGGAATAATCTTTATTGAATTACTGTTCTGCCCAGACGGAACTCGTGGCTCTGAATCCAATCTAAACAGACAGATAACTCAATAGAAATGATTTAAACAAACATTTATTGTCCAGGGATTCTAAGCAGAGACTTACTATGCTGTAGATGCATCTGGTTTTTCATATTTGTTCATTCCTATAGGTAATTTAATATTGAATTTTCCCCTCTTCTTCTGCTGAGAGTCACATGTTGGCAAAACACATGTGGCTGGATGAACAAAGGCTTCCATCTGGCTTGTGTCCAGGAAGTCTCCCAATGACCCTTTTTGACTCCTCCCACTGACCCATTATTATTATTTTTAAAATTTATAAGCCGCCCCACTCCCGAAGGACTTTGGGCGGCTAACAATAAAAAACACATAAAACATAACAAACAACAATACAAAAACAATCATCCAGGGGTAAGGTTTTATAAAACCCAGGTCTGCCGGAAAAGCCAGGTCTTAAGTAGCTTACGGAACACCAACAGGGTGGGAGCGGTCCTAATCTCCGGGGGGAGCTGATTCCAGAGCGTGGGCGCCATCACAGAGAAGGCCCTCCTCCGCGGCCCCGCCAAATTGCACTGCTTGGCCGACGGGGCCCGAAGGAGGCCCAGCCTGTGGGATCTAACCGGACGTAGGGAACTATGAGGTAGTAGGCGGTCTCGCAAATAGCCTGGCCCTGAGCCATACAGGGCTTTAAAGGTAATGACCAACACCTTGAATTGGACCCGGAGACCAATAGGCAACCAGTGCAGCTCATGGAGGATAGGTGTAACGTGGGTGTATCGAGGAGCACCCACTATTACTCGCGCGGCTGCATTCTGGACCAACTGTAGTCTCCAAATACTTTTCAAGGGTAGTCCCATGTAGAGCGTGTTGCAGTAGACTCATCAACATACCCAGCATTTAATCCAATAACTGCCAGATATTCTAACATACTAACACATGCTCCCTAGTTAGAGTTATGTAGGTCTATGCTATGTCCAGAACAAAAGCTGTTCCACTGGTTCATTGTTCTCACTGTTGGGAAGTTTCTCCTTATTTCCAAGTTCCATCTCTCCTTGATTACTTTCCTTTCTGCCAATAGAATTAGATGTTCCCCAAGGATAAAATGAAATTAATTAAGGAGCCATCGAACGCCACAACGAACTTCACAGATTGGACATTTCAAATGTTTCTCCCCTTTGTGAAATATGATCTATAAATTTAGACCTAACAATGAAATCTTTCCCAAAATCTGGACACTTATACGGTTTCTCTCCTGTATGCATCCTCTGGTGTTTTACAAGCAGAAAAGCATAACTGAAACTTTTCTCACACTCTCAACATTCATGCGGTTTCTCTCCTGTATGAGTCCTCTGGTGTTTCACCAGGTCAGAATTCTTCTTAAAACTTTTCCCACATTCAGGACATTCAAAGGTTTTCTTTCCTGTGTGAGTCATCTGATGTGTCACAAGGTGGGAATTCTGACTGAAACTTTTCCCACAATCAGGACATTCAAAGGGTTTCTCTCCTGTGTGTGTCCTCTGATGTATCACCAGGCTGGAATTCTTTATGAAAGATTTCCCACAATCAGTACATTCAAAGGGTTTCTCTCCTGTGTGAGTCCTCCGGTGTGTCACCAAACTGGAACTGTGGCTGTAAGATTTCCCACAATCCAGACATTCAAAGGATTTCTCTCCTGTGTGAGTCGTCTGATGTGTCACCAGGTGGGAATTCTGGCTGAAACTTTTCCCACAATCAGGACATTCAAAGGGCTTCTCTCCTGTGTGAGTCCTCCGGTGCAACACCAGGTTGGAACTCTGGCTGAAAGATTTCCCACAATCCAGACATTCAAAGGATTTCTCTCCTGTGTGAGTCGTCTGATGTGTCACCAGGTGGGAATTCTGGCTGAAACTTTTCCCACAATCAGGACATTCAAAGGGTTTCTCTCCTGTGTGAGTCCTCTGGTGGATCACCAAGGTGGTATTTCGACTGAAACTTTTCCCACAAATTGGACACTCAAAAGGTTTCTCTCCTGTGTGAATCCTCTGATGTATCACCAGGCAGGAATTCTGACTGAAACGTTTCCCACAATCAGGACATTCAAAGGGTTTCTCTCCTGTGTGAGTCCTCTGATGTATCACCAGGCTGGAATTTTGTATGAAAGATTTCCCACAATCAGTACATTCAAAGGGTTTCTCTCCTGTGTGAGTTATCTGATGTTTCACCAGGCTGGAATTCTGACTGAAACATTTCCCACAATCAAAACATTCAAAGGGTTTTTCTGCTGTGTGAGTCCTCTGGTGGATCACCAAGGTGGTATTTCGACTGAAACTTTTCCCACAAATTGGACACTCAAAAGGTTTCTCTCCTGTGTGAATCCTCTGATGTATCACCAGGTAGGAATACTGACTGAAACGTTTTCTACAATCAGGACATTCAAAGGGTTTCTCTCCTGTGTGAGTCCTCTGATGTATCACCAGGCTGGAATTTTGTATGAAAGATTTCCCACAATCAGTACATTCAAAGGGTTTCTCTCCTGTGTGAGACATCTGATGTTTCACCAGGCTGGAATTCTGACTGAAACGTTTCCCACAAACTGGACATTCAAAGGGTTTCTCTCCTGTGTGATTTCTTTGATGATTCACCAAATGGGAATTTTCAATGAAACGTTTCCCACAATCAGGACATTCAAAGGGTTTCTCTCCTGTGTGAGTCTTCTGATGTGTCACCAGGTGGGAATTCTGATTGAAACGTTTCCCACAATCAGGACATTGAAAGGGTTTCTCTCCTGTATGAGTCCTCTGGTGTGTCAAGAGACTGGAATTCTGGCTGTAACATTTCCCACAATCTGGACATTCAAAGGGTTTCTCTCCTGTGTGAGTCCTCTGGTGTTTTACTAGTTCGTAATTTGTAATAAAACTTTTCCCACAAACTGGACACTCATATGGTTTCTCTCCTGTGTGAGTCGTCTGATGCGTCACCAGGTGGGAATTCTGGCTGAAACTTTTCCCACAATCAGGACATTCAAAGGGTTTCTCTCCTGTGTGAGTCCTCTGGTGGATCACCAAGGTGGTATTTCGACTGAAACTTTTCCCACAAATTGGACACTCAAAAGGTTTCTCTCCTGTGTGAATCCTCTGGTGTATCACCAGGCAGGAATTCTGACTGAAACATTTCCCACAATCAGGACATTCAAAGGGTTTCTCTCCTGTGTGAGTCCTCTGATGTATCACCAGGCTGGAATTCTGTATGAAAGATTTCCCACAATCAGTACATTCAAAGGGTTTCTCTCCTGTGTGAGTTATCTGATGTTTCACCAGGCTGGAATTCTGACTGAAACGTTTCCCACAATCAAAACATTCAAAGGGTTTCTCTCTTGTGTGAGTTCTTTGATGACGCACCAGGTGGGAATTCTGACTGAAACGTTTTCCACAATCAGAACATTCAAAGGGTTTCTCTCCTGTGTGAGTTCTTCGATGAGTCACCAGGTGGGAATTCTCCCAGAAACATTTCCCACAATCAGGACATTGAAAGGGTTTCTCTGCTGTGTGAGTCCTCTGATGGTTCACAAGGCTGGAATTTTGACTGAAACGTTTCCCACAAACTGGACATTCAAAGGGTTTCTCTCCTGTGTGATTTCTTTGATGCCTCACCAAATGGGAATTCTTAATGAAACGTTTCCCACAATCAGGACATTCAAAGGGTTTCTCTCCTGTGTGAGTCTTCTGATGTGTCGCCAGGTTGGAATTGTGATTGAAACGTTTCCCACAATCAGGACATTGAAAGGGTTTCTCTCCTGTGTGAGTCCTCCGGTGTGTCACCAGATTGGAATTCTGGCTGTAACATTTCCCACAATCCGGACATTCAAAGGGTTTCTCTCCTGTGTGAGTCCTCTGGTGTTTTACTAGTTCGTAATTTGTAATAAAACTTTTCCCACAAACTGGACACTCATATGGTTTGTCTCCTGTGTGAGTCCTCTGGTGGTTCACCAGGTGGGAATTTACAATGAAACTTTTCCCACAAACAGAACATTCAAAGGGTTTCTCTCCTGTGTGAGTCCTCTGGTGTGTCACCAGACTGGAACTCTGGGTGTAACATTTCCCACAATCTGGACATTCAAAGGGTTTCTCTCCTGTGTGATTTCTTTGATGCCTCACCAAATGGGAATTCTCAATGAAACGTTTCCCACAATCAGGACATTCAAAGGGTTTCTCTCCTGTGTGAGTCTTCTGATGTGTCACCAGGTTGGAATTGCGATTGAAACGTTTCCCACACTCAGGACATTGAAAGGGTTTCTCTCCTGTGTGAGTCCTCCGGTGTGTCACCAGATTGGAATTCTGGCTGTAACATTTCCCACAATCCGGACATTCAAAGGGTTTCTCTCCTGTGTGAGTCCTCTGGTGTTTTACTAGTTCGTAATTTGTAATAAAACTTTTCCCACAAACTGGACACTCATATGGTTTCTCTCCTGTGTGAGTCCTCTGGTGGTTCACCAAGTGGGAATTTACAATGAAACTTTTCCCACAATCAGAACATTCAAAGGGTTTCTCTCCTGTGTGAGTCCTCTGGTGTGTCACCAGACTGGAAGTCTGGCTGTAACATTTCCCACAATCTGGACATTCAAAGGGTTTCTCTCCTGTGTGAGTCCTCTGGTGTTGTACTAGGTGAGAATTTCTAATAAAACTTTTCCCACAAACTGGACACTCATATGGTTTCTCTCTTGTATGAATCCTCTGGTGGTTCACCAGATGGGAATTCTGACGGAAATGTTTCCCACAAAGTGGACACTTACACAGTTTCTTTCCTGTGTGAGTCCTCTGGTGGTTCACCAGTCTGGAATTCCGACTGAAACTTTTCCCACATTCAAAGGGTTTCTCTACGATGTGAGACATCTGGTGTTTCACCAGGTAGTAATTATACAGCGAAACATTTCTCACAAACTGGACACAAAGGAGATATTATGACCAAAGATTTGTTACATTAGTAGCATTTGTATGCCATTTTTCCAGTTTGGATCCTCTTCTACATAATAACCTATTCTTTTGCAATCCACTGATATGCTGGAGGAAGTCAAAAATGTGTGTGGTTCCTTGTTTAGTGGTGCTTTGATTGCACCTACTGTTTTCTTCCTCCCATTGGGAGTTCTGCATTACTGTCTGCCCTGTTTGAGTATCCAATTGACCTTTTCTTCCCCACTGACTTCCAAATATTTCCCTCTTTTTCTGAACGGAAAAATGATCCCCTTCACCTTGTCACGTAACCTATCCTTGTGTTCTGCATACTCTACTATTTCCAGCTTGAAATCTCTTCTTGATTTTCTCTTGCCTTTTGCCTGATGGGATGGGAGAATTGTGTAATTTTCTGAAGGAAATGGAAAATATTTTGATTTCTGGCTTGATTTACTTTCCTTTTCAAAAGTTACTCTCACTTCTCCGGAGTGCTCTTATTGCCATTCCCTTTGTCTACAAGATTCAAAGAAAAGTGTAACTTTAATTGTTTATAAAATGCTTGCAGATGTGAAAAAAGGAAAAAAAATATACATTACATTTAAAAAGCAAACATGCCACAATGCTAACCTCTTACATTAATTATGATTTATCGGACATTTCTGAGATTAAAATATCCCTTAAATCATGAAATTCCCTTGACTTGCATAAACCATAAACTGTAAGCACTGCTATGGGTTATCATAAAATATATCTGGAAGGTGGCGATGGCCGCGGTGATGGCTTTTTTCAGCCGTCCACCCTGGGATGTGTCAAAGGCAGCTGAGACAGCGATCAACAGCTGTCTCGCGGCTTGGAACCTCTCTCCCCGGGCGAAGGGGAGGAGTTGAGCTTTCCTCAGATAATGGTAGAACTCCCCAAGACCCCAAAACTTCTTTTTTGGTGGTCAGAGGGTGAGAGCTCCCACGGAGTCTGGGATGTTCCCCACATTCCAGCTTGCCTTTGCCCTGATTTTCTCAGGGCAAAGCTAGACGCTGCTTCCACATCTGCGCTTAAAATGAATTTGTGAGTAAATTTTGAAGCAGACAGAGCTGACCAGGAGAGACTAAAATGGGGATTATTTCGAGACTTTAACTCTGGAAAAGAATTTATCTTCTCCTTCTTTCAATTAAGAGTGGTGAAAAATGGCGCTGAGATGTTGATTCTGTGAGTGAACGGACTGGAACTTCTATTTGGAACAATGTAACAGATTTTGTATTTGTATAAATTGCAAGAATCTTCTTTTTTTCTTTTAAGGGGGCTTTTGTCTTTTTACCCCTTCTCTTTTTTTCTTTTTTTTGGGGGGAGTACTTGTTGAGTTTATAAGATTTTAGCAGACTTTTTAACAAGTGGTCTTAAAAATAAAATGGCTTCAAAGCATCTCGGAGCTTCTGTTGCTTCTAAAGCCTCGATTGTCCCGGTAATGCAGACAGCTCAGCAAGTTAAGTCTAAGTTTCCACCACCTTCTTCACTGTCATCAGCATGTATACTTAAAGATTTACAGGATGCCTTGGAAAAAAAGGCACGACAGATTAAAAAAGAGATGGAGGTTCTTTTTGAAAATAAATTCATGAAATTGAGAGAGGACATAGTGTTTGCGTTTCAAAAGTTTGTTGGTCACATTGATCGTCTGGATGATCATATTGATGATGTTGTGGACAATTTTGAAAAACTGGAAGATCGAATTGACAAAGTGGAAAATAACGTGAAAATCATACAGGATGAAATTACTATGTTACAATACAGAAACATGGAATTTGCTTTAAGAATAAGGGGAATGAAGGAAAATATGCAAGAGGATTTGAGACAAGTGGTGGTAAAAGATATAGCTTTCATTTTGGGGGCTGAGCCTAAAGAAATACTGAGAGAGACGAAAAAAGTTTTTAGGGTTAATTCAAGGGTTGTGAGACAGAGGAATTTGCCACGAGACGTGGTTATTTATTTTTCTAGGAGATCACTTTGTAACAAAATTTTACAGGCTTTTTATAAGCAGAAATTTCAAATTGCAGCTCAAGATGTTATAATTTTAAAAGAAATACCTTCAAAAATTCTTAGAAAAAGAAAGGATTTTGCTTTTTTAGTTGATGAGCTCAAAAAGCGACAGGTTCAATTCAGACGGGAGATACTGGTTGGAATAGTGATGAATTATGCGGGGATACATTACAGACTGAATACAATTTCAAAGGCAAAAGATTTTTACATTTCGGTTTTGAAGGTGGGCTCTCCATTACCTTTATAACCTGAAGAAAAGTTGGAAGAGCAGCCGGTTGAAAGTGCTATGCTATTGGATGTAGGTGAAATACAGGCTGAACCTTTGCAGCAGTCTCTTGAGACAGAAGATTTTTTAAAGGAACCGAGAATGACTCGTGCAGCCTATAGACGTAAATTGAAAGAACAGCAGAAGACGGATGTTGGAATAAAGAAAAGGAAATGATGAACTTTTGTAGTAGTTTTTTGAGATAGAAGATGTTTTAAAGGAATAGTGAATGATTTGTGTTCAGTATGTTTTAAAGGAATAGCGAATGATTTGTGTAGTATGTAGATGTAATAAAAAGGAATAATAGAAGGTGTTGATTTAGTGGAAAAGTTTAAATATTTGGGAGTATATATATTACAAATTTTTAATTTAAAGTGAAAAATAATTATGAGAGATATTATGGGTAAATGTGTAAAAGAATTTAAATTCTAATGATCTCAGTTGCTGAGAATTTGTGAGTGAGATGAATGGTTTGCTGAAATTTTTTAAGTAGGAGGGTATTAATAGATTTTCTTAGGGGTAAAAAGTAAAGAGACAATTTTATTGAATTTAAGTTTGTTGGTTAGGTTATATTGGAGGGAGATTTTTGTGTTTATTATGGATGAATGGTTGTTTAAAAGAAATATACACCTCAGCGAGGCGAAGATGGATAAATTACATGAAGAGTAAATATGGGTTATGATATGGGTTTAAAATGTATTATGTAGATTATGAATAATTTTTAGTCAAGTTGGAAATGCTCATATTATTATTATTATTCTTTTTTTTCTATTCAAGTTAAAGTATATTACTGATTTTACTATTTGTATAGTTGGATAAGTTTATTTAGAATTTTCTTGTTTATTTGTAACCCTGTAACCAGCTCTGGGAAGTGAGGGGGGGGGAGAGAGGGAGGGGGTTATTCTAGGGGGGGATATTGTTAAAAACTTGTATAAAACTTTTCAATAAAAAAAAGATTCAAAGAAAAGTGTGAGTTTAATTGTTTATATGCTGCTTGCAGATGTGAAAAAAAAGGAAAAAATATACATTACATTTAAAAAGCAAACATATCACAATGCTAACCTCTTACATTAATTATGATTTATCGGACATTCCAGAGATTCAAATATCCCTTAAATCATGAAATTCCCTTGACTTGCATCAACCATCAACTATAAGTGCTGCTATGCATTATCATAAAATATATCTGGAAGTCTGGGGTATAGATTATACACTTGCAGATATATGGAAAGAGTAATATAAATACACATACCTATAATTATATCTATGTGGAAAATTCATGTTTTCAGCCTGAAAAAGAAAAGAAGATTACTGTCAAACGTTCTGAGCTAATTTTTAGAGGTGTGGGGGCTTTAACTGATGAAATGATGTCTAAAGCTTCTGCAAGATTTGCACATGGGAGTCCTCGGCTTGCCATTTCCTGCCAGTATACCCACTGATTTTGCTTGTAAGAAGCTAGCTGGGAAGGTCACAGATGGGGATCATGAATGTGGGATACTCAGCCACCATAAACATGCAACAGCTGACAGCATCTGAATTGGTGCAACTCCCTTTTCCTGCATTTTCATAATCATAGGCCCAGAGAAGAAATGGTAAATGAAGACAACTTATACAACTGAACATCCTAAAAGGTTTTCCATAGCTATTCTTTCAGAAGTGCTGGCTTAAGCACAGTTGAACCTCATTAATACAAGTATGGGGTGCCAATAGGAAATACTGTGCTTGTTAGCTATAAATAGAAGTAAAAAAATAAAAATCCCAGAAAAAAAATAGTGGCAGTTTCAGTCTGACATTGTTGCAAAGAAAACAACAGGCCCACAAGAGAATAATGACAGTTGAAAGGGACCTCAGAGGACTTCTAGTCCAATCCCCTGCTTAGGTAGGAAACCTATATTATTCTTGACAAATGGCTGTCCAATCTCTTCTTAAAAACCTCCAGTAATGAAACACCCATAACGTCTGGAGGCAAGCTGTTTCATTAATTGTTCTCACTGACAAGAACTTTCTCCTAATTCTAGACTCCATCTGTTACTTCTTGTTCTGCTCTATGACACTTTGGCGCACAGGTCAATCCCTTCTTCTATGTGACAGCCCTCCAATTTTGAAAGAGTGCCATCATCTAAACACAAACTCTCCATGCGGCATTTTAGTCCAACAACTGAAACCTCTGCAGCCCAAACAATAAACTGGCTCTTCTGCACACCAGTCTCTGTTCCCCAAAAGGCCCTGCAGGCAGTTATTGGAGCTCCCAGGCCTGTCCCTTGAGTGGAAATTCTCTTATCTTTCTGAATATTATCACACAACCCCGTTGATCTCTTTGGAAAGCTATTTATAAAAAACAGTGGAAAGCTTCTTTTTCAGGGTAGATTATTCAGACCTTAAAAGAACAAAAATTTAAATTGAAAATCTCCACAGACAGGGCTATTCACTTACACGGGCAGAGAGGAAATCTGGGCACGTAAGAGAGTTAGATTCAGGAGCTCCATCCCAAAGGAAGCCCACCTGGACAGGGCTGCCCATTGGCCAAGCCCACCTGGACGCCTCTCGGGTCTCCCTCGCCCGCCTTCCAGACGCCCCTGGCCTCCTCCTAGCAGGGTTCCCGCCTCGTCTCCAGCCACGCTCCCTCGGAGCCCAGAGCTCCCCCGTCCTCTTCCCCTTCCTCCCCTCCAGGCACTGGGAGGCTGATCCTCCCCAGCGATGGGCAACGTCCGAACTGATCAGCCCGACTTGCTCCCGGCTTCTCCTCCGATCCGCCTTCGACTCACCTTCCAGCTGCTGCTTCGACCCTGGGAAGAGCACAAAAGCCTCCCCGGACGCCTCCTTCCTCTCCTGGGCGATCCGGAAGAGGAAGTTGCTCTGACCTTCTCCTCGCCTCCCTTCCTTTCTAGCAATGCAGTCCTCGATGGTTGTACCTCCTCTTCCCTCCACCACAGATGCCCTTTCTCGTCGCAGATGCTGCCTATCTGACCGTCATCTCGCGATAGGAGGCCGGAAGTCACGCTTGTCTCGTCTCGGCCTTTGGCGTCTAGAGAGGTTTTCGCTGATTTATCTGCTCTCCGGTCGTTTCCGCCTCCCAGCGACCGTCCTTTGCAACTGAGCCAAGTGAAACAGCGAAAAGTGACGATGCTTCTTAGTTTGCAAAGATTAGCTCCAGGCTGAGCCCTAGAAGTGTGTGAAGTTCAAACAGAAATGCAGACTAAGAGTTGTAACTCTCCAAGCAAAGACCTTACTTACACCATTCTGGCCAAATGGCTGTCCGGTCTCCTCTCAAAAGCCTCCACGGATGGAGCACTCGCAACTTTTAGAGGGAAGCTGTTCCACTGATTAATTGGTTTCACGGTCAAGAACTTCCTCCTTAATTCTCGGTTGCATCTTTTTTGACAAGTCTCCCTTCTGTTACTTGTTTTACTGCTCTCAGGCACTTTGGGGAATAGGTTGACCCCCTCAAATACCGAAAGACTGCTATCAGGTCACCCTTAGTCCTTCTCTGCATCAAATTAGAGATATCCAGTTCCTCCAACCGCTCATCCGATGTTTTAGCATCCAGTCCCCTAAATATCTTTGTTGCTTTTTTCTGCACTCTAGAGAGTCTCAACTTCTTTTTCTATTGTGACCAAACCTGGATGCAGTATTTTAAGTGCAGCAGTAATTCATTACTAATGCTTCATGTGATCTTGAAATTATAATGGCCATGAAAAACATGACCTATGACCATTTTTCATTCTTACAACTATTGCAGCATCCCTGTGGTCATGTGATAAAATTCAGATGTTTGGCAGCTGCCATGTATTTATGAGAGTTGTAGGGTCATGTGATCACCTTTTGCAACCTTCTGACAAGGAAAACTAACGGGGAAGCCAGCTTCACTTAAGAACTGTGCAAAAAACATCATAAAATGGGGCAAAACTCAGTCAACAACTATCTTGCTTAACAATGGGAATTTTGGGCTCAGTTGTGGTTGTATGTGAAGGATTACCTGTAATATCTTTTTGTCTTCATTTTTGCAGAGTCTAAATCTGGCTAGAGGGCAGAATTGCTCTGAGCAGCCTTCCCAAATTCCAGAGGAGATAGATTATTCCCAGGCGGGCACCATGGGCAAAACCCTTGGATTGCACGAGTTAGCAGAAAGCCAATGTAAAGATTCCTGCTCTTTCTTAGAGGTAAGTCTCAGTGAGATCAAAACCTCTCTACACCCCAAAACTTTATAGCTGATATTCCTATGGCTCCTAAGGATTTAGAACAGGGCAGCACCATCAGGTGAGAAGCTATAGGAGGGCCATCTTCACTCCTGCCGGCCAGGACTGCATCCAACAGCACCCACCATGAAGCTTCAGTCCTGAAAGAGGAAATTTTACATCTGCCATGTGCATCTGTAAATTTCCTTGCACGGAAGCCTCCATTAGGTCACAAAGAGGAAAAAATATGCAGCAGGGCCTAGAAAACGGGACCTAAGAAAGAGGGGCTGATTGTGAATATATGGTAGAAGAAATGTTTCCAAACTACATTTTTAAAAAGAAAGCAAAAGGGAAGAATAGAATATCCCGCCAAAGCGCATGGCCGACTGATCACCAGGCTAAACTTTTTAGAGGGGCTCCCTGCACTGCCATTTTTCATACAGGTCTAATAAGATATGAATGGTGATAGTGGCAATTTCAGCTACTGGCTCTGAGTTCTGTTTCATGGAGGAATCTGAACTCATGATGATATAACAAGGTAAATGTCCCCCAGACAGCTTGCCTACCTCCCAAGACGTAGTTTTTGCCTCTCAATGTTCCATAACTCCTGGAAGGAGTCTTCATGACTAAGCTAATACTGAATTACAACTTACGGCTTTCCATCCAGCGCCCTCCTGATATTTGTTTTTGGTGCCTTGAAGTCCGTCAAGTCAAATCAAGTGGTTTCCTTGTTTAACAAATGCATTGGGGAAAGCATGGACAGCGAGGTCATTAGGTACTTCATTTAACATACTCCTCGGGTTGTGACATGAATGGGCAGGATTCATTAATATCGTACGTCAAGGACTACGTGTAGTTTCCATCCATTGCTTCTTATTCTGCCTTCAAGTGCTTTGGAGAATAGGTTGATCCCCTCTTCTTTGTGGCAGCCCCTCAAATATTCTCTTCTAACACATCTGACAAGTTTTGGGGATTGTGCATTCACTCATAAACCAAGGACTGCTGTGCACCACCCTCAAAGGCAGCTAACAGGAAGATTTCACACTCCAGAAAGAAGAAATCTGAAGAAATGGAAAGGCTTATCTTAACTTTGACAAAAGTTTTTGTTATACTGGCCAAAGGTGGGAGTAGCTACAAAGATGCCCCATTCAGAAATACTGTTTTTCTACATATGATTTTGACAGAGGAAAAGAATTCCAGCGTGGGATGCCTTCAACAAATCAGTGGAAAAGAAAACCCGATTTTATTACTTTTGTGGCAGTCTATTAAGGAAACATAGTGGTCACTTCTGATTCTGGATCACGGCGGTCGCGTGCAGAGAGCCGTTTCTTCGCCAGCTGGTTTCCCTTTGCTGGTAGATCCTGCAGAGGGTTGAAAGTCGCCCTAGAGGTGTGACCAGTGATGAGGCTTCTCGTTCGACCGCAGAGGGGCGGAAGCTCCTTCTGTGGTCCGAGACAGCTCCTTAGGGCTGACGAAAAGATCGGCCATTAACATGGCTGATCACTTAGCTGCACCAGCTGACAGTCACAACAACATCTAAGCATAAAGAACCACTGTGGAAGATCCGGGTGAGACTCCTTCCCTCCTCTCCTTTTCCTATCCCTGTGAAAAGCCCTTGTGGAATTATTTCCCTGCTTTGATAGAGCGGCGTCTGCTTACTTGGGAAGACAAGCCATGAACAAAAGGAAAGAATAATTAATTTTAATGGCAATCTTTTTTTCTTTTTCTTTTGGATATTCTGGGATCCCGAAAAAACCTTGATTATAGAATTTTATTATTCTACTTATTTGGAGAATATTGCTTTTTTTTTGTTCGTTCTTTTAATTGGAAAAAGGGGAAAAAAGACTTTATAGATGTTTGGAAAAAGATCTTATAATTAACTGGGGACATCTGCTGACGAAATTTGACATCGCAATTGTTTTTCTCAGCTTTGATTTTGAAGCTGCTTTGACCTTCAAACTATCATAAAAGGGAAAAGATAAATAAGCTGAAGCTGCTGTGTAAAGAAATCAACTGTTAGAAATAGTGGAGGCAGATATTGACTGAGTGTTATTAAATATAGCCTCCACTAAAAGACAAAAGGACTATTCTTAATCACTATTAAAATGGAAGAACCTTAAACTCACAACTTGTCTGTATGCTTATACTGGAAAAGATTTGTGAGGCCACTGAACAAGTGAGCTCCAGTATCAAAGAGCTTATTTCAGAATTACAAACTGGAGCAGGGGCGGGGCCAGTTTTTGGGCACTCTGTCTCTAAAAGGTTCGCCATCACTGGTCTATTCTATAGACCAAAAAATAATAGAAGAGGAACAAACCGACACCAAAGAGGATTTTACATTATTCTATATACAATCCACTGAGATTTTCGATGAACAAAGAGTGACTCTATTTGAACTCTTAGGGCAACAATGGATTAATTACAAAGGAGCTAACTTCTTAAAATTGGCAATGGGATGCTTTCCCTTGATTCAAATGATATTTCGAGGAATGAAGGGAGACTTATCTGTTGACATAGAAGCTTTGTTATGGAAACCTGCTTGGCACAAAAGGAAAGCCAGAGTAATATTTAAAAATGGAATTTAACATTGTATCTAATAGGTTAAAAAGGCTTTTCAGAGATATAGATTGATTTATGTTTAGGATTTAGAACCATAATTGAGATGAAAATTACTGGTCAGATTATAGTTTTGAATTGTAATATGGTTTCAAATGAGTTATCAGGACAAGAAATAGAATATATTTGTGAAACAGAGTAAGAACCTATTTTTTCGTGTGTTTTTTGGAATAATATGTTTATTTTAGGCATGATAACTATTTTGTAAGAGAAAGAGAATAAGGAAATATATTGTGATAATGGAAGACATGGTCTAGTAAATGAAGATCTACTAGAATAAGAATTAGAATATATTTTGGATGTTTGAGAATGTAACTGTTGGAATAATATGCTTATTTTAGATATTATCACTATTATGTTATGAAATAAGGGAAATAGGGATACCTGAAATCCAAATTATATGACTATTTAAAGCTTAAGTGGAATATGGTAACTGGAAATTAGTAAAGCTTAAAACAGGACTTGGATTTCTATAGGTAAAAATTTATTGATAATTTTATTGATTGAATTTTATTTAAAAATGTATTAAGTTGAATATGTCATATTAATTGAGCAAAAGAGAGGAAATTTTAAGGAGCTAATCTGAACTATATATGTATAGTTTTTGGATAATTTTGTTTTTGGATAATTGATTACCCCATCACCACATTGTTTCCTAAGTACCTTGACATAAAAACTGAAAAAAAAATCAATAAAACTTATTTTTTTTAAAAAAGGAAACAAACGTTTTGTCAGAAGTAAACACCAATTTCCAGGAAAAATGTCATAAATTGGGGTCAAAATTATAGGGTGCTGCTAACAGCTGTGAATACAAGCCAGTTGCTGAACACCCAAAAGGTGGTTGTGTCATCATGGCGGGGATGATGGAACTTTGAATTAGGGTCTCAAGTAACTTTTGGGGAGTCCGTTGTAACGTCAAATGGTCACAAAGCAACCCGTCATGTGTTAATATGACCAATTTCGTTTGTTAAAGGAATTCATCAGGTTTTTCAAAACATTTTTGTCTACCCACTGTCTCCATCCATGGGGACCTCAATTACAGATAGATTACAGATTGTTGGTAATTTAATAATTGTAGTGGGTTAGAAACCCACTGTATGTGTTGGGATCTCACCACTGAGCAAGAGTTGAGAAAAAAGGCTTTACATTTTTATTATTAAATGTTTTTATTAATAAACTTATTCGCCACCCTTCATACAGTTTGAGGCAACTTTAAGCATCTTGCCTTGCCCTAATGTTCATGACAAGTTTTTCCCTATAAAAAGTTATAGATAATTCTTACACAATGCATTTTAAAAAATGAAATTTTTTCTGCTGTACATTTTTCACTTTGCCACCACCAAGGGGGATGCAACAAATATGCCAGCATCTTAGTGCTGCTATTACCCAGCAACCATCAAAGGGTATGACAAAGGCACTTTCAAGAAAACAAAATCACAGTAGGAGTTGCTTATTAATCTGGAGATGCTGTGATCAAAACCATGATCCTGTTTCTCTTCAAGTCAATATTCCTACAGCTCCTCTCCAGATTGCTCTGCAAAGCAGAACAGCCTTTACATGTGAAATTTTACACTGCTTTTTTCCCTGGGTCTTAGGCCATCACTTATCTTTTGAAGATCTCCCAGAGGCACTCATCATTTTCAGTGCACCCATAATCCCTTAATGCGGCCTACAGTGTTCAGCTAGAAAAAAGAGAGCAGTTTCTCCTTCCCCCAAATGACAATGACCCAGAAGCAGCCGCCATTTTGGCCCTGAGGCAGATATGTCAAAATGGCAGCTACTTCCACAAGTCTACCATGTGGCCCAGGGATGAATCGCAGGCACATTGAAAATAAGGGCCCAGGGATAAGTGGCCTGCCCTCTTTCCCCAACATGAGCTTCAGAGATCTTCAAAAGTTAAGGAGGAGGAGGGGGAGGCCTGGTAGGGTGGGAGTCAGGCTAAACAACTGCAGGGACCCATGTGGGAGAAAAAGCCTGTGGGGGAGGGAAAGGCTTGAGGAAACCTGTTTAAAGAAGCCTGGGGGATGCTATGTGGGAAGAAGAGGCCTGGGCGGCAAAGGCCTGGCAGGAACCAAGGGTTGGGGTAAAAGAGGCCTTTGGAGGGAAGCCTGGGCCTGCACTGGACCTCCAAGAGTTTTCGCCAATATTGAGGTAGCCAGTGTTCTGCTTAATGACTCGCACATAACGGCTGCATCAGGAACAGCAGGGCTAGGGGTGGTTAAGCAAAGCAGGCTCTAAACCATAATGGATGGGCCCCATTACAGTTATATCCCAAGGATTAACTGTACGCTGGTCAGGAAATTTCACAACAGTTTCTCTCCTGTTATGTGTCCTCTGGTGTCTCATCAAGTGGGAATTTGCAATGAAAGATTTCTCACAAACTGGACATTCATACGGTTTCTCTCCTGTGTGAATCCTCTGGTGCTTTACCAGGTTAGACTTTGCAATGAAACTTTTCCCACAATCAGGACATTCAAAGGGCTTCTCTCCTGTGTGAATCCTCTGATGTATCACCAGGTTAGAATTCTGACTGAAATGTTTCCCACATTCAGGACATTCAAAAGGTTTTTCTCCTGTGTGAGTTCTCTGGTGTATCACCAGGTTGCATTTGTGACTGAATCTTTTCCCACAATCAGGACATTCAAAGGGTTTCTCTCCTGTGTGAGTCCTCTGATGTATCACCAGGTGGGAATTTGAAGTGAAACGTTTCCCACAAACTGGACACTTACATGGTTTCTCTCCTGTGTGAGTTCTCTGGTGTGCCATCAAATCAGAACGGTAACTGAAAGTTTTCCTACACTCTGGACACTCATATTGTTTCTCTCCTTTGTGAGTCCTCTGGTGTTTCACCAAGTGGGAATTTGCAATAAAACTTTCCCAACAAACTGGACATTCATACGGTTTCTCTCCTGTGTGAATCCTCTGGTGGTTCACCAGGTCAGAATTTGCAATGAAACCTTTACCACAATCAGGACATTCAAAGGGTCTCTCTCCTGTGTGGATCCTCTGGTGTATCACCAGGCTGGAATTCTGACTGAAACATTTCCCACAATCAAGACATTCAAATGGTTTCTCTCCTGTGTGAGTCCTCTGGTGCATAATCAGGTTGGAATTCTGACTGAAACTTTTTCCACATTCAGGACATTCAAAGGGCTTCTCTCCTGAGTGAGACCTTTGATGTATCACCAGGTTGACATTCTTATTGAAACATTTCCCACAATCAGGACATTCATACGGTTTCTCTCCTGTATGAATCCTCTGGTGGTTCATCAGATAGGAATTTGCAATGAAACGTTTCCCACAAACAGGGCACCCATACGGTCTCTCTCCTGTGTGCGTCCTTTCGTGTATCACAAGAGTACAACGGTAATCAAAACTTTTTCCACATTCTGAACACTCATATGGTTTCTCTCCTGTGTGTGTCCTCCAGTGTATCACCAGACTGGAATTCTGACTGAAACCTTTCCCACAATCAGGACATTCAAAAGGTTTCTCTCCTGTATGAGTCCTCTGGTGCACCACCAAGTTGGATTTCTGATTGAATCTTTTCCCACAATAAGAACATTCAAAAGGTTTCTCTCCTGTGTGAGTCTTCTGGTGCATCACGAAGCTGGCATGCTTGATAAAGCATTTACCACATTGGACGCATTTATAAGGCATCTGTCCTGTGTGGGTCCTTTTAATGAATCACAATGGGGCTATTTTGACCAAAGACTTGTTACATTTGTAGCATTTGTATGGCTTTTTTCCTGTCTGGATCTTCTTGTGCATAATCACCTATGCTTTATTTAGTGATGCTTTGATTTCACCTACTGTTTTCCTCCTCCCATTGGGAGTTCTGCATTACTGTCTGCCCTATTTGAGTATTCAATTGACCTTTTCTTCCCCACTGACTTCCAGATATTTCCCTTTTTTCCTGACCGGAAAAATAACCCCATTCAACTTTTTATGTAATGCATCCTTGAGTTCCATATACTCTACTTTTTCCAGCTTGAAATCTCTTCTTGATTTTCTCTTGTTTTTCACCTACCGAGATGGGAGAATTGTGTAATTTTCGAAAGGAAATGGAAAATACTTTGATTTCTGGCTTGATTTACTTTTCTTTTCAAAAATTATTCTCAGTTGTCTGGAGTGCTCTTATTGACATCTTCTTCATCTGTAAGATTCAAAGAAAAGTATAACTTTTTAAATATAATGCTTGCAAATGTGAAAAAAAGAGAAAAGGTATACATTACATTTAAAAAGCAAACATGCAACAATGCTAAAGTAACTTCTTACATAAAACATGATTCATCAATTATTACAGAGATTTTAGCGATGTGGGGGATTTAACTGATGAAATGATGCCTAAAGCCTCTGCAAGATTTGAAGCACTGATTTTCCCATGGAAATCCTCAGCTCCAAGTAAAGGCAGAAAATACTCTTCACAATCCCTCTGCTGACATCCCAATTGAAGTAATCCTCACTTACTGACAGGAATTGGGACTGGCATCTGTGTCACTAAGCAGCCCGATCATTAAGCATGATATCATATGATAGAGCCAACTTATATCAGTTGTTAAACAAGTCACCCTAGGTGGTTAAAGTGTCAGAATACAGTTATATTTCCTTTCTGTCTACTCTGATATAAAACCAATTCTTACTCTCTCCTAGATCCTGCCCTACTTCTAAGGGGGAGGGGGGTCTGCATGCGGGTTTTATTACTTTCACTTCCTCTATTCACTACAAAGTAAACTTTTGTTGCTGGCAAATAGATGGGGAAGAAATGGAGGTAGTGACAGATTTTATTTTTCTGGGCTCCAAGATCACCTCAGATGGGGACTGCAGCCAAGAAATTAAAAGACGCTTGCTCCTGGGGAGGAAAGCTATGGCAAATCTAGACAGCATTCTAAAAAGCAGAGACATCACCCTGCCAACAAAAGTGCGTATAGTCCAGGCCATGGTTTTCCCAGTTGCAATGTATGGCTGTGAAAGTTGGACCATAAGAAAGGCTGAGCGCAAAGAATTGAGGCCTTTGAACTATGGTGCTGGAGAAGACTCCTGCGAGTCCCTTGGACTGCAAGGCGTTCAAACCGGTCAGTCCTAGAAGAGATCAACCCCGACTGCTCTTTAGAAGGCCAGATCCTGAAGTTGAAACTCAAATACTTTGGCCACCTAATGAGAAGGAAGGACTCACTGGAGAAGGGCCTAATGCTGGGAAAGATTGAGGGCAATAGAAGAAGGGGACGACAGAGAATGAGATGGCTGGATGGAGTCACTGAAGCAGTAGGTGTGAACTTAAATGGACTCCAGAAGATGGTAGAGGACAGGAAGACCTGGAGGAACGTTGTCCATGGGGTCGCGATGGGTCGGACACGACTTCGCAATTAACAACAACAACCTTTTGTTTATTCGCTTTCAGGTCTGCTAACCATCACAATGTAACCATTTGCCTTTCATCCTATGCCCCTCTGAACCTCTCCTCCTTACTGGCCAGCGAGAGAAGGTGGGGGGGGGGAGATGCAGCATCTGGGATCTGTGTGAGGAGATGTTGAATGATCTTGCCAATGGAGCCAGATTGATGTTATCTCTCCTGGATTTTACACCTAGAAATCTGCTGGTCTGAATAGCCCGGAAGAACTGCGGGGTGGGGAGATGCTTAGGGACACTCTAAGTCTAAAACATCAATTTGTAAGGAAATCCCTCAGATCCTGTGTATCATGCCTGCTATCAATTTCTCTTAATAAAAGTTCCTGTTGGAACCCATTGATTTTTGCTTGCTGGGAAGGTCACAAATGGGGGTTATGAGTGTGGGATTTTGCGGCTGTCATAAATGTGCAATGGTTGGCAGCATCCAAATTGGTGCAACTGCCTTTTCCTGCATCTTCATAACCATGGGCTCAGTGAACAAGTGGTAAATGAGGACCATCCGTACAACCGAACATCCCAAAAAGTCCCCAATAGCTATTTTTTTAAAATCACAATTGAACCATGTTAATACATGGATGGGGTGCCTATAGCACATACCATGCTTGTTGGCTAGATATGGAAGTAAAAAAACAAAAATCCCAAATGAGGCCAGTAGCAGATCATTCTGATATTGTTGCAAAAAAACAAAAAAACAACAGGTCCACAAGAGAATAATGGGAGTTGAAAGGGACCTCAGAGGTCTTCTAGTCTAGGGCTTGTCAACCGATAGTACGCGTACCACTTGTGGTACGCGACCACTTGGCTGGTGGTAGCCGGCGTTGCCTTCATCCCCCCCACGGTGTCGCCTCCTCCCCGCTCCATTCCTTCCCACCTCAATTGTGGGAAATATGCTGCTTGGCGGCAGCATGCACGAACTTTACCAAATGTGTCCTGCAGGAGGCGTGTGAAGAATGCAGGCGCAGAGCAAGGCCCCACCCTCTCCAGGGACTCATTGTGCAGCAATTGGTTTGACTTCTCATGCATGTTGAGCCCACCGGGGCTTGACAGGGTGAGAGGGAGGGAGGGAAGGAGGAAGGGGCTCCTCCTCCTCTCCTAAGGTTCAAAGCATGATCAGCTTCCCAAGGGCATCACAATCCCAATTTATGTGTTTCTGCCATACCTCCTCGGCGCTCCTAGGTATGGGGCGGGCGGAAGAAAGCTTGGCTAGGCTAGCCAAAGAAAAGCCACAGAGCCGCGAGCTCAGATCGTAGGCAGATCGGAGAAGGGGGTGAAGAAGAGGAAGGGGATTGGGAGAGAGGAAACACCAAGCTTGTCCTTGCCTCTCCCAAGAACCTCCTGCGCCACCTCACAGGAACACCTGGTTTCAGATTTACGCCGCAAAAGTTTTTCTCACGCAGAGGAGAGAGGAAAAACAATTGCGGAACACTCGGGAATTTCTTGCAAGGCACCATGTACCTTGGTGCTTATTTCCTAATGCCTTCCCCCCATGTTTTCTGTTCCACCCCGAATTCGCCTCCCTTCCACTCTTCTTATGCAGCCATCTATGGTCTTAATACAGCCCTAAGTCTGTCTCGCTTTCAACACCCCCTAATATTCTTCATTCAGACAGGCTTCCAGAATTTGACTGGCAGGATGCAGGTAACCCCTCCCCCCTGTCCTGCCGCCATGCTGCTTCGTGTCCCGTGCCTCTGTGTCTCAAGCCTCCGTTGCACAGAACTGCTGGCATTATGCTTGGGTAGAAGATTTTTTCTTTTACAGATGAGGCGGGTGGGCCCGACATTCGCGGGCAGGCAGGACCCCGCCCGCCAAGCCACCGCCTCCCCATCGGCCTCCATGCCAGCCGACTCCGTCGCCAGACCTCCCAGCTGACGGGCGCAGGTCCGGGGGTTGCCAGCTGACGGGCGCAGGAGTTCGGCACTGTGGCGGCCTCCCCTTTGCCCTCCGCACTGGCCAAAGCGTTGCCTGACATTCCAGCTGACAGGCGCAGGTCCGGGGGTCGCCAGCTGACGGGCACAGGAGGTAGGCGCTGTGGCGGCCTCCCAGCCACCTGCTTCTTCAGCTGGAGCAGTTGCCAGGGTTTGTATGGTCTCCAAGGGCCGCTGACGCGGTCCCCGCAGCTGGCGACCATGCAAGCCTGCTTCTTTGGTTGGCAACTGCTCCAACCAAAGAAGCAGGCGGCTGGGAGGCCACCATGGCGCCTACCTCCTGCGCCCATCAGCTGGCGACCCCCAGACCTGCGCCCGTCAGCTGGAACATCAGGCAACGCTTTGGCCAGTGCGGAGAGCGAAGGGGAGGCTACCGCAGTGCCGAACTCCTGCACCCGTCAGCTGGCAACCCCCGGACGTGCGCCCGTCAGCTGGAAGGTCTGGCGACGGAGCCAGCTGGCATGGAGGGTGGTGGGGAGGCGGCAGCTCGGCGGGCGGGGTCCTGCCTGCCTGCGAATGTCGGGCCCACCCGCCCCATCTGTAAAAAAAAAGTCTTCCACCCAAGCATAACTTTTAAGGATTTTAAGGATCTTTGAGAGGGAGAGAGAAATAGAGAGAGGGAGAAAAAGAGGGAAAGAAAAATAGAGGGAGAGAGACAAAGAGAGAGGAAGAGAGAGGGAGAGAGAAGGAGAGAGAGAAAGAGGAGAGGGAGAAAGAGGGAGACGGAGGGAGAGAAAGGGAGAGAAAGAGGGAGAGAGAAAGGGAGACGGAGAGAGAAAAAGAAAGGGAGACGGAGAGAGAAAGAAAGGGAGAGAGGGAAAGAGAAAGGGAGAGAGAAAGAAAGAGACGGAGAGAAAGAAAGGAGAGAGATTAAATTAGTAACATGGTTGTTCAGTGAATCTGGTTTCCCCACTCACTTTGCTTGTCACAAGGTTGCAAAAGGTGATCACATGACCCTGGAACAATGTGACCATCATAAATAAGAATCGGTTGCCAAGCATCTGAATGTAAATCACATGACCCTGGGGATGCTGCAATGGTCATAAGTGTGAAAAATGGTCATAAGTCACTTTTTCCAGTGCCGTTGTAACTTTGAACAGTCACCAAGCAAACTGTTGTAAGTTGAGGACTACCTGTATTTTATCACTTTTTTCCATTTTTTTTTTTTTTTTTTGGTCATCAAGCTTTTGACACCTTGCTGGTGGTACTCGAATGTTGCCATATTCTAAAAGTGGTACAATCGGTGAAAAGGTTGAAAAGCCCTGTTCTAGTCCAATCTCATTTAGGTAGAAAACCTATATCATTCTGGACAATTGGCTGTCCAATCTCTTCTTAAAAACCTCCATTGATGAAACACCCACAACATCTGCAGTCAAGCTGTTTCATTCATTATTCTCACTGACAGGAACTTTCTCCCAATTCTAGGTTGGATCTCTTTTTGATAAGTCTCCGTCTGTTACTTCTTGTTCTGCTCTACGACACGTTGGCTCACAGGTCAATCCCCTCTTTTATGTGACAGCCCCTCAACTTCTGAAAGAGTGCCATCATCTCACAAACTCTCCATGCGGCATTTTAGTCCAACAACTGAAGCCTCTGCAGCCCAACCAATAAACTGGCTCTTCTGCACCTGTCTCTCTTCCCCAAAATGCCCTGCAGGCAGTTATTGGAGCTCCCAGGCCTGTCCCTTGACCGGAAATTCTGTTATCTTTCTGAATATTATCACAGAACCCCCTTGATCTCTTTTGAAAGCTGTTTGTAAAAAACAGTGGAAAGCTTCTTTTTCTGGGTAGATTATTCAGACCTTAAAAGAAAATTGAAAACCTCCACAGACAGGGCTGTTCACTGATACGGGCAGAGAGAAACAGGGACGCAGCAGTCACCAGAGAGGGAATCTGGGCATATAAGAGAGGCAGATTCAGGAGCTCCATCTCAAAGCAAGCCCACCTGGATGCCTCTCAGGTCTCCGTCACTCGCCTTCCAGATGCAACTGGCCTCCTAGTAGCAGGGTTACCGCCCTCGGAGGGGTGCCCCCTCCAGCCACGATCCTTCTGACACCCAGATCTCCCCGTCCTCTTCCTGTCCTCCAGACAGTGGGGGGATGATCCTCCCCAGCAGTCACGGGGGAACGTGGGAACGGTGGCTCCCAACCTTCCGGGAAACACCAGGAGCCCCCACGCTGGGAGCCGGGCTGCGCCAAAAGTTGAGGCTGCGGGGCAGGAGGGGGGCTCGGAGGAAGGATTTGAAGAGGATCGGAGAGCCGTTCGCCGAAGCCGCAACCGAGGAGGAGGAGAAGCAGAGGCGCAGCGGTTCCCACGGAGCAGAAAACCTCGCAAGGAAAGGCGGAGGGGGTGCAACTGGGGGAAACCCATTTCGCTCTCCCTCCCTCCCTCCCGGAATCCCTCCTCCCTTCCCGCACCTGGGGCTCCCCCCCTCCTCTCCTCCCCCTCTCGCAGCGATCTTGCTGCTGCCTTTTGCACGCCCCTCCCAGCGCTGGGATCTCCGCAGCCCTGGCTCAAGCGACGCCTGGAGAACAGGAAAAGGACGTGGGAGCGGCCGGAAACTCGGCTCCCAGCCCCCTTTTCCCGTTTCCTGCCTCCTCTCTAGGCGGAGAAGAAAAGCTGTCTGCGTTTAACCCCTTCGCTGAAGCCGCCGAGCAATGCCAAAGTCCTGCATCCGGGCCTTCGCCGTTCTTCGCCCGGCTTTAGGCGCTGCAATTGTGTAGCCTTGTGCAATATATCAAGATGTGTCTGATAGCACCTTTTCTAACTAACAGATTACATTAAAATGCACAAGACTCTTAAGCCTGCAATAGAGCTACTCACTTTTCACTCAGACGGTTTGAGGCTTCCATAGACTCACACGGCTCTCCTCCCAACAATATGGAGAAGACAAAACGGAATTAGGCACAGGAGCCATCGGACGCCTTAACAAGGGCAATAATTGAGGGGATTTGGTGTAGCCTTCTTTCCTAACTGCTGCTATCTGCGTTTGCAGTATTTCAGAGATTTCAAATGGAGAGGGATCCTGACGGTCAAGGGGAGGCCACAAGGCACAGTGTTTCCTTCCTGTTTGAGTGGCAGCGACATATTTAACTGTTTAGTGCCGAGGGAGGTTTCAAGCAGCTGTTAACGCATTTTCATCTCTGTACCTCTTGACAGCTCTATTTGGTTGCTAATTGACTCTGCATTGAAGCTCCCTACTGTTTATAGTTTGCAGGCTCACAAAGATAAGCTTTGGGAGAAGCGCCCTGCCCTCAGGATTTCTGTTGACAGCTTGCTGGTTAATTTGGAACTCCACAGTTGCAAAACATGGCTTTAAAGGAAAAATAAGAACAAGAGGAAAAAATGGAATGGCTCCTTTACAAATGTAGTAGGGAGGGAGGGTCGGCCTGCTGCATGGTGTGAGAGGGAGAAGAGAGAAAAGGAAAGGGAGACAGGGAGACCAGCGGAGAAGGAAGCAAAGCAAGCAGAGACCTGAGGGAGAGAGAAGGGGAGGAAAACAGGTGAATGAAGATGATCCAGAGCAGTGTTTCTCAACCTTGACCATTTTAAGGCAATGCTGGCTGTGGAATTCTGGGAGTTGAAGTCCACATGCCTTAAAATGGTCAAGATTGAGAAACACAGATCCAGAGAGAGAAACCGAGTCCAGATGATCCAAGGAGAGGGAGAGGGAAGCTGATCTAGGTGAGTGAGTGAGCAGCTCCCGCCTGAAGGGAGCACCAGACACACCAGGAAAAAAAAGGAAGGCGAGCAGCTCCACAAAGGGACAGGGGAGATGAACTGACCTGGGCAAGTGGAGGCACCCGGGCGAGTGAGTAGAACAGGCTGGCGGCCAGGACGAAGCACAGAGCGAGAGGCTCTGAGAATTTAGGCCTGTGACTGAGGGCAGGAAGACACCAAATTGCCAAGGAGAAAGGGACAAATGGATCCGGACTCTTGCGCCCTTTCAGGGGTAGCGCTTCACAAAGAAATCCAAAAAGACCCATCGAAGAAGCAATCTTCCTAGCTGACATCCAACAATATAGGAAGATGCATTCACTTAACAACTTGTGGTTTGGTTTAACAATCACAGTAAAAGCTGTCATAAAATAGGGACCAGTCAAGGCGTGACTCACTCAATAAATGCATTGCTTAGGGCATTGATGGCGAACCTTTTAGAGACCGAGTGCCCAAACTGCAACCAAAACCCACTTATGTATCATCAGATGCCAGGTAGGTGTGGCCCATTGGGTGGGCATGGCTGCAGTGGTAATGGTAGACTGAGTGGGACTAAAAAATTCAATTAATCAATTCCAACTTTGCGAGATCTTTTTTTTCCTCGTGAGAAGTTGAAATTGATTGATTGAAACTTTTTTTTTTTTTTGCACATGGCGGCGGAGGCCTAAAGTGAAAAGGTTTTATAAAACCCAGCTGAAGGCCTAGGATTGGGGAGACGGCGCGTGTGCCCACGGAGAGGTTCTGCGTGCCATCTGTGGCACGCATGCCATAGTTTCGCCATCACGGTCTTAGGGACTGAAATTCCAGTCCCTAAACTTGCTGCCCTAAATATGCACTCCCAAAATGGCAAACTCACAAAATAAATCCTGAAGGAAAGAATTAAGGGAGAGTGAAAAAGAAACTTTTTGTGGCAAGATAATGTACAGAGGAACCAAGGAATGTTGCGTGTCTGTTAAGTGAAAACCAAAAGTAAAAATATCCCAAGTGATATGGCCGGTTGATGGCGGCTAACCTTCTTAGAGGGACACTGTACAGCACTACTCTGGATGCAGACCCAATATGCTGTGGATGTGATGATGATCTAACTAGAGTTAAAAGAGGCCAGTTCCAGCTTTTGACCCCAAGCTCTATTCCATGGAGGAATCTGAACTTTTAAAAACCCAACATATATTTTATGTATTCTCTTTTCCTTCAGGAAAAATTCAAGAGGGCATACAAAACATTCCTATCTTTGGTATATAGGTAGTCCTCAACTTACAACCATTCAGTGACCAAAGTTACAACAGCACTGAAAAAAAGTGACTATGACAGTGTTTCACACTGTTGCAGCATCTTCAGGGTCATGTGATCAAAATTTGGATGCTAGGCAACTGGTTGATGTTTATGATGCCTGCGGTGTCCTGGGATCATGTGGATCCCCTTTTTGTGACTTCCTGACAAGGAAAGTCAATGGGGAAGCCAGATTCACTTAAGAACTGTATTCTTAAGAATTACAGTGATTCACTTAATAACCAGGGCAAGAATGGTGGTAAAATGGGGCAAAACCCACTTAACATCTGTCTCGCCTAGCAACAGAAATTTTGGGCTTAATTGTGGTCGTAAGTTGAGAATTACCAGTAATATATTTTTAAAATCTGCAACAGCTTACTGTAGTCTCCCAGAAATGTTGTTCCCATATTTCCCGTGCTGGGGATGATCAGCTCCCTAGGGGTCTGGAGAGGAGAAAGGGGAAATCTGAGCTCAGAGGAAACGGGGAAGGAAGCTGGAGGGGCTCCCCTCCGAGGGCGTGAACAGTGTTAAGAAGAGGTCAGTGGCCTCTGAAGGCGGATGACAGGGACCTGAGAGGCCAAGGTTTGGCCAAGATGCAGCCCTGTCCAGCTAGGCTCGCTTTGAGATGCAGCCCCCGGATCTGCCTCTCTTACACGCCCAGATTCCCTTTCGGGTGACTGATGCATCCCTCTTTATCTCTGCCCCACCAACTGAACAGCACCACCCATGGAGCTTTTCAATTTTAGTTTTACGGGTTGTATAACCTACATTGAAAAAAGCAGCTCTCCATTGTTTTTTACAAACAGCTTTACGAAAGAGATCAAGGGGGTTCGGTGAGATTTTTTTAGAAAGATTAAAAAGTGACCATGCAGGCCTTGGGGCTTTAATAACTGCCTGCAGAGCACTTTACGGAAGAGAGACTGGTGTGCACAATGTCCAGGCTGCTTGGGCTGCAAAGAGGCTTCAATTGTTGCAATAAAATGCTGCATGGAGCCATTGTGTAAGCCAGTCCTGCTTTCTCTAGCTCAGACATGTCAAACACAAGGCCCATGGGCTGAATCTCGCCTGCGAGTGGCCCAAGATGGCAAGAGACCGCCCCCCCTCCCCCTACACAGGACAGCCAGGCATTCCCCCCCCCCCCGGCGTGCACACAGGAGGCGGCAAGCTTGTGGGGGGGCGGTGCATTCAGTGGCTCTGCAACCTGCTGCCACCGGGTCAGCCCTCCAAACAGCAGGCACACCAGCAGCAGAGGGCCGGCCCGGTGATGGCAGTGGGCTGTGGAGCCACTGGGTGCGTCAGTAGAGGGGCTGGCAGGGTGTGGTTGCTGCCAGACACCGTCACCCCCCAGCGCACTCGCCGCCTCCTGTGCACGGGGGCCAATGGCTCACCTTGCTCCACGACAGTGGCACCCCTGCCCCAACCCCTGCCTCTCATCTCAACCGATGGGACGAGTCTCCCGCCCACCACCCCACCCACCAGAGGCCCCTGGATTCCCAACCCCACTGGCCCCACAGGCGCCCCCTGACATGAACTACGTCAAGCTGGCCGCGCCCACCCAGTCGGCTGTGACCACCCCCACCCAGTCAGCTGCGAACACCCCAGCCCCCAAGGGCAACCAGAATGCTGATGGGGCCCTCAATGAAACTGAGCTTGACACCCCTGCTCTAGCTATTCCATTGCAATCTTCCCTTTCCAATTTTCAGTTTCCTCCCAATTTCATCTCTGTATTAGGCACGGGATTTCTCTGTGTCTCTCCACCTTCACTTTTGTAGCTTTCACTTTCTGTACAGATTACCAAAAATATTTTAACATAATGTAAATCTCGGGGCACTTCAGAACCTATTTACTTCAGCGTGGCGCAGGGATGATGGTATTTTAACTGGGCTTTTTTAAAAGGAGAGGTGGGCAGGAAGGGGTCCATTTTCCCCAGGCGCTTTGAAAGGATAAACCAGTGTTTGGATCAATCATTTTAATGCAAAACTGCTCAGTAAGTTCAATGCCAAGGGCATTCCCTACAAATGTTCCCACAGATTGAAGTACTGAATTAAAAATAACAAAAAAAAAAAGTTCCTTGGCATAGGATACAGGAAAAAGAAAGTATGAACATTCAGATGAATATTTCGCCCTCATAACTCTGCAGTTTTAAAAAGGACCTTGACTTTGACCTGGCTCAACAGCAGTAACTGGGAGAGGGATCTACCAGTCCTAACGGACAACCACTGAAGTATAAGCTAACAATGTGCTGCAGTTGCAGAAAAAGCCAGTGTGGTCCAAGTCTGCATCGACAGTGGGATAGTATCAACATCACATGAAGTGTCAGTACTGCATTATATTGTAATGGTAAGACTACACTTGGAATGCTGCATCCACATTTGGTCACCATGATACAGAAAAGATGTTGAGACTCTAGAAAAAGTTCAGAGAAGAGCAACAAAGGTAATTAGGGGACTGGAGGCTAAAACATACAATAAAGAGTTGCAGGAACTGGATATGTCTAATCTACCACAGAAAAGGGTGACTAGCAGTCTTTCAATATTTGAAGGACATAGAAAAGAGGGCGTCAATCTATTCTCCAAAGCACCTGAGAGATGGACACTAAGTAACAGAGGGAGACTTATCAAAAAGAGATCCAATCTATAATTAAGGAGAAATTTCCTGTCAGTGAGAACCATTACTCAGCGGAACGGCTTGCTTCCAGAAGTTGTGGGTGCTCCACCAGTGGAGTTTTTTAAGAGGAGATGGGACAGCCATTTGCCTGGAATAGCTTAAGGCCTTCAGGGAGCCAGTGGGAGTGGGAAAATGCCTTTGGGGACTCTGTGGGGGGGAAACCTTGAGAATCCTACGGGGGAGGGAAAAACCTGGTGGGGGTCTTTTGGGGAGGAAAAGGCTTGGGGTGACCAAGGGTTGGGAATCAGAGCACTGGGTGTCTCCGAGGGTAAGGCAGGCCTGAGGAGGCAAGCCTGGGCCTATGCTAGGCCGCAAAGAGCTTCCCACAATCCTGAGGTAGCCAGTGTTCCGCTTAGCGATTTGCACATTTGTCTTAACGGCGGTATCACAGAGATCAGGGAGTGGGATAGTTAACCAAAACATTCTTGCTTTAAGAGCCATTGCAAAATGCAACCATAATTGGCTGCTCCCGTTACAGTCTAGGGCTTCTTGTATGCTGGCTGAGGAACTGTGAGACTCAGAATCTGGAGGACACCCAAAAAGAAGGCTGAAACTCGAGATGTGGAAATTCCATAATCAATATACAAAAAACACCACAAAAAAACCCCTTTATGAGGAATTCCACAACTTCGGCAAAAGGAAACACACAGTATCTTTTGCTGAAAAGAGAAACAGGAGTTCGCCTTTATGAAAGTAGCATTTTTCATTTTTTTTTTCTCTCCACCTATCTATCTATTCCTGATAGATGTTTGAGTAAGAAGAATCAGGTCAGAATTCAAATAGTCAATTTCTCAACTACATTTCCAATCGGAAATCAGAAATGAAATTCAAGCTTTTTCTAAACTGGCCAACCTTTGCCTCACATGGATTTCCTTGTGTGCGATAAAGGACGATTT
Organism: Crotalus tigris; assembly: GCF_016545835.1. Classification (NCBI taxonomy): domain Eukaryota; kingdom Metazoa; phylum Chordata; class Lepidosauria; order Squamata; family Viperidae; genus Crotalus; species Crotalus tigris. The sequence continues at coordinate 248,221 of NW_024097874.1, read as the reverse complement.
ATGCCTGAAGTACCGTCCACAGACTGGACATCTGAAAGGTTTCTCGCCAGTGTGTAAACCAACATGACTTAGAAGACTAGACCTACTACTGAAATCTTTTCCACAGTCTGGACATTCATACGGTTTCTCGCCTGTGTGAGTCCTCTGGTGAATCACAAGGCTGGAATTCTGACTGAAATGTTTTCCACAATCAGAACATTCAAAGGGTTTCTCTCCTGTGTGAATCCTCTGGTGTCTCACCAGGTTGGAATTCTGACTGAAACCTTTGCCACAATTAGGACATTCAAAGGGTTTCTCTCCTGTGTGAGTCCTCTGGTGTATCGCCAGGTCAGAACAGTGACTGAAACTTTTTGCACAATCCGGACACTCATAGGGTTTCTCTCCTGTGTGAGTCCTCTGGTGTTTCACTAGGTTGAAATTCAGACTGAAAGTTTTCCCACAATCATGACATTCAAAGGGTTTTTCTCCTGTGTGAGTCCTCTGGTGTTTCACCAAGTTGGAATTCTGACTGAAACTCTTCCCACAATCAGAACATTCAAAAGGTTTCTCTCCTGTATGTGTCCTCTGGTGTTTCACCAGATCAGAACTGTAACTGAAACATTTCGCACACTCTGCACACTCATATGGTTTTTCTCCTGTGTGAGTTCTCTGATGTTTCATCAAATCAGAACGGTAACTGAAAGTTTTCCTACATTCTGGACATTCATATGGTTTTTCTCCTCGATGAATCCTCTCGTGTATCACCAGGTCAGAACTGAGAGTGAAACTTTTTCCACAATCTGAACATTCATATGGTTTCTCTCTTGTGTGAATTCTCTGGTGTTTTACCAAGTTTGAGTTTTTACTGAAACATTTACCACAATCAAGGCATTCGTATGGTTTCTCTCCTGTGTGAGTCCTCTGGTGAATCACCAAATGGGAATTCTGACTGAAACTTTTCCCACAATCAGGACATTCAAAGGGTTTCTCTCCTGTGTGAGTCCTCTGGTGTATCACCAGGTTGGAATTCAAACTGAAACTTTTTCCACAATCAGGACATTCAAATGGTTTTTCTCCTGTGTGAGTCCTCTGGTGTTTCACCAGGCTGGAATTCTGACTGAACCTTTTCCCACAATCAGCACATTCAAAGGGTTTCTCTCCTGTGTGAGTCCTTTGGTGTATCACCAAATGGGAATTTGCAATGAAACCTTTCCCACAATCAGGACACACATATGATTTCTTTCCTGTGTGCGTCCTGTGGTGTATCACCAGGTGGGAATTCTGATCAAAACTTTTACTACAACCAGGGTATTCAAATGGTTTCTCTCCTGTGTGAGTCCTCTGGTGTTTCACCAGACTTGAATTCTGCCTGAAACGTTTCCCACAATCAGCACATTCAAAAGGTTTCTCTCCTGTGTGAGTCCTTTGGTGTATCACCAAGTGGGAATTTGCAATAAAACTTTTCCCACAGTCAGGACACACATATAATTTCTTTCCTGTCTGTGTCCTGTGGTGTATCACCAGGTGGGAATTCTGATCAAAACCTTTACTACAACCAGGGTATTCAAAAGGTTTCTCTCCTATGTGAGTTCTCTGGTGTTTCACCAGGCTGGAATTGTGACTGAAACTTTCCCCACAATCAGCACATTGAAAGGGTTTCTCTCCTGTGTGAGTCGTTTGGTGTATCACCAGATGGGAATTTGCCGTAAAACTTTTCCCACCATCAGGACAGTCATACATTTCCTCCCTGGTGTGACTCCTCTGATGTATCACCAAGTTGTCATTTTCGCTAAAGCATTTACCACATTGGGAGCACTTGTAGGGCAACTCTCCTGTGTGGGTCCTTCCAGAATCCACAAGGGAGCTGTTCTGAAGAAAGATTTTGCCATATTCAGATAATTTGTATGGCTTTTCTCCAGTGTGGATCCTGTTGTCCACAATCAGCTGTGGTTTGGAATCTGTTCTTTTCCCACAGTAGATAGGTCTGTGGAACTTTTTTACCACTGATATTCTTGAAGAGGTCAAACATATCTGTGATTCTTGTTGGGTGGAGCTTTGATTCAAGCTATTGTTTTCTTCCTCACAGGCTGAAGCCTCCATTATTATCTGCTCTATGTGTCCTTTTTCTCCCCACTGACTTCCAGATATTTTCCTCTTCTGAATACTCTACTTATTTCAGCTTGAAATCTCTCTCGATTTTCTCTCTTTTGTCTATCACCTCCTGAGGAAGGAGAAAAATTGTGGTTTTTTTCTGACGGAAATAGAAACTATCTTGATTTCTGGATTGATTTGCTTTCCTTCTCAAAGTTGCTTGCTATTCTCAGTTGTCCGGAGTACTCTTATCGGCACCCTCTTTGTCTGTAAGATACAAATAAAAATGTAACTTTAATTGTTTATAAAATACTTGCAGAATGTATGAAAAAAAAATAAAAGTACATATTACAAGTAAATAGCAAACAGGCCACAATGCCAAAACAACTTCTTACATTAATTATGTGTAAGGACCCACCCCACTTTGCATCTTAAGAAAACAGAACTCTTGGAATATTTCTTCCAACAGGCATCCTTTACTAAGAGAAAATGGTTGCAGGCGTTCTAGACAGGACCTGGGGCCCAAGCCCTATGGTTCAAAGTTTTAAGGGGTTCCCAGCAGCCCCACCCCACCCCATCATCCTTCCAGTGACAATCCCAGGCGTTACATTTCCCCCCCCCTTTTCCTCACTGCCGGAAGGGAAACTTCAGAGGGGAGTAGATGAAAGCTGATGGCCCCATTGTTATGTGTAGTCCTTTTGGTGGTAACCACATTCAGTCCCTTTTGAAGTTGTACCGAAGGAAGTGAGGGCCATAAAACCGCTTTGTTCACCCCCCTTCTCCTTCATCGTATGACAGAATCCAGAGAGGGCAGAAATGGGGTTTTCCATTGTCGATAACTAGAGATGAAATATAATTGGATTCTGACAATTATGATTGATTTGACCTATTGTTGATTAACGAGATCCAAGTTCAAATATCCATTCAATCATGAAATACACTTACTGACTTATTGATCAATCACAAATTCTTGGCCCTGCAGTTACTGGGTAGAATCTCTGTAATTAAGATCAATGTTTTACCAAAGATGATTTTTCTGTTTCAGACTTTTAACTGATACTCCATTTAAACAATGGCAGATAGACATCTGTAAGTTTATATCGCAAGGGAAAAAAGCCAAGAATTAAATATAAAGTATTGCAAGATGCTAAGGAAGGAGGAGGGTTGGGCTTACCAAATTTGAAATTGTATTTTGATGCTTGTTATTTTGTTTGGCAAAAAGAATGGATGACTCTCCAAAATAAGAGGTTACTTGAACTCGAGAGCCATGAATTAAGATTTGGATGGCATGGCTACTTATAGTTTGATAAGGTTAAAGCAAATATTGGTTTTAATAATCACTTTCTTAGACACGCAATCCTAAGAGTTTGGAATAAATATAAGTAAGATTCTCTGCAAACATGCCTTTTTGGGTGTCTCCCCTTAGGAAGTTTTTTTTAAAAAAAGAAATGGTGGTGTGGCCCAACTGGTAGACTTATGGTCAAATAATATCTTTCAATTATCCTCAAGTATACAGAGCAGTTGGAATCAGAGGGAGTCAAGCTACTCTCCAAAGCGCCTGAAGGCAGGACAAGAAGCAACGGATGGAAACTAATCAAGGAGAGAAGCAACCTAGAACTAAGGAGAAACTTCCTGACAGTTAGAACAATTAACCAGTGGAACAACCTGCCTCCAGAAGCGGTGAATGCTCCAACACTGGACGTTTTTAAGAAGAGACTGGACAGCCATTTGTCCTAAATGGGATAGGGTTTCCAGCCTGAGCAGGGGGTTGGACTAGATGACTTCCAAGGTCCCTTCCAACTTTTTATTATTATTATTATTATTATTAGAATATGTTTGCTATTGATTTACATATTTACAATTGAAAGAAAGGGTTAAATTAGACAAGAGATATGGATTTGATTTTGCAAAAAATGAATTGGAAATCCTATTATTAGTGAAAAATATATTATTACTAAGGTTTATAAATTGTTATTGAAATTGAACTTGGAGAATGAGTAAGTAAAGCATTGTATGATTCAGCAGGCAAACAAGAAAACCAAGAAAAAACCCCAGCATGGTTGCACCAAGAAATCTTAAGAAGAAGAAGAAGAAGAAGAAGAAGAAGAAGAAGAAGAAGAAGAAGAAGAAGAAGAAGAAGAAGAAGAAGAAGAAGAAGAAGAAGAAGAAGACAGAAGAAGAAGAAGAAGAAGAAGAAGAAGAAGAAGAAGAAGAAGAAGAAGAAGAAGAAGAAGAAGAAGAAGAAGAAGAAGAAGAAGAAGAGGAGGAAGTAGTAGTAGTAGTAGTTGTCGGAAGGAACCTTGGAGGTCATCAAGTCCAACCCCCTGCTCAGGCAGGTAACCCTATACCATTTCAGACAAATGGCTGTCCAGTCTCTTCTTAAAAACATTTCGCTTCTCATCCAAGAAGCTTCTTCAGCTCTGACTGGATGGTGGGCGGGCAATGGAAAGATTTGTACTCCTGCAGACAGCTTTTCATTTGCATTCTTTTAGCAAGCTGTTAAAGCTACCTGGAGGCTTATCTGTGTCTTCAGGGTGACCTGAGTAATGCAAATGGCTGTGGAACCTTCTTGGAACTGTTGAAAGACTGAAGAGAGATGACGTTGGATCCTTCCCCCTCTGTTGAGAGAGGGCTGTTCAATTTTGACATAGATGGCCTCTTTGACCCCTCTTTCAAACCAGCGGTCCTCTCTGTCCAAAATGTGGACTTTGGTCTCTTTGAAAGAATGGACTTTGTCTGTTAAATGCAGATGTACTGCTGACTCTGGTCCTAATGGGTTTGTTCTCCTATGTTGTGCTATACATTTATGAAGTTGTTGTTTCATTTCCTCAATGTACAGATCTGCAGATGGCTCCTGCATTGTACTGCATGTACCCCGTTGCTCAGTTTGTGTCTGGGTGTTTTATCCTTGGGGTGGACAAGCTTTTGCCTTAGAAGTGTGCATGTTTGTTGTGTTGGCAAAAGATCCTCCTGAGCTTTTCCAATATTTCTGCAATGTATGGAATGACTACATTGCTTCGTTTATTGTTTTCTTCATCTGTTATGGAGGGACTCCTGCTAGGTCTTTTTTGAGATTTGGATGAAGGCCCACTTGGGATAACCATACATTCTTTGTCAGAATCCAGTTATATTTCCTTTCTATCTATCTTCTCTGATATAAAACCAATTCTTACCCTCTTCTGGATCCTGCCATACTCCTAAGGGGGAGGGGGGATATGCATGAGGGTTTTATTACTTTCACTTCCTCTATTCACTACAAAGTAACCTTTTGTTTATTCGCTTTCGGGTCTGCTAACCATCACAATGTAACCATTGGCCTTTTATCCTATGCCCCTCTGAACTCCTCCTCCTTACCGGCCAGCTAGGAAAAGTGGGGGTGAAAAGATACAGCCTCCGGAATCTGGTTTATTTATCCGTCATCAAAATAAGGTGTGAGGAGCTATTGAACGATCGTGCACAACGGAGCTGAATTGATGTTCTCTTTCCTGGATTTAACACCTAGAAATCTGCCGGTCTGAATTGCCCAGAAGAACTGCGGGGTGCGGGTTGCTTAGGGACACATTAAAACATTGATTTGTAAGGAAATCCCTCAGATCCTGTCTATCATGCCTGATATCAATTTCTCTTAATAAAAGTTCCTGTTGGAAGAGACCGTTTCCAAGAGTTCTGCTTTCTTAAGATGTGGATTGAAGTGGTTCCTTACAGGCTTCCTTGATGTGTTTTATTTCTTTTTCTTTTCCTTCTTTGTTGACAGGCAGGTCTTCAACTCTGTGGTGAAGGATTCTGATAACACATCAAGGAAGCCCTCAGATCTGACCTCATCTATCTCCTGTCTACACCGCAGTCCGTTTAACAGTCCCAAGAAGGCTCCACACCCATTTGCACTGCTCAAGTCACCCTGAAGGCACACATAAGCCTCTTTAACAACTTGCTAAAAGAATGCAAATGAACAACTGTCTGCAAGGAATATAAAACTTTCCATTGCCCACCATCCAGTCAGAGCTGAAGAAGCTTCTTGGATGAGAAGCGAAATGTCTTCAAAGAAAAACAAGAAAGTCCAGTTGCCTCCTGAAAAAGCACCTAAGGGTCAGAATGAAGTAAGACTTGCAACAAATGTTGAAAACAATTTAAGAAAAGCTTCTTTCAATACATAAAAAAACAAGAAAAAAAAGTCAAAGAAATAACCGGTCCATTAATAGGAGATGATGGCAAGAAAGTAATGGGCAGCAGAAAGAAGGCAGAATTGCTTTATTCATTGTTTGCATCTGTCTTCACTTAAAAAAGAAAATATAACCAACTTATACAACCAAGACCTAGATCTGTCAGACTATATAACAGTGTTTCTCAACCTTGACAATTTTAAGGCATGTGGACTTCAACTCCCAGAATTCCACAGCCAGCAAGGTTGAGAAACACTGCTATATAAGGATATAAGGAACGGTTGCTGGAATTGGGTATGTCTAGTTTAATGAAGAGAAGGACCAGGGGGGACATGATAGCAGTGTTTCAATATCTCAGGGGCTGCCACAAAGAAGAGGGAGTCAAGCTATTCTCCAAAGCACCCGAAGGCAGGACAAGAAGCAACGGATGGAAACTAATCAAGGAGAGAAGCAACCTAGAACTAAGGAGAAACTTCCTGACAGTTAGAACAATTAACCAGTGGAACAACCTGCCACCAGAAGCGGTGAATGCTCCAACACTGGAGGTTTTTAAGAAGAGACTGGACAGCCATTTGTCCGAAATGGTATAGGGTTTCCTGCCTGAGCAGGGGGTTGGACTAGATGACCTCCAAGGTCCCTTCCAACTTTATTATGATGATTATGATTATGATTATTATTATTTTATTATTATTATTATCATCATCATCATCAAAAACAAAATCGTAAAAGACAGGCTAGGAATGCAAATTAAAATAAGCAAAAATAAGGGAAGGGAACCCTTGTCAGTTCTAGACAGATTCAAATGTCCGGGCCCTGACGGATTACATCCCATGGGATTGAAGGAACTGGCAGACATGATCTGAGAAACTTTGAACCACTTCTTTCAGAATTTTTGGAGCACTGGGAAACTAATGGAGAACTGGAAAACAGCTGTTTTAGATGTTCAAAAAAAAAAAAGGGAAAAAAAGACACTCTGCTAGAGCAGGAGTAGGCAACCTCGGCTCTTTTATGACTGGTGGACTTCAATTCCCAGAATTCCTGAGACAGCCATGCTGAGGGGAAAGGGAGAGGTTTCCAAGCTGAGCCAGGCTGGCTCAGGAATTCTGGGAGTTGAAGTTCACGAGTCATAAAAGAGCTGAGGTTGATTACCTCTGTGCTAGAGGGAAGTTCCCTGAAGATGGGCTCCAGCACAAGTCCGAAAACTTAGAAGACAAAACCTCTGGTCTCAATGACTGACCTAGATTGGTTCCTGGAAAAAAAAAAAAAAAGATCCAGAAAACTACAGACCAATAAGCCTGACATCATTACCAGGGAAGATCTTGGAAAAAAATAATCGAGCAATGAGTTAGCAAACACCTAGAACAGTGGTTCTCAACCTTTTTTTTCTGGCGACCCGGACATAAGGATGTGCCGCGCATGCGCGGCGGCGTCCCCATGCGCAGCGCCGCCAGCTGACAAAGAAAATGGCGGATTGCGTTGTTTGGTGACCTCCGTGAAATGGTCGTTCGACCCCAAATGGGGTCGCGACCCACAGGTTGAGAACCGCTGACCTAGAAACAACCGAGTTATAGCCAGAAGCCAACATAGGTTTAATCAAAAACAGATCGTGCCAAACAAATCTTATCTCATTCTTTGACAAAGTGACCGTATCAGTGGATCAGCAAAATGCTGTAGACATAATATACTTAGATTTCAGTAAGGCATTCGAGAAAGTAGAGCTCAAGCTACTTCTTGGTAAGCTAGAAAAATGCAGGATAGACGGCATCACCACCAGACGTACTTGCAACCGGTTGGCAAACTGTAGTTAGTCAGCATATAGTTCTCAACAGAACTACATCCGTATGGAAGGAAGGAAGTAGTGGAGTACCCAAAGGTTTCACTTTAGGCCAGTGTTTCTCAACCTTGGCAATTTTAAGGCATGTGGACTTCAACTCCCAGAATTCCACAGCCAGCAATGCTGGCTGTGGAATTCTGGGAGTTGAAGTCCACATGCCTTAAAATTGTCAAGGTTGAGAAACACTGCTTTAGGCCATTTGGTACTCTTCAATATCTTTATAAACAATACAGATGAGGGAATAGAAAGGGAACTTATCAAATTTGCTGATGACACTAAGCTGGTAGGAATAACCAACACCACAGAAGATAGGCTCAAAATCCAAAAGGATTTTGACAGACATGAACACTAGGCCCTATCCAACAAAATGAAATTTAATGGAGATAAAAGTAAGGTTCTACACTTCAGCAAGAAAAACAGTTTTTACAGGTATAGACCAGGTGAAACATGGCTCAATGCCTATAACTCTGAGAGGGATCTTGGAGTCTGAGTGGACAATCATTTAAATATGAGCCAACCGTGTGCGGCAGCCAAGGCAATCCTAGGCTGCATTAAGAGAAGGATAGAATCACGATCACATTAAGTGTTAGTACTGCTTTATAAAGCCTTAGTATTGCCACAGTTGGAATGCTGCATTCAGTTTGGATGTCCACAATATGAAAAAAGATGTTGAGACTCTGGAAAAAGTACAGAGAACAGCAACAAAGATGATTAGGGAGCTTGAGGCTAAAACAGCGATGGCGAACCTTTTAGAGACCGAGTGCCCAAACTGCAACCCAAAACCACTTATGTATCGTCGGGTGCCGAATGGGCATAGTCCATTGGGTAGGTATGGCCATTGGGTAGGCATGGCTGCAGTGGTAATGGCAGACTGGGTGGGACTAAAAAGTTCAATCAATCAATTCCAACTTTGCGAGATCTTTTTTTCCCCGCAAAAAGTTGAAATAAATTGATTGAACTTTTTTTTTTTTTTTGCACATGGTGGCAGAGGCCTAAAGCAAAAAGGTTTTATAAAACCCAGCTGAAGGCCTAGGACTGGGGCGACAGCATGCATGCCCACAGAGAGGGCTCTGCGTGCCACCTGTGGCACGTGTGCCATAGGTTCGCCACCATGGGGTTAAAACATATGAAGAATAATTGCTGGAATTGGGTATGTCTAGTTTAGTGAAAAGAAGAACTAGGAAGATATTATAGCAGTGTTCCAGTATTTCAGGAGCTGCCACAAAGATGAGGGTGGTGAGCAAAGCACCAGAAGGCAGGAAGAAATGGTTGGAAACTACTCAAGGAAAGAAGCAACCTGGAATTAAAGAAAAACTTCCTAACAGTAACTATGGAGATTCTCAGTCATCCAGCTCATGGTTGTCCCAAAGGTGCTTTTTCCTGAGGCAACTGGACTTTCTTGTTTTTCTTTGGAGACATTCTTCAGAGCTGAAGAAGCAAAATTTCTTCAAAGAAAAACAAGAAAGTCTAGTTGCCTCGCGGAAAAGCACCTTCCTAACAGTGAGAACAATTAACCAGTAGAACGGCTTGCCTTCAGATGTTACCAATGCTCCATCACTGAAGGCTTTTAGGAAGAGACTGGACAGCCACTTGTCTGAAATGGTATAGGGTTTCCTGCCTGAGCAGAGGGTTGGACTAGATGACCTCCAAGGTCCCAATTCTGTTATTCTGTGCTATATTATCATTTATGGTGGACAAAGAAATATTGGAGTAGGATTCACATCTTAATACAGAAGGTTCTTAAAGTGAATATAAAGATACAAACAGAGAGATTTCTTCTAGGCGTAATGGATAAAGAAAAAAAATGGAACTTTGAGTTATATATATGTTGATGGCACTACGAATAATTTATGCACAAAAATGGAAGGATACTTTGATTCCCACAATAAATGGCTGCAAAAGGTGATGGAGTTAGCAGAGATGGATAAACAACTGTTCTGATTAAAGAAAAGAATACAATTAATTTTGATTCTGTGTGGAAACTGCGTTTGGATTTTGTGCTTGAGGTAGAAAAAAATGAAACTTTGATTTTAGGGTTTTTTGATTAGGTAAGTTTGTTGTTACAGAAATGGCTAATACACATTATTATATAAAACTAAAAAGCTGAGGTATTATGTTAGTACCTTATCTTACTGCATTAAAAGGAGTCAGAAGTCAATGCTTCTTTTCCCCTTTACTCTATACTTTTCTCTCTTCCCCCTTTCCTCCCTTATTTTACACTTATTTTCATTTTTCTTTACACTTTTGTATTTTATAGGTTGATAAAGTAATACATTATGTGTGAAAAAAAATTCTTAGCACTGCAAAAGCTTATGAAATATATCTGGTGCTGGGGATAGATTTTAGAATTATAGATATATGCATATAGACAGAAATACAAATACACACACCTACAAATGTATATATGTGGAAAATCCATGTGTTTTCAGCATGAAAAGTGTCCCAATACAATTACAGTCACACCTTCTGAGGTAATTCTAAAGATGGGGGGGGGGGCTTTAACTGATGAAACGATGCCTAAAGCCTCTGCAAGATTTGAAGCACCAGCTTTGCTCCTGGAAGTCCTCAGCTCCAAGTAAGGGCAGAAAATACTTTCCACAACCACTGTGGTGACACCCGATTCCAATAATCCTCACTTAGTGATTGCATTTGGGACTGGCATCAGTGTCACTAAGCAGCTCGATCATTAAGCATGAAGTCACAGGCAGTGCCAACTTACATCTGTTCCTCTGCATTTCTCAAGCAAATCACCATGGCTTGTTAAAGGCAATTTCACATGACCTGGCTTGCAATTGCCTGCCAACATCCCCACTGATTTTGTTTGTGAGTAGCGAGCTGGGAAGATCATAAATGGGGGTGATAAGTTGTGGGATGCTGCAACCAGTTGGGGCAATTTCTTTTCCTGCATCTTCATAACCACAGGAAGTGCTGAAGTACAGACACCGATAGTCACAAATTTCTGGACCAGGTGTACATCTGCTTTTATGTTGTTATTTTGAGACTCATGAAACACACAGTAAGTGAGGAGTATCTATACCACTGAACATCCCAAAAGGTCAATAGCTATATATTTTTTTAGAAAGTGCTGGGTTAAGCATAATTGAACTAGTTAATACACAGATGGGGCACCAATAGGAAATATCAAGCTTGTTAGCTAGACATGAAAGTAAAAAAAAAACCAAAATCCCAGATGAGACCAGTGGCATATCAGTCCATTATTATTGCAAAAAAAAAAACAACCCAAAAAACCAGCAGGTCCCTAACAGAACAACAGAGTTGGAAGGGATCTTGCAGATCTTCTAGTCTAACTCCTGCTCTGGCAGGAGACCCCATACTATTCTGGACAAATAGCTGTCCAGTCTCTTCTTAAAGATTCCTGATGGACCTGACAATTTTGTCATCCAAAAGGTAGAAGAGGGAATTAGAAGGCCAGCTATACTAGACATAATGCGCACAGTCCTCAACTTACAACCAGAATGGAGCCCAAAAATTAAGTTGCTAAATGAGAAATTTATTGAGTGAGTTCTGCCCCATTTTAAGACTTTTCTCACCACATTTCTTAAATGAATGACTGGAGTTCTTAAATTAGCAACACAGTTGTTAAGTGAATCTGGTTTCCCCATCCACTTTGCTTTTCAGAGGGACGCAAAAGGGGATCATGTGACTCCAGGAAACTGGAACTGTCATAAATGTATGTCAGCTGTCAAGCATTTGGATGTCAGTCAAGTAAACATGGAGATGCTCCAACGGTCGTAAGGGAGCAAAATGATCATAAGCCACTTTATTCAGTGCTGTTGTAACTTTGAACGGTCACTAAATGAACGGTTGTAAGTTGAGGACTACCTGTACTTACTAACAGAGAAGAAATGAAAGAGTAACAACCACGACTGGGGGTTAGAGGATAAAACATATGAAGAACGTGCAGCCAGAACTTGAAAATAACATTTAATGCAGCACAGTATTTAAACAAAATGGTTTGGTTGAGATCTGCATATGTGGGACTGATTGGGGTAGATTGCAAAGATATAATTTTATCATATTTTATCTATATTTTAAATTACTGTACTCTATTTTAATTTCATTTTAGACTGTATTTTATTCCAATTTCATTTTAAGTCATATTTTACTCTAATTCCATCTTAAACTGCATTTTATCAAATTTCATTTTAAATTGCTTTTATCAAACTTTAGTAATAATTTGTTGCTGGAACTTTGCACTTTGATATGGCCCAAGGGCTAATCAATAAAGATTTATATTTATATGAAGAAAGGTTGCAGGAATTGGGCATGTCTACACTACTGAAAAGGATTAGGGGTGACATGATAGCCGTGTCCTAATATTTGAAGGGCTGCCATAAAGAAGAACGGCTTCAACCAATTTTCCTAAGAAAGACAAGAAACAATGGATGAAAACTAATCAAGGAGAAAAGCAACCTAGAAACAGGGAGAAATTTCCTGAGAGTGAGAACAATTAACTAGTGGCGGAAGTTGTGGGAGCTCCATCATTGGAGGCTTTTAAGAAGAAACTGGACAGCCATTTGTCTGAACTGGTATAGAGGGTTTCCTGCCTGAGCAGGGGGTTGGATTAGATGACCTCCAATGTCCCTTCCAACTCTAGTATTCTACATCGTATTCTGTGCCTTAGTTGCTCCTCGGATTCTACGCCGTGAGGGGTAACCAAACAGCCCTATTCGCTCCCAGCGTCTTCTCTGACCTCTCCTCCACTCACCTTCCAGCTGCTGCTTCGGCCCAGGGAAGAGCACAAAAGCCACTCGACCCACCACCTTCCTCCCAGTGAATGATCCGGTAGAGGAAGTTCCTCCCTGCTTCTCCTCTCCTCCCCTCCCCTCCTTTCTAGCATCACGGTACTCGATGGTCTTAACTCCTTTCAACTCAACCACAGATGGTGCTATTACTGTATACCAGTGTTTCTCAACCTTGACCATTTTAAGGCATGTGGACTTCAACTCCCAGAATTCCACAGCCAGCAATGCTGGCTGTGGAATTCTGGGAGTTGAAGTCCACATGCCTTAAAATGGTCAAGGCTGAGAAACATTGCTGTATACTGTCAGCTTGCTGGGCACAGATGTTGCCTATCCGGCCGCCATCTCACAATAAGGAGGCAGAAAAACCCGCTTGTCCTGCTTGCAAGATGTTTTCACTGATTACATGCTATCTATAGTCATTTGCGATGCCTAGCAACTGAACTTTGCAACTGGGCCAAGTGAAATGTGACACTACTTCTCTTTTGAATATTAGCTACTGGGTGATCCCTGAAAGTTGATAAAGTTTTTTACAGAATTACAGAATAAGAGTTGGAAGGGTCCAACTCTCCCAAGCAGGAGATCCTATACCATTTTGGACAAATGGCTGTCCAGTCTCCTCTTAAAAACCTCCACTGGTGGAGCACCCACAACTTCTGGAGGCAAGTTGTTCATTAATTGTTCTCATGGACAGGAACTTTCTCCTTGACTCTAGATTGAATCTCTTTCTGATAAGTTTCCATCTGCTACTTCCTGTCCTGCTCTCAGGCACTCTGATAATAGGCCAACCCCCTCTCTCCTGAAAGACTACTCTCATGTCACACCTAGCCTATATTTTAGTATCCAGTCCCTAATTTTTTGTGGCTTTCCTCTGCACACTTTCTAGAGCAGACATGTCAAACACAAGGCCCGGGGGCCGGATGCAGCCCGCGAAGTGGTTTCATGTGGCCCGCAAAGCCATCCTGGAAACAGTGAGGGAACGGCCCCCACTGCCTTGGCTCTGGCCCAAGTCGGCCAGCCGGGAGCCAATGTACAATTTTGTGGTGGCCATCTATGCTGAAACGCATTCAGTCTCCCTCTGACTTTGCCCTCATACCCGTCATGAACAACATGGCTAAGGAGAGTAAGCACAGTAGCAGCAGCCTTGAGGAGGAGGTAAGTGCAGCTGGGCATCCCCTTGGGAAAGTGGGGCTGGGCTTGGTGCCATGGGTGCTCGAGGGCCAGGCTGGACGTTTGACCTCTGCTGCCCAGGGCTCCCGGCAGCCCGCAACACCATACAGCCCCCCTCCCACATGGCCTGAGAGGAACAGTGAGGCTCCTCCAGTGGACCATGCCTTGGCACTTGCCCTGGTCCCCCCCCTTCTGCCAGAGACCCTCAGATCTATCCCACTCCTGTCCAGGCCCCCACAGGTACCCTTGACATGAACGATGAAGAGCTGGCCATGCCCACCCAGTAGGCTGCACCCACCCTGGCCACACCCACCCAGCCCCCCCAAGGGCAACTGCAATGCTGATGCGGCCCTCAATGAAATTGAGTTTGACACCCCTGTTCTAGAGTCTCAAGATCTTTTTTGTATCATGGTGAGCAAAACTGGACACAATATTCCAAGTGTAGTCTTACAGGTACAGTATATACCAGGGGTGTCAAACTGCTGGCCCACGGGCCGGTTTCATCATACCAGAGCCACGCCCACCTCATTGAAGGCAACGGCGAAAAAGCTCCGATACTCATGTGATGTCGCGAGTTAGACATGTCTGGTATATACACTTCATGTGATCTTGATACTATCCCCCTGGTGATGCAGATTAGGACTGCACTGGCTTTTTCTGCAGCTGTGGCACACTCCTGGCTGATGCTTAAGGTGGTGGTCCGCTAAGATTCTTAGATCCCTCTCACAGTTACTGCTGTTGAGCCAAGGACAACCTCTTCTATCGATATGCATTTAGTTTTGCTTGCTTCAGTGAAAAATTTATTTTTCTCACTGCTGAATTACATTGTACTGGAAAGGACCCAATGTTCAAATCTGTCAAGATCCTTCTGAATCTTGAGCCTATCTTCTAAAACAGTGGTTCTCAACCTGTGGGTCGAGACCCCATTTGGGGTCGAACGACTATTTCACGGGGGTCGCCAAACAATGCAGTCCGCCATTATTTTCCCCTTTTCCTTAGCTGTGCTACTCCCTTTTATTCTGTTGGCTTTTGAAAGCCAATAGAATAGACTCTCTTGAATAGAGTATAATTCTATTGGCTTTCAAAAGCCAATAGGAATTGTCCAGGCTGTCTCTGCCCTGCTGAGCCCGCCAAAAGTCCCATTCTGCAAACGGTGCTGCACCAGTTGAGTAGTCCTCGACTTACGACTGGTTGAGTAGTCCTCGACTTGCGACTGGTTGGGGGTCGCGGCATTAAAAAGGTTGAGAACCACTGTTCTAAAATGTTGGCTATTCTCCCCCCACCAGCTTGCTATCGTCTCCAAATTTGATGAGTTTCCCTTCTATCCCTTCACCTAAATCAGGGGTGCCAAACTTGTAACATCACGTGACGTGTCGTATCACGACTTTTTTCCCATTGCCGGCAATGGGATGGGCGCGGTTTCGCTATGATGCATTTGGCCAGCAGGCCGGCAGTTTGACACCCCTGACCTAAATCATGTATGAAGATGTTGAAGAGTACTGGGCCCAAGGCAGAGCCTTTGGGGTACCCCCACTGCATGTACCCCTCCACGTAGATGCAATTCACCTTTTGCCCCTTTCAATGAAGTCAGTGAGAAAGCCAGATTCACTTTACTAGTGTGTTACTAAGTTAACTGCAGTGATTCACTTAACAACTGTGGCAAGAAACATAAAATGGGGTAAGACTCACTTAACAACTCTCTTGCTTAGCAAGAGTTTTCTCTTCCTTATCTGTCACCTGCTGGGAAAGAAGAATTTTATATTTTTTCTGGAGGAACCGTAAGATTTTGATTGCTGCCTTGGTTTGCTTTCCATTTTAATGCTGCTTGTGATTCTCAGTTCTCTACAGTGCTCTCTTTGGCCTTTTTTTGATTCACATAAAAGGATTAGTTTAATTATGGTTTATGAAATGGCTGCACAACATTTGCAAAAATGAGAAAAAAGCATACATTACAATAAAAAAACACACACACCCCAAAATGTTAACTTAACCTCTTACATTAATTATCATTCGTTTTCAATATACAAGTCTCATGAGATCCAAGTTCCAAATATTCAATCATGAAATTTACTTGTTGACTTACATCAATCACAAATTCATAGAAAGGGTCATCAAGATAAATACCAGGAAGTGATGGAGACAGATTATACATATACACAGATATGTGGGTGCACTCACGCTTTTTGATCTAATTTTAGAGAGCTGGGTAAGGCTTAATTGATGAAATGATCCTAAGAACCTCATCAAGATTTAAAGGACCTTTTTTTGGCCAGGGAAGTCCCACCAGTCGAAATAAGAAAAAGACAAGAAATACAGTCCACAACCAGAATGGTGACATCCCAATTCAGGCAGTCCTCACTTACTGACAGCCATTGGGACATAATGGTGTGGTCATTAATTATGACATCAACCATGCCAACTTACAACATCCTTTCTGGCTGCGGTCATTAAGTGGATCATGGTGGTCTGTTCAGAAAAATGTAACATGATTCTGACTTGCAACTTCCTGTCAATTTCCAATTGATTTGATTCTTGGAAGCCAATTGTGAAGGTTCCAAATGGAAAGTCCAAGACTGTGGGCCACCGCAACAATTGTGAATCTAAGCCAGTGCCACCCCCAAATAAGTGTGATGGCCACAACTTTGAAGAAAAGTTGTACGTCTTCTTTTTCAGCACCACTGTAACTTTGAAAGCCGAGTGGTAAGCAAGGACTGTCTATACATCTGAACATCCCAAATGGTGCTCAACAGCTATTTTAAAAGAAGTCCTGGGATAAGCACAGTTGTGTCAGGTTAGTACATGGATGGGGCACCACTTGGAAATCCCGTGTTTGTTTGCTAGATAGGGGAAGTGAAAACAAAATACCTGAAGACAGCGCTAGCAGATCAGTTTCAAATTGTTGCCCCCCCCCCAAATGCCCATAAAAATCACAAGGAGTCAACTCTAACACGAAGGAGACTTTTTATATCTCCCAAACAACAGAAAACTAAAGGCAACAGTTTTAAAGCTTTCACCACCAATGGAATAAAATCTGGGGAGGGAAGGAATGTGTAGCAGCTGACATGGTTCAACCTCGTTGTTTTTCTGCTTTTATACCCCGGGGAAACCCAAACAGCCCTACTTGCCTCCAGCCTCTCCTCCGCCTGTTCTCAGCTCACTTTCAGCCGCTGCTTCCACCCTGGGAAGACCAGGAGATCCGCCCTCCTAGCCTCAGTCCTTTCGGCCGTGAGCCGGAAGTTCCTCTGCTGTTCTCCTCCTCTTCTCCAAATCCCCTCTAGGAATCTAACATTCGAATGTTTCAACTCCTTTGGCCTCAATGACGGATACTCTATATTTGCAGTGACACTTGTCTAGCGCGGGCGCTTGCTTATCAATTTGCGCCATCTAGTGACATAGATCCGAAATTCACCTTGTTCTGTTTCTACCTAAGACAGTTGCAAGGTTTTTTTTTTTACTATTGATTATGCGCTGTCAAATTGTTTTGGATTCTAACGATCACACATTGATAGACTTTCTATCAAGAGGTCCATGCTAGATGTTCTATGTGCCTAATCTATTCATTCAGGCGTCTCAAGCATGCACTCATCGCTGTGGAAACAAAGCAGAAGCTTCGTATGCAAAAAGCGAGAAGAGAGGGGAGAACAATAGGCAAACAGAAGTCAAATCTTAGGAGTGCAAGACAATTCATGAACACTTAGTTTTGCAAGAGAAAGAAGCTTAAAGGTAGAAGCTTGACCCTACTTATCTTTTCAGGTATAGCACTCCCATAAAAGAGTCTTTCTGTCCCTTTCTCCAGGCAATTAAGCTGTGGTAAAGGGTTTCCTGCCTGAGCAGGAAGTTGATTGGAAGAGCTTCAACTTCTATGGGAAGTCAGCCCCCCAGAGAAGGAAATATTAAAAGGGCAGAAAAATATGTTTTCTCAAAGGATCTTAAAGAGGCAGAAAAGCATGCCCAGTTTTCTTTTTTTTTCTCCCTCCCCCAAGCAGAAACCAGCTCTGTACAAATGCAGATGTAAATAATCCAGGAAGGTTGGAAGCCCCCAGCTAGAAGATTAAAAAGACAAAGACACCTAAAATCCACATACCCCACCCAAAGTCTAAAACAGGACATAATAGGATTAACTCACAGATGCCAAAGGGCACACCCAGAGTCAGGTCAGAATACACGACACAGGAAATACAAAGCCTCAAACAGGAACAAGAAACAGCTCCAGACAAAAGGCTCCAGAGGGTATAAAAACCCACTTCCTACCTGTGCTCTCTCTCTCTTTTTTTTCCAGAGCGATCTTTCTATCTCTCCTCTTCAATAAACTGCAACCTTCTTTCTAAAGCAGTCGCCATGTTGTTTATTCCCAGCTTGGATTGAACCATGATGAAGACTTTTCCTTCAACACTTCCAACTCTGATATTCTGTTATTCTGCTCTTTCCTTCTCACAATCACTTACCTGGCATTTCAATGTCTCTCTCTCCCTATCCCTCACTCTGGGTGTCCATCCACTTTTGGTCACTCGCACATGCCCCATGCACCAGACTCACCTCTGCCGTCCTCTGGCTCTCCTGTCTCCCTAGGGGGCCTTACTCTTTCTCTCTCTGTCACTTGCTCCTCTTACATTTCAATCAGTCCTGCCTGGCTGAGGAATTCTGTGTGCCTGGCTGAGGAATTCTGGGAGCTGAAGTCCACAGGTCATAAAAGGGCCAAGTTTGAAGACCCCTGCCTTAAGATCTTGACAAGCTTGAACAATGGGTCCTATCCAACAACACAAAATTTAATGTGGAGAAAAGCAAGGTTTTACATCTGGGCAGGAAAGACCAAAGGTACAAGTACAGATTAGGCCAAACCTGGCTCAAAAACAGTAACTATGAGAGGGACTTTGGAGTCCTAGTGGACGACCATTTAACCATGAGCCAGCAGTGTGCGGCAGCAGCCAAAAAAACCTAATACAATCCTGGGTGTATAAACAGAGGCATAGAATGAAAATCACGTGAGGTATTAGTACCGCTTTATAAAGCCTTAGTAAGGCCACATCTAGAATACTGCATCTAGTTTTGGTCACCACAGTACAAAAAAGATGTTGAGACTTTGGAAAAGTGCCAAGGGCAACTAAGAGGATTAAAGGCCTGGAGAGAAAAACATATGAAGAACAGTTGCAGGAATTGGGTATGGCCGGTCTAGAGAAAAGAAGGACTGGGGGGGGAGGGGATATGATAGCAGTATTCCAATATTTAAGGGGCCACCACAGAGAAGACGGAGGGGTGTCAACTTATTTTCCAAAACACCCGAAGGCAAGACGAGAAACAATGGATGGAAACTTATCAGGGAGATAAGCAACCTGGAATTAAGGAGAAACTTCCTAAAAGTGAGGACAATTAACCAGTCGAACAGCTTTGCCTTCAAAAGTTGTGGGTGCTTCATCACTGGAGGTTTTTAAGAAAAAAAACTGGATAACCACCTATCTGAAATAGTATAGGGTCTCCTGCTTAAGCAGGGTGTTGGACTAGAAGACTTCCAAGGTCCTTCCATTTCTATTCTGATTATCTCCCTTCTCCCCCTCTTTCTTCTTACCCCCTTCCTTATTCGTCTTTTCTCCACTTTCTTTCTGGTCCTGCATTTTCTTCTGTCGCCTCTCTTCCTTCACCTTTTTCACAACTTACTTTGCCTCCTTCTCTGTTTGTCTCCACTATCCCCTCCTCTCCCACCTCTCTATTGCGCTTCTTTATCCTTCCTCCTCCTTCATGGATTACTGCCTTGTCATGACGAAGGGGTTGCGTAACTCAATGAAGCTATGAGCTATGCTGTGCAGGGCTACCCAAGACAGACAGGTCATAGCAAAGAGTTCTGACAAAATGTGATCCACTGGAGAAGGCCATGGTTTTCCCAGTTGCAATGTATGGCTGTGAAAGTTGGACCATAAGAAAGGCTGAGCGACAAAGAATGGAGGCCTTTGAACTATGGTGCTGGAGAAGACTCCTGCGAGTCCCCCGGACTGCAAGGCGATCAAACCGGTCAATCCTAGAGGAGATCAACCCTGACTGCTCTTGAGAAGGCCAGATCCTGAAGTTGAAACTCAAGTACTTTGGCCACCTAATGAGAAGGAAGGACTCACTGGAGAAGGGCCTAATGCTGGGAAAGATTGAGGGCAATAGAAGAAGGGGACGACAGAGAAGGAGGTGGCTGGATGGAGTCACTGAAGCATAGGCGTGAGCTTAAATGGACTCCAGAAGATGGTAGAGGACAGGAAGGCCTGGAGGAACATTGTCCATGAGGTCACAATGGGTCGGACATGACTTTGCAACTAACAACAACAATCCTTCCTCCCCCAGGCCCCGGATCAGCTCTTCCATTCCAGGCTGGATGCTCTGCCCGGAATTATCTGGCTATGGCGGCAACGGATTGAGCAAGTATTTCTCTCTCTCCTTCTCTCTTCCTTTCTCTCTCTCCCCCCCCTCCACCTGCCAATTTCTGGACGATTCCCAAGTCCAGCAGCCATTCTGGGACTTTGCACCCGACTTCTGACCGAGCACCGCAACCCCAGGGACCCCCACACCCAGTAGAAAGGCGAGCATCGCCGCAGCTGTGTGCTGCCACCCTGTGCCCCCTGCTACACAAATTAATTAGGTTCTGGGATACAGAAGCTCAGGATCTGTACTGATGTGCAGAGTCCCTAAATGATGGTCAGCTTGCTAATTGGATGCTGTTAATAGAATAATGGAACATGCAATATTAGTTCCCTATCTGTATTAACGAGGAGCCTGAATCTGACTAATGCAGTCTTCCCAATTTCCAGAGTAAAAATTCAGCCTCGATTATTCCTAGGCAGCTGGAGAAGAACATTTGGAAGGTGTTAGTTTGCGAATTGGACGCTGATCTAAAGATTCCTGCACTTTTTAAAAAAGGGGTGTGGCTCTCAGTGGAGATCAAAACCTCTCTATATCCTAAATCTTTATGACTGATTTCCTGTGGCTCCCAAAGATTTAGGAGTCAATAGATTCGATGCGTGATGAACTGGACTGTCTTAAGAGATGTTTACACTCTTAGAAAGAGTACAGAAAAGAGCAACAAAGATGATTAGGGGACTGAAGGAATTGGGTATGTCTAGTTTAATGAAGAGAAGGACGAAGGGGGACATGATAGCAGTGTTCCAGTATCTCAGGGACTGCCACAAAGAAGAGGGAGTCAAGCTATTTTCCAAGGCGCTTGAAGGCAGGACAAGAAGCAATGGGTGGAAGCTAACCAAGGAGAGAAGCAACCTAGAACTAAGGAGAAACTTCCTGACAGTTAGAACAATTAACCAGTGGAACAACCTGCCTTCAGAAGCGGTGAATGCTTTAACACTGGAAGTATTTAAGAAGAGACTGGACAGCCATTTATCTGAAATGGTATATAGGGTTTCCTGCCTCAGTAGGGGGTTGGGCTAAATGACCTCTAAGGTACCTTCCAACATTATTATTGTTGTTATTATTATTATCATTATAAAAAAGGTGGTGGTATCTGGGGAATAGACTGACCATATCTAATTGGAAAACAATTTGGACTAGACCTTTTTGAGAAAATGGATCGACAATAGAGGTTTATGATTTTGGGTAATAAGACACAATTATTGGGAAATGACTCAAGCAATATCTTAAGGAAAAAAAAATTATTATTAAGAATCAAACAAGGATATTAGATTCTGGACAGATCAGAGAAAATGACTGGTGATTCTTGGTAAAGAAGAAGCCAGTGTAGACATTATACAACTTAAATACAATAATAAACGGTGAACGGAGCGCTTTGATGTTTAACCTTGCTGTTCGTGTTGGTTCAAAAAAAAAATCTAGCTATTCTATTATCGGTGCAATTCGTTTTTCTTGCTTAAGTGCAGGACCTCACTTTTCTCACCATTAAACTGCATTTTGTTGGCCCAATGCTCAAGTCTGTCAGGATCCTTCTGGATCTTGAGCCTATCTTTTAAAACGTTGGCTCTTTACCCCAAAACTTGATGTTGTCAGCAAATTTGAGGAATTTCATCTAGATCATTTAGGACAGTGGTTCTCGACCTTTTTAATGCCGCGACCCCCAACCAGTCGTAAGTCGAGGACTACCCAACTGGTCATAAGTCGAGGACTACCCAACCAGTTGTAAGTCGAGGCCTACCCAACCGGTTGTAAGTCAAGGACTTTCCCTGCCCGGGAGCGCCGCACATGCATAGCCGAGGCGTAGCTGGCAAGGGGCAGCGACGGCACAGGGTGACCATTGGCTGGGCCACCAGCTGGCCTAGCCCAAGGGAGGTAAGGCACCCGCCGGACCCCACGCGCACCAGCAACCCTTCCTGCGCCCGCCGGCCTCCCACCTCTCACCCCTGGCCCTCTTTTACTTACATTTTTAGTAGTTGCTCAGCAGGGAGGGGTGGAAACTTCCAGACAGCTCGCCTTCGCTGCAGACAACTTGCAGCACCGTTTGCAGAATGGGACTTTTGGCGGGCTCAGCAGGGCAGAGACAGCCTGGACAATTCCTATTGGCTTTTGAATGCCAATAGAATTAGACTCTATTCTAGAGAGTCTATTCTATTGGCTTTCAAAAGCCAATAGAATAAAAGGGAATAGCACAGCTAAGGGGAAAAAATGGTGGACTGCGTTGTTTGACGACCCCGTGAAATGGTCGCTCGACCCCAAATGGGGTCGCGACCCACAGGTTGAGAATCGCTGGTTTAGGAAAATGTTGAAGAGTACTGGGCCCAGGACCGAATCTTGAGGTACCCCACTCCATTGAGGACTATCCACTGAGTGTGATTTGTCAGCCAATTGCCAATCCACCTGGTGCCGGTTCTGTCAATCCCACATTGTTCTATCTTACCAAGAAGTAAGTTGTGGTCTACTTGTCAAATGTCTCGCTGAAGTCCAAGTATACTATCTCCACAGCATTTTGCTGATCCACAAATGTAGTTTCTTTATTTAAAAAAGGGCAATAAATTTTGTCTGGCGTGATCTATTTTTAACAAACCCATGCTGACTTCTGTTACAGCTACCCATCATTTTTGTTTCTGCAGAAACATTATTGAAAACAGAAACATGCTTTAATCAATTGAGAAGTTCTCAATCTTTTTTTAAAAAAAGAATAAAATTGGGGGGGGGCAGGGCCCAGAAGAACCAAGAAGGGGTCATAGCACTTCAAATACCCCAAGTGTTACACTCAGAATCAGCTTTCAGGCTGATTAACCATGTTCTTATGTTAAAGCAATTCATCCCAGGATTTCAAAACATTTGTGTCCATCTCTCTATCCATGGGGACCTCAACCATCCCTGAATCTGAGACGAATGCCAATCAGAACAGATCCAGTTTAGCTGTTGTGATTGTTTAACTGTGCATAAAGAAATACATTCATAGAATTTAGGATTGGATAAAAGATAGCAATGCAACAATAAATTAGGAGGCAGAAGCCTAACTGCAGCTCACATCATCAAAGGCATAGAATGGCTGGACAGATGTAAGATTGAAACTGAAAATTTTAAATTTATAATGAGAGGGATGAGAAGCTGAGGAAGACAGATTAGTCATAGAGTTGCAGAATGGAAAACAGACAGATTACAGGTAGTTTAACAATTGTAGTGTGTTAGAAATGTACTGTATTTGTGGAGACTTCATCACTGAGCAAGAATTGAGAAAAGGGCTTTACATTACAATTTTATTAGATGTATTCACTGCACATCACAATTTGAGGGCACTCTGAGTGTCTTGCCCTGCCCTAATGTTCATAGCAACACTGACACTACCTAATTTTTTCTTTGTCAAAAGCTATTAATTCTTACACAATGCATAGCGAAACCACGCCCACTCCATTGTCAGAAATGGCAAAAAAGTCATATGTCACGACACGTCACATGACGTTGCAAGTTTGACACCCCTGCCCTAAAAGAATGCAAATGACCAGCTGTCTTCAAGGAATATAAATCCTTCCATTCTCCACCATCCAGGCAGAGCTGAAGCAGCTTCTTGGATGAGAAGTGAAAGGTCTTCAAAGAAAAACGAAGTCCAGTTGCCTCATGAAAAAGCATCTTCGGGGATATTCCTAAAAGCTCTTCTCCATCAGGTTTATCTGCAAGGCACATTAGCCTTTACATGTGAAATTCTATATTGTTGTTTTCACTGGGCCTTGGGCCTACTCCCCACATGCCTGTCACCCAACACACTTACCTTTTGAAGATCTCCTGGAGACAGCCATCATTTTCAGTGTACCCACAATCCCCTAATGGAGTCTCAACAGTGTTAATGTAGCAAAATAGAACAGTTTCTCCATGACCATGACCCAGAAGCAGATGTGGCAAAATGGCAGCTGCTTCCACAGGTCTATGAATCCCAGGCACACTGAAAATAACAGCTACTTCCATGATACAGTCATGTGGCCCAGGGATGTGTGTCCTCCCCTCCTTCCCCAACATGAGGTTCAGAGATCATCAAAAGGTAAGGAGGAGGAGGCCTGGTGGGGTGGGAGTCAGGCCTAAGGATTGCAGAAACCCAGTGGGAGTGAAAAGTCCCAGGTGGACTCTGTGAGGGAAGCAAAGATCTGTGGGGACCCAAAGGTTGGGATAGGGGAGGCCTTTGGAAGCCAAGACTGGGCCTACACTATGCCCCCAACATAGAGGTAGCCAGTGTACCATTAACAACTCATACATTCATTTAAGGGCTGCATCAGGGAGAGCAAAGGGTTGGGGGTAGTTAAGAAAAGCAGTCTTCCTTTAGCGGCTGTTGCAACATGAAACTGTAATTGGTAGGCCAAAGGACTACTTGTATGATGGCTGGGGAATTCTGAGGCTCAACATCTGGAGGACAACAAGGTAGAATTCCTTAATCAATATACAAAAGATGCCGCCCAAAAGCTTTTTTGAGGAATTAAGTAACTTCTGAAAAAGGAAATATCCAGAAATTTCTGCTGAAAACGAAAAACAGGTAGTTAGCTTTTATCAAACTAATAGTTTCTACTTCTTTCTGTCCACCTACAAGCCTAATCCTGAAACATGTTTGACTAAAAAAAGAATCAGGCCAGAATTCAAGGAGTCAATTTCTCATCTACACTCACAATGGGAGATCAGAAATGAAATTCAAGGCTTCTCTAAACTCATCAATGTTGGCCTCATGTGGATTTCCTTGTGTGCCATAAGAGATGATTTGTGCCTGAAGAATTGTCCACAGACTGGACATATGAAAGGTTTTTCCCCTGTGTGTAAAACTACATGATTTATAAGGTTAGAACGGGTGCTAAAATCTTTCCCACAATCTGGACACTCATGCGGTTTCTCTCCTGTGTGTGTCCTCTGGTGTTTCACCAGGTCAGAATGGTAACTGAATTTTTTCCCACAATTCGGACACTCATACGGTTTCACTCCCGTGTGGGTCCTTTGATGTATCACCAAGTTGCCATTTTCGGTAAAGCATTTACCACATTGGGAGCACTTGTAGGGCTTCTCTCCTGTGTGGGTCCTCTGGTGTTTCACAAGCACAGAAGGGTAACTGAAACTTTTCCCACATTCTGGACACTCATACGGCTTCTCTCCTGTGTGAGTCCTCTGGTGTTTTCCCAGGTTAGAATGGGAACTGAAACTTTTCCCACACTCTAGACACTCATATGGTTTCTCCCCTGTGTGAATCCTCAGGTGTTTCATCAGGTTAGAACGGTAGCTGAAACTTTTCCCACACTCTGGACATTCGTAGAGTTTCTCTCCTGTATGTGTCACCTGGTGTATCACTAGGTGGGAATTCTGACTGAAACTTTTCCCACAATCAGGACATTCAAAGGGTTTCTCTCCTGTATGAGTCCTCTGATGTATCACTAGGTGGGAATTCTGACTGAAACTTTTCCCACAATCAGGACATTCAAAGGGTTTCTCTCCTGTGTGAATTCTTTGATGATTCACCAGGTCAGAGTTCTGACTGAAACTTTTCCCACAATCAGGACATTCAAATGGTTTCTCTCCTGTGTGAGTCCTCTGGTGTCTGATCAGGTTGGAAGTATAACTGAAACTTTTCCCACAGACAGGACATTCAAAAGGTTTCTCCCCCGTGTGAGTCCTCTGGTGTCTTACTAGGTTGGAACTGTGACTGAAACTTTTCCCACAATCAGGACATTCAAAGGGTTTCTCTCCTGTGTGAGTCCTCTGGTGTAACACCAAGTGAGAATTTGTCATGAAACTTTTCCCACAATCAGGACACTCATATGATTTTTCTCCTGTGTGAGTCCTCTGGTGTATCGCCAGATTGCAATTCTGACTGAAAGTTTTCCCACAGTCAGAACATTCAAAGGGTTTCTCTCCTGTGTGAGTCCTCTGATGGATCACCAGGTGGGGGTTTGCCATGAAACTTTTCCCACAGTCAGGACAGTCATACGGCTTCTCCCTGGTGTGAGTCCTCTGATGTATCACCAAGTTGCTGTTTTCACTAAAGCATTTACCACATTGGAAGCACTTGTAGGGTATCTCTCCTGCGTGCATAATTCCATGAGCCAAAAAGGAGCTGTTCTGACCAAAGCTTTTACCACATTCAGATAATTTGTATGGCTGTTCTGCAGAGTGGAATCTCCCCTGCATAATTAGCTGTGATTTGAAGTCTGCTTTCCCACAATAGGCACGTCTATGGATCTTTTCCACCACTGATCTGCTTGAGGTCAAAATATATGTTTAGTGGTACATTGATTTAAACCCTCACAGGGTGAGGCCTGCATTACTGTCTGTCCTATGTGACTATCCAATTGACCTTTTCATCCCCACTGACTTCCAGATTTTTCCATCTTGTTCCGAACGGAAAAATGATCTCCTTTGATCTTTTCATTTAATGTATCCTTGTGTTCTACATAATCTACTTCTTCCAGCTGAAAATCTCTTCTTGATCTTCTCTTTTCTGTCTCTCACCTGATGGGGAAGGAGATGAATTGTGTGGTTTTTCTGAAGGAAATGGAAAATATTTTTATTTCTGCCTCAATTTGCTTTGCTTTTTAATGTTGCTTGTTACTCTCAGTTGTCCAGTGTGCTCTTATTGGCATCTGTAAGATACAAACGGAAATGTTAAATTTATTTTTTATAAAATGGTTGCAGAACATGTGAAAAAAAGTATACATTACTTTTGTAATGTATACAATGAAAAAGCGAACATGCCACAAAGCTTGAATAATCTCTTACATTAATTATGACTCGTTTGACTACCAAAATAGCCATTCAATCATGAAATTCACTTGTTGACTCGGGTCAATCACAAATTTTTAGCCTTGCAAAGGGTTATCATCAAATACAGTTATGTGAAACAGAAAGTACTCCTCTTTGAGTTCTATTTTACATATCAGGATATATTAAAAAATCATCTGGTCCTTTGCAGTTCTTAAAAATGGGTAAATATGACCTCAGATGAACAACAGCACATGACATATTACACCAGGGGTGTCAAACTCAATTTCACTGAGGGCCGCATCAGCATTGCAGTTGCCCTAGGGGGGCCGGATGGGTGTGGCCAGGGTAGGTGCGGCCTATTGGGTGGGCGTGGATGGAGTGGGTGTGGCCTAATGGGTGGGCATGGCCAGCTCTACAATGTTCGCGTCAATGGTGCCTGTTGGGACCTAGGCAGGAGTGGGACAGATCTGAGCGTCTCTGGCAGAAGGGGGTGGGACCAGGGCAAATGCCAAGGCATGGTCCACTGGAGGAGCCTCACTATTCCTCTCCAGCCATGTGGGGGGGGGGGACTGGATGATGGTGCAGGCTGCCCAGAGCCCTGGGCAGCAGAGGTCAAATGCCCAGCCTGGCCCTCAGGCACCCTCAGGCACCCAAGCCCAGCCCCACTTCCCCAAGGGGATGCCCAGCTGCACTTACCTCCTCCTCAAGGCTGCTGCTGCTGTGCTTGTTCTCCTTAGCCAGATTGTTCATGATGGGTACCAGGGCAAAGTCAGAGGGAGACTGAATGCGTTTCAGCATAGATGGCTACCACAAAATTGTACATTGGCTCCCGGCCGTCTGCCCTGGGCCAGGGCCAAGGCAGTGGGGGCCGTTCCCTCACTGTTTCAAGGATGGCTTCGCGGGCCACATGAAACCACTTCGTGGGCCGCATCTAGCCCCCGGGCCTTGTGTTTGACATGTCTATATTACACCCATGTCATCATTTTTTTTTTACAAAAAGAAAGCTGAAGTGAAGAAGCGAAAAGTGAAAAACGTAAAACACTCTCACTGCTTCCATCGGTATGAAGAGGCTAAGTAGCAGCCAAGTGCTGCTAATCAAGTCCCTTGATCAATTGATCATCATCTATAAAGGCTGAAGTTGTATGAGTTTGCTTGTCTCCAGCATTGAGGTGTGTGTTAAATGTGGGTCCCTTGACTGGTGAAATGATGCCTAAAGCCTCTGCAAGATTTGAAGCACCCGTTTTGCCCATGGCAGTCCTCAGCTCCAAATAAGGGCAGAAAATACTGCCCACAAGTACTTTGGTGACATCCCAATTCAAGTAATCCTCACTTACCTACCACAATTGGAACCGATATCTATATCACTAAGCAGCCCAATGATTAAGCACAATGTCACACTGACAGTGCCAACTTATCTGTTCTTCTACAGTTGTTAAAACAAATCACTGTGAGTTTTTAAAGGCAATTTCACATGACCGTGACTTGCAACTTCCTGCTGGCATCCCCATTGATTTTGCTGTTCAGAAGCTAGTGAGAAGGTCACAAATGGGGATCATGGTGTCGTACGCTGCAACCATCATAAATGTGCAGCAGTTGGCAACACCTGAATTGGTGCAACTCATTTCCCTGCACCTTCATAACCACAGGAACAGCTGAAGTAAGACTGATTGTGCTATGGTAATAACAAATTTGTGGATCAGGTGTACGTCTGCTTTCACAATGCCATTGTAACTTTAAAGTCTCAGGGAACAAGTGGTAAGCAAGGACAACTGAACACCCCAAAAAGTTCTCAATAGCTTCTTTTTTTTTTTAACAAAGTGCTGGGTTAAGCACAGTGGAAGCTGGTTAATACATAGATGGGGCACCAATAGGAAACACCGTGTTTGTTCGCTAGACATGGAAGTAAAAAACCAAAAACCTCAGAAGAGAGCAGATGCAGACCAGTCTGATATTGTTGACCAAAAAACTGCAGAATATCAGAGTTGGAAGGGACCTTGTCCAATCCCTGTTCAGGCAGGATATTCTATACCAGGGGTAGGCAACCTTGGCTCTTTTATGACTCGTGGACTTCAACCCCCACCATTCCTGAGCCAGCCATGCTGAGGGGAAAGGGAGAGGTTTCCAAGCTGAGCCATGCTGGCTCAGGAATTCTGGGAGTTGAAGTCCACGAGTCATAAAAGAGCCAAGGTTGCCTACCCCTGCCCTATACCATTCCGTACAAATGGCTGTCTAATCTCTTCTTTAAAACCTCCATTGATGTAGCACCCACAACTTCTGGAGGGAAGCCGTTCCCAAGGAAGCAACCTTCACTTGAAGGAGACTTTTTAAATCTTCCCACCAGCAGAAAATCGTAGCCCCCAGTTTAACCGCGTGCAGCACCAGTGGACTTTAAAATTGGGGAGGGAAGGAAAATGCAGCAGCAGCAGCTGAGATGCTTCAGCCTAGTTGCTTCTCTGCTTGGACGCCATGGAGGAAACGAAACAGCCCCGCTTGCTCCCGGCCTCTCCTCCGACCTGCCCTCCACTCACCTTCCAGCTGCTGCTTCGACCCTGGAAAGAGCACAAAGGCCTCTCTGCACACCAGCCTCCATTCATGAGTGATCCGGAAGAAGTTCCTCTCCTCCCATCTTTTCTAGCAAGGCTGTACTCGATGGTTTTAACTCCTTTAAGCTGAACCACAGAGTCCTCTGTTTACGCTGTATTTGACTGCCAGCTCCGGATAGGAGGCGGAAGAAACCCTTGTTCTGTCTCTACCTAAGGCGTTTTTGCAAGATGTTTTCACTGATTAAATGCTATCAAGTCGTTTTCGACTCCTAGCAAACCTACCTTTTCAACTGATCAAAGTGAAATACTGAAATGTGAAGTTACGTAGTTTGTGAAGATTGGCTGCGTGCTGAGCCTTATAGAATAGAAGGGAATAGGAATGGAATTGAATAGATAGAATTGAAAGAGACCTTGGAGGTCTTCTAGTCCCCCTCGCCCCCGAAACAGGAGAAACTATACCACCTCAGACAAATGACTGGACAGCCATTTGTCCGAAATGGTATAGGGTTTCCTGCCTGAGCAGGGGGTTGGACTAGATGACCTCCAAGGTTCCTTCCAACTTTACTATTATTTACTATTTTTTATTATTATTATTATTATTACTACTACTACTACTACTACTACTACTACTACTACTACTATTATTATTACTGTCCAGTCCCTTCTTAAAAACCTCCTGAGGTGGAGCGCCCACGGTTTCTGAAGGCAAGCTGTTCCACTGGTTAATTGTTCTCACTGTTAGGAAGTTTCTCCTTAATTCCAAGTTGGTTCTCTCCTTGATTAGTTTCCAACCATTGTTTCTTGTCCTGCCCTCTGGTTCGTTGGAGAATAACTTGACCCCCTCTTTTTCGTGGCAGCCTCTCAAATACTGATATAGTGCTATCATGTCACCCCTATTTCTTTTCTTTAGACTAGTTAGCCAAACCCAAGTCCTGCAGCCATTCTTCATATGTTTTAGTCTCCAGGCCTTATTTGCTCTTCTCTGAACTTTTTCCAAGTCTCAACATCTTTTTTGTAGTATGGTGACCAAAATTGGTTGTAGTATTCCAGGTGTGGTCTCACTAGAGTTTTATAAAGCGGTACTAATACTTCACGTGATCTTGATTCTATGATTGTTTATGCAACCCAGGACTGTATTAGCTTTTTTGGTGGCTGCTGCACATTGTTGGCTCATAGTCAAGTGATTGTCTACTAGGACTCCAAGGTCCCTCTCACCTAATCTTTCCTTATATCTTTGATTTTTCCTGCCTAAATGTAAAACTTTGCTTTTCTTCACATTAAAATTCATTTTGTGGGATAGGGGCCATTGTTCCAGTTTGTCAAGATCTTTTTGAATCCTGAGCTTGTCTTCTGGGATGTTGGCTATTCCTGCCAGTTTAATGTCACCTGCAAATTTGATGAGTTCCCCTTCTATTCTCTCATCTAAGTCATTGATGAAGATATTGAAGAGTACTGGGCCTAGAACGGAGCCTTGTGGTACCCCACTGCTTAGTTCCCTCCAAGTGGATGTAGTACCATTGAGCA
This sequence comes from Crotalus tigris, assembly GCF_016545835.1. Taxonomy (NCBI): domain Eukaryota; kingdom Metazoa; phylum Chordata; class Lepidosauria; order Squamata; family Viperidae; genus Crotalus; species Crotalus tigris. Next base: position 217,026 of record NW_024097874.1, on the reverse strand, counting down.
CTTCTTATTGAGTATGGTTTGTCAGCCAGCTAGAAATCCATCTTGTGGTGATGTTGTCTATTCCACCTTTTTCTAGCTTACCAAGCAGTAGAATGTGGTCTACTTTGTCGAATGCTTTACTGAAATCTAAGTAAACTATGTCTACAGCGTTTCGCTGGTCTAAAGGTTTATGAAGTTCTTACAGAACTACATAAAAGGAGTTGGAAGACAGCAACTCTCCAAGGAGACCCTATACAATTCCAGACAAGTGGCTGTCCAATCTCCTCTTAAAAGCCTCCACTGATGGAGCACCCACAACGTCTGGAAGCAAAGCATTTCCACTGATTAATTATTCTCACTGAAAGGAACTTTCTCCTTGATTCTAGGTTGCACCTCTTTTTGATAAGTCTCCCTCTGTCTTATTCTGCTCTCAGGTGCTTTGGACAATAGGTCCATCCCACTTTTTCTGCACCAGTCCCTGAAATATTGAAAGACTGCTATGATGTCACCCCTAGTCCATCTCTCTATTAGACTAGACATATCCAGTTCTTGCTATAGTTCATCGTAGAACTATTTAGAAGTAGAAATAAAGCAATTACAAGAAGGAGGATATGTTCTGAGTCACGGGTGTCAAACTTGACAAGTCACGTGACGTGTTGCGATGTGTCCTGACTTTTTTCGCATTACTGGAGCTCGGATGGGCACGGCCTCTGCATGATGCAACCAGCCCACGGGCTGGCAGTTTGACACCCCTATTCTAAGTAAAAAGAAGAAAATAGAATGTTAAAAAAATATGGAAAGTTGTAAAAGTGTGCAAACTCCCATGATACCAGATTTTCAAACCATCAAAAATAGAACAGTTTGTAATTCAGAACTGTTATCAGGCAGTCATAGAACATCTGTTATACCATATTTATCACAATGGTAAAATCCAGATATTACCAATTTAGTCAGCATTTTAAGCCCCTACACATAAAAACCTACACAACAACACTGGTTAAGAATTAAAAGAATTCTGTGTTATTTAAAAGGAACCATGGATTTAGAATTGCATTTACAACCGTCAAGTGAATTGGAATTGAAATGCTTTGTAGACAGTTTGGGCTGATGATGTATAAGATAAAAAGTCAATGTCAGGATTTGTTATAATGTTTGCAAATGCACTAGTTGGTTGGAAATCTAGAAAACAGACTACCATTGCCATTTCTACAGCTGAAGCAGAATTCATAGCGCTATCAGAATTGTGTTCAGAGATGACATGGTATGTAGAATTATTAAAGGATTTCGATATTGAAGTGAAAGGATCTTTACCAGTACTTGAGGATAACGTAACATGTACAGAAATGGCAACAGGTGAGAGAGTAAAAACCAGAAGCCTGTTGACATAAAATAATGTAATGTCAGAGAAGTAGTGAAAGAAAATGTAATAGACCTAATTTATTGTCCATCAGAAAATAATTTAGCTGACCTCATGACAAAGCCATTAAGTATACAGAAACACAAGGATCTTGTGAAACAATTGGTTTAAAATCCATCCAGCTAAAAATTGGAAGGGTGTTGGGATATTAAATTTAGTAACTGGAACAGTAAAATTGTACAATGATTGGAAATCTAAAAAACAGACTACCACTGCCATTTCCACAGCTGAAGCAGAATTCATAGCATTATCAGAATTCTGTTACAAACTTGTAACAGTTGTAGTTGATTGGAGTTGTAGTTTATTGGAGAGTGCTGGCTCCTGTGTGAGGCAATCTGAGCTATGATTGGTTGCTGTGTGTGTAAAGGGGGAGTTTCCCATTTTCCCACTTTTTTCCCCTTCTGTGCGTTCTATGTGCTGTTTGAATTTACCTCATGATGTTCCTGTGTTCCTGACCGCCTTGTTTGCTGTAAATATAAATGTTAAATATATTTATGTAAATAAACTACAAATTTGTGTCAATGTCTCTGACTTCATTTGGAAACTTGCTGTGAAATTCCCTGACAGAGGATTATTTCTATTACACCCAGAAAAAAAGCCACTTGCAGTGGATGTCATTTGCTGGAAGCACCATGGGGAGGAAATTGTTGTACCCAGCTGGTGGATTACCCAGAAGAATGTGAAGGATTGTGGTGGGGGAAAATATTTCTACTCTGGGAGGTCCCCTTCGTTTGGGACTGATGAGAGCACACAAATGGATGACTCACTCCCTAAAAGGGATGGCTTTTTGAGCAGAGCTCTTCCCAAGAAGCTGCCATGAGGAGCACAGTCACTTCTTAAAAGTCTCCTCACCATGGCTTGGAAACTGCAGATTGGTTGAAGAAGGCTGAAAGGGATGTAAGTTCTAGGATTTGGAGTGAACAGACTTTACGTGATGAGCTGGACTTTAAGAAGTTGGCGGTAACTGGGGAATGGACTTACCATTCCCATACCATACCATATCTAACTGAAAAATAATTTGGACTAGACTTTTTTGGGAAAATGGATCAACCAATTGTTGGCTTATTGTTCTCAACTAAAATCTTAAGGAAAAGTTATATTAATAAGAATCAAGAGACAATAATTCTGGTGATTTGTGGTAAATAAGAAGTTGTTCTAAACTTTATACAAGTTAAATGCAATTGTTGTTGTTAGTTGCAAAGTCGTGTCCGACCCATCGTGACCCTATGGACAATGTTCCTCCAGGCCTTCCTGTCCTCTACCATCTTCTGGAGTCCATTTAAGCTCACGCCTACAGTGACTCCATCCAGCTACCTCATTCTCTGTAGATTGTTAATAAAGTGCTTTGATGTTTAGCTTCGCTGTTGGTTCACCTGTTAATTACTTTGCCTTTACATATCATAGATAGATGAACGTTGAATTGATTATAAACAGAGATAGAAGTTTATAAATTTTGGGCCTGCTACACAAGGGGAAGAAACTAATATTGCTCCAATATATTTATGAATATTCAAGTGGGGTATAATTTACGTAAATCTGTTTTTCTTTTTTTAATGCACATTTTCTAAAAAAATGTTTTCACTATCCTTTTGATTTTGAAAAAAATCTTTTTTCAGAATCTGTACTTTATATTAATTTTCCGAATAAAATAACTGTTTTTTTAAGAGTCCCTTTACCAGAAACAAGTTCATGGTACTTATTTTCTAAAGAGCCTCTAAATTCACAGAACCATGGCATCATAGGGTTGTTTGTATCATGGTGTCACCAGCACAGTGTAAAGCAATTCTATCATTTCTTGTTGTCTTGACACTATTCATGTCGATGCAGCCTAGGACTGCGTTGGTGTTTTTTGGCAGTTACAGCACAATACTGGCTCAAGTGGTACTTGCTCATTTATCATGCATCCCAGGGATATATGGCCTGTCCTTTTGGAGATCTCCCAGAGGCAGTCACCCACAATTCCTTAACATGGTCTACAAAGTGTTAAGTTAGCAAAACAGTTTGTCCCACTCCCATGCAACAGTAATCCAGAAGCAGCTACCATTTTGACGCAGAGACAGGCATGGCAAAATAGCAGCTGTTTCCACAAGTCCACATGGCCCAGGGATGAATTCCAGGCACAAACCCAAAAATTGGGGTAGGGCAGGGTAGGCCTCCAAGAGCTTCCCCTAATCCGGAGGTAGTCACTGTTCCGCTTAGTGACTTGCACATTCATTTAACGGCTTCATCAGGGAGAGAAGGTAGTGGGGGCAGTTAAGTAAGGTAATCTCGCTTAATAACCATTGCAACATGTAACCATAATTGGCAGACCCCATTACAATTGTATCTTGAGGACTTCTTCCATGGTGGCTCAGGAATTCTGGTGCTCAAAATCTGGAGGACACCAAAGTAGAAGACGGAAACTCCACATGTTGGAATTCCATAATCAATATAGAAAAAACACCACTCAAAAGCCTTTTTGAGGAGTTCAACAACTTCTGAAAAAGGAAATATCAAAAAACTTCTGCTAATAATCATAAAACAGGAAGTTAGCCTTTATCAAACTAAGATTTTTTTTTCTATTCACCTACATGAGTAATGTGGAGATGTGTTTGACTAAGAATTGACAAGAATTCAAATAGTCTCCTAATGAGAGATGAGAAATAAAATTCAAGCCTTCTCTAAACTCATCAACTTTTGCCTCATGTGGATTTCCTTATGGGCAATAAGGGATGATTTATGCCTAAAGTATTGTCCACACACTGGACATTTGAAAGGTTTCACTCCCGTGTGAGTCGTCTGGTGTCTCATGAGGTGGAAATTTTTAATGAAACTTTTCCCACAATCAAGACATTCAAAGGGTTTCTCTCCTGTGTGAGTCCTCTGATGTATCACCAGGTTGGAATTCTGACTGAACCTTTTGCCACAAATAGGACATTCGAACGGTTTCTCTCCTGTGTGAGTCCTCTGGTGCATCACTAGGCTAGAATTCACACTGAAACGTTTCCCACAATCAATACATTCAAAGGGTTTTTCTCCCGTGTGAGTCCTCTGGTGTTTCACCAGGTTGGAATTCTGGCTGAAACTTTTTCCACAAACAAGACAATCAAATGGTTTCTCTCCTGTGTGAGTCCTCTGGTGTATCACCAGGCTGCAGTACTGACTGAAACTTTTCCCACAAATAGGACATTCAAATGGTTTCTCTCCAGTGTGAGTCCTCTGGTGTATTACCAGGCTAGAATTGAGACTGAAATGTTTCCCGCAATCAATACATTGAAAGGGTTTCTCTCCTGTATGAGTCCTCTGGTGTTTCACCAGGCAGGAATTCTGACTGAAACTTTTCATACAATCAGGACACTCGAAGGGTTTGTCTCCTGTGTGAGTCCTCTGGTGTATCACCAGGCTGGAATTGAGATTGAAGCGTTTCCCACAATCGACACATTGAAAGGGTTTCTCTACCATGTGAGTCCTCTGGTGTTTCACCAGGCTGGAATTCTGACTGAAACTTTTCACACAATCAGGACATTCAAAGGGTTTGTCTCCTGTGTGAGTCCTCTGGTGTTTCACCAGGCTGGAATTGTGACTGAAACATTTCCCACAATCAGGACATTCAAAAGGTTTCTCTCCTGTATGAATTGTCTGGTGTATCAGCAGGCTGGAATTGTGACTGAAACTTTTCCAACAATCAGGACACTCAAAAGGTTTGTCTCCTGTGTGAGTCCTCTGGTGTATCACTAGGCTGGAATTGTGACTGAAACTTTTCCCACAATCAGGACACTCATACGGTTTTTCTCCTTTGTGAGTCCTCTGATGTTTCACTAGGCTGGAATTGTGACTGAAACTTTTCCCACAATCAGGACATTCAAAGGGTTTCTCTCCTGTGTGAGTTCTCTGGTGGTTCACCAGGCTGCAATACCGACTGAAACTTTTCCCACAAATAGGACATTCAAAAGGTTTCTCTCCTGTATGAGACCTCTGGTGTATGACTAGGCTGGAACTGTGACTGAAACTTTTCCCACAATGAGGACAGTCATAGGGTTTCTCTCCTGTGTGAATCCTTTGGTGATTCACCAGGTTGGAATTCTGACTGAAACTTTTGCCACAATCTGGGCACTCATAAGGTTTATCTCCTGTGTGAGTTCTCTGGTGATTCACTAGGTGGGATTTGTGATTGAAACGCTTCCCGCAATCTGGGCATTCATGCAGTTTCTCTCCTGTGTGAGTCCTCTGGTGGTTCACCAGGTGGGAATTCTGACTGAACCTTTTCCCACAATCCAGACACTCATACGGTTTCTCATCTGTGTGAGTTCTCTGGTGATTCACTAGGTGGGATTTATGAACGAAATTTTTCCCACAGTCTGGGCACTCATGCAATTTCTCTCCTGTGTGAGTCCTCTGGTGTATCACCATGTCACAATTCTGACTGAAACTTTTCCCACAATCAGGACACTCAAAAGGTTTCTCTCCTGTGTGAGTGCTCTGGTGTTTCATGAGGCTGGAATTGTGACTGAAACTTTTCCCACAATTACGACATTTAAAAGGCTTGTCTCCTGTGTGTGACTTTGGTGTCTTGTTAGGTGGAATTTTGTAATGAAACCTTTCCCACAATCCAGACATTCATATATCTTCTCTCCTGTGTGAGTCCTCTGGTGATTCACTAGGTGAGATTTTTGAGTGAAACCTTTACCACAATCTGGACACTCATATGGTTTTTCTCCTGTGTGAGTCCTTTGGTGACTCACTAGATGGCATTTCTGAATGAAACTTTCCCCACAATCTGGGCACTTGTACAGTTTCTCTCCTGTGTGAGTCCTCTGATGTATCACCAGGTCATAATTTTGACTGAAACTTTTCCCACAATCAGGACATTCAAAGGGTTTATCTCCTGTATGTGTCCTCTGGTGTCTCGTTAGGTGGAATTTTCTAATGAAACTTTTGCCACAATCTGGACAGTCATATGATTTTTCTCCTGCCTGAGTCCTCTAATGGTTCACCAGGTGGGAATTCTGACTGAAATTTTCCCCACAATTTGGCCACTCGTATGATTTCTCCCTGGTGTATGTCCTCTGGTATTTCACCAAGTTGCTGTGTGTGGATCCTTCCATCAACCATAAGGGAACTGTTTTGGCCAAAACTTTTACCACATTCAGAGAATTTGTATGGCTTTTCTCCAATGTAGATCATTTCATGCATAATCAGCCATGATTTGAAGTCTGCACTTTTCCCACAATATGCACATCGGTGCAGTTTTTCCACTATGTGTGATCCCTTGTTTAGTGGTGCTTTGATTGCAAATACTGTTTCCTTCCTCACAGGGCGAGGTCAGCATTACTGTCTGCCCTATGTGTCTATCCAATTGACCTTTTCCTCCCGACTGACTGCCAGATATTACTCTCTTTTTCTGAATGTAAAAATAATCTTCCTTGACCTTTCATGAAATGTATCTTTGAGTTCTGCATACTCCACTTTTTCCAACTTGAAATCTCTTCTTAATTTCCTCTCTTTTGTCTCTCACCTGCTGGAGAAGGAGAAGAATTATATGGTTTTCTGGAGGAAATAGAAAATATTTTAATTTCTGGCTCGATTTGTTTTTCTTTTCAATGTTGGTTGTTGTTATTAGTTTTCCAGACTGTTCTTACTGGCATCCTCTTTGTCTGTAAGATTCAAATAAAAGTATAACTTTAATCATTTATATAATGGTTGCAGAAAATGTCAAAAAAAGGAAAGAAGTGTTGATTACAGGTAAAAAGCAAATATGCCACAATGCTAGAATAACATCTTATACTAGTTATGATTCATTTGACACATTGAACATTATCGAGATCCAAGTTCACATATCCATTCAATCATAAAATTCTCTTTTTGCTTTGGATCAATCACAAATTCTTAATATGGCAAATGTTGGGTAGAATCTCAGTAATTAAGATGAATAGAACACAGAACATAGAATAATAGAGTTGGAAGGGACCTTGAAGGTCTTCTGGTCCAATCTCCTGCTCAGGCAGGAGACTCTATACCAATGATGGTGAACTTTTTAGAGACCAAGTGCCCAAACTGCAATCCAAAACCCACTTACATATCGTCAGGTACCAGGTGGGCGTGGCCCATTGGGTAGGTGTGACCCATATGGTGGGTGTGGCTGCAGTGGTAATGGCAGACTGGGTGGGACTAAAAAGTTCAATCAATCAATTCCAATTTTGCGAGATCTTTTTTTTCCCTGCAAGAAATTGAAATTGATTAATTGATTGAACTTTTTTTTTTGCACACGGCAGTGGAGTCCTAAAGCAAAAAGGTTTTATAAAACCCAGCTGAAGGCCTAGGACTGGGGTGACGGTGCGTGCCATAGGTTCCCCACCACAGCTCTATACCATTTCAGACAAGTGGCTGTTGAGTTTCTTTTTGAAAGCCTCCAGTGATGGAACACACACAACTTCTGAAGCCCAGCTGTTCCATTGATTGATTGCTCTAATTTTAGGAATTTTCTCTTTAGTTCTAAGTTGCTTCTCTCCTTGGTTAGTTTCCACCCATTGCTTCTTCTATTGAACACTGCTATCATGTCTCCCCTAGTCCTTCTCATTAGACTAGACCAGGGGTAGGCAACCTTGGCTCTTTTATGACTCATGGACTTCAACTCCCAGAATTCCTGAGCCAGCCAGGCTGAGGGGAAAGGGAGAGTTTCCAAGCTGAGCCATGTTGGCTCAGGAATTCTGGGAGTTGAAGTCCACGAGTCATAAAAGAGCCAAAATTGTCTACCCCTGGACTAGACATATCTAATTCCTGTAACCATTCTTTGTATTTTAGCCTCCAGCCCCCTAATTACCAAAAATGCATTTTCTGTTTTAGAGTTTATCAACCACACCCACACCAAACAACAAACCAGTTTGATTGGAGCAACACAAAAATCATTGGCCATGCTACCACCCGCCATGCTCATGAGTTCATCGAAGACTGGCACTACACAAGCAATTGCATAAACAGAAATTTTGACTACTGTGTTTCCCTGAAAGTAAGACCCGGTATTATTATTATTATTATTATTATTATTATTATTATTATTATTATTATTATTATTATTATTATTTTTGCCTCCAAACAAGGCACCAGGTCTTATTTTCACAGTGGTGGTGGTGGTGGTGATGTCTTTTCCACTCACCTCCAGCGCCGATAGCCCTGCCCAGCTGGCCAATATCTTCTGCAGCCAAAGGAGTAGGTTCATTCGGCAGCTGAGAATGGAGCACTGGCCTGCATTTCGTAGTCAAAGGCCTTTCCGGAAGGTCTCTGCAGCTGAGAACCGATTCCATCCATAGCTCAGTTCTCGGCTGCAGAGGCCTTCTGGAAAGACCTCTGACTGTGGAATGCAGGCCTGGGGATGCTGCAGAAGAAGTGGACCAGTGAGGAGAGGCCTGGATGCAAGTGGATACGGGGAGCATGGGGCAGCTCCACACCCCGCCCCCATCCTAGTTTGATTTTTAGATGTGTACCTCACCCTAAAACTAGGGCTTATTTTGGGGCTAGGGGTTATACTAGGCCCACCCCCAAAAATCAAGCTAAGGCTTATTTTCAGTGTAGGTCTTACTTTCGGGGAAACCAGCCTACGAACCCTTCAGAATCCAAATTGACCTTACAGCAAACTATAGATAGCATTGACCCTCAACCAACCTATGTAAGCCCCCCTCCCACCAGCAGTTCACCTCCAATGACCCCTGACCTGATGTAACCTCCCAATCACAAGACAAATCACAAGACTTCACTGATGACCCACACCTGACCCATCACAAGGCCCTCACTTGAACACCCACAACTGAAGCCCTCATAAACAGAACACTGACACTGACATCTCCTAAACCAGGGGTAGGCAATCTTGGTTCTTTTATGGCTTGTGGACTTCAACTCCCAGAATTCCTGAGCCAGCACGGCTCAGCTTGGAAACCTCTCCCTTTCCCCTCAGCATGGCTGGCTCAGGCATTCTGGGAGTTGAAGTCCACGAGTCATAAAAGAGTCAAGGTTGCCTACTCTTGTCCTAAACTCCATCAAAGACGTTACCTAGCCTGGTAATGAAAGGTTTGAAAACCAACCCACAAGCTCGGAGAATGAACCTTCACCCTCACTTTACTAAAACTTGTCATTGATACTCCATTTCAGCTATGGCAGATGGTCATGTCTAAGTTTATACGGCAAGGGAAAAACCAAGAAGTAAATATAAATTATTACAAGATGCTAAGGGAAAGAGGAGGTTTGGGTTTACCGAATTTGAAATTGTCCTTGATTATTGTTATTTTGTGTGGCAAAAAAAGTGGGCTACTCTCCAAAATAACAGATTCCTCAAGCTTGACAGCCATGAATTAAGATTTGGATGGCACAACTATTTATGGTGTGCTGGGTTAAAGCAAATGTTGATTTTAATAATCACTTTGTTTTAAACGTGCCTTCCTCTTTGGATATTTCCCCAGGAAGTTTTTAGAAAAATGGTGGCGAGGCCAGACGGGTGGACTTATGGTCAAATAATAATGTTAAATTATGGTGACCCTATTTTAAAATCTATAAAGAGCAGTTGGAATCAGAAGGATGTATTTGCCATTGGTTTACATATCTGCAATTGAAAGAAAGATTCAAACTAGACAAAAAGAGCTATGGATTTCATTTTGTGAAAAATGAAGTGGAAAAGCTATTGTATCATAGTGATGAATATATTATTGCTAAGTTTTATAAACTGTACTTGAAATTGAACTTGGAGAATGAGTATGTAAAGCACTGTATGATTCAGTGGGCAAAGAACTTTGCATATAACATAAGGCAGACATGTCAAACACAAGGCCCGGGGGCCGGATGAGGCCCACGAAGTGGTTTCATGTGGCCCGCGAAGATATCCTGGGAACAGTGAGGAAACGGCCCCCACTGCCTTGGCCCTGGCCCAGGGCAGCCGGAAGCCAATGTACAATTTTGTGGTGGCCATCTTGGCACTTGCCCTGGTCCCACTCCCTTCTGCCAGAGACCCTCAGATCTGTCCCACTCCTGCCGAGCCCCCCACAGGCACCCTTGACGCGAATGATGTAGAACTGGCCACGCCCACCCAGTAGGCCACACCCACTCCATCCACACCCATCCAGTAGGCTGCACCCACTCTGGCCACACCCACCCGGCCCCCCCAAGGGCAACCGCAATGCTGATGCGGCCCTCAGTGAAATTGAGTTTGACACCCCTGACATAAGGCATCAACAATGCGAGATGGACAAAAGTTCTAAAATCCACATTAAAGTATAACTTAAAGGAAAACTTTTATAAGATGATGTATTGTTGGTATACAAATTGTCCAGAATGTATAAAGGCACTTCAAATTAATGTTGGAAATGTAAAGAAGAGCTTTTTATCATTTAGCGTGGACATCTGACAAAACAACGAAATATTGGAGTAGGATTCACATCATAGTATAGAAGTGTCTTAAAGTGAATATAAAGATAAAACCAGAGACTTTTCTTTTAGGTTTAATGGATAAAGCACTTGGGGAAAAAAATATGTAACTTTGATTCTATATGTGTTGACAACAGCAAGAATGCTTTATGCAGAAGAATGGAAGGATATTTTCATTCCCACAAGGGACAAATGGCTGTAAAACCTGATGGAGTTAGCAGAGATGGATAAATGACTGCCTTAATTAAAGAAAAGAACGCAATTTTGTTTCTACATGGAAACTGCTTTTGGATTTTTTGCTTGAGATAGAAAAAAAAATGAAACTTTGGTTTTGGGTTCTGTTGATAAGTTTGTTGTTATAGAAACAGCTAGTATATGTTATCGTATAAAAGTAAAAAAGTTGAGGTTTTATGTTAGTACCTTATTCTACAGCACCAAAAAGAATCAGAAGTCAATGTTTTTCTTTTTCTTTTCCCCTTTCCCTGCCTACACTTTTCTCTTGGCCCCTTTTCCTCCCTTATTTTAGCCTTATTTTCCTTTGATGAAATGAAACCTAAAGTTCTGCAAGTTTTGAAGCACCAGTTTTTATCCATAAAAGTTTTCAGCTCCGAAATGTAAAACAGCAATAGATTCATACTACCATATGTGGTGGGAATGCCCAAAGATTCGTGAGTATTGGAACAGGACACGAAACTGGTTGAGGGATATATTAACACTGGACTTAGAGTTAAAACCTGAACTCTTCTTGTTGGGAATAACGACAGAAAAATACGACAAGGGAACAATCTACCTGCTGCTACACATCCTGACTGCAGCTAGGCTTGCTTTAGCGCAAAAATGGAAGAGCAAGGAAATTCCCACAGAGGAAGAGTTAATACATAAAATATTAGCATGTGCGGAAATGGACAAGCTCACAATGATATTAAAAGACAAATGTGGATCAGTTTATTATGAAACCTGGGATAAATGTTACTGCTGGAGGAATTTGAAGAGGACAGTCGGGATTAAAGATGAATGTTAAGATAGAAATATATGTTATTTTAGAACAAGTATTGTATATAAAACTTAGATGTATATATAGAGATGAAGAATTGATTGTAAAAAGTGGAATAATCTGATAAGAATGTATATACTGGAATGTCACGTCAAATCCAATGTTTGTTTGTTTTTAACTGTATTATAAATAAAATTTGTTAAAAAAAAAGTTTTCAGCTCCAAGTAAGGGCAGAATATACTTCCCACAACTATCTGGTGATATCCCAATTCTAGTAGTCCTCACTTACTGACCATCATTGGGACTGGCATCGGTGTCCCTAAGCAGCCCGATGATCACATGACAGTGCCAACTTACCTCTGTTCCTCTACGTCTGCAAATCACTGATGACCAGGAATTAGGGGAGAGTATGAATTGTGAATACATATAGATGGCTTCTCTCTCTTTGGTCACTTGCAGAGTCCTGAATGCAGGGTCAGGAAAGGACAGCAGGGACCACACCCAATGTCCTAACCCACCCAAGAACATATGATATCTTTAAGGAACACTCAAATGGGAACATGTTTAGCTACTTCTGCTTTCTCCCTTCTTATCTACAGCGTGCCAGACTTACTGGGTGCAATCTTTATCTTATGTGTGTCAGCTTTGTTGGATGGGTTGCTTATGTAATTATACAGAATAAATACAAGGATTTCTTGTCATTCATCGCTCCTCTCATTTAGAGGGGTCTGTCTCTATTCAGCTGAATAAAAACGTAAAAACGTAAAGGCACTTTCTGGTTTCCTGTATTTCTTTAACCAGCAAAACCTCAGAACCTGCATATCATCACTGTGGGTTATTAAAGACAATTTTACATGACTGTGACTTGCAATTTCCTGCCAGCATCCCCAGTGATTTTTCTTATCAGAAGCAAGCTGGAAAGGTCACAAATGGGGATCAGGTTGTGGGTTGCTGCAACCATCCTAAATATGCATACCGGTTGGCAGTGCCCGAATTGGTGCAACTCCCTTTCTTGCACCTTCTTAACCACAGGAAGTGCTGACATGTAGTCACAGAACAAGTGCGATGATGATCACAAATTTGTGGACGAAGGTGTACGTCTGCTTTCGCAGTGCCATTATAACTTTGAAGGCTCATGAAAGAAATGGCAACCGAGGGCTACATAGACAACTGAACATCCCAAATGATTGTCAATAATTTTTTTTAGTTGAACCTGGTTAATGCATGAATGGGATATCATAGGAAATGTGCTTGTTGGCTAGACATGGAAGTAAAAAAAAAAAACATAAATCCCAGAAGAGATCGGTGGCAAATCAGTCTGATATTGTTGCCAGGAAAACAGGAGGTACATAACAGAATTAAAAGTGACCTTGGTGTCTTATAGTCAAATCCCCTGCTCAGACAGGAGACCATATACCATTCTGGACAATTAACTGTATTATTATTATTATTATTATTATTATTATTATTATTATTATTATTATTATTATTATTATTATTCTCGTCTTAAAAACCTGCAGTGATGGAGCACCCATAATTTCTGAAGGCATTCCCATTCCCAAAGAATCAACCTTAATTTGAAAGAGGCTTTTAAAATCTCCCCACTAGCAGAAAATTGCAGCCACCTTAACTGTGTGCAGCACCAGTGGACTTAAATTTGGGGAGTAAAGGAACATGCAGCAGCTGATTAGCTGCCTCTTTGCTTCCAAGTCTTGGAGGGAACCAAACAGCCCTACTTGCTTCCTCCAACCTGCCCTCAACTCACCTTCCAGCTGCTGCTTCCATCCTGGGAAGAGCACAAAAGCCAGTCTGCACACCACCTTCCTCCCATGAGTGATCCGGAAGAGGAAGTTGCTCTATGCTTCTCCTTACCTCCTATCTTTTCTAGCAATCCAGTACTTGATGGTTTTAACTCCTTTAAGGTCAACCACAGATAGCACTACTATACGGAGGGCTTTTTGGTCACTGATGCCACCTATCTGACCCATCTCTACCTAAGGGATTTGCAAGATGCTATCAAATCATTTTTGACTTCTAGCAACCAACCTTTGCAACGGAGCCAAGTGAAATAGTCAATTGTGATGCTACTTAACTTGTGAAGATTAGCTACATGCTGAGCCCTAATCGTTCATGAGTTCTTACAGAATTATAAGGTGACCAATCGTCCTCCTTTAGGGAGGGCAGTCCTTCTTTTGTAAGTTCTGTCCTCTCTTGAAAAGTGTCCTCCTACATGTCCTCCTTTTCGATATTTGAAGACTAATCTATAAATCTCCATATTTGATCGATGCCGATCCGATCCGTTGCGTGTGATATGACGTATTTGTATTTGACAAGACGATTCGTCAAGGTTTGGTACAGTGCAGCAAGATGCGATTATGAGACGCATGCGGTCCACACAGGAGAATTGTTTTGAGAGAGTGCGCCACGCGCAAGAGTGTGCCACACACACGTGGCTTTGTTTACTTCTTACCGAAACACGACACGGCACACACGCATGCATTAGACTCACTTTTTTTTCTTCAATTTGTTTGCGTCCTCCCTCATTGTAAAAAAGTTGGTCACCTTACGAATTACAGAGTAAGAGTCAGAAGGCACCAGCTCTCCAAAGGGGGAGCGTCCCCTACAATGTACCATTTTGGACAAATGTCTGCCCAATCTCTTAAAAACCTCCACTGATGGAGCATCCACAACTTCTGGAGGCAAAGCCATGGAAGCTATCAGATCACCCTTATTCCTTCTCGGTGTTAGGCTAGCCCAGTGTTTCCCAAACTTGACAATTTTAAGGCATGAGGACTTCAACTCCCAGAATTCCACAGCCAGCAACGCTGTGGAATTCTGGGAGTTGAAGTCCACATGCCTTAAAATTGTCAAGTTTGGGAAACACTGGGCTAACCTCTAGACATATCCTACAATGATTCATTGTATGTTTCAGCCTCCAGTCCCTTAACTTCATTGTTGCTCTTTTCGGCACTCTTTCTAGAATCTCAACACCTGGTTTTTCTCATGGTGATGAAAACTAGACGCCTAAACTGGTGTAGTCTTATCAGTAATGAATAACACAGTTCTAACACTTCATGCAATCTTGATACTATCCCTCTGTTGATGCAGACCAGGACTGCACTGGCTTTTTCTGAGCTGCAACACACTGCTAGCTCACACTTAGGGTGGTTGTCCACTGGAACGCCTAGATCCCTCTCACAATTAACTGTTGTTGAGCCAGGGTCAAAGTCAAGGTCCTTTTTTAAAATGTTAATCTGAACGTTCATACTTTCTTTACCCTGTATCCTACACCAAGGAAGTTTTTTTTATTTATTTTTAATAGAACTTCAACATGTAGGAACATGTGTGGGGAATGCCCTTTGCATTAAACTTACTGAACGGTTTTGCATTAAAATGAATGATCCAGACACTGATTTATCCTTTCAAAGTGCCTAGGGAAAATGGACCTTGCCTTCCCCTTTAAAAAAGCCCAGTCAAAATACCATCATCTATGTGCCAGGCTGAAATTAGTAGGCTCTGAAGTGCCTCAATATTTACATTATGTTAAAATACTTAAAAGAAATCTTTACAGAAACTTAAAGCTATGAAAGCGATGGTGGAGAGACTCAGAGAAATTCCGCACCAGAAACAGACATGGAATCTGGAGAAAAACTGAAAATTGGAAAGAGGAGAATGTAATGCAATAACTAGAACAAGGGTAGGCAACCTTGGCTCTTTTATGACTCATGGACTTCAATTCCCAGGATTCCTGAGCCAGCCGTGCTGAGGGGAAAGGGAGAGGTTTCCAAGCTGAGCCATGCTGGCTCAGGAATTCTGGGAGTTGAAGTCTACGAGTCATAAAAGAGCCAAGGTTGCCTACACCTGAACTAGAGGAAGCTGGATGGGATATAAACAGAAACGCACCATATGGCATGTTATTCCAACAATTTGAAGCTTCTCTGGAGCTCAATCAACCTGGCTCTTCTGCAGACCAGTCTCTGTTCCCCAAAATGCTCTGTAGGCCTGTCCCGTGACCGGAAATTCTTTTACCTTTCTAAATATAGGTAATCCGCAACTTACGGCCACAATTGAGCTCAAAATTTACGTTGCTAAGTGAGAAATTTGTGAAGTGAGCTTTGCCCCATTTTACGACTTTTCTTGCCACATTTGTTAAGTGAATCGCTGCCACTGTTAAATTAATAACATGGTTGTTAAGTGAATCTGGCTTCCCCACTACTTGTCAGAAGGTTGCAAAAACGGATCACATGACCCCAGGACCCTGCAGCCCTCATAAATATGAACCAGTTTATGTAAATCACATGACCATGGGGATGCTGCAATGGTCATACGTGTAAAAAAATGGTCACTAAGTTACTTTTTTCAGTGCCAATGTAACTTTGAAATGTCACTAAATGAACTGTTGTTAAGTCAAGGATCACTTGTATATCACAGAACCCCCTTGATCATTTTGGAAAGCTGCTTCTTTTTCAGGGCAGATGGTAGAGCCCATAAAACTAAAACTGCAATTAAAATTGAAAACCTCCATGGTGCTGTTCCCTTACACTTGCAGAAACAGGGACGCAGCAGTCACCAGAGAGGGAATCTGGGCATGTAAGAGAGGCAGATTCAGGAGCTCCATCCCAAAGGAAGCCCACCTGGACAGGGCTGCCCATCGGCCAAGCCCACCTGGACGCCTCTGGGTCTCCCTCACCCACTTCCAGACGCCCCTGGCCCCCTCCTAGCAGGGTTCCCGCCCTCGCCTCCAGCCACGCTCCCTCTGAGCTCGGACCTCCCCCGTCCTCTTTCCCTTCCTCCCCTCCAGGCACTGGGAGGCTGATCCTCCCCAGCAGCCACAGGGGAACGTGGGAACGGCGGGGCCCAACCTTCCGGAAAACACCAGGAGCCCCCACGCTGGGAGTCGGGCTGCACCAAGAGGAGGGGCTGCGGGGCAGGAGGGGAGATTGGGGGAGGGATTTGAAGGGGATCGGAGAGCCGTTCGCGGAAGCAGCAACTGAGGAGAAGCGCAGCGTAGCAGTGCCCACGGAGCAGAAAATCTCGCAAAGAAAGGCGAAGACTCGGAAAGGGAGGGGGCGCAACTGGGGGAAACCCACCTCGCTATCCCTCCCTCCCCCGAGGAATCCCTCCTCCCCTTCCCCCCCCTGGGGATTTCCCCCTCCTGTTCCCTCCCCCTTCTCGCAGAGTCCTTGCCCGCCTGGCGCCCCTTGCGCGCCCCTCCCCGCGAGGGGAATCTCCGCAGCCCTGGCCTAAGAGATGTCGGGAGACCAGGAAGGGCGCCGGAGACTGGCCTCCCAGACCCTCCCCCCCACACACTTCTCTCTAGGCGCAAAAGCAAAGCTCCGCTGCGGGAGGCGGCGATTGGGGCGCCGCCGAGCAATGCCAAAGTCCTCCAGCCGGGGCCCCGCAAAAGACCGTCACCCCAAGAGAAGGTCAAAGGATCAAAAACAAGGATCCAGATTAAAAGAGATACTTGCATGCGCTAATGTGCACCTTTGAATACAAATTAGAAATTTATCGACACTGAAGATGGGGAGAAAGTCCTGTAGCTGTCGTTGGACTACAACACCCACCATCCATCACCCCGGCATTAGATGCTTCCATTTCCTGCCTTAGCAGGGGGATAGACTAGATGACCTCCAAGGCACCTTCCAACTTTTTTATTTATTTATATTATTATTATTATTATTATTATTATGGATCATCGCACAGTCAGCCAGATGTTCAGACTGGATTTGGCATTTTGTCTACCTATGGAGTCCTTACCCAGGACCTGGGATAGGCAGATGTGGATGTTTGATGGTATTACAGATATCGTCGCAGGATGGATTATTATTATTATTATTATTATTTACAAATACAATATTTAACCTTGTCCCAAATATGCTTATTTTCCCACCAAGGCAACTGGACTTTGTTTTTTTTTTTGTTTTTTTTTTTTAAAAAAGACATTTTGCTTCTCATCCAAAGGAGCTTCTTAGTCTGAAGAAGCTTCTTGGACAAGAAGCAAAACATCTTCAAAGAAAAATGAAGAAAGTCCAGTTGCCTTGTGGGAGGGGAAAAAAAAGCGTCTTTGGGACAAGTATGACCTGGATGACTGAGAATCTTCATAGAAAATATCTAACCTTGATTTCAGCTTGCCTTCAGAAATCATGGGCATGTCATCACTGGAGGTTTTTAAGAAGAGACTGGACAGCCACTTGTCTGAAATGGTATAGGGCAGTGATGGCGAACCTTTTAGAGATGAAGTGCCTCAAAACTGGCCCCACCCCCACTCCATCCCCTGCCCTGCCCCCACTCCACCCTTACCCCGCCTGCCCGCAGGGCCACTCATCGCCTCCAGAGCCCACCGCAGATCACCCAGGCAATTCACCCAGGCAATCCAGCAGCGCCATGGCGGCCATGCCCTTGCCTCCACCCCACAGCATCAACTGTGCGTGATGAGGTATGAGGGGAGAGGGCACAAACAGGACAATGGGGGAGAATCCCCAGATGCAGAAAGGGTGAGACTTCTTGAGATAAGGAAAGACAGGGCTTTTTCCCAGCTCTCCCCCCCCCACTTTACTTGCAAGGTTTTGTGCTCCATGGAAACCACTTGCCTTATATATAAATGGAATCTGGAGAAACACTGAAAATTGGAAAGGGGAGAATGTAATGAAATGATTAGAGGAATCAGGACTGGCTCGATAGGATATAAATGGAAACTCTCCAGGCAGCATGTTATTCCAAAGGATAAATCAGTGTCTGGATCAATCATTTTTAATGCAAAGTGTTCAGTAGGTTTAATGTCAAGGGCATTCCCCATGCTCCCACATATTAAAAAGTCCTTGGCATAGGATACAGGGAAAAGTAAGTATGAACATTCAGATCAACATTTGGCACCCATAGCTCTCCAGTTTTAAAAAGGACCTTCACTTTGACCTGGCTCAACAACAGTTAACTGTGAGAGGGATCTAGAATTTCGAGTGGACAACCATCCTAAGTATCAGTGGGGAGTGTGCTGCAGCTACAAATGCAGTCCTAGTCTGCACCAACAGAGGGATAGTATCAACATCACATGAAGTGTTAGTACTGCATTATACTGCGCTTGATAAGATTACACTTAGAATATTGTGTCCACTTTTGGTCACCAAGATACAGAAAAGATGCTGAGATTCTATAAAGAGTGCAGAGAAGACCAACAAAGATGATTAGGGGATTGGAGGCTAAAACATACAGTGAATGGTTGCAGGAAGTGGATATGTCTAGTAGTGTCTAACAGAGAGAAGGACTAGGGGTGAAATAATAGCAGTCTTTCAATATTTGAGGGTCTGATGCAGAAATAAAGGGGGGGCAATCTATTCTCCAAAGCGCCTGAGAGCAGGACAAGAAGTAACAGAGGGAGACTTATCAAAAAAGAATCCAACCTAGAATTAAGGAGAAATTTCCTGTCAGTTTAACAAATTAATCAGTGGAACTGCTTGACTCCAGAAGTTGTGGGTGCTCCATCCATGGAGGTTTTTAAGAGGAGATTGGACAGCCATTTTTTTGAAATGGCCTAAGGCAGTGGTGGCGAATCTATGGCATGCGTGCCAGAGGCGGCACACAGAGTCCTCTCTGTGGGCACGCACGCCATGCCCCAGAGATGGCAACCATCCCTCTTCAACCAGCTGCCTGCTAACTCGTTGAGGTCCCACGTGGCCGGATGCATCTCGGCACGGCTGCTTTCCCTCCCCACCCCGTCCCATCCCTCCTGGCCTCGCATGCTCTCCTTTTCCTGGGCAGGACTCACTGCATTGCCTCCTCAGCTGTCGGCCAGCTGTCCAGCTCAGAAGCAGCTTCTCTGAACTGGCGGCGGGCTGTGGAGCCTCAGTGCACCGGTCGAGGGGCTGGCAGGCTGTGGCTGCTGACAGACATTGTCGGCCCCCCTATGCTCGCTGGCCTCTGTGTGCGGGGGCTGATGGTGTCAGGCAGCAACCGCCCGGCCCCTGCCTCGTCTTGCCCTGCGACAATGGCACCCCTGCCCTGCCTCGCCTCACTCCACAGGACAAGCCTCCTGCCCACCATCCCACCTGCCAGAGACCCCCTGGATCTCCCCCAACCCTGCCCGGCCCCCACAGGCGTCCCTCCCCACGAGCAATATCAAGGTGACCACGCTCACCTTGGCCACACCCACCCAGTCTGCCATGACCACCACAGCCACGCCCACCCAGTGGGCCACGCCCATCTGGCACCTGGCGATAAGTGGGTTTTGGGTTGCAGTTTGGGCACTCGGTCTCTAAAAGGTTCGTCATCACTGGCCTAAGGCTCGCAGGGAGTCAGTGGGAGTAGGAAAAAGCCTGAGGGTACTCTGTGGAGAAGGCCGGTAGGAGGAAGGAAAGGCCTATGGGGAATCTGTAGGGGAAAGGAAAAGCCTGAGGGAACCCTGTAAGGGAGGAAACGGCCTGAGGGGAACCAAGGGTTGGGAAGCAGAATACTAGGTGTCTTGGGGGTTTGGGAGAGGCCTGCGCTAGGCCTCCAAGAGTTTCCCCCAATACTGAGGTAGCCAATGTTCCACTTAGTGACACACACATTCATTTAACAGCTGCAAAACAGAACTTGGGTAGCTAACGAAAGCACTCTCGGTTAATGGCCATTGCTGAATGCATCCATAATAGGTAGGCCCAGTGGTGGGATTCAAATATGTGAACAATCAGTTCTCTGTGTGGATGCCGCTTCCGGAAGTCTATTCTGGGCCTGGGCCACAAAAAATTAGCTACCAGTTCTGCTGAACTGGTGCGAACTGGCTGAATCCCACCACTGGGTAGGCCTCATTACAGTTGTATCTCAAGGACTACTTGTATCCTGGACACCGATATAGAAGGCTTGTTGACCCAGTATTAGGAGACAGTATAGGAAGTATTAGTTGTGAATATGTGCAGATGGCCTGCTGTCTTTGGGCATTTGCAGAGTCCTGGATGCAGGGTCATGAAAGGACAGCAAGGAAAACACCCAATGTCCTAACCCACCTGAGAACATACCATATCTTTAGGGAAACACCCAAAAAGGAACATGTTTAGCTACTTCTGCTTTCTCCCTTCTTATCTACAGTACGCCAGACTTATTGGGTGAAATCTTTATCTTATGTGTGTCAGCTTTGCTGGATGGGTTGTTTATGTAATTAGAAACAATAAATACAAGGATTTCTTGTCATTCGGGGCTTCTCTCATTTAGAGGAGTCGGTCTTTGTTCAGCTGAATAAAAATGTAAAAGCTTAAAGGTAACTTCTGGTTTCCTGTATTTTTTATCAAGCAAAACCTCAGAACCTGCATATCAGGCTGAAACTCCAGATGTTGGATTTCCATAATCAATATAAAAAAACACAACTTCTTTAAAAGGAAATATCCAGTCACTTCTGCTGACAAAAAGAAACAGACAGTTAGCTTTTATTCAAATGTAACATCTTCCAATCTTTTCTGTCCACCTACAAATCTAATCCTGAGAGATGCTGATTAAAAAGAATCAGGCCACAATTCAAACTGTCAATTTCTCACTTACACTTCCAGTGGGAAATGAGAAATGAAATTCAAGCCTTCTCTAAATTTGTCAGCGTTTGCTTCATATGGATTACCTTGTGTGTAATAAAGGATGATCTTCGTCTGAAGTATCGTCCACAGACTGGACATCTGAAAGGTTTTTCCCCTGTGTGTAAAACTACATGACTTATAAGACTAGATCTACTACTGAAATCTTTCCCACAATCCGGACACTCGTACGGTTTCTCTCCTGTATGTATCCTTTGGTGTATCACCAGGCTGGAATTCTGAGTGAAATTTTTCCCACAATCAGGACATTCAAAGGGTTTTTCTCCTGTGTGAGTCCTTTGGTGTGTCACCAGGTTGGAATTCTGACTGAAACATTTGCCACAATCAGGACATTCAAAGGGTTTTTCCCCTGTGTGAGTCCTTTGGTGTGTCATCAGGTTGGAATTCTGACTGAAACTTCTGCCACAATCACGACATTCAAAGGGTTTCTCTCCTGTGTGAGTCCGCTGATGGTTCACCAGGTCAGAATTCTGACTGAAACTTTTCCCACAATCAGGACATTCAAAGGGTTTCTCTCCAGTGTGAGTCCGTTGATGTTTCACCAAGTTGGAATTCCAACTGAAACGTTTCCCACAATCAGGACATTCGAAGGGTTTCTCTCCTGTGTGAGTCCTCTGGTGAATCACCAGGCTGGAATTCTGACTGAAACTTTTTCCACAATTGGGACATTCATACGGTTTCTCTCCTGTGTGAGTCCTCTGGTGTATCACCAAGTGGGAATTTGCAATGAAACTTTTCCCACAATCAGGACACTCATATGATTTCTTTCCTGTGTGCATCCTCTGGTATACCACCAGGTTGGAATTCCGACTGAAAGTTTTCCCACAATCAGAGCATTCCAAGGGTTTTCTTCTGGTGTGACAAAAGCATTTACTGCATTGGGAGCACTTATAGGGTGTCTCTCCTGAGTGGGTCCTTCCTTGTTCTGATTAAAGCTTTTCCCACACTGGAGTAATTTGTATGGCCTTTTCCAATGTGGCTCCTGTCACGAATAATCTATGATTTGCTAATCTATGCTTTTCCCACCATAGGCACATCTATGGACCTTTTCCACCACTGATGTTCTTGAAGACATCAAAATTATGTGTGATATCTTCTTGGAACTTTCATTCAGGCTATTGTTTATTTTCACACAGGGTGAGGCCTGCATTACTGTCTACTCTTTGTGGCTATCCAATCGACTGATTTCTAAATATTTCCTTCCTTTTCTGAATGGAAAAATAATCTCCTTTGACCTTTTCATGTAATGTATTTTTGAGTTCTACATACTCTACTTTTTCCAATATGAAATCTCTTCTTGATTTTCTCTCCTTTGTCTCTCACGAGCTGGGAAAAGAGAAGAATTGTCTGCTTTTCTGAAGGATCAATTTGCTTTCATTTTCAAAGTTGCTTGTTATTCTCAGTTATCCGTTTGGTACACCCTTCATCTGTAAGATTTAAATAAAAGTGTAACTTTAAAATTGTTTGTTTATAAACTGGTCTCAGAAATGTGAAAAAAAATATACATCACAAGTAAAAAGCAAACATGCCACAATGCTAAAATAACCTCTAACATTAATTATTATTAATTTGACACATTGAAGATTATCAAGATCCAAGTTCAAATATCCATTCAATCATGAAATACACCTGTTGACCTGGATCAATCACAAATTCTTAGCACTGCAATTATTGGATGGAATCTCACTAATTAAGATAAATGTTTTACCTAAAACGATTGTTCTGTTTCAGACTTTATTGAAACTTGTAACTGATACTGAAAAACACTGACACTGACATCTCCTAAACTCCGCCAAAAATGTTAACTAGCCTGGTAATGAAACATTTGGAAACCAACCCACAAGCTCTGAGAACAAACCTTAACCTTCACTTTACCAATACTTGTAACAGGTAGTCCATTGAAACTATGGCCGATGGAGATCTCTTAAGTTTATAGGGCAAGGGAAAAACCAAGAACTAAATATAAATTATTACAAGATGCTAAGGGAAAGAGGAGGTTTTGGTTTACCAGATTTGAAATTGTACTTTGATGCTTGTTTCATCTGGCAAAAGGAGTAGGTCATTCTCCAAAACAGGAAGTTACTTGATGCTTGACAGCCATGAATTAAGATTTGGATGGCACAGCTATTTATGGTATGATAAGGTTAAAGCAAATGTTGATTTTAACAATCACTTTGTTAGATGTGCCATCCTAAGAGTTTGGAAGAAATATAAAATAAGTTTCTCTAGGAAAATGCATCTTTGGGTGTCTCTGCAAGAACTTTTTTTTTAAAAGAAAAGAAATGGGGGCGAGGCCAGACTGGTGGATTTATGGCCAAATAATATCATTCCATTATGGTGACCCTATTTTCAAATCTAAATAGGAGATGGAATCAGAAAAAATTCTTGCCATTGGTTTATATATTTACAGTTGAAAATAAGATTTAAACTAGACAAAAAAAGGTATGGTTTTGATTGTGTTAAAAATGAATTGGAAATGCTATTGCATGGTACTGTTGAACATATTATTGCTAAGGTTTGTAAACTGTAATTGAAATTGAACTTGCAGAATGTGCATATAAATATTGTACGGTTCAGTGGACAAAGAACTTTGGATGTAAGATAATGCTTGAACAGTGGGAGAATATAACAGAATAAAAGAGTTGGAAGGGATCTTGGAGGTTGTCCACTCCAACCCCCTGCTCAGGCAGGAAATCCTATACCAGTGGTGGTGAACCTATGGCATGCACTCAGAGCCCTCTCTGTGGGCACGCACGCCATGCCCCAGAAATGGCAACCGTCCCTCTTCAACCAGCCGCCTGATAACTCGCTGAGGTCCCATGTGGCCAGATGCATCCTGGCACGGCTGATTTCCCTCCCCCCCATCCCATCCCTCCTGGCCTCGTATGCTCTCCTTTTCCCAGGTACGACCCACTGCATCGTCTCCTCAGCTGTCGTCCAGTCGTCTACTCAAAGGTAGCTTCTCTGAACTGCTGGCAGCGGGCTGCGGAGCCCCAGAGTGCGCTGGTCAAGGGGCTGGTAGGCTGTGGCTGCTGATGGACACTGTCGGCCCCTCTGTGCTTGCTGGCCTGTGTGTGCGGGGGCTGATGGTGTCAGGCAGCAGCCGGCCCAGGCCCTGCTTCACCTTGCCCTGCGACAATGGCACCCCCGGCCTGCCTCGCCTCGCCTCACCCCGCAGGACGAGCCTTCTGCCCGCCACCCCACCTGCCAGAGACCCCCTGGATCTCCCCCAACCCTACCTGGCCCACACAGGTGTCCCTCCCCATGAGCAACATCGAGGTGACCACGCCCACCATAGCCACACCCACTCAGTCTGCCATGACCACCACAACCATGCCCACCCAGTGAGCAAAGCCCAACTGGCACCTGACGATAAGTAAGTGGGTTTTGGGTTGAAGTTTGGGCACTCGGTCTCTAAAAGGTTCGCCATCACTGTATACCATTTCATACAAATGGTTTTATAATGATGGACTGTTGATATCTAAAACTACAGAAATTATCAAGAATGTATAAAGACACCTCGAATGTTGGAGATATAAACAAGAACTTTTGATCATTTATGATGGGCATGTGACAAAACAAAGAAATATTGGACTAGGACTCACATCTTAATACACAAGATTCTTAAAGAGAACATAAAGATAAAACCAGAGTTTTCTTTTAGGTTTAATGGATAAAGAATATGAAAAATAATTGGAATTTTGATGTTATATGTTTTGATGGCAGCAAGAATACTTTATGCTCCAAAATGGAGGGATATTTTCATTCCCACAATGGACGAATGGCTGCAAAACCCGAAGGAGTTAGCAGAGATGGATAAATGACTGCCTCGATTCAAGAAAAGAACTTAATTTTGTTTCTAAATGAAAACTGCTTTTGGATTTTTTGCTTGAGATAGAAAAAAAATGAAACTTTGATTTTGGGTTTTGTTGATTAGATAAGTTTGATGGTATAGAAATGGCTTGTGTATATTATCATGTAAAAATAAAAAGTCGAGGTTTTAAGTTATCCCCTTATTCTACTGCACCAAAAAGAGTCAGAAGTCAATGCTTTTTTTTTACTTTCCCCCTTTCCCATACACTTTTCTCTTGTCCCCTTTACCTCTCTTATTTTACCATTATTTTAATTTTTCTTTGCACTTCTGTATTTTGTATTCTGATGAATTAATAAAATATTTGTGAAAAAAGAAACATTCTTAGCGCTACAAAGGGACATTATGTAACATTTGGAAGCACTGGGGATAGATTATACCAGTGGTGGCGAACCTATGGCACACGTGCCAGAGGCAGCACTCAGAGCCCTCTGTGGGCATGCGTGCCATGCCCCGGAGATGGCAACCGTCCCTCTTCAACCAGCCGCCCGCTAACTTGCTGAGGTCCCACGTGGCTGGATGCATCCCAGCACCCATGCGCTCGCTGGCCTGTGTGTGCAGGGGCTGATGGTGTCAGGCAGCAGCTGCCCTGGAGTCTGCCTCTCCTTGCCCTGTGACAATGGCACCCCTGCCCTGCCTCGCCTCACCCCGCAGGACGAGCCTCCTGCCCACCGCCCCACCTGCCAGAGACCCCCTGGATCTCCCCCAACCCTGCCCAGCCCCCACAGGCGTCCCTCCCCACGAGCAACATTGAGGTGATCATGCCCACCTTGGCCACACCCACCCAATCTGCCATGACCACCACAGCCACGCCCATCCAGTAGGCCACGCCCACCTGGCACCCAGCGATAAATAAGTGGCTTTTGGGTTGCAGTTTGGGCACTCGGTCTCTAAAAGGCTCACCATCACTGGATTATACAATTGTAGATATATACATACAGAAAGAAGTACAAATACACACCCCTGCAAATGTATATATGTGGAAAATCCATGTGTTTTCAGCCTGAAAAATGTCCCAAAATAGTTACAGTCAAACCTTCTGAGCTAACTTTAGAGATGTGAGGGCTTTAACTGATGAAATGATGCCTAAAGCCTCTGCAAGATTTGAAGCACCAGTTTTGCCCATGGAAATCCTCAGCTCCAGGTTAAGGGCAGAAAATACTGTCTAAAATCCTTCTGGGTGATATCCCAATTCAAGTAATTATTGACCACAATTGGGATTGGCATCTATGTCCCTAAGAGCCCGATCATTAAGCATGATGTCACAAGACAGTTCCCACTGTCATCTGTTCCTCTGCCGTTGTTAAGCAAATCACTGTGGGTTGTTAAAGGCAATTTCACATGACCATGACTTGCAACTTCCTGCTGGCATCCCCAGATTTCGATTGTCAGAAGGTAGCTGGGAAAATCACAAATGGGGATCCTGAGATGCTGAAACCATCATAAATGTGGCAGGAACTGAATTGGTGCAGCTTCTTTTCCTGCACCTTCATAACCACTGGAAGTGCTGATGTGTGGTCACTGAACAAGTGCTACAATGACCACAAATTTGTAAACCAGGTGTACGTTTGCTTTTACAGTGCCATTGTAATTTTGAAGGCTCAATAAGCGAGGATTACCCAAACAACTGAACACTCCAAAAGTCCTCATTAGCTATTTTTTTAAAAAGTGCTGGCTTGAACACAGTTGAACCTGGTTAATACATGGATGGGACACCAATAGGAAATACCGAGTTTGTTGGGTAGACATGGAAGTAAAAAAAGAAAAGTCTCAGAAAAGAGAGTGGCAGATGAGTCCAATATTGTTGCCAAGAAAACAGCAGATCCATAACAGAGCAACAGAGCTAGAAGGGACCGTGGAAATCTTTCATAGATCCTGGAGCATCAGGGAACTACCAAAGGACTGGAAAAAGTTGTTGCAATTCTCATCTTCAAAGAAAAAAAGGGGGGGGGAACGGATCCAGGAAACCACAGATCTATCAGCCTAACATCAATACCTGGGAAGATTGTGGAAAAGATAATTAAGCAACAAATCTGTGAACACCTAGAGGCAAACAAAGTCATAACCAAAAGCCAACGTCAGTTTGTAAAAAACAGATCACGCCAGACAAATCTTGTTGCATTCTTTGACCAAGGGACAAAATTAGAAGACCAGAGAAATGCTGTGGAGATAATTTACTTGGACTTCAGTATCGACTTTTGATAAAGTAGACCACAACCTACTCCTTGATAAGATTGAAAAATGTGCGTTAGACAGCATCACCACCAGATGGATTTGTAGCTGGCTGACCAGCCATATTCAGGGTATGGTCCTCAATGGAATTGCATCTACATGGAGGGAAGTGTGTAGTGAGATGCCCCAGGGCTCTGTTTTGGGCCCAGTACTGTTCAATATCTTCATCAATGATTTGGATGATGTGATAGAAGGGGAACTCATTAAATTTGCAGACATCAAACTGGCAGGAATAGCCAGCACTCCAGAAGATAGGCTTAAGATACAGAAGGATCTTGACAGACTTGAACATTGGGTGCTAACTAACAAAATGAAATTCAGTGGTGAAAAAAGTAAGGTTCTACATTTAGGTAAGAAAAACCAAATACACAGATATAGTATAAGTGGTACCTCACTTAATAGTAGTAACTGTGAGAGGGATTTTGGAGTCCTAGTGAACAATCATTTAAATATGAGCCAGCAGTGTGCTGCAGCTGCCAAAAAAGCTAACACAGTGCTAGGCTGCATTAATAGAGGGATATAATCAAGATTAGGTGAAATGTTAGTACTGCTTTATAATGCCTTGGTAAGCACACTTGCAATACTGCATCCAGTTTTGATTGCCCCAGTGTAGAAAAGATGTTGAGACAGAGTGCAGAGAAGAATAACAAAGATGATTAGGAGACTGGAGGGTAAAACATATAAAGAATACTTGCTGGAATTGGGTATGTCTAGTTTAACGAAAAGGACTGGAATGACATGATAGCCATGTTCTAATATCTAATGGGTTGCTAAAAAGAAGGAGGAGTCAACCTAACCTCCAAAGCACCTTAAGACAGGACAAGAAGCAATGGATGGAAACCAATCAAGGACAGAAGCAACCTAGAAATAAGGAGAAATTTCCTGACAGTAAGAACAATTAATCAGTGGAATGACTTGCCTCCAGAAGTTATGGGTGTTCCAAAACTGTAAGTTCTCCAAGGACTAGAAGATCCCCACTTTTGTTATTCTGTGATCTTCTATCTAGTCCAGGGGACTAGAGCCGAGGTGGTGCAGCAGTTAGAGTGCAGTACTGCAGGCCACTTTAGCTGACTGTTCAGCAGGTCAGCGGTTCAAATCTCACCGGCTCAAGGTTGACTCAGCCTTCCATCCTTCCGAGGTAGGTAAAATGAGGACCCAGATTGTTGGGGGCAATGTAAAATATATATACATTGCTTACTGGTGTACACCGCTTAGAGAGTGCTTGCACTTAAAGCGGTATATAAGTCTCATAAATAAATAAATAAATAAATAAACCTTAGCTCTTTTATGACTCATGGACTTCAGCTCCTGGAATTCCTCAGCCAGCCATGCTGAGGGGAAAGGGAGAGGTTTCCAAGCTGAGCCACGCTGGCTCAAGAATTCTGGGAGTTGAAGTCCACAAGTCATAAAGGAGCCAAAGTTGCATACCCCTGATCTAGTCCACTCCCCAGCTCAAGCAGGAAACCTCATACCATTCTGGACAAATGGTTGTCCAATCTCTTAAAGGTTCCTGGCAAACATGACAACTTTGTCACGCAAAAGGTAGAGGGGGTAATTAGAGGGTCAGCTATATTGGGCTTAATACTTATTAATAGAGAAGAAATGAAAGAGCAACAAACACGACTGGGGACTTCAGACTAAAACAAATGAACAACAATTGTAGGAATTGGGTATGTCTACTCTAGTGGAAAGAAGGATTAGGGGTGACATGATAGCAGTGCACAATACTTGAAGGGCTGCCACAAAGAAGTGGGATATCAATTCTCCAAAGCACCAGAAGATAAAACAAGAAGTAATGAATGAAGGAGAGACACATTCTAGAAACAAGAAGGAATTTCTTGACAGTAATAATAATTAACCACAGTGGAACAGCTTTGCCTTCAGAGGTTGTGGGTCCTCCATCACTGGAGGCTTTTAAGAAGATAATGGACAGCCATTTGTCTGAAATGGTATAGGGTGCTTGAGCAGAGAGGTTGGACTACATGACCTCCAAGGTCACACCCAACTGTGTTACTCTATATTCTTTTCTATATTCTTCTCTGCTTCCACAACGTGGAGGAAACCAACAGCCTGACTTGCTCACAGCCTCTTCTCGAGCCTATCTTCAACTCACCTTCCAGCTGCTGCTTCAACCCTGGGAAGAGCACAAAAGCCACTCGGCACACCACCTTCCTCCCGTGAGTAATCCGGTAGACTTCTCCTTTCCTCCCCTCCTTTCTAGCAATACAATACTTGATGGTTTTAACTCCTTTAAGTTCAACCACAGACGCCTCCGCAGTACTGTATTGACAGCTTTCTAGGCACAAATGTTGCCTATCTGACCGCCATCTCGCGATAGGAGGCGGTAAAACACGCTTGTCCCGTCTCTACCAAAGGCGTTTTTGCAAGACGCTTTCACCGATTAGAATAGAAATAGAATAGAATAGAGCTGGAAGGGATCTTAGAGGTCTTCTAGTCCAGCCCGCTGCTCAAGCAGGAGGATCTACCATATCAGACAGGTGATTGTCCAGTCTCTTTTTAAAAACTTCCAGCGATGCAGCGGCCACGATTTCTGGGGGTAAGCTGTTCCACTGGTTAATTGTTATTGCTATCAAGTCATTTTCACTGCTAGCAGCTGATCTTTGCAACTAAGCTTAATGAAATAGTGAAATGTGACACTGCTTAGCTTGTGAAAATTAACTATTTGCTGAGCCCTAAATGTTCATGAACTTCTTGCAGAATTACAGAATAAGAGTTGGAAGGGAGCAATTCTTCAAGCACGGGACCCTACAACGGTGGCCAAAATTGTGGAAACCTTTTGGGAAAAGTGTATTTTTGAGGTTTGATGGCTAATAAAATCACTTTTCTTTTGGAGTAGTACCATAAAATTATATATCAATGGAAAGATAATTTAATCAAGAATGTAATGCAACAAAGCTTGTTCAATTATCTGTATTCTATGAAAAGGTATAGCCAAATAACCAGAAAAAGGAAGTACAACTTGCTTAGATTGATATCAGGTAGCTTTCCTTCATCTGATTGTAGCCAATGAGCATGAGTGTTTAGAGCAGTGGTTCTCAACCTTTTTAATGCCACGACCCCCAACCAGTCGTAAGTCGAGGACTACTCAACTGGTGCAGCACTGTTTGCAGAATGGGACTTTTGGCGGGCTCAGCAGGGTAGAGACAGCCTGGACAATTCGTATTGGCTTTTGAAAGCCAATAGAATTAGACTCTATTCAAGAGAGTCTATTCTATTGGCTTTCAAAAGCCAATAGAATAAAAGGGAGTAACACAGCTAAGGAAAAGGGGAAAAAAATGGCGGACTGCGTTGTTTGGCGACCCCCGTGAAATGGTCATTCGACCCCAAATGGGGTCCCGACCCACAGGTTGAGAACCGCTGGTTTAGAGAGCAAATCAGGTGTCATCTTGTTTTGGCAATGAGCCAATCAAATCACAGTAGAATTCCGTTAGTGATGTCATGTATTGAAGCTGAGAGGAGGGCATTTGTCAGTGTGTTATGTGATCATTATCAAGTTGGTTGGGGTTCTTTGTGCTCTTTCATTTAGTGAGCTTGTAAAACATAATAAAATTAAAGTAATGGTGCAAAGAGTTGACTGATCGCCCAGAAAGCAATGTAAAATAGTATTATTAAGTGAACAAGGCTACAGTTATAAAGAAATTAGAAGAAAAATTGGTAGAAACTTAACCAAAGGTGGCATTTCTACTGCACACTTTTCCCAAAAGGTTTCCACAATTTTGGCCACTACTGTATACTATTCCAGACAAATGGCCACCCAGTCTCCTTTTAAAAACCTCCACTGATGGACTACCCAGAACCTCTGGAGGCAAGCCATTCCCACAGATTAATTACTCTTACTGACAGGAAATTTCTCCTTCATTCTAGGTTGGATTTCTTTCTAATAAGTCTCCTTCTATTACTTCTTGTCCTGCTTTCAGGTGCTTTGAAGGATAGGCTGACCCTCTCTTTTCTGTGTCAGCCAGGCTCAATTGTGGTTGTATGTCAAGGTCTTAAGCACTACCTGTAGTATCTTGTTATCTTCATTCTTGCAGAACCTAAATCTTGCTAGAGGTCAGAATTGCTCTGAGCAGCCTTCTGAATTTCCAGAGGGGTTAGATTTCCACCTTGATTATTCTGAGGCACACACCTTGGGCAAAAAACACTTGGAGAACCCTACTTTGTGGAAAGCTGATCTAAAGATTCCCGATCTTTTTTTAGGATGATTCTCAGTGGAGATCAAAACCTCTCTAATCCCCAAACTTTATGACTGATTTCCTGTGGCTCCCAAGGATTTAGGACATGGCAGCGCCACCAGGCCAAGATGCTCCAGGGGAGCCAACTTCACTCCTGCTGGCCAGGGCGGCATCCAAGAGCCCCCACCATGAAGCTTCATTCCTGAAGGACACTGTAGATCTGCTAAATGCCATGTTCTTCTGTAAATTTGCTTGCACGGAAGTCTCCATTAGGTCACAGAGAGAGAAAAATATGCAGCAGGGCCTAGAAAATGGGGACTAAAAAAGAGGAGGTGATTGTCTCTATATAGCAGAAGAAATGTTTCCAAAAAAAGATCTGTAAAAAAACAAAAAGAATAAATAGAATATTTCACCAAACCACATGGCCGACTGATCACCAGGTTAACTTTTTTAGAGGGATATCCTACGGTGCCATTTTTAATGCAGATTTAATAAGGTATGGATGTTGATAGTAGCCATTTCATCTATAGGCTCTGAGCAATGCGGCATGGTGGAATCTGGAATAAAATAACCCCAACATATATTTTATTGATTCCTTTTCATTCAGGACAAAACACAATATCACAATGTGATATATGCAGTACAGTGCAG
Organism: Crotalus tigris; assembly: GCF_016545835.1. Taxonomy (NCBI): domain Eukaryota; kingdom Metazoa; phylum Chordata; class Lepidosauria; order Squamata; family Viperidae; genus Crotalus; species Crotalus tigris. The sequence continues at coordinate 184,745 of NW_024097874.1, read as the reverse complement.
TGAGACATGTGCAGATCTGTACATCGGAGAAACAAAACAACTGCTTCACAAATGCATGGCACAGCATAGGAGAACAAACCCATCTGGACAAGATTCTGGAGTCCATTTTCAACACTTCCAAGAAGGTTCCACACCTATTTACACAGTGGTTAGAATGCAGTATTGCAGGCTAACTCACTGCTCACTGCCAGGAGTTCGATTCTGACTGGCTCAAGATTGACTCAGACTTCCATCTTTCCAAGGTCAGTAAAGTGAGGACTCAGGTTGTAAAAGCACTATGAAGCAGTATACAAGTCTATTGCTATTACTACTTCAGAGAAAGAAAGGCAGAAGGCACAATTGTATGTGATTTATTTTCCATTTTTGTTCCTCTATATCAGCGGCCCCCAATTTTTTGGGCACCAGGGGCCAGTTCCATGGAGAAAGGTTTTTCCGTGGACTGGAGGGGGCATAGCTTTGTGTGTCTCTTTGGAAAGTTTATGTTTCTTTTTCCATACATAGACAGTTGTTAAATTAGGAACACGGATATGCTTCCCCATTGATACTGTGTCATGGTTCCAATAGGTGAAACCCTTCAAAAGAACTTTGAGGCATTGTTTACCTTAAAGAATCTTTTTATTTGGGAAACAAAGTATCAGCACTACATAGTTGAACCCAAAACCTAAATTCCCTTCCCCCGATACAAAGTAACAAAGTGTAATTCCCACCCCCAATAAACTGTCATAAATCACATTCCCCAATTAGCTTAAAGCGCAGGCTTTCCCCTTAGCTCTACAGCCCGCCAAAAGGTTATCAACTTGTCTTTGGGTTCCCACCACAGCCTTATGTTATAGCTAGCTGAGTTTACATTTCAATCCCTACTTCTCTCTGCTGCACCTAATTTCTAAAGTAAGAAAAAGCATGTTAAAGGAATAGAGAAAATGGCTGCATTTTCATCAGTTGTCAAAGTGGGAACATCCAATGTTAGCAGTGTTGACACATTGCTTGTCAGAAGCAATGGTCACAAAAGGTGACCACGTGACCTTAGGACACTGCAACTGTCATAATATGAGTCAGTTGTCAAGCATCTGAATTTCGAACATGTGACCATGGGGATGCTGGAATGGTCGTAAGTGTGAATAAAGATCTGTTAAAGAATTTTAATTTCTCTGTTGGTGAAAACTAAATCAGAAGTTCTCACAGTTCTGCATTTAGCTGATTCAAAATAACCTCTTTATATTTATATCAAAATATTTACAATACCATACATTCTTCTTTACAGCAACATAGCTCAATGAAGACTTCTTACAGAGAGAGACAGAGACAAACCTGAGACTGAAAATTCAGCTTCTAACTCAATACCTTTTGCACACACTCAGTAGCACTTTCTTCACATTGGCTGACTGAGTTACCACATGACTCTTCCTGCTCATGAATATTCCAACAAGATCTAACCTGCATCTTCCTGGTGCTCGTCCAGCACCTTCACCATTACCCAGTCCTTTGCCCAGAGGCCCCAAGGGCAGAGAGTAAAGAAGATGGAGATATCTGAAACAGGCTCAGACAAACACCTCCCTAAATTACAGGAGCATAAGAAGTTGAAGGAGGGGAGGTACAACACAATCAGATTTGCAAGATTCCTATTTCTGTTCCTCTGTTGATGCAGCCTAGGACTGCACTGGGTTTTTCTTTTGACAGGTGCTGCACACTACTGCTTCATACTTGTCCAGTAGGACTTATAGATCCCTCAGTTATTACTGTTGAGCCAGGTACTACCTAGTCTATAATTGTGCATTTAGCTTTTCCTGCCTAAGTGCAGGAAACTGAACTGCATTTTGTTGGCCCAATGCTCAGGTCTGTCAAAATCCTTCTGGATCTTGACCCTATCTTCTAAAGCATTAGCTCTTGGTGTCATCTGCAAATTTGATGGGTTCCTCTTCTATCCCCTCATCTAGATCATTTATGAAGATGTTGAAGAGTACTGGGCTCAAGACCAAACCTTGAGATAACCCCATTGCATGGTTCCCTCCATGCAGATGTTGTTCAGGTGTAGTTTGTGAATCCATCTGGTAGTGGTACTGTCTGTCCCATATTGTTCTATCTTACCAAGAAGTCAGTTGTATCTACATTGCCAAATGTCTTGCTGAAGTCCACATATACTATCTCTAGCATGTTGCTGATCTCCTAATTTAGCTACTTTATCAACAAAGGAAATAAATTTTGTCTGGCATAATCTGTTTTTAACAAACCCATGCTTGCTTCAGTTACAGCTGCCCTCATTTTTATTTCTCCAGAAGCATTCTTGGGAACAGAAATTTGCTTTAATCAGTTGCAAAGTTTTCAATCTTTTTTTTAAAGGAATAAAACTGGGGGGGGCCACAGGGCTCAGAACCAAGAAAGGGTAAAAGCACTGTCAAATATCCCAAGTGCTATACTCAGGGCCAGCTTTCAGGCTGATTAACAACGTTCTTATGTTAAAGGAATTCATCCCCAGGTTTTCAAAACATTTGTGTCTACCCACTTTCTCCATCCAAGGGGGCATCTACTTTTATAGTGTCTGTTGGACTCAGTTCAGAATTGGGAGAATCATCAGGGGAATCGGACAGATCCTTTGAAATTTTATGATTTTCAGAAGCACAAGTGGCTACTTTAGACGTTGTAAAATTAAACAGAAACCATACTTTATAGTCCAGTTTGAAATGTCCTAATTTCGATCTCTCAAACTGGCAATGATGGAGAAGACTATCCCTGAATCTGAAAAGAATGCCAATCAAAACAGATCCAGTTTAGCCATTCTAATTTTTTTAAACTTTGCATAAAGAAATCTCATAATTTCAAAGAATTAAGAACTGGGGTAGACAGCAATGCAACAATAAATTAAGAGGCAGAAGCCTAACTGCAGCTCACATCATCAGAGGCACAGAGTGTCTGGACTGATGCATGATTTAAACTGAAATTTTAAATATTTAATAAGTGAAGGAAAACTGAGGAAGACGGATTGGAATGCAAAAGAGACAGACTACAGGTAGCTTAACAATTGTAGAGTGTTAAAAACCCACTGTATGTGTGGAGACCTCACCACTGTGCAAGAATTGAGAAAAGGGTTTTAGGTTACAACTTTATTATTAAATGTATTATCAAACTTATTCACTGCACATGTCAAAGTTTGAGGCCACTCTGGGTGTCTTGCCTTGTCCTAACATTTCCTTGTCAAAAGCTATTGATAAATGCTATTAAAAATGAAGGATTTTCCACTGTTGAATTTTTTTTTCTCACATTGCAACCACCAAGAGGGATACAACAAATACGTCAGTAATATGGTGCTACTATCACCCAGCAGCCATCAAAGGGAAATAAGCAGGCACCTCCAAGAAAATGAAATCACAGCAGGAGTTGCTAACAAACCTGGAGATATAATAATAATAATAATAATAATAATAATAATAATAATAATAAGAAGAAGAAGAAGAAGAAGAAGAAGAAGAAGAAGAAGAAAGAAGAAGAAGAAGAAGAAGAAGAAGAAGAAGAAGAAGAAGAAGAAGAAGAAGAAGAAGAAGAAGAAGAAGAAGAAGAAGAAGAAGAAGAAGAAGAAGGAGAAGAAAGACCGAATGAAGAACAGAATAGAGGCATGGGAAGACAAAGCACTACATGGCCAATACATTAAAAAAATAGCTGGGAAAGCAGATAATAACAAGACCTGGCAATGGCTAAGAGCAGGAAAATTGAAGAAAGAGACCGAGGGACTAATTCTGGCTGCACAAGACCAAGCCTTAAGGACAAATGCATATAAAGTCAAAATTGAGAAGACAGCAACAGACATAAGTGCCGCCTATGCAAAGAAGCTGAAGAAACAGTGGACCACCTGGTAAGCTGTTGCAAGAAGATTGCACAGACTGACTACAAGCAGCGGCATGACAAAGTAGCAACAATGGTGCATTGGAAGATCTGCAAAAAATATCATTTGCCTGTAAGCAAAAACTGGTGGGATCATAAAATAGAGAAAGTCATAGAAAATGATAAAATTAAACTGCTCTGGGACTTCAGAATTCAAACAGACAAGCACCTGCAACATAACACCCCAGACTTAACAATTGTCGATAAGAAAGACAAAAAAGTCTGGATAGTGGACGTGGCAGTGCCTGGAGACAGCAGAATAGAAGAGAAAGAACTGGAGAAGATAACAAAATACAAAGACCTACAAATAGAAATAGAAAGACTGTGGCAAAAGCAAGCAAGGGTAGTACCAATAGTGATAGGCTCCTTGGGTGCAATCCCAAAACAACTGGAGCACCACTTGAACACCATTGGCATTGACAAATTCGCTATTAGTCAATTGCAAAAGGCGGCCTTACTAGGAACTGCTTCCATCCTGCGACAATACCTGTAATATCATCAAACATCCACATCTGCCTATTCCAGGTCCTGGGTAAGGACTCGATAGGTAGACAAAATGCTAAATCCAGTCTGAACATCTGGCTGACTGTGCGATGATCCATAATAATAATAATAAAGTTGGAAGGGACCTCAGAGGTCATCTAGTCCAACCCCCTGCTCAGGCAGGAAACCCTATACCCTTTCAGACATACTTAAAAGAGACTTTTTAAATCTTCCCATCAGCAGAAAACTGCAGCCACCAGTTTCAAAGCAGGTAGCACCAGTGGACTTAAATTTGGGGAGGGAAGGAACATGTAGGCAGCAGCTGACTTGTTTCACCCTATTGCTTCTCTGTTTCCATGCCTTGGAGGAAAACAAACAGCCCTAAGTTGCTCCCAGCCTCTCAGAATAACAGTTGGAAGGGACCTTGAAGGTCGTCTTGTCCAACACACTGCACATGCAGGACACCCAGAAAAAAAAAATCTCTTTTCACTTCTCCAACTTGTCCTCAACTCACCTTCCAGTTGCTGCTCTTCCCTTGGAAGAACATCAAAGCCACTCTGCACGCCCCATTCTTCCCATGACTGATCCAGAAGTTCCTCTCTGCTTTTCCTCTCCTATTCCCCCCCCCCATTCTTTCTAGCAATGCAGCACTTGACGTTTTTTAACTCCTTTTAGCTCCACCGCAGATACCGCTATTGTATTGTTGGCTTTCCAGTCACAGATGCTGCTTATCTGCCATCTCGCGATAGAAGGTCAAAAAACAGACTTGTCCCATCTCTATATATAAGAAGTTCGGGTCTTTTGCTGGAGGACTGGCGGTGCCCCTGTCGCCCCCTCCCCGCAGCGGCTTCCACGAAAGGGTTAAACGCAGAGAGATTTTCTCTTCCGCCTAGAGAGGAGGCAGGAAAGGCGGGAGGGGGGGGAAGGACTGGGAGCTCAGTTTCAGGCTTCTCCCGCCTCCCCTTCCTGGTCTCCCGATGCCTCTTCAACGAGGGCTGCCGGAGATTCCCCTCGCGGGGAGGGGCGCGCAAGAGGCGCCAGGTGGGCAAGGGCGCTGCGAGAGGGGGGGGGACAGGAGGGGGAGGGGGGAATCCCCGGGGCGGGAAGGGGAGGAGGGATTCCTCGGGGGAGGGAGGGAGGGGGAGCGAGGTGGGTTTCCCCCAGTTGCGCCCCCTCCCCGTCCGAGTCTCCCCCTTTCCTTGCAAGCTTTTCTACTCGGTGGGATCCGATGTGCACCCCCTTCTCCTCCTCTTTGGTTGCTGCTTCCGCGAACGGTTCTCCGACCCCCTTCAAATCCTTCCCCCGAGCTCCCTGCAGCCCAACGTCTTGGTGCATCCCGGCTCCCAGCGTGGGGCCTGCTGGTATTTTTCGGAAGGTTGGGCACCGCCGTTCCCACGTTCCCCTGTAGCTGCTGGGAAGGATCAGCCTCCCAGTGTCTGGAGGGGAGGAAGAGGATCTGGGCTCAGAGAGATCGTGGCTAAAGGGGGATCCCTCCCGTGCTAGAAGGAGGCCAGGGGCGTCTGGAAGGCGGGTGACGGAGACCCAAGAGGCGTCCAGGTGGGCTTGGCCAATGGGCTGCCCTGTCCAGGTGGGCTTGCTTTGCGATGCAGCACCTGAATCTGCCTCCCTCACATGCCCAGATTCCCTCTCTGGTGACTGATGCCTCCCTGTTTCTCTCTGCCCATGTAAGTGAACAGCACTATATGCAGAGGCTTTCAATTTTAATTTTAAGTTCTTTTATGAGTTGCATAATCTACACTGAAAAAAGAAGCTCTTCACTGATTTTTACAAACAGCTTTTTAAAGAGATCAAGGGGGTTCTGTGATATATATAGAAATATAAAAGAATTTCCGGTCAAGTGACAGGCCTGTGAGCTCTAATAACTGACTGCAGACCATTTTGGGGAACACAGGTATGTGCACAGCAGCCAGGTTAGTTGGCCTCCAGAGTGGCTTCAGTTTCCTTCCAATTTCCTGTCTGTATTAGGCATGGGATTTCTCTGAGTCTCTTCACCTTCACTTTTGTAGCTTTCACTTTCTGTAAAGATTTACAAAAGTATTTTAACATAATCTAAATCTTGGGGCACTTTTAGAACCTATTAATGTCAGCCTGGGCACATGGATGATGCTATTTTGACTGGGCTTTTTTAAAGGGGAAGGCAGTGTCCATTTTCCCCAGGCAATTCAAAAGGAAAAATCACTGTCTGGATTGACCATTTTTAATACAAAACAGTTTTGTAAGTTTAATGCCAAGGGCATTGCCCACACATGCTCCCACATATTAAATGTTCCTTGATGTATGATACAGGGAAAAGAAAGTATGAACATCCATATGAACATTCTGTCCCCATCGCTCTCTGTTTTAAAAAGGTCCCTAACCTTGACTCTGGCTCATCAGCAGTAACTGTGAGAGGGATCTAGGCCTTCCAGTGCACAACCACCCTAAGTGTGAGCTAGCAGTGTGCTGCAGCTTCATAAAAAGCCAGTGTAGTCCTACTCTGCATCAACAGAGGGATGGTACAAAGATCACAGGTGCTTTTTCAAGAGACCACTGCCCTTCCTTTGTTTTTGCTTGAAGACAGTTCTGAAGAAAGTTCTTGGATGAGAAGTGGAACATCTTCAAGGAAAAACAAAGAAAGTCCAGTGGCCTCTTGAAAAAACACCTTGGGGCAACCATGACCTGGATGACTGAGAATCTGCATAGACATGACATGAAGGACTAGTACTGCATATACTGACTGAAAAGACTACACAGAATACTGCATCCAGTTTTGGTCATCATGATACAGAAAAGATATTGAGACTCTAGAAGGAGTTCAGAGAAGAGCAACAAAGATGATTAGGGGATGGGAAGGTAAAACTTATAAAAGAACAGTTGCAGGAACTGGATATGTCTAATCCAGGGTAGGCAACCTTGGCTCTTTTATGACTCGTGGACTTCAACTCCCAGAATTCCTGAGCCAGCCATGCTGAGGGGAAAGGGAGAGGTTTCCAAGCTGAGCCATGCTGGGAGTTCTGGGAGCTGAAGTCCACGAGTCATAAAAGAGCCAAGGTTGCCTACCCTGGTCTAATCTAACATGGAGAAGGACTGAGGGTGACATGGTAGCAGTGCTTCAATATTATTTGGAGGCTGACAAAGTAAAGAGGGGGTCAACTTATTTTCTAAAGCATCTGAGATCAGGAGAAGTAACAGATGGAGACAGATGGAGGGATCCAACCTAGTGTCACTATTTCTCTGTTTCGCTTGGCTCAGTTACTTGATAGCATGTATGTAATCAGTGCCTTAGGGTGGTAGATATGGGATAAGCATGTTTTTCCGCCTCCTGTCAGGAGATGGCGACCAGGAAGGCAATATCTCTGCCTAGAAAGCCAGCAATACACTAGCCCAGGGGTTCTCAACCTTGGCAACTTTAAGACTGGTGGACTTCAACTCCCAGAATTCCTCAGCCAGCTTTGCTGGCTGAGGAATTCTGGGAATTGAAGTCCACCAGTCTTAAAGTTGCCAAGGTTGAGAACCCCTGCACTAGCCCCACTGTGGTTTAGCTTAAAGGAGTTAAAACCATCGAGTACTTTGTTGCTAGAAAGGATAGGTGGAGATAGAACCTTGTAGGGACTTCCTCCTCCGGCTCACCCATGGGAGGGGAGTGATGTGCAGGGTGGCTTTTGTGCTCTTCCCAGGGTTGAAGCAGCAGCTTGAAGGTGAGTTGAGGGCAGGTCGGAGGAGAAGCCGGGAGCAAGCGGGGCTGTTCGGTTCGCTGCACATTTAGGATAGTCGCAGCATCCTACGCTTGCGATCCCCTTTTGTGACCTTCCCAGCTAGCTTCCCATAAGCAAAATCCGTGGGGATGCTGGCAAGAAGTTGCAAGTCACAGTCATGCGAAATTGCCTTTAACAACCCTCATGCAGAGGACCAGGTGTAGGTTGGCACTGCCATCATGCTTAATGATTGGGCTGCTTAGTGACACAGATGTAGTCCCAAATGCAGTCAATAAGTGAGGACTACTTGAATTGGGATGTCATCAGAATAGTTGTGGACAGTGTTTTCTGCCCTTACTTGGAGCTGAGGACATTTTTCTGGCTGAAAACAAATAGATTTTCCACATATATGCATCACTATAAGCAGTGCTTTTTTTCTAAAAAATAAAAAAAAGGTGCTGGAACTCACACACATCATGCAACTTGCCTTGCCTACCCTACAAGGTTCCATCCAAAAAAGGTGCCGGAACTCCATTCTGTGCGTTCTATGAGAAAAAAAGCCCTGACTATAGGTGTGTGTATTTGTACTTCTGTAGAATTGTATAATCTATCCACTTCCAGATATAATTGATGATAACCCTTTACAGTGCTAAGAATTTGTGATTGACACAAGTCAATAATAGAATTTCATGATTGAATAGGTATTTGAACTTGGATCTCTGTAATCTTCTATCAATCATAATTAATGTCATTCTAGCATTGTGGCATGTTTGCTTTTCAATGTAATGTATACTTTTTTTTTCTTTTTCTCACATCTTCTGCAATCATTCTATACATAAATTTACACTTATCTTTGAATCTTATAGACAAAGAGGATGGCAATAAGAGCACACCGGACAACTGAGAATAACAAGCAACATTGAAAAGGAAAGAAAATCAAGCCCAAAATAAAAATATTTTCCATTTCCTTCAGAAAGCCACCCAATTCTTCTCCTTGAAGAAGTGAAACAAAGGAGAGAAAATCAACAACAGTTTTCAAGCTGTAATGAGCAATTTATGCAGAACTCAAGGATATAATATATGAAAAGATCAAAGGAGATTATTTTTCCATTCAGAAAAAGAGGGAAATATCTGGAAATCAGTGGGGAGGATAAGGTCAATTGGAAACAAACAGAAGGCAGACAGTAATGCAGGCCTCGCCCTGTGAGGAAGAAAACAGCTTTGATTAAAAGCTTCAATAAACAAGAGATCACCATTTTTTTTTTGATCACCTTAAGAGTATCAAAGATGGAAAAGCTGCAAAGATGTGCTTATTTAGGGGAAACCACAGATTTCAAATCAGAGCTGATTATGGATGAGAGTATCCATATTGGAGAAAACCCATACAAATTATCCGAATGTGGCGAAAGTTTTGATCAGAACAGCTCCCTTGTGATTGATGGAAGGACCCACCCAGGACAAAAGTCCTACACGTTTTCCCAATGTGATAAAAGCTTTGGCATGCATGGTGACTTGGTAATACATCAAAGGACTCACATCAGGGAGAAACTGTATAACTGTCCAGATTGTGGGAAGAGTTTCATTGGAAATTCCCACCTCATGAGACACCTGAGGACTCACACAGGAGAGAAACCCTTTGAATGTCCTGATTGTGGGAAAAGTTTCAGTCAGAATTCTACCCTGGTGAAACACCAGAGGACTCACACAGGAGAGAAACTCTTTGACTGTCCTGATTGTGGGAAAAGTTTCAGTCAGAATTTCAACCTGGTGATACACCAGAGGACTCACACAGGAGAGAAACCCTTTGAATGTCCTGATTGTGGGAAAAGTTTCAGTCAGAATTCCAACCTGGTGATACACCAGAGGACTCACACAGGAGAGAAATTATATGACTGTCCTGATTGTGGGAAAAGTTTCATTACAAATTCCCATCTGGTGATACACCAGAGGACTCACACAGGAGAGAAACCCTTTGAATGTCCTATTTGTGGGAAAGGTTTCAGTCAAAATTACAGCCTGGTGATACACCAGAGGACCCACACAGGAGAGAAACCCTTTGAATGTCCTATTTGTGGGAAAAGTTTCAGTCAGAATTCCCACCTGGTGATACACCAGAGGACCCACACAGGAGAGAAGCCATATGAGTGTCCAGAGTGTGGGAAAAGTTTCAGTCGGAATTCCACCCTGGTGATACACCAGAGGACGCATACAGGAGAGAAACCATATGAATGTCCGGAGTGTGGAAAAGATTTCAGTAGTAGGTCTAGTCTTCTAAGTCATGTAGCTTTACACACAGGGGAGAAGCCTTTCAGATGTCCAGTCTGTGGACGGTACTTCATGCGTAAATCATCTCTTATTGCACACAAGGAAATCCACACAAGGCAAAAGTTGATGAGTTTAGAGAAGACTTGAGTTTAATTTCTGATCTCTTTGAGAATGTAGGTGAGAAATTGACTACAGGTAGTCCTCCACTTATGACCACAATTAAGCCCAAAATTTATGTTGCTAAGTGAGAAGTTTGTTAAGTGAGTTTTGCCCCATTTTAGGACTTTTCTTGCCACATTTGTTAAGTGAATCAATGCATTTGTTAAATTAGTAACACAGTTATTAAGTGAATCTGGCTTCCCCTTTGCTTGTCAGATTATAAAAGGTGATCACATGATCCCAGGACTCTGCAACTGTCATAAATGTGAGTCAGTTGTCAAGCATCCGAATGTAAATCAGGTGACCGTGAGGATGCTTCAACAGTCATAAGTGTGAAAAATGGTCATAAGTCACTATTTTCAATGCCGTTCTAACTGAATGGTCCCTAAGTGAACTGTAAGTTGAGGATTAGCTGTTTCTGGTTATCGGCAAAACTTTTTGGGATATTTCCTTTTGCAGAAGTTGTGGAATTCCTCAAAAAGGCTTTTAGGTGTTTGTATTTTGATTATGGAATTTGCACATGTGGAGTTTCAGTCTTCTATCTTGCACATGTGGAGTTTCAGTCTTCTATCTCCAGATTATGAGCTCCAGAATTCCCAAGCTAGCATATAAGTAGTTTGGAAAAAGTTCAGAGAAAAGCAACTAAGATGATCCAAGGCCTGGAGACTAAAAATATGAAGAACAGCTGCAGGACTTGGGTTTGCTAGTCTAAAGAAAAAAAAAGAAAGAAATAGGGGTGGCATGATATTAGTATTTCAGGATTTGAGAGGCTGCCACAAAGAAGGGGTCAAATTATTCTCCTAAGCACCAGAGGGCAGGACACGAAACAATGGTTGGAAACTGATCAAAGAGAGAAGCAACCTGGAATTAAGGAGAAACTTCCTGACAGTGAGGACAATCAACCAGTGGAACAGCTTGCCTCCAGAAATCGTGGGCGCTCCATCACTGGAGGTTTTTAAGAGACTGGACAGTCACTTGTCTGAAATGGTATAAGTTCCCCTTTTTGAGCAGTTGGCTGGACTAGAAAACCTCCAAGGTCCCTTCCAGCTCTATTCAATTCTATTCTAGTCACTGATATACAACTGTTAATGTGTGAGTCGTTAAGACGAACACTGGCTACCACTGTGTTGGGGGAAGCTCTTGGAGGCCTAGAATGACCCAGGCTTCCCTTCTCAGGGCCTACCTAGGCCTCTACGTCCTGAGACACCCCATACTCTGCTTCCCAACACTTGGGTCCCTCCAGCCCTCCCCCCCCCAAACTTTTTCCCACTCCTTCCCTACCAGACTTCACCGTGATCCTCCTTACATTTGAAGGTTTCTGATCTCACATTGCAAAAGGAGGGCAGGCCATACATCCCTGGATTACATGACTGTGTCCTGGAAGCAGCCATCATTTTCAGTGTTCCTGGGATTCATCCCCAGGCCATGCAGTGGACTGGTGGGAGCAGCTGCCATTTTGCAACACCTGCCTCTGAGTCAAAATGGCGGCTGCTTCTGGGTCAGTGTCGGGTGTGAGAGAGAAACTGCTCTGTTTTGCTACCTTAACACTGCAGGAATTGGGGGGGGGGTGCACTGAAAATGACGGCTGCCTCCGGAAGATCTCCCAAAAAGTGGGTGATGGGTGTGCGGGAAATTGGCCCAAGGCCCCCCCCCCAAAAAAAAGCAGTATAAAATTTCACATGTAATGACTGCTTTGCAGATGAACCTGTTGGAGAAGAGCTGTAGTAACGCTGAATTGAGAAAAGGAGTCCTGACCTTGATCACAGGATCTCATTTTCTTGGAGGTACCTGGGTTTCCCTTTGACGGCAGCACCAAGTGGCTGACAAATTTGTTGCGTCCTCCTTGGTGGTGGCGATGTGAGAAAAAATTGATGTGGAAAATGTTTCATTTTTAAAAATCCATTGTGTAAGAACTATCATTAGCTTTTGACAAGGAAAAAAGTGGATAGTGTTGTTATGAACATTAGGGCAAGGCAAGATGCGTAGAGTCGCCTTATATTGAAATGTGCAGTGAATAAGTTTAATAATAAATGGAATAATAAAAAGGTAACGTACAGCTCTTTTCTCAACTCTTGCTCAGTGGTGAGGTTGCCACAGATACAGGAGTCAAGCTATTTTCCAAGGCACCTGAAGGCAGGACAAGAAGCAAGGGATGGAAACTAATCAAGGAGAGAAGCAACCTAGAACTAAGGAGAAACTTCCTGACAGTGAGAACAATTAACCAGTGGGACAAGCTGCCTCCAGAAGCTGTAAATGCTCCAACACTGGAACTTTTTAAGAAGATACTGGGCAGCCATTTGTCTAAAATAGTATAGGGTTTCCTGCCTGAGCAGGGGGTTGGACTAGATGACCTCCAAGGTCCCTTTCAACTTTATTATTATTATTATTAGTAGTAGTAGTAGTAGTAACCCTCTTTATGGAGCACACCATACTGCAACCAGTGCCATGTTTAAAGTGTCTGGCCACTTGAGGTGGGTTTCCTGACATATTTTTGCAGTTTCTCCTTAATAGTTCTATTCATTCTCTCCACCCTTTCTCCCGATTGAGCATGGAAACTACAGTGAAGCTTCCATGTTATTCCTAGCATAGCCGCTATCCTTTGGGTAGCTCTATGGATAAATTCAGGACCATTGTCTGAAGAGATTCTAGATGGCAACCCATACCGGGAAATAATAATGTGAAGCAAGGCTTTTGCAACCTCAGTTGCCTTTTTCGTCCTTATTGGAATGCACTCCGGCCATCCAGTGTATGTGCATACGATAACTAGCATAGCTCTATAAGGACCGGAACGTGGCATGTCAGTAAAGTCAATCATCAGAGAGTCAAAGGGGTAGTTTCCCCTTGGTTGGTATCCCTGAGGCAGTTGGGGTCCTTGCCTTGGGTTGTTGGCTGCACAAATCTCACATCTAGCACAAACATTTGCTGCAATGCTGTGTATTTTGTCAATATAGACCTCCCGCTTCAGGGCATCTGCCAACACTGTCTTCCCCAGGTGCAGTTGCTTATGAACCTGCTGCACTGCATCCCATGCCATATATCCCGGAATAAAGACTCGTTGGTCCGGCAGGATCCACCAACCATTTTCCTGCCGTGCTTCAAGTGCCTCAATTTGCTTTAAGTCTTCTAGGGAGTAGTTTGGTTTAATTTGCTCTCTCTCTGTAGGGACCCATAAAGCCAAGCAGTTTGTCTGCACAGCATGTGCCTTTTGTGCTGCAATACGAGCTTCCCAGTCTGTCTTATTATTTCCCAGCTGAATGTCTGATGCTCTCTTCTGATGCCCTTTACACTGCATCACAGCTACTTCCTTGGGTTTCCACACGCTATCCAGCAGATGCAATATCTGTGATCCGTGCTTAACATCCTTTCCCCTTGCTGTTATTAGACCTCTTTCTTTGTATAAGGCTCCATGAATTTGCACTGTCAGGAACGCATACTTGGAGTCTGTATAAATATTAACACATTTTCCTTTTGCCAACTCTAGGGCTCTAGTTAATGCATGCAATTCAGCCAGATGAGCACTCATGCCGGGGGGAAGGGGCTCAGCTTCCCAGACGTCCTCCAAAGTCAACACAGCGTATCCTGCCTTCCGAGTTCCTTCCTGTATAAAACTAGTTCCATCGGTATATAATGTAAAATCTGGATTAAGAAGGGGAACATCCTTCATGTCCGGGCGGCTAGCATACATTTCTTTGATAGTTTGTATACAACTATGTGTGGTTTCCAAGTCTGGTTCAGGCAGCAATGTGGCTGGATTCAGTGAGTTTGATTGTATTAATGTAACCATTGGATTATGTGTTATAAGGGCTTGATACTTTAACATGCGTGGGTTGGTCAGCCACAAATGTCCCTTTGCTTCCAAAATAGCTTTGAGGGCATGCGGTGTGTAAATATCTAATTTCTGCCCAAAAGTTAATTTATTAGCTTCCTGTGTTAACAATGTGTTCCAGCAATCGCTTTAAGGCATGCCGGCCAGCCCTTGGTTACATTATCAAGCTGTTAAGACAGATAAGCAACAGAACGATGCAAAGTTTCTATTTTCTGGGTGAGAACTCCTATTGCTACATTTTGCTTTGTATCTACAAACAACTGAAATGGCTTTTCCAAGTATGGTAGCCCTAAACTAGGGGCGTGCACTAGAGCCTCCTTGAGAGCAGTGAAGCTATTATTTTCTTGCTTTTCCCATCGCAACGGTTTTGTGACACCCCCCTTTCTTGCCTTGTACAGGGGCTTTGCTATTAAACTAAAATTAGGGATCCATATTCGGCAAAAGCCAGCAGCACCCAGAAATCCTCTTAACTCTTTCCTATTCTTCAGTACAGGTAGCTGGCAGATGACCCCTTTCCTCTCATGTCCAAGAATTCTCTTTCCTTCCTCTATGTCATATCCCAAATATGTAACTTTCATCGCAACCAATTGGGCTTTCTTCCGGGATGCCTTGTAACCCCGATCTTGCAGAAGATGAAGCAACTCATAGGTATTCTGCCAACAGTCATCTTCCGTCTGACCTGTGACTAGTAAATCATCAACATACTGCAACACAACATCTGGGTAAGGGGTGTCCAGGTCCTCCAAATCCTTTCCCAATGCAGCTCTGAAAAGGGTCAGGGAGTTTTTAAATCCCTGGGGCAACCGCGTCCAGGCATACTGGTGTTTTCTTCCAGACACTGGATTCTCCCACTCAAAAGCAAACAGGTGCTGGCTCTTCTCATATATAGGTATTGTGAAGAAAGCATCTTTCAGATCGATTACTGAGAACCACTTAGCCGTCTGTGGAATTAGTGCTAAAATGACATAGGGGTTCAGTATTACTGGATGTATTGTGACTGGCCATATTGACGACACGGAGGTCTTGTAGAGGATGAAATTTGCCTTTTCCCTTTGGAATTGGCAGAATTGGGGTGTTCCATTTTGATTCTATAGGGACTAGAATATGATGGGCTACATATAGGTCTATCACATCCTGGATAGCTTGTGCCACGGATCTAGGATACGTGCGTTGCCTAATTCTGATGGGTGCTTTTGCTGGAATTTCTCCAACTATGATTGGGGGATGATGCCGGGCAAAACCAGGGGGGCTGTCTTCTGCCCACAGGTATGGTACATCAAATTCCTCCCATCTGGCATTTTGTTTTACTATTCGTGCCAGCATCACCATCCTCCATTCCTCTTCATGGGGTACTTCCATCATTACTTTTCCATACTTCATTGCTATGGTGCCATCCTCTTCAAAGGAGATCTGTGCCCTTAGTTTACATAGCAGATCCCTTCCCAATAAAAGGATGGGACAGTCTGGCATCTATACAAACTGGTGGGTTATGGTTCTTCCCCCCCCCCATGGTGCAACTTAAGGGTTCTAAAAATGGACGCTGTAATATTCTTCCTGTCGCTTCTTGTATATTGATAGAGCGAGGGGAAGCTTGGCTCGGGTTGAGTTAGGACTGATCAGGGAATAGGTTTGCCTCCTACTGTTAGACTGACCACAGGTTTTGGGAGGCGGGCTGAACCCGGTCGGTCTCAGTCCCAGTCCTCCACTTCGGCCAGGCCTATGAGGGGAGTTCTTGAAAATCCTCCTCTTCTTCCTTGCCCTCCCTGACCTCTCCCTGGCACTTTTCATCTATCTCACTGGGAAGAGCACAAAAGTCCCACCACACGCCTCCTTCCTCCTCTAAGTGATCCGGAAGAGGAAGTTGCTCTGATCTTCTCCTCGCCTCCCTTCCTTTCTAACAAGTCTGCGAGAGGTTTTCGCTGATACATATGCTCTCTGGTCGTTTTTGCCTCCCGGCGACTGGCCTTTGCAACTGAGCCAAGATGAAGGGAGAGAAGGGGGGTAATAGCCAAACCTGGAACACTGGACCCTTTAGAGCAAAATGCAGTTGAGTGGTGAAAAAAATGAGGTTTTTACACTCAGGCATGAAAAACAAAACGCTCATCTATAGAAGAGGTTGTATCCTTCTCAACAGCAGTAACTGTGAGAGGGATCCAGTATGCCCAGTGGACAATCACTTAAGTATGAGCTAGCAACTCCATGCAGCAGCAGAAGAAAAAGTGAGCGCAGTCCTGCTCTGCATCACCAGAAGGATAGTAACAAGATCACATGAACTGTTAATAATGAATTACCACTGCCCTTAAAATACTGCATCCAGGTTTGGTCATGATACAAAAAGAGATATTGAGAAAGGGTGCAGAAAAGAGCAACAAAGATATTTAGCGGACTGGATGCGAAAACATCGGATGAGCGCTTGGATGAACTGGATATGTCTAATTTAACGCAGAGCAGGACTAAGGGTGACCTCATAGTCTTTCGGTATTTGAGGGGCTGACGCATTAAGAGGGGGGTCAACCTATTCCCCCAAGTGCCTGAGAGCAGTAAAAGAAGTAACAGAAAGGAGACTTATTAAAAACAGATCCAACCGAGAATTAAGGGGAAGGTTCTTCTCCATGGAACAGCTTCCCTCTAAAAGTTGCGAGTGCTCCATCCGTGAAGGCTTTTGAGGAGACTGGACAGCCATTTGTCCAGAATGGTGTAAGTAAGGTCTTTGCTTGGAGAGTTACAACTCTTAGTCTGCATTTCTGTTTGAACTTCACACACTTCTAGGGCTCAGCCTGGAGCTAATCTTTGTAAACTAAGAAGCATCGTCACTTTTCGCTGTTTCACTTGGCTCAGTTGCAAAGGACGGTCGCTGGGAGGCGGAAACGACCGGAGAGCAGATAAATCAGCGAAAACCTCTCTAGACGCCAAAGGCCGAGACGGGACAAGCGAGACTTCCGGCCTCCTATCGCGAGATGACGGTCAGATAGGCAGCGTCTGCGACTAGAAAGGGCATCTGTGGTGGAGGGAAGAGGAGCTGGCAACAATGTCAGACTGAAACTGCCACTATTTTTTTCTGGGATTTTTATTTTTTTACTTCTATTTATAGCTAACAAGCACGGTATTTTCTATTGGCGCCCCATACTTGTATTAATGAGGTTCAACTGTGCTTAAGCCAGCACTTCTGAAAGAATAGCTATGGAAGACCTTTCAGGATGTTCAGTTGTATAAGTAGTCCTCATTTACCCTAGACTTCCAGATATATTTTATGATAACACATAGCAGCGCTTACAGTTTATGGTTGATGCAAGTCAAAGGAATTTCATGATTTAAGGGATATTTGAATCTCTGAAATGTCCGATAAATCATAATTAATGTAAGAGGTTAGCATTGTGTCACCCCTAAGAAAACGCAGGAATCTTTACATCAGCTTTCTCTAACTCGCCCCTCCAAAGTTTTGCCTTAGGTGCTTGCCTGGGAATAATCTAAGTCAGACATGTCAAACACAAGGCCCGCAAAGTGGTTTCAGGTGGTCCACGAAGCATCCTGGAAACAGTGAGGGAATGGCCCCCGTTGCCTTCGCCCTGGCCCAGGTCAGCTGGAAGCCAATGTACAATTTTGTGCTGTAGCTGGGCGCCCCCTTAGGATAGTGGGGCTGGGCTTGGTGCCGCACGCGCTCAAGGGCCCGGCTGGGCATTTGACCTCTGCTGCCCAGGGTTGCCGGCATCCCGCACCACCTTCCCCCCCCCACATGGCCTGAGAGGAACAGTGAGGCACCTCCAGTGGACCATGCCTTGGCAATTGCCCTGGTCCCATCCCCTTCTGCCAGAGACCCTCAGATCGGTCCCACGTCTGCCCAGGCACCCTTGATGCAAACGATGTAGAGCTGGCCATGCCCACCCAATAGGCCACACCCACTCTGTCCACGCCCACCCAGTAGGTCACACCCCCCCAGGGCAACCACAATGCTGATGTCGCCCTCAATGAAATTGAGTTTGACACCCCTGATCTATCTCCTCTGGAAACTGGGAAGGCTGCTCAGACCTCCTCAGAGCAATTCTGTCCTCTAGGGAGATTTAGGCTCTGCAAGAATGAAGACAAAAAGGTATTACCGGGAGTCCTTGACATACAACCACAACTGAGCCAAAATTTCTAAGCAAGATAGTTGTTAAGTGAGTTTTGCCCCATTTTATGATGTTTTTTGCTCAGTTGTTAAGTGAATCTGCCTTCCCCATTATTTTTGCTTGTCAGAAGGTTGCAAAAGGGTATCATGTGACCTTACAACTGTCATAAAAACATGGCAGCTGCCAAACATCTGAATTTTATCACATGACCAAAGGGGTGCTGCAACAGTTATAAGAATGAAAAATGGTCATAGGTCACGTTTTTCATGGCCATTGTAACTTCAAACGGTCACTAAACAAATAGTTGTAAGTCAAGGATGGCCTGTATCTCCTGACTAGGTGTGGATGGGGAGCAATATGGTAGCCTGCTTCCAGGTTTGTACTGTATTTCATTATTCTGTATATGGGATGAATTTGGCAATCATTTAGGGGCTCGACATCCAAACAAGTACAAAAAAAAATCATTCTTGTTATGATAAAAAAAATATGAGATAGATGACAGCAGCATCAACAGATGAAATCGTAACTGGCTGACCAGCAGCACTCCACATGCCATCTGCAATGGAACTAAATATATGTGGAGGAAAGCATGCAGTGGGGTACCCCAAGGCTCTCTCTTAGGCCTAGTACTCTTCAATATCTTCATAAGTGATTAAGATGAAGGGAGAGAAGGGGGGAATAGCCAAACCTGGAACACTGGGCCCTTTAGAGCAAAATGAAATTCAGTGGTGAAAAAAATGAATTTTTACACTTAGGCTTGAAAAACCAAACACAAACCTATAGAAGAGTTTGGATATCTCCCAACAGCAGTAACTGTGAGAGGATCTATGATTCCCAGTGGACAATCACCTGAGTATGAGCTAGCAATGTGATGCAGCAGCAGAAAAAGTGAGTGCAGTCCTGCTTTGCATCACCAGTATCAAGATCATATGGATTACTGCTGCACTTAAAATACTGCATGCAGGTTTGGGCACGATAAAAAAGATGTTGAGACTCTAGAAAGAGTGCAGAAAAGAGCAACAAAGATATTTAGTGGACTGAATGCTAAAACATCAGATGAGCGGTTGGAGGAACTGGATATCTCTAATTTGACACAGTGAAGGACTAAGGGTGACCTGATAAGTCTTTCGGTATTTGAGGGGCTAACGCATTAAGAGGGGGTCAACCTATTCCCCCATGTGCCTGAGAGCAGTAAAAGAAGTAACCGAAGGGAGACTTATCAAAAAAAGATCCAACCGAGAATTAAGGGGAAGGTTCCTGTCCGTGAAACCAATTAATCAGTGGAACAGCTTCCATCTAAAAGTTGCGAGTGCTCCATCCGTGGAGGTTTTTGAGAGGAGACTGGACAGCCATTTGGCCAGAATGTTGTAAGTAAGGTCTTTGCTTGGAGAGTTACAAGTCTTAGTCTGCATTTCTGTTTGAACTTCACACACTTCTAGGGCTCAGCCTGGAGCTAATCTTTGCAAACTAAGAAGCATCGTCACTTTTCGCTGTTTCACTTGGCTCAGTTGCAAAGGACGGTCGCTGGGAGGCGGAAACGACCGGAGAGCAGATAAATCAGCGAAAACCTCTCTAGACGCCAAAGGCCGAGACGGGACAAGCGAGACTTCCGGCCTCCTATCCCGAGATGACGGTCAGATAGGCAGCATCTGCCTCTATGGTGGAGGGAAGAGGAGCTGCAACCATCGAGTACTGCATTGCTAGAAAGCATGGGAGGCGAGGAGAAGATCAGAGCAAGTTCCTCTTCCGGATCGCTCAGGGGAGGAAGGAGGCGTGGGGGGGGGGGCTTTTGTGCTCTTCCCAGGGTCGAAGCAGCAGCTGGAAGGTGAGTCGAGGGCGCGTCGGAGGAGAAGCCGGGAGCAGGTCGGGCTGCTCGGTTCAGACGTTGCCCATCGCTGGGGAGGATCAGCCTCCCAGTGCCTGGAGGGGAGGAAGAGGAAGAGGACGGGGGAGATCCGAGCTCAGAGGGAGCGTGGCTGGAGACGAGGGCGGGAACCCTGCTAGGAGGAGGCCAGGGGCGTCTGGAAGGCGGGTGAGGGAGACCCGAGAGGCGTCCAGGTGGGACGATGGGCAGTCCTGTCCAGGTGGGCTTCCTTTGGGACGCAGCTTCTGAATCTTCCTCTCTTACCTGCCCAGATTCCCTCTCTGGTGACTGCTGAGTCCGTTTCTCACTGCCCATGTCAGTGAACAGCCTTTCTGGAGGTTTTCAATTTAAATATTTAGTTCTTTTAAGGTCTGAATAATCTACCCTGAAAAAGAAGCTTTTCACTGTTTTTTACAAACAGCTTTCCAAAGAGATCAAGGGTTTATGTGATAATATTCAGAAAGATAACAGAATTTCCACTCAAAGGACAGGCCTGGGAGTTCTAATAACTGCCTGCAGGGCCTTTTGGGGAACAGAGACTGGTGTGCAGAAGAGCCAGTTTATTGTTTGGGCTGCAGAGGCTTCAGTTGTTGGACTAAAATGCCGCATGGAGAGTTTGTGTTTAGATGATGGCACTCTTTCAAAATTGGAGGGGCTGTCACATAGAAGAGGGGATTGACCTGTGCGCCAAAGTGTCAGAGAGCAGAACAAGAAGTAACAGATGGAGACTAGAATTAGGAGAAAGTTCCTGTCAGTGAGAACAACCGATGAAACAGCTTCCATCCAGACATTGTGGGTGTTTCATTACTGGAGGTTTTTAAGAAGAGATTGGACAACCATTTGTCAAGAATCACATAGGATTTCCTACCTAAGCAGGGGATTGGACTAGAAGACCTCCGAGGTCCCTTTCAACTGTCATTATTCTCTTGTGGACCTGCTGTTTTCTTGGCAACAATGTCAGACTGAAACTGCCACTATATTTTTCTGGGATTTTAATTTTTTTACTTCTATTTATAGCTAACAAGCACGGTATTTTCTATTGGCGCCCCATACTTGTATTAATGAGGTTCAACTGTGCTTAAGCCAGCACTTCTGAAAGAATAGCTATGGAAGACCTTTCAGGTTGTTCAGTTGTATAAGTAGTCCTCATTTACCACTTCCTCACTGGGCCTATGATTATGAAAATGCAGGAAAAGGGAGTTGCACCAATTCAGATGCTGCCAACTGTTGCATATTTATGATGGCTGCAGTATCCCACATTCATGATCCCCATCTGTGACCTTCCCAGCTAGCTTCTTACAAGCAAAATCAGTGGGTATACTGGCAGGAAATTGCAAGCCACAGTCATTTGAAATTGCCTTTAACAACCCATGGTGATTTGCTTAACAAGTCCAAGGGAACAGATGTAAGTTGACACTATCATGTTAATATCATACTTAATGATCAGCCTGCTTAATGACACAGATGCCAGTCCCAATTGCAGTCATTAAGTGAGAAGTACTTCAGTTGGGATGTCAGCAGAGGGATTTTGGAGAGTAGTTTTTGCCCTTCTTTCTTAGCCGAAGACTTCTATGTGCAAATCTTGCATAGGCTTTAGGCATCATTTCATCAGTTAAAGCCCCCACACCTCTAAAAATTAGCTCAGAACATTTGACAGTAATCTTCTTTTCTTTTTCAGGCTGAAAACATGAATTTTCCACATAGATATAATTATAGGTATGTATACTTATATTACTCTTTCCATATATCTGCAATTGTATAATCTATACCCTAGATCACAGGTCGGCAACCTGCAGCTCCGGAGCCGCATGCGACTCTTTGAGCCTTCCCCTTTGGCTCCCAGCCTCCTCTGCCTTTGCAGAGAGAGACAGAGACAGAGAGAGGCAATTGCGCTTCCCTGCTTCGTGTGTGTGTGTATGTGTAAAAGAGAGTGCACTCACAGTGTTCTCTGAGGAGCTGAAAAGCTTACTGGGCAGAGCTCCTCCCTGTGCTGCCTCTCTGCAGGAAGCAGGAAGGGCAGGAAAGAACTAGCTAGCGCAGCTAGGCTGACTCAGGAATTCTGGGAGTTGAAGTCCATGAGTCATAAAAGAGACGAGGTTGTGTACCCCTGAGGTTGTTGGACAACAGCTTGAAGCTTGCCAGGTGAGCAGCAGATAGGAGAGGGGGGGAGAGAAAGAGAGGGTGGGGGGAAGAGGAGTGGCAGACCAAGGGCAGATAGAGAGGGAGGGAGAGAGAGAGAGAGACCCTTTTGACATCTAAAATGAAGATAACATGCATATATCCTTTTTCTACCTGTGTGTGTGTGTGTGTGTGTGTGTGTATGTACATACATCCACACATATACACACACACACACAAACACACATACACCTATAATAAAGGTAAAAAAGGATATATGCAATGTTATCTTCATTTTAGATATCAAAAGGGTTTTGCGGCTCCCGGTGTTTTGTTTTTGGTGGGAAATGGGTCCAAGTGGCTCTTTGAGTGTTTTGGGTTGCCTTCCCCTGCCCTAGACTTCCAGATATATTTTATGATAACACATAGCAGCGCTTACAGTTTATGGTTGATGCAAGTCAAAGGAATTTCATGATTTAAGGGATATTTGAATCTCTGGAATGTCCGATAAATCATAATTAATGTAAGAGGTTAGCATTGTGGCATGTTTGCTTTTTAAATGTAATGTATATTTTTTCCTTTTTTTCACATCTGAAAGCATTGTATAAACAATTAAACTTACACTTTTCTTTGAATCTTGTAGACAAAGAGGATGGCAATAAGAGCACTCTGGAGAAGTGAGAATAACTTTTGAAAAGGAAAACAAATCAAGCCAGAAATCAAAATATTTTCCATTTTCTTCAGAAAATTACACAATTCTTCCATCCCAGCAGGCGAAAGGCAAGAGAAAATCAAGAAGAGATTTCAAGCTGGAAATAGTAGAGTGTGCAGAACACAAGGATAGGTTACGTGACAAGGTGAAGAGGATCATTTTTCCGTTTAGAAAAAGAGGGAAATATCTGGAAGTCAGTGGGGAAGAAAAGGTCAATTGGATACTCAAATAGGGCAGACAGTAATGCAGAACTCTCAATGGGAGGAAGAAAACTGTAGGTGCAATCAAAGCACCACTAAACAAGGAACCACACACATTTTTGACTTCCTCCACCATATCAGTGGATTGCAAAAGAATAGGTGATTATGTAGAAGAGGATCCAAACTGGAAAAATGGCATACAAATGCTACTAATGTAACAAAATCTTTGGTCAGAATATCTCCTTTGTGGTTCATAAAAGGACCACACAGGACAGATGTCCTATAAGTACTCCCAATATGGTACATATTTTACGAAGCAAAGTAATTTACACAGGAGAGAAACCATAGGAGTGTCCAGTTTGTGAAAAAAAAGTTCCCCTGAAAATTACTATCTGGTGAAACACCAGATGTCTCACACCGGAGAGAAACCTTTTGAATGTCCTGATTGTGGGAAAAGTTTCAGTCGGAATTCCAGCCTGGTGAGCCACCAGAGGACTCACACAGGAGAGAAACCCTTTGAATGTCCGGATTGTGGGAAATGTTACAGCCAGAATTCCCATTTGGTGAGACATCAGAGAACTCACACAGGAGAGAAATCTTGTGAATGTCCAGTTTGTGGGAAACGTTTCAGTCAAAATTCCAGACTGGTGGGTCATCAGAAAATTCACATAGGAGAGAAACCCTTTCAATGTCCTGATTGTGGGAAAGGTTTCAGCCAGAGTTCCAGTCTGGTGACACATCAAAGGACTCACACAGGAGAGAAACCCTTTGAATGTCCGGATTGTGGGAAATGTTACAGCCAGAGTTCCAGTCTGGTGATACACCAAAGGACTCACACAGGAGAGAAACCCTTTGAATGTACTGATTGTGGGAAATCTTTCATAACGAATTACAACCTGGTGGCACACCAGAGGACTCACACAGGAGAGAAACCCTTTGAATGTCCTGAATGTGGGAAATCTTTCATACATAATTCCAGCCTGGTGAGCCACCAAAGGACGCACACAGGAGAGAAACCATATGAGTGTGCACTCTGTGGGAAAAGTTTCACTGAGAATTCCCACCTGGTGATACACCAGAAGATTCACACAGGAGAGAAACCCTTTAAATGTTCGCATTGTGGGAAATCTTTCATACGCTATTCCAGCCTGGTGATACACCAGAGGACTCACACAGGAGAGAAACCCTTTGAATGTCCTGATTGTGGGAAACGTTTCAATTTCAGTTCCAATCTGGTGAGACACCATAGGACTCACACAGGAGAGAAACCCTTTAAATGTTCGGATTGTGGGAAATCTTTCATACGCTGTTCCAGCCTGGTGACACACCAGAGGACTCACACTGGAGAGAAACCCTTTGAATGTCCTGAGTGTGGGAAATCTTTCATACATAAGTCCAGCCTAGTGAGCCACCAGAGGACGCACACAGGAGAGAAACCGTATGAGTGTGCACTCTGTGGGAAAAGTTTCAGCGGAAATTCCAATCTGGTGAACCACCAGAGGACTCATACAGGAGAGAAACCATATGAGTGTTCAGTTTGTGGGGAAAGTTTCGGTCAGAATTCCAGCCTGGTGACACACCAAAAGATTCACACAGGAGAGAAACCCTTTAAATGTTCGGATTGTGGGAAATCTTTCATACACTATTCCAGCCTGGTGATACACTACAGGACTCACACAGGAGAGAAACCCTTTGAATGTCCTGATTGTGGGAAACGTTTCAGTTTCAGTTCCAACCTGTTGAGACACAAGAGGACTCACACAGGAGAGAAACCCTTTAAATGTTCGGATTGTGCGAAATCTTTCATATGCTATTCCAGCCTGGTGATACACCAGAGGACTCACACAGGAGAGAAACCCTTTGAATGTCCTGATTGTGGGAAAAGTTTCAGTCAGAATTCCAGCCGGTTGAGACACCAGAGGACTCACACAGGAGAGAAACCCTTTAAATGTTCGGATTGTGCGAAATCTTTCATATTCTATTCTAGCCTGGTGATACACCAGAGGACTCACACAGGAGAGAAACCCTTTGAATGTCCTGATTGTGGGAAAAGTTACAGTGAGAATTCCAGCCTGTTGAGACACCAGAGGACTCACACAGGAGAGAAACCCTTTAAATGTTCAGATTGTGGGAAATCTTTCATACGCTATTCCATCCTGGTTATACACCAGAGGACTCACACAGGAGAGAAACCCTTTGAATGTCCGGACTGTGGGAAACGTTTCAGTTTAGGTTCCAACCTTGTGATACACCAGAGGACTCACACAGGGGAGAAACCCTTTGAATGTCCTGATTGTGGGAAAAGTTATGGTCAGAATTCCAGCCTGTTGAGACACCAGAGGACTCACACAGGAGAGAAACCCTTTAAATGTTCAGGTTGTGGGAAATCTTTCATATGCTATTCCATCCTGATTATACACCAGAGGACTCACACAGGAGAGAAACCCTTTGAATGTCCTTAATGTGGGAAAAGTTTCATTTCCTGTTCTAACCTTGTGATACACCAGAGGACTCACACAGGAGAGAAACCCTTTAAATGTCCTGATTGTGGGAAATCTTTCAATGTGAACTTTAACCTGGTGAAACATCAGAGGATGCACACAGGAGAGAAACCGTAAAAGTGTCCAGATTTTGGAAAAGATATCAATATTAGTCACACAGGGGAGAAACATTTGAAATGTCCAATCTGTGAATGATTCTTCAGGTGTAAATCATCTCTCATTGCACACAAGGAAGTGCACATGAAGCAAACAATGATGAGTTTAGAGAAATCTTGAATTTCATTTCTGATTTCCCATTGAGAGTATAGGTGATAAATTGACTACTTCAATTCTGGCCTGATTCTTTTTAGTCAACAGATCTCAGGATTAGACCTGAAGATGGAGAGAAAAATATGGAAAATATTAGTTTGATATAGACTAACTACCTATTTCTGATTATCAGCAGTAGTTTCTGGATGTTTCTGTTTGCAGAACTTGTGAAATTCCCTGGCTAGTGTACAGTTAGTCCTTGGGATACAACTGTAATAGTACCTACCAATTATGGTTGGGAGCATGCTTTGCTTAACTATAACTGTAGGTGTAGAGAAAAAATATGGAAATTGTTAACTTCATAAAGGCTAATGACTTGTTTCTGATTATCAGAGGTTTCTGGATGTTTCCTTTTATAGAAGTTGTGGAATTCCTCAAACAGGGTTGCAGGTGTTTCCATCACTGGAGGGTTTTAAGAAAAGAGTAGACAGCCACCTACCTAAAATGGTATATTCTGATTCCATCAGCAGGGGATTGGACTAGAAGACCTCTAATGTCCCTTCAAGCTCTATTGTGATTGATTGAATTAAGTGCAGAGCAGAAATAAATACTAATTGAATTTCAATATACAAAGTAGACACATTAAAACTGACACAAGGAAACTAGCAGAATAATACCCCCCCCCAAAAAAACCTACTTTTCCAATAATAATCGTACACAAAACGTACTAACACTATGTGGCTAACAAAACTGAGCGAAATAAAAGACAACCCCAAAGGCAGAGGAGCTGCTACACAGGGCCAGGCCAGAAGCCACCAGTCCCCAATCAGGATCGCTCCATTTTCTGAACAGAAAAGTCTAAAGCTCAGATTGAAAGATGAAAAAGGTCCGTTCTCTGGAGAGTAAGGGGGAGCCGATTGCAAAGAGGTTGGACTGGATCTTGAAAACTGGCAGCCTTGAATTTTCTGTTGGAGCAGCAGGAAGAGGTCAAATGGGTGGATTCTGTGGGGAGGAGGAAGATCTAGCTGGGTGTGCTGGTAAAGGCACCAGGGTAGAGTCTGGGAAATGCTCAGTTCCAGTCCCGCCTTACCTGCTAAGCCATCTGTGCAACTTTGGCCAGTCCTACCAGGCCTAGGCCTAAGCAAGAATCCACTTGAGTGACTTGAAGGTATCAGAAATAAATATTCGGTATAAGGCTCAGGGGCACTGGATGGAAAGCCGCGAGTTCTAATTCAGTGTTAGTTTAGGCATGAAGACTCCATCCAGGAGCTATGGATTATTGAGAGGCAAAAAGTATGTCTCGGGAGGTAGGCAGGCTGTCTGGTGGACATTTACTCTATTAATTACTATGTCACACAGGAAGTGCTTTGTATGCGATCATCTGTTCTTGAATGAAAAGGGAATCAATGAAATATACATTGCGGATATTTTATTCCAGATTCCTCCATGCAACAGAGCTCAGAGCCAATAGCTGAAATGGCCACTATCACCATCCATACCTTATAAGACCTGCATGAAAAATGGCAGTGCAAGGTGTCCTAAAAAGTTTAGCCTGGTGACCAGTCAGCCATGCACTTTGGCGGGATATTCTCTTCTTCCATTTTGTTTTCTTTTTAAAAATGTAGTTTGGAAACATTTCTTCTACCATATATAGACAATAGATCCCTCTTTCTTAGGTCCCGTTTTCTAGGCCTTGCTGTGTATTTTTCCCTCTCTGTGACCTAATGGAGGCTTCCTGTGGAAGGAAATTTACAGACGCACATGGCATTTAGCATTCAGCAGATGTAAAATTTCCTCCTTCAGGAATGAAGCTTCATGGTGGGTGCTGTTGGATGCAGCCCTGGCCGGCAGGAGTGAAGATGGCTCTCCTGTAGCGTCTCACCTGATGTTGCTGCCCTGTCCTAAATCCTTGGGAGCCACAGGAATATCAGTCATAAAGTTTTGGGGTGTAGAACCGTTTTGATCTCCACTGGGAGTCACCCCTAAGAAAACGCAGGAATCTTTACATCAGCTTTCTGCTAACTCGCCCATCCAAACTTTTGCCCTAGGCGCTTGCCTGGGAATAATCTAAGTCAGACATGTCAAACACAAGGCCCGGGGGCCAGATGCGGCCTGCGAAGTGGTTTCATGTGGTCCACAAAGCCATCTTGGAAACAATGAGGGAATGGCCCCCACTGCCTTGGCCCTGGCCCAGGTCAGCTGGGAGCCAATGTACAATTTTGTGCTGTAGCTGGGCGCCCCCTTAGGATAGTGGGGCTGGGCTTGGTGCCGCACGTGCTCAAGGGCCAGGCTGGGCATTTGACCTCTGCTGCCCAGGGTTGCCGGCATCCCGCACCACCTTCCCCCCCCCACATGGCCTGAGAGGAACAGTGAGGCACCTCCAGTGGATCATGCCTTGGCAATTGCCCTGGTCCCACCCCCTTCTGCCAGAGACCCTCAGATCGGTCCCACGTCTGCCCAGGCCCCCACAGGCACCCTTGATGCAAACGATGTAGAGCTGGCCATGCCCACCCAATAGGCCACACCCACTCTGTCCACACCCACACAGTAGGTCACACACCCCCAGGACAACCACAATGCTGATGCTGCCCTCAATAAAATTTGAGTTTGACACCCCTGATCTATCTCCTCTGGAAACTGGGAAGGCTGCTCAGAGCTTCTCAGAGCAATTCTGTCCTCTAGGGAGATTTAGGCTCTGCAAGAATGAAGACAAAAAGGTATTACAGGGAGTCCTTGACATACAACCACAACTGAGCCAAAATTTCTAAGCAAGATAGTTGTTAAGTGAGTTTTGCCCCATTTTATGATGTTTTTTGCTCAGTCGTTAAGTGAATCTGCCTTCCCCATTATTTTTGCTTGTCAAAATGACCCTACAACTGTCATAAAAACATGGCAGCTGCCAAACATCTGAATTTTATCACATGACCAAAGCGGTGCTGCAACAGTTATAAGAATAAAAAACGGTCATAGGCCATGTTTTTCATGGCCATTGTAACTTCAAACGGTCACTAAACAAATAGTTGTTAAGTCGAGGATGGCCTGTATTTCCTGACTAGGTGTGGATGGGGACCAATATGGTAGCCTGCTTCCAGGTTTGTACTGTATTTCATTATTATGTTTATAGGATGAATTTGGCAATCATTTAGGGGCTCGACATCCAAACAAGTACAAAAGAAAATAATTCTTGGTATGATAAAAAAATATGAGATAGATGATAGCAGCATCAACAGATGGAATCGTAACTGGCTGACCAGCAGCACTCCACATGCCATCTGCAATGGAACTAAATATATGTGGAGGACAGCACGCAGCGGGGTACCGCAAGCCTCTCTCTTAGGCCTAGTACTCTTCAATATTGTCATAAGTGATTAAGATGAAGGGAGAGAAGGGGGAATAGCCAAACCTGGAACACTGGGCCCTTTAGAGGAAAATGCAATTTAGTGGTGAAAAAAATGAGGTTTTACACTTAGGCATGAATAACCAAACACACACCTATAAAAGAGTTTGGATATCTCCCAACAGCAGTAACTGTGAGAGGATCTATGATTCCCAGTGGACAATCACCTAAGTATGATCTAGCAATGTGATGCAGCAGCAGAAAAAGTGAGTGCAGTCCTGCTCTGCATCACCAGAAGGATAGTGTCAAGATCATATGGATTACTGCTGCACTTAAAATACTGCATGCAGGTTTGGGCACGATAAAAAAGATGTTGAGACTCTAGAAAGAGTGCAAAAAAGAGCAACAAAGATATTTAGTGGATTGTATGCTAAAACATCAGATGAGCGGTTGGAGGAACTGGATATCTCTAATTTGAGGCAGAGAAGGGCTAAGGGTGACCTGATAGCAGTCTTTCAGTATTTGAGGGGCTAACACATTAAGAGGGGGTCAACCTATTCCCCCAAGTGCCTGAGAGCAGTAAAACAAGTAACCGAAGGGAGACTTATCAAAAAAAGATCCAACCGAGAATTAAGGGGAAGGTTCTTGTCCGTGGAACAGCTTCCCTCTAAAAGTTGCGAGTGCTCCATCCGTGGAGGCTTTTGAGAGGAGACCGGACAGCCATTTGGCCAGAATGGTGTAAGTAAGGTCTTTGCTTGGAGAGTTACAACTCTTAGTCTGCATTTCTGTTTGAACTTCACACACTTCTAGGGCTCAGCCTGGAGCTAATCTTTGCAAACTAAGAAGCATCGTCACTTTTCGCTGTTTCACTTGGCTCAGTTGCAAAGGACGGTCGCTGGGAGGCGGAAACGACAGGAGAGCAGATAAATCAGCGAAAACCTCTCTAGAAGCCAAAGGCCGAGACGGGACAAGCGAGACTTCCGGCCTCCTATCGCGAGATGACGGTCAGATAGGCAGCATCTGCGACTAGAAAGCGGCATCTCCAGGGGTGGAGGGAAGAGGAGCTGCAACCATCGAGTACTGCATTGCTAGAAAGGAAGGGAGACGAGGAGAAGATCAGAGCAACTTCCTCTTCCGGATCGCTCAGGGGAGGAAGGAGGCGTGGGGGGGGGGCTTTTGTGCTCTTCCCAGGGTCGAAGCAGCAGCTGGAAGGTGAGTCGAGGGCGCGTCGGAGGAGAAGCCGGGAGCAGGTCAGGCTGCTCGGTTCAGACGTTGCCCATCGCTGGGGAGGATCAGCCTCCCAGTGCCTGGAGGGGAGGAAGAGGAAGAGGACGGGGGAGATCCGAGCTCAGAGGGAGCGTGGCTGGAGGCGAGGGCGGGAACCCTGCTAGGAGGAGGCCAGGGGCGTCTGGAAGGCGGGTGAGGGAGACCCGAGAGGCGTCCAGGTGGGACGATGGGCAGTCCTGTCCAGGTGGGCTTCCTTTGGGACGCAGCTTCTGAATCTTCCTCTCTTACCTGCCCAGATTCCCTCTCTGGTGACTGCTGAGTCCGTTTCTCACTGCCCATGTCAGTGAACAGCCTTTCTGGAGGTTTTCAATTTAAATATTTAGTTCTTTTAAGGTCTGAATAATCTACCCTGAAAAAGAAGCTTTTCACTGTTTTTTACAAACAGCTTTCCAAAGAGATCAAGGGTTTATGTGATAATATTCAGAAAGATAACAGAATTTCCACTCAAAGGACAGGCCTGGGAGTTCTAATAACTGCCTGCAGGGCCTTTTGGGGAACAGAGACTGGTGTGCAGAAGAGCCAGTTTATTGTTTGGGCTGCAGAGGCTTCAGTTGTTGGACTAAAATGCCGCATGGAGAGTTTGTGTTTACATGATGGTACTCTTTCAAAATTGGAGGGGCTGTCACATAGAAGAGAGGATTGACCTGTGCGCCAAAGTGTCATAGAGCAGAACAGGAAGTAACAGATGGAGTCTAGAATTAGGAGAAAGTTCCTGTCAGTGAGAACAATGAATGAAACAGCTTCCCTCCAGATGTTGTGGGTGTTTCACCACTGGAGGTTTTTAAGAAGAGATTGGACAGCCATTTGTTAAGAATAATAAAGCTTTCCTACCTAAGCAGGGGATTGGACTAGAAGACCTCCGAGGTCCCTTTCAACTGTCATTATTCTCTTGTAGACTTGTTGTTTTCTTGGCAACAATGTCAGACTGAAACTGCCAATATTTTTTTCTGGGATTTTTATTTTTTTACTTCTATTTATAGCTAACACGCACAGTATTTCCTATTGGCGCCTCATACTTGTATTAATGAGGTTTAACTGTGCTTAAGCCAGCACTTCTGAAAGAATAGCTATGGAAGACCTTTCAGGATGTTCAGTTGTATAAGTAGTCCTCATTTACCACTTCTTCTCTGCGCTTATGAATATGAAAATGCAGGAAAAGGGAGTTGCACCAATTCAGATGCTGCCAACTGTTGCCTATTTATGGTGGCTGCAGTATCCCACATTCATGATTCTCATCTGTGACCTTCTCAGCAAGCTTCTTACAAGCAAAATCAATGGGTATATCGGCAGGAAATTAACAACCCATGGTGAAGTCCAGAGGAACAGATGTAAGTTGGCACTATCATGCTAACATCATACTTAATGTTTGGGCCGCTTAATGACACAGATGTCAGTCCCAATTGCAGTCATTAAGTGAGGAGTACTTCAACTGGGATTTCAGCAGAGGCATTGTGGAGAGTAGTTTTTGCCTTTATTTGTGGTCAAGGAGTTCCATGTGCAAATCTTGCAGAGGCTTTAGGCATCATTTCATCATTTAAAGCCCCCAAACCTCTAAAAATTAGCTCAGAAGATTTGATAGTAATCTTCTTTTTTCAGGCTGAAAACATGAATTTTCCACATAGATATAATTATAGATATGTGCATTTATATTACTTTTTCCATATATCTACAATTGTATACTCTAGACCTCAGACATGCAGATTTATTTTATGATAACCCTTAGCAATGCTTAGAATTTATGGTTGATGCAAGTGAGGAGAATTTCATGATCGAACGGATATCTGAAGTTGGATCTCTGGAATGTCCGATGAATCATAATTAATGTAAGAGGTTAGCATTGTGGCATGTTTGCTTTTTAAATGTAATGTATATTTTTTCCTTTTTTGACATCTGCAAGCATTGTATAAACAATTAAACTTACACTTTTCTTTGAATCTTACAGACAAAGAGGATGGCAATAAGAGCAATCTGAAGAAGTGAGAATAACTTTTGAAAAGGAAAGCAAATCAAGCCAGAAATCAAAATATTTTCCATTTCCTTCAGAAAATTACACAATTCTTCCATCCCAGCAGACGAAAGGCAAGAGAAAATCAAGAAGAGATTTCAGGCTTGAAATAGTAGAGTGTGCGGAACACAAGGATAGGTTACATGACAAGGTGAAGGGGATCATTTTTCCATTCAGAAAAAGAGGGAAATATTTGGAAGTCTGTGGGGAAGAAAAGGTCAATTGGATACTTAAATAGGGCAGACAGCAATGCAAAACTCCCAATGGGAGGAAAAAACAGGTGCTATCAAAGCACCACTAAACAAGGGACCACACACATTTTTGACTTCCTCAAGCATATCAGTGGATTGCAAAAGTATAGGTGATTAGGTACAAAGGATCGAAACTGGAATAAAGGCATACAAATGCTACTAATGTAACAAAATCTTTGGTCAGAATATCTCCTTTCCACACAGGACAGATGCCCTATAAGTGCTCCCAATGTGGTAAATGGTTTACCAAGCAAAATAATTCACACAGGAGAGAAACTATAGGAGTGTCCAGTTTGTGAAAAAAAGTTCCCCTGTAAATTACTATCTTGTGAAACACCAGATGACTCACACAGTAGAGAAACCCTTTGAATGTTCAGATTGTGGGAAATCTTTTACTCGTAATTACAACCTGGTGAGACATCAGAGGACTCACACAGGAGAGAAACCCTTTGAATGTCCTGATTGTGGGAAAAGTTTCAGTATCAGTTGCAACCTGAAGAAACACCAGATGACTCACACCGGAGAGAAACCCTTTGAATGTCCTGAGTGTGGGAAATCTTTCATACATAATTCCAGCCTGGTGAGCCACCAAAGGACGCACACAGGAGAGAAACCATATGAGTGTGCACTCTGTGGGAAAAGTTTCAGCGGATATTCCAACCTGGTGATACACCAGAGGACTCATACAGGAGAGAAACCATATGAGTGTTCAGTTTGTGGGAAAAGTTTTATTAGAAATTCCGAATTAGTATACCACCACAGGACTCACACAGGAAAGAAACCTTGTGAATGTCCAGTTTGTGGGAAAAGTTTCAGTCAGAATTCCAGCCTGGTGATACACCAGAAGACTCACACAGGAGAGAAACCCTTTATATGTTCGGATTGTGGGAAATCTTTCATACGCTATTCCAGCTTGGTGATACACCACAGGACTCACACAGGAGAGAAACCCTTTGAATGTCCTGATTGTGGGAAATCTTTCACTCGGAATTACAACCTGGTGAGACATCAGAGGACTCACACAGGAGAGAAACCCTTTGAATGTCCTGATTGTGGGAAAAGTTTCAGTGTCAGTTCCAACCTGCAGAAACACCAGATGACTCACACCGGAGAGAAACCCTTTGAATGTCCTGAGTGTGGGAAGTTTTTTGTACATAATTCCAGCCTGGTGAGACACCAGAGGACGCACACAGGAGAGAAACCGTATGAGTGTGCACTCTGTGGGAAAAGTTTCAACGGATATTCCAACCTGGTGATACACCAGAGGACTCATACAGGAGAGAAACCATATGAATGTTCAGCTTGTGGGAAAAGTTTTATTAGAAATTCCGAACTAGTATACCACCACAGGACTCACACAGGAGAGAAACCCTTTGAATGTCCAGTTTGTGGGAAAAGTTTCAGTCAGAATTCCAGCCTGGTGATACACCAAAAGACTCACACAGGAGAGAAACCCTTTAAATGTTCGGATTGTGGGAAATCTTTCATACGGTATTCCAGCCTGGTGATACACCTGAGGACTCACACAGGAGAGAAACCCTTTGAATGTCCTGATTGTGGGAAACGTTTCAGTTTCAGTTCCAACCTGGTGAGACACCAGAGGACTCACACAGGAGAGAAACCCTTTAAATGTTCGGATTGTGGGAAATCTTTCATACACTATTCCAGCCTGGTGATACACCAGAGGACTCACACAGGAGAGAAACACTTTGAATGTCCTGATTGTGGGAAAAGTTTCAGTCAGAATTCCAGCCTGTTGATACACCAGAAGACTCACACAGGAGAGAAACCCTTTAAATGTTCAGATTGTGGGAAATCTTTCATACGCTATTCCATCCTTGTTATACACCAGAGGACTCACACAGGAGAGAAACCCTTTGAATGTCTTGATTGTGGGAAATGTTTCAATTTCACTTCCAGCCTGTTGAGACATCAGAGGACTCACACAGGAGAGAAACCCTTTGAATGTCCGGATTGTGGGAAACGTTTCAGTTTCGGTTCCAACCTGGTAAGACATCAGAGGACTCACACAGAAGAGAAACTCTTTGAATGTTCTTATTGTGGGAAAAGTTTCAGTCACAATTCCACCCTGGTTATACACCAGAGAACTCACACAGGAGAGAAACCCTTTAAATGTCCTGATTGTGGGAAAAGATTCAGTTTGAGTTCCAACCTTGTGATACACCAGAGGACTCACACAGGAGAGAAACCCTTTAAATGCTCGGATTGTGGCAAATCTTTCATACGCTATTCCAGCCTGGTGATACACCAGAGGATTCACACAGGAGAGAAACCCTTTTAATGTCCTTAATGTGGGAAAAGTTTCAGTTCCTGTTCTAACCTTTTGATACACCAAAGGACTCACACTGGAGAAAAGCACTTTGAATGTCCTAATTGTGGGAAAGGTTTCAAGAAAAGTTCTAACCTGGTAAAGCATTAGAGGATTCAAAATTCTCACCTGGGGAAACACCAGAGGACTCACACAGGAGAGAAACCCTTTGAATGTCCTGATTGTGGGAAATGTTTCAGTCAGAATTCCACCCTGGTGATACACCAGAGTACTCACAAAGGAGAGAAACCCTTTAAATGTCCTGATTGTGGGAAATCTTTCAATGTGAATTTCAACCTGGTGGGACATCAGAGGATGCACACAGAGAAACCGTAAAAGTGTCCAGATTTTGGAAAAGATATCAATATTAGTCACACAGGGGAGAAACACTTGAAATGTCCAATCTGTGAACGATTCTTCAGGTGTAAATCATCTCTTATTGCACACAAGGAAGTGCACATGAAGCAAACAGTGATGAGTTTAGAGAAATTTTTAATTTCATTTCTGATTTCCAGTTGAGAGTATAAGTGAGAAATTGACTACTTCAGTTCTGGCTTGATTCTTTTTAGTCAACAGATCTCAGGATTAGACCTGAAGGTGGAGAGAAAAATATGGAAAATATTAGTTTGATATAGACTAACTACCTATTTCTGATTATCAGCAGTAGTTTCTGGATGTTTCTGTTTGCAGAAGTTGTGAAATTCCCCGGCTAATGTACAGTTAGTCTTTGGGATACAACTGTAATGGTACCTACCAATTATGGTTGGGAGCCTGCTTTGCTTAACTACCCCTGTCCCTGCTGTTCCTGATGCAGCCTTTAAATGAATGTGCAAGTGATTCAACAACACTGGCTTCCTCACTGTTGGGGGAAACTCTTGGTGGTCCTGGTAGTCCTCGATTTACAACTGTAATTTAGCCTTCAATTATAGTCGTAAATCAAGAGGGTTATTAATGGGTCATCACACAATGTGCCTAATTTTATAACCTATTTTGTGGCAGCACAGAAGGAAGTGCACATGAGGCAAACATTGAAGAGTTTAGAGAAGGCTTGAATTTCATTTCTGATTTCCCATTGGGAGTTTAGAAATTCTGGCCTGATTCTTTTTAGTCAATACATCTTAGAATTAGACTTCTGGTGTAGAGGGGAAAAAATGGAAATTATTAACTTGATAAAGGCTAACGAGCTGTTTCTAATTATCAGCAGACGTTTCTGGATGTTTCCTTTTATAGAACTTGTGGAATTCCTCAAACAGGGTTTTCTGTAGTAGAGTTTTGTGTGGTGTTTTTTGTATATTGATTATGAAAATCCAACATACGGAGTTTCAGCCTTCTTTGTTGTGCTCCAGATTTTGATCCCTACATTTTCCCAGCCATCATACCAGCTGTCTTCAATTTAGAAC
The DNA here is from genome assembly GCF_016545835.1 of Crotalus tigris. Classification (NCBI taxonomy): domain Eukaryota; kingdom Metazoa; phylum Chordata; class Lepidosauria; order Squamata; family Viperidae; genus Crotalus; species Crotalus tigris. Next base: position 148,085 of record NW_024097874.1, on the reverse strand, counting down.
TGTAATGGGGCCTGTCAGTTACGGTTGTACATTGCAAAAGCCATGAAGTGACACTGGTTTGGTTAATTACCTCCACCCTCCATGATGCAGCCATTAAACAGATATGCAACTCGCTAAGTTGAACACAACTAAGTTGCTTTGCTTCCCAACCCTTGGTTCCCCAGAGCTTTTCCTCCCTTACAGGGCCCCATCAGGCTTTTCTCCCGCCCCACAGTCCCCACAGGTATTTCCCCCATGGTGCCCCTGGCCTCTCCCCCCCCCTTTGCATCTTAAGAAGACAGAACTCTTGGAATAATTCTTCCAACAGGCATCCTTTATTGAGAGAAAATGGTTGCAGGCGTTCTAGACAGGACTTGGGGTCCAAGCTCTCCCATTCAAGGTTTTAAGGGGTTTCCCAGTAGCCCCACCCAATCACCCCCTACTTCCAGCGACAGTCTCAGGCATTACATTCCCACCCCCTTTTCCTTACTGCCGGTTGGATGGAGACTTAAGAGAAAACTACATGAAAGGTAATAGCCCCCTTTGTTATGATTAGGCCTTTTGGTGCTATCCACATTCAGTCTCTTTGAAGTATACTGAAGGAAGTGAGAGCCATAAAGCCCCTTTGTTCACCCCCTTCCCTTCATCGTATGACAGAATCCAGGGAAGGCAAAAGTGGGGTTTTCTTTAGTTGATAACTAGAGATGAAATATAATTGGATTCTGACAATTTGGGGGGCTGCCACAAAGATGACAGGGTCAAATTATTCTCCAAAGCACCAGAGGGCAGGACAAGAAACAACGGTTGGAAACTAATCAAAGGGAGAAGCAACCTGGAATTAAAGAGGAACTTCCTAACAATGCGGACAATTAAGCAGAGTGTTATGTGCTCTTGGCTACTTTCCTTCATGACCAGAGGCAAGCTCACCTGACCAATAACCAGCCAAGGCACAGTGAAGGCCTTTTATTTCATTTATTGCAATAAGCGAGGAGAGAAGCTATCAAAGCCTGATTCTCTCCAAAGTTCCAATCCAAAATATTCCTTCTTTATACAACCCTGTCAGGGCCGCCCCGTCCCTCCTCGTTCCCCGTTGTAATTTCTTTGCTAAGCTTGTTTGTCTATTTCAGTACGTTTCCATTGTACAGCAGATTCTATTTTAAATGTTTCTTTCAATATTAAATTTTGAAGACCTTTCATTCACTTCTATCAAAAGGAACAGCTTGCCTTCAGAAATCGTAGGTGCTCCATCACTGGAGGTTTTTAAGAAGAGACTAGACAGTGAGTTATCTGGAATGGTATAGGTCTGTGGTGGCGAACCTATGGAATGCGTGCCACAGGTGGCATGCAGAGCCCTCTCTGTGGGCACGTGCGCCATCGTCCAGGGCCTTCAGCTGGGTTTTATAAAACCTTTTCACTTTAGGCCTCCGCCGCCATGTGCAAAGAAAAAAAGGTTCAATCAATCAATCAATTTTAACTTCTCATGGAAAAAAAAGTGTTAGAGAATTTTAATTTCTCTATTGGTGAAAAATAAATCAGAAGCTCTCACAGTTGACTGCATTTAGCTGATTCAAATAACTTTATATAAAAATATTTACAATACCATTCTTCTTTACAGCAACATAGCTTAATGAAGACTTCTTACAGAGACAGACCAGAGAGAAAACTTGAGACTGGAAATCCAGCTCCTAACTCAATACTCTTGCACAGACTCAGTAGCACTTGCTTCACATTGGCTGACTGAGTTACCACATGACTCTTCCTGTTCATGAATATTCCAACACTCCTCCCTTCATGACAGGAAGAGATATCAGACCTATTGACTTAACACATTTTCCATAGTGAACATTACCCAACGGTTTAGTCATCATGTCTGCCAAATTATCCTCAGAAGAACAATGATGTAAACTAATCAATTTTCCTTTTACAGCTGTTGCTTCAACCCTGGAAGAGCACAAAAGGCACCCAGCATATCACCCCCCTCCCATGGGTGGGCCGGAAGAGGAAGTTCCTATGAGGTTCTTATCTCCTATCCTTTCTAGCAACATGGTTTAACTACTTTAACCTAAAACCACAGATGGGGCGACCTAGATCCCTCTCACAGTTACTGCTGCTGAGCCAGAGTCAAGGTTAGGGACCTTTTTAAAAAGGGGACAGAATGTTCATATGGATGTTCATACTTTCTGTTTCCCGTATCCTACATCAAGGAACGTTTAGTATGTGGGAGCATGTTTGGGCAATGCCCTTGGCATTAAACTTTTGTATTACATTACTGTTTTGTATTAAAAATGGTCAATCCAGACAGAGATTTTTCCTTTTGAATTGCCTGGGGAAAATGGACATTGCCTTCCCCTTTAAAAAAGCCCAGTCAAAATAGCATTATCCATGTGCCCAGGCCGACGTTAATAGGTTCTGAAGTGCCCCAAGGTTTAGATTATGTTAAAATACTTTTGTAAATCTTTACAGAAAGTGAAAGCTACAAAAATGAAGGTGAAGAGACTCAAGAAAAATTCTATACCTAATACAGACAGGAAATTGGGAGAAAACTGAAAATTGGAACGGGAGAATGTCATGGAATAACTAGAGGAAACAAGAATGGCTAGACAGAGTATCAACAACTTTCCACGCAGCATTTTATTGCAACAGCTGAAGCCTCTCTGGAGGCCAACTAATCTGCTGTTGTGCACATACCAGTCTCTTTTCCCCAAAATGCCCTGCAGGCAGTTATTAAAGTTCCCAGGCCTGTCACTTCACCTGAAATTCTTTTACCTTTCTGAATATTACCAAAGAACCCCCTTGATCTCTTTGGAAAGCTGATTGTAAAAATCAGTGAAGAGCTTTTTTTCAGTGCATTTTACCCAACTCATAAAAGAACTAAAATTAAAACTGAAAGACTGTGCAGACAGGGCTGTTCCCTGACAAGGGCAGAGAGAAACGGAGGCATCAGTCACCAGAAAGGGAATCTGGGCATGTAAGAGAGGCAGATTCAGGTGCTCCATCCCAAAAGAAGCCCACTTGGACAGGGCTGCCCATCGGCCAAGACCACCTGGACGCCTCTCGGGTCTCCCTCACCCGCCTTCCAGACGCCCCTGGCCTCCTCCTAGCAGGGTTCCCGCCCTCGCCTCCAGCCACGCTCCCTCTGAGCCCAGAGCTCCCCCCCCGTCCTCTTCCTCCCCTCCAGGCACTGGGAGGCTGATCCTCCCCAGCAACCACAGGGGAACGTGGGAACAGCGGTGCCCAACCTTCCGGGAAACACCAGCAGGCACCACGCTGGGAGCCGGGCTGCACCAAGAGGTGGGGCTGCGGGGCAGGAGGGGGGCTCGGGGGAAGGATTTGAAGGGGATCGGAGAGCTGTTCGCGAAAGCAGCAACCGAGGAGGAGGAGAAGCGGCGGCTCAGCGGTTCCCACGGAGCAGAAAAGCTCGCAAGGAAAGGCGGCGACTCGGAAGGGGAGGGGGCGCAACTGGGGGAACCCACCTCGCTTTCCCTCCCTCCCTCCCACCAGGAAGCTCCCTACTGTTTGTAGTCTCACAAAAATAAGCTTTGGGAGAAGCACCCTGCCCTCACGGTTTCTGTTGACAGCTTGCTGGTAATACTGGAACTCTACTGCTACAAAATATAGTTTGAAAGGAAAAGTAGCAACAAGGGGGGGGAAAAAGACTAAGAAAGTCCAGTTGCATTTTGAAAAACATCCTTGGGACAACAGCTTGAATACCACATCTTGAATATCCAGTTTGTTCATACATGACTTAGATCAGAGGTTCTCAACCTTGGCAACTTTAAGACTTCTGGACTTCAACTCCCAGAATTCCTCAGCCAGCTGGCTGAGGAATTCTGGGAGTTGAAGTTCAGAAGTCTTAAAGTTGCCAAGGTTGAGAACCCCTGACTTAGGTGAAGAGATTGAAGGGGAACTCATCAAATTTGCAGATGACACCCAGTTGGGGGGAATAGCCAACTCTTTTGAAGGTAAGCACAAGACTCAGAAAGATCTTGACACATGTGAGCATAGGGCCCTTTCCAGCAAAATGCAATTCAGTGGTGAGAAAAATAAGGTCTTACACTTAGGCAAGAAAAGCTAAATGCACATCTATAGAAGTTGTTGTACCTTGTTCAACAGCAGTAACTGTGAGAGGGATCGCAAAACACATATGAGATAGCAGTGTGGTGTAACTGCCTAAAAAGTCAATTCAGCGTTGGAATGATCAAAAACAGTTCCAACCAAGAATTGGGGAGAAAGTTCCTGTCTGTGAGAAAAGTGGAATGGCTTGCCTCTAGAGATTGTGGATGCTCCATCAAAGGAGGTGTTGAATAGGATATTCCACAGCCATTTTTCCAAATATGAATAATAGGGTCTCATGCTTGGAGACTTGGTCCCTTCCAAATCTTATTCTGTATTTCTGTAAGAATTTCATGAACTTTTAGGGCTCAGCATGCAGCTAATCTTCACAAGCTAAGTAGCGTCACATTTCACTTGGCTCAGTTGCAAAAAGAGGTTGCTGTGAGTCTGAAAATGATTAGCATGTAATCAATGAAAACATCTTGCAGATACTTAAGTGGAGAAAGCACAAGCCTGTTTTTCAGGCTCCTGCCGCTAGATGGAAGGTCAGATAGGCAGTATCAGTGACTAGAAAACCAACAATGCAATATACCGGTATCTGTGTTTGAGCTTAAAGGAGTTAAAACCATCAAGCATTGTATTGCTAGAAAGGCGAGGAAAGGAGAAGCACAGAAGAACTTCCTCTTCCGCATCATTCCTTGGAGGAGGGTGACTCGCTGAGAGGCTCTCTCGCTTTCTTGCCAGGGTGGAAGCATCAGCAGGAAGGTGAGTTGAGGGCAGGCCGGGAGCAAGTCGGGCTGTTTGGTTTCCTCCACAGCGGAATCATCTACTCCAGACAGAGCAAACTCGCGACGTCACGTGACGTCGCGCAACGTATCGGGACGGTTTTGCCATTGCCGGCAATAGGGGGGGCGCGGCTTCCGGATGACATGTCCGTCGCGCGGACCGGCAGTTTGTCCAACGCCCTGCTCAAGCAGGAGCCCTTACACAGTTCAGATAAATGGCTGTCCACTCTCTTCTTAAAAACCTCAAATGATCGAACACCCACAGCAGGGGCAGGCAACCTTGGCTCTTTTATGACTCGTGGACTTCAACTCCCAGAATTCCTGAGCCAGTATGGCTCAGCTTGGAAACCTCTCCCTTTTCCCTCAGCATGGCTGGCTCAGGAATTCTGGGAGTTGAAGTCCACAAGTCATAAAAGAGCCGAGGTGGCCTACCCCTGACCCACAGCTTCTGGAGGCAAAAACCATTGTTTCCCACTGGTTAATTATTCTTACTGTTATGAAATTTATCCTTGTTTCTAGGTTGCTTCCCTCCTTAATTAGTTTCCACCCATTGTTTCTCGTCTCACCATAAAAATAGTTGGAAAAGGGGAAGAGAGAAAAGTGTAGGATAATGGGGGGGGAGGGGGAGACTCCTTTTGGGTGCAGTAGAATGCACTGAATCATATAATGCTTTACATACAAGTTGCATTTTAATTTCAATTTATAAAACTTAGCAATAATATGTTCAACATTACCACACAGTAGCATTTCCAATTTATTTTCCACAAAATCAAATCCATAGCCCTTTTTGTTTAAGTTTAAATCTTTTTTTCAATTGTAAATATGTAAACCAATGGCAAACACATCCTTCTGATTCCAACTCCTCTTTAGATTTCACGATAAGGTTACCATAATTGAAAGATATTATTTGACTATAAGTCCATTTGTCTGGCCTCGCCACCATTTCTTTTCTTAAAAAAAGTTCCTGGGGAGACAGCCAAAGAGGCATCTTCCTAGAGAATCTTATTTTATATTTCTTTCAAATTCTTAGGATGGTATATCTAACAAAGTGATTATTATAATCAACATTTGTGTTAACTTGATCATACCATAAATAGCTGTGCCAGCCAAATCTTCATTCATGGCCCTCTGGCTCAAGTAAGCTATTTTGGAGGATCACCCACTCCTTTGGCCAGACAAAACAAAAAACCATCAAAGTACAATTTCAAATCTAGTAAACCCAAACCTTCTCTTTCTTTAGTGCAGTGGTTCTCAACCTGTGGGTCGGGACCCCATTTGGGGTCAAACGACCATTTCACGGGGGTCGCCAAACAACGCAGTCCGCCATTTTTCCCCCTTTTCCTTAGCTGTGCTACTCCCTTTTATTCTATTGGCTTTTGAAAGCCAATAGAATAGACTCTCTTGAATAGAGTCTAATTCTATTGGCTTTCAAAAGCCAATAGGAATTGTCCAGGCTGTCTCTGCCCTGCTGAGCCCGCCAAAAGTCCCATTCTGCAAACGGTGCTGCACCAGTTGAGTAGTCCTCGACTTACGACTGGTTGAGTAGTCCTCGACTTTCGACCAGTTGGGGGTCGCGGCATTAAAAAGGTTGAGAACCACTGCTTTAGTGTCTTGCAATAATTTATATTTAATTCTTGGTTTTTTCCCCCTTGCAATATAAACTCAGAGATCTCCATCTGCCATTGTATAAATGGAGTATCAATTACAAGTTTTGGTAAGTCTGAAAAAGAAAAATCTTTGGTAAAACATTATATGTATATTAATTACAGAGATTCTCTTCAATTATTGAAATTCTGAGAATTTTTTATTGACCCAATTCAACAAGTTTATTTCATAATTATATGGTTATTTGAACTTGGGTCTTGGTAATATTCACTGTATCAAATGAATCATAATTAATATAAGAGGCTATTATTGTGACATGTTTGCTTTTCAATTGTATACTTTTTCATTTCACATCTTCTGCAACCATTTTATAAACAATAAACACTTTTCTTTGAATATTATAGAAAAAGAGGATGCGAATAAGAGCACTCTGGACAACTGAGAATAACAAGCAACATTGAAAAGGAAACCAAATCAAACCAGAAATAAAAATATTTTCCATGTCCTTCAGAAAAACCACACAACTCTTCTCCTTGCACAGCAGATAATAGACAAAAGGGAAAAAAATCAAGAAAAGATTTCAAACTGTAAAAGTAGAGAATGCGAACACAAGAATACAAACATGAAAAGGAGATTATTTTTCCCTTCAGGGAGATAGGGAAATATCTAGAAGTCAGTGGGGAGAAAAAGAACATTTGGGAATCCACAGCAGGCAGACATAATGCAGGTCTCGCCCTGGGAGCAAGAAAAGAGTAGCTTCAACCAAAGCAACACTAAACAAGGGATCACACATCATTTTGACGTCCTCAAGAATATCAATGGTGGAAAAGCTCCACTGATGAGTATATTATGGGAAAGATGCAGATTTCAAATCACAGATAATTATAAACAAAATGATCCACATCGGAGAAATGCCGTACAAATACTCTGAATGTATCAAAAGCCTTTCTCAGAAAAGCTCAGGAGAAGGACCCACAAAGGAGAGGAACTGTACAAATGTTCCCAACATGATAAACGATGTGCGAACATGGCCGCTTGGTGATACATTATAGGACTCACACCATGCAGAAACCCTTTGAATGCTCTGATTATAGGAAACATTTTAGTCACAACTTCAGTCTAGTGATACACTAGAAGATGCACACAGAAAAGAAATCATATGAGTGTCCAGATTGTGGGAAAAGTTTCATTGCAAATTCCCACCTTGTGAGACACCAGAGGACTCACACAGGAGAAAAACCATTTGAATGTCCTGATTGTGGGAAAAGTTTCAGTCAGAATTACGAACTGGTGATACATCAAAGGAATCACATAGGAGAGAAACTATTTGAATGTACTGATTGTGGGAAAAGTTTCAGTCGGAATTCTAGCCTGGTGATACACCAGAGGACTCATACAGGAGAGAAACCGTTTGAATGTCCTGATTGTGGGAAAAGTTTCAGTCAGTATTCCAGCTTGCTGATGCACCAGAGGACTCATACAGGAGAGAAACCGTTTGAATGTCCTGATTGTGGGAAAAGTTTCAGTCAGTATTCTAGCCTGGTGATACACATAAGGACTCACACAGGAGACAAACCCTTTGCATGTGCTCATTGTGGGAAAAGGTTCAGTCACAGTTCCAGTCTGGTGACACACCAGAGGACTCACACAGGAGAGAAACCATTTAAATGTCCTGATTGTGGGAAAAATTTCAGTGAAAATTCCAACCTGGTGAAACACCAGAGGACACACATGGGTGTGAAAGCGTATGAATGTCCAGATTGTGGTAAAAATTTCAGTCAGAATTCCTACCTGGTGAAACACCAGAGGACTCACTCAGGACAGAAATCATATGAGTGCCCAGATTGTGGGAAAAGTTTCATTAGAAAATTCCAGCTCACAAGTCACCAGAGAATACACACAGGAGACAAACCCTTTGAATGTACTGATTGTGGGAAACGTTTCAGTCACAATTCCAGCCTGGTGAGACACCAGAGGACTCACACAGGAGAGAAATGTTTTGAATGTGCTCTTTGTGGGAAAAGTTTCAGTCGGAATTCCAGCCTGGTGATTCACCAGAGGACTCACACAGGAGAGAAACCGTATGAGTGTCCAGATTGTGGGAAAAGTTTCAGTCACAATTCCAACCTTATGAAACATCACAAGACTCACACAGGAGAGAAACCCTTTGAATGTCCTGATTGTGGAAAAGGTTTCAGTCAGAATTATGAACTGCTGATACACCAGAGAAATCACACAGGAGAGAAACCATATGAGTGTCCAGTTTGTGGGAAAAGTTTCAGTAAAAATTCCAACCTGGTGAACCATCAGAGGATTCACACTGGAGAGAAACCATATGAGTGTCCAGAGTGTGGGAAAATGTTCCGTCAGAATTCCCATCTGGTGAAACACCAAAAAACACATACAGGAGAGAAACCTTTTGAATGTCCTATTTGTAGGAAAAGTTTTAGTCGGTACTGCAGCCTGGTGAACCACCAGAGGACTCACACAGGAGAGAAACCTTTTGAATGTCCTGATGGAAAAGTTTCGGTCACAGTTCCTATCTGGTGAGTCTCCAGAGGACTCACATTGGAGAGAAATCATATGAGTGTCCAGATTGTGGGAAAAGTTTCATTAGAAAATTCCAGCTCACAAGTCAGCAGAGGACTTACACAGAGGAGAAACCATTTGAGTTCTCAGTTTGTTGGAAAACCTTCAGTCACAATTCCAGCCTGGTAAAGCACCAGAGAAATCACACAGGAAAGAAACTATATGAGTGTCCTATTTGTGGCAAATGGTTCAACCAGAATTCCAACATGGTGATTCACCAGAGGACTCACACAGGAGAGAAACCCTTTGAATGTCCTGTTTGTGGCAAAAGTTTCAGTCAGAATTCCAGCCTGGTGATACACCAGAGGATTCACATGGGAGAGACCTGTCAAATATCCAATTTGTGGATGGTACTTCAGGTGTGAATCACCCCTTTTTCAACACAAGGAATGCGACATGAGACAAAAGTTGATGAATTTAGAGAAGGCTTCATTTTCATTTCTGATCTCCCATTGAGACTGTAGGTGAGAAATTGACTATTTGAATTCTGGCCTAATGCCAGAATAAATAAAAATAAAACAAGGATAGAGAAAACATTTTAAAGGAAAGAAAGGTTCTGTTGTAGATGCAATGCTTCTCAATATCTTCATAAATGACTTAGATGGGGGAATAGAAGGGGAAGCCATTCAATTTGCAAATGACACTAAAGTGGCAGGAATAGCCAACACCCCAGAAGACAAGCTTAGGATCCAAAAAGATCTTGAGAGACTTGAACAATGGACCCTAACCAACAACATGAAGAGAGAACATCTAGACAGGAAAAACCAAAGGTAGAAGTACAGTTTAGGCAAAACCTAGCTCAAAAAGAGTAACTGTGGGAGGGATCTTGAAATCCTAATGGACAACCACTTAAATGTGAGATAGCAGTGTGCGGTAGCAGCCAAAAAAAACCACGAATACAATCCTAGGTTGTATAAACAGAGGCATATCACATGAAGTATTAGTACCACTTTATAAAGCCTTAGTAAGGGCACACTTGGAATACTACATCATGTTTTGATCACTACATTACATAAAATATATTGAGACTTTGGAAAAAGTGTAAAGAAGAGCAACTAAGATGATTAAGGGTCTGGAGACAAAAACATATGAAGAACAGTTGCAGGAACTGGGTACGGCCAGTCTAGAGAAAAGAAGGACTAGGGCAGTGGTTCTCAACCTGGGGGTCGGGAACCCATTTGGGGTCGAACGACCATTTCACGGGGAGCGCCAAACAACGCAGTCCACCATTTTTTTCCCCCTTTTCCTTAGCTGTGCTACTCCCTTTTATTCTATTGGCTTTTGAAAGCCAATAATAATAATAATAGTAGTAGTAGTAGTAATAAAGTTGGAAGGGACCTTGGAGGTCATCTAGTCCAGTGGTTCTCAACCTGTGGGTCGGGACCCCATTTGGGGTCAAATGACCATTTCACGGGGGTCGCCAAACAAGGCTGTCCGCCATTTTTTCCCCTTTTCTTTGGCCATGCCCCTGGCACCCGGTGATATATAAGTGGTTGGGGGTCACCACAACATGGGGAACTGTATTATCACGGCATTAGAAAGGTTGAGAACCACTGATCTAGTCCAACCCCCTGCTCAGGCAGGAAACCCTACACCATTTTGGACAAATGGCTGTCCAGTCTCTTCTTAAAAACTTCCAGTGTTGGAGCATTTACTACTTCTGGAGGCAGGCTGTTCCACTGATTAATTGTTCTCACTGTCAGGAAGTTTCTCCTTAGTTCTAGGTTGCTTCTCTCCTTGATTAGTTTCCACCCGTTGCTTCTTGTCCTGCCTTCAGGTGCTTTGGAAAATAGCTTGATTCCCTCTTCTTTATGGCAGCCCCTGAGATATTGGAATACTGCTATCATGTCCCCCCTTGTCCTTCTCTTCGTTAAACTAGACATACCCAATTCTTGAATAGAGTCTAATTCTATTGGCTTTCAAAAGCCAATAGGAATTGTCCAGGCTGTCTCTGCCCTGCTGAGCCCGCCAAAAGTCCCATTCTGCAAATGATGCTGCACCAGTTGAGTAGTCCTCGACTTATGACCAGTTGAGTAGTCCTCGACTTACGACCGGTTGGGGGTCACGGCATTAAAAAGGTTGAGAACCACTGGACTAGCGTGACATGATAGTATTCCAGTATTTGAGGGTCTGCCACCAAGAAGAGGGAGCCACGTTATTTTCCGAAGCACCAGAAGGCAAGACAAGAAACGATGGAAACTAATCAAGGAGAGAAGCAACCTGGAATTAAGGAGAAATTTCCTAATAGTGAGGACAATTGATCAGTGGAACAGCTTGCCTTCAGAAGTTGTAGGTGTTTCTTAATGGGGTTTTTTAAGAAAAGACTGGAGAACATACTGTCTGAAATGGTATAGGGCAGTGATGGTGAACCTTTTAGAGACTGAGTGCCAAACTGCAACCCCAAACCCACTTATTTATGTGCCCAGGTGGCTATGGCCCACTGGGTGGGCATGGGTGTGGTCATGGCAGACTGGGTGGGTGTGGCCAAGGTGGGCATGGTCACTTTGATGTTGCTTTGGGGAGGGACCCCTGTGGGGGCTAGGCAGGGTTGGGGGAGATCCAGGGGGTCTCTGGCAGATGGGGCGGTGGGTAGGAGATTCGTCCTGCTGGGTGAGACGAGGCAGGGCGGAGGTGCCATTGTGGCAGGGCAAGGCGAGGCAGGGACCAGGGCGGCTGCTACACACAGAGGCCAGCAAGCGCATGGGAACTGACAGTGTCCATCAGCAGCCACAGCCTGCCGGCCCCTCGACCAGCACACTCTGGGACTCAGCAGCTTACTGCCAGCAGTTCAGAGAAGTCTCCTCTGAGCTGGCCGGCCGGCCGACAGCTGAGGCAATGCAGTGGGTCGTGTCTGGGAAAAGGAGAGCATGTGAGGCCAGGAGGGATGGGACGGGAGAGAAGGAAATCAGCCATGCTGGGATGCATCTGGCCACATGGGTTCTTGGTGAGTTAGCGGGCGGCTGGTTGAAGAGGGACAGTTGCCATCTCCGGGGCATGGTGCATGTGCCCACAGAGAGGGCTCTGAGTGCCGCCTCTGGCACGCGTGCCATAGGTTCGCCACCACTGGTATAGGGTCTCCTGCTTGAGCAGGGGATTGAACTAGAAGAGCTCCAAGATTCCTTCCCACTCTGTTCTGATTGATTGATTGATGTAAGCCAGTAGTGTGCTGCAGTTGCCAAAAAAGCCAATACAATCCTAGGCTGCATTAACCAATAGAATCAAGATTAATGTGAAGTGTTATAACCGCTTTATGAAACCTTTATAAGACCATACTCCCAATACTGCATCTATGTTTGGTCACCACCATATACTGAGTGCAGAAAAGAGCAACAAGAACAATTAGAGGGCCATAGGCTATAATATCTGATGAATGCAGGAATTGGGTATGGACCAGGGGTGACATGATAACAGTGTTCAATATTTGAAGGGCTGCCACAAAGAAGAAGGGGTCGACCTATTTTCTCAAGCAGGAGACCCTATACCAGTGGTTCTCAACCTGTAGGGTCGGGACCCCATTTGGGGTCGAACGACCATTTCACGGGGGTCGCCAAACAAGGCTGTCAGCCATTTTCCCCCCTTTTCTTTGGCCATGCCCCTGATACCCAGTGATGTATAAGTGGTTGGGGGTCACCACAACATGGGGAACTGCATTATGGGGTTGCGGCATTAGAAAGGTTGAGAACCACTGCCCTATACCATTTCAGAAAAGTGGCTGTCCAGTCTCTTCTTAAAAGCCTTCAGTGATGAAGCACCAACAATTTTTGAAGATAAGCTGTTTCACTTGCTAATTGTTCTCACTGTTAGGAAGTTTCTCCTTAGTTCTGGGTTGCTTCTCTCCTTGATTGGTTTCCATCCATTGTTTTTTGTCTCACTTTCAGGTGCTTTGGAAAATAGGTTGACCGCCCTCTTCTTTGTGGCAGCCCCTCATATATTGGATCACGGCTATCATGTCACTCCTAGTTCTCCTTTTCTCTAGATTAGACATACCCAAATCCTCCAATTGTTCTTCATATGCTTTAGTCGTCAGGCCCTTACTCGTGTTAGTTGTTCTTCTCTGTACTCTTTCCAAAGTCTCATCATCTTTGTTATAATGTGGTGACCAAAACTGGATGCAGTATTCCAGATGTGGTCTTATTAAGTTTTGATATGTACTAGTGGCCAAAATTGTAGAAACCTTTTGGGAAAAGTGTATTTTTGAGGTTTGATGGCTAATAACACCACTTTTTTTGTAGTAGTACCATAAAATTATATATCAATGGAAAGATAATTTAATCAAGAATGTAAAGCAACATAGTTTTTTCAATTATCTGTATTTTATGAAAAGGTATAGCCAAATAACCAGAAAAAAAGAAACACAATTTGCTTAGGTTGATATCAGGTAGCTTTCCTTCATCTGATTGTAGCCAATGAGCACGAGTGTTTAGAGAGCCAATCAGGTGTCATCTTGTTTTGGCAATGAGCCAATCAGATCACAGTAGGATTCAGTTATTGATGTCACCTATTGAAGCTGAGAGGAGGTGTGTTATGTGATCGCTATCAAGCTGGTTGGTTTTTTTTGTGGGTGTGTTCTTTCATTTAGTGAGCTTGTAAAACGTAATAAAATTAAAGTAGTGGTGCAAAGAGTTGACTGGTTGCCCAGAAAGGAATATAAAATAGTATTATTAAGTGAGCAAGGTTACAGTTATAAAGCAATTAGAAGAAAAATTGATGGAAACTTAACCAAAGGTGGCATTTCTACTGTACATTTTTCCCAAAAGATTTCCACAACTTTGGCCCTACTGTAGTGGTACTAATACTTCATCTGATACAACGCTATCCCTCTGTTTATGCAACCAAGGATTAGCTTTTTTGGCTGCTGTTGCACACTGCTAGCTCATATTTAAGTGACCATCCACTAGGCATGAAGATGACTGTTTAAACCTCTCAACGCAATTGAATGTAAGAGTTCCAAGTAAATTTGCAAGTCTTTACGGCACAGTTCCCCAACCGTTCCCGGTTGGCAGCCCAGAGTAGGGGGGACAGGTGCATATGGGGTCATGAGAGCCCACAATGAGACTCATGTAAGTGAGGTTACGGATGGACACAAGGTTTACGCAAGTGGGGCTGTGTGCGCACACCGGCCGGTCATTCACGTGGTCCAGTGGCGATTTAAGGACCACGGCCCAGTCGCAGCCGACAGGTTGGGGACCCCTGCTTATAAAATACAACTGAAAGTGAACTTCAAAGTATGTATATTGAAAGGAAGTGGAAAAAAAGATGTATTAGAACTTACTGATTTTAGAAATGTTTTTAAAGAAAAGTTTAGTGTTTTAAAGTGGATGTAAAAGAAGTTATTTTTTTCTTTTAAGAGTAAAGAATCTGAAAGAATAGAGAATTTTGTTAATAGAAATGGTGATAATATACAAAGATTAATAAGTGTAAACAGTAATATATAGTGTTTCCCACAGGAAAGAAAAAAAGTAGAGACAGTTAGATTAATTGCTTTATCTGAAAAAGAGAATATATATAATTTTGTTTTTATTTGGAAATCACTTCTCGAAAATGAAATTTTGCTTTCGCTGATTAGGCAGCCTAGTTAAGAAATGACTAGTATAAACAACTGTGTAAAAGTAAAGTTGAAGTTGTAACCTCATTATATTCTACTCCGCTAAAAAGAGTTGGAAGTCAATGTTTTTCCCGCCCTCTACCCGTTTTTCTTCTTCCCCTTTTCCTTCCCTTAGTTTCCCCACATTTTTTTTTGTATTTTATATTTTGAATAATAAAAAAATTTAATACAAAAAAACCCAACCCCGTTACTAACGGAACCCTGCAGCGATTCACTTCACAACTGTGGCAAGAAAGGTCATAAAATGGAACAAACGGGTGCACATTTATAATGGTTCCAGCATCCCACGCTCACAGTCCCCATTGATGACTTTCCCACTAGCTTCTGACAAGAAAAATAAGTGGGGAAGGCCAGCAGGAATTTGCAAGTCACGGTCATGTTTTGCTTAACAACTGCAGAGGAACTGATATAAGTTGGCACTGTCATGTGACCCCATGCTTAATGACTGGCTGCTTAGTGACACAGATGCCAGTCCTGTGCCCAGAGGCCTCCAGGGCAGAGAGTAAAGAAAATAGCCTTAGGGCAGAAGTCCTCAAACCTTTGGGCAAAAGAGATCGGTTCTGTGGAGAAAGGTTTTTCCACGCACCAAAGTGTGTTTGGTTTTGTGTGCTGCCTGCATCCCACAGATGGGTCTTTGCTTGTTTGTGCGGACCGGCTGCTGGCATGCCACAGCCCGGTACTGGTCCACGGACCGGGGGTTGGGGACCCCTGCTTTAGGGGATAAGCAACCTACCTCAAGTCCACAACAGAGAGAGATAATGTTACAAACAGGCTCAAACAAACACCTCCCTCATTCACAGGAGCATAAGTTTCTATGTGGGGGAGGCACAACATAATCAGACTTGCAAGATTCTCTTATTACATTCAGTCTCAGTAGAAAAAAAGTGTTAAGAGCAGACATCTACTTGACAAAGTAGATCACAACCTACTAGATAAGATAGAAAACTTGATGATGATGATGTCTGGGGCTCAGCCCTCACTGTCCAATCTTGTCCTCCAGTGAGCCTGCCACCTATTTCCCCACCCCCAATGACCCCTGCGAATGGAAAGGGCCGGGAGCCCCCATACCCGACAGGCAGTCAGGGCTCCCCTCCCTGCTCCGCCCGAGCCCAGTCCTGGAGCTGCATCACGCACCCCACAGCCAGGCCACCCCCACCCCGCCACCTGCCTCACCTTGCCTCGCGACGGGGCCTGCCACCTGTCCCCCCATCCCCAATGTCTAATTTGTTTTTAAAAAAAGTGTTAAGAGTCTTCCTGTGCACAAACAAGCAACGACCCATCTGTGGGATGCAAGCAGCACACAAAACCAAACACACTCTGGTGCATGGACAAACCTTTCTCCTCAGAACTGGTCTCTGGTGCGCAAAATGTTGGGGACCTCTGCCCTAAGGCTATTTTCTTTACTCTCTGCCCTGGAGGCCTCTGGGCACAGGACTGGCATCTGTGTCACTAAGCAGCCGGTCATTAAGCATGGGGTCACATGACAGTGCCAACTTATATCTGTTCCTCTTGGTCCTATCAAGTGGGGCTGACACCGAGGGACCTTTCATGGCTGAGGAGAGGCTGGAATTCGGGTGTCCCCACTCCTAGCCCAGCAACGGAACCTTCACCCCTGCAGCACCCCAGCTCTCTAACAGGAGAGCCATCCAGAGAGACCCCCCCCCCACTGCACATTGGTCGCCTCCCCATCAACTGCAGGAAGAACAAGCCTGAAGGGTGGGGATGAACGAAGGAGGGTAATCCTCCCTTAGTGACCACAATTTTGACTGGCAATTCTGTTGCTAGGATTCACGGCTACTAAGTGAAAAAAAATCACCTGATTGCAAACAGGCTTTTGACCTCTGGTCATTACAGGAATCACTGTGGACATTGAGACCTCAGCTGAACGCCACTGGTGGTTTTATTTCTGTTTTCTCCATGAACTTTGCTTGCCTTCAGCTGGTTGGGAGGCATGCTAATGGACATCACACAATCGTGGGACAATTTGATGGTTTTAATGTGCAAGGATTGTTTGCAAAGCTGTTTTTTTTAATACTATCCTAATCTTGAATGGTTACTAAATGAGGCAAATGATAAGGGAGGACTATATTACACCCAGAAAAAAAGCCATCTGCCATCTGGATGTCATTTGCTGGAAGCATCACAGGGAGGAAATAATTGTTGTCATACCCAGCTGGTGGGTTACCCAGAAAGATGTGAAGGATCATGGTGGGGAAAAACATTTCTGATCTGGAAGGTCCCCTTTCTCTGGGACTGATGGAGGCGTTTGGGATTGTGACCGCACACAAATGGATGACTCACTCCCCAATGGATGGCTTAGTGAATTCAGCAATTCTCAAAAGCTGCCATGGGGAGCACAGCCACAGCTTAAAAGACCCCTCACCATAGGGATTCTACAGAATTGGAGCTAACATTTGATGTATGATGAACTGGACGTTGATGTGATGAAGTTAGTGGTAATTGGGGAAGGGACTTCCTATATCTAACTGAAAAACCATTTGGACTAGACCAGTAGTTCTCAACCTTCCTAATGCCGTGACCCCCAACCATGTGGTCGTAAGTCGAGGACTACCTGTATTTCCCTGTGGGCGGGGGCAGGAGGAGGGGCGGGGTTTGCTCGCTCATTCTCTCTCACTCACTCACTTTTTCTTTTCCTCTCTCTGGCGCGCACACTCTGCCTCCTCTCCTGCGGCTGGAGCGCACGATGGGCAGGCCAAGGGCGCACGCAGGCCATCGCCCAGCAACCGCCTTGGCCCGGGAGTGCCGCGCATGCATGGTGCCGCCCCCTGCGCCGGCCGAGGCATAGCTGGCAAGGTGCCACTGCCTGTGATTTCATTATGCGGAGGGCTTGGCTCAGACCAGCCGCCCACGCAGTTGAGCCGGCCTGGGGCGGCGTTGGGGGTGCGTTTCAAGCGCCCGGACGTCGGTGGGGAACCGGTGAGGCCGCTACACACTGAGTCGGCTCCACACGCGCGAGCTATCCTCCCAGTGCCTGCTGCTGCCCCGCTAGCCTTACTTTGGCCACCGCCCGTTCATTGCGGCGGCAGGCAGGCCCAGGCGCTCCTGGGCAGCCATGGCAAGCGGCAGCGATGGCACAGGCTGACCACCAGCTGGGCCACCAGCTGGCCCAGCCCAAGGGAGGTAAGCCACCCGCCAGGCCCTACGCGCGCCAGCTATCCTCCCAGCGCCCGCCGCTGCCCCGCTAGCCTCACCATGCCCATCACCCCTTCGGTGCGGCAGCAGGCAGGCAGGCCCAGGTGCTCCTGGGCAGCCCTCCCACCCCTGGCTCTCTTTTACTTACATTTAGTTGCTCAGCAGGGAAGGGTGGAAACTTCCACAAAGCTCGCCTTAGCTGCAGACAACTTGCAGCAACGTTTGCTGACTGGGACTTTTGGCGGGCTCAGCAGGGTAGAGACAGCCTGGACAATTCCTATTGGCTTTTGAAAGCCAATAGAATTCGACTCTATTCAAGAGAGTCTATTCTATTGGCGTTCGAAAGCCAATAGAATAAGAGGGAGTAGCACAGCTAAGGAAAAAGGAGAAAACAAAACAAAACAAAACAAAAAAATGCTGGACTGTGTTTCATAAGGATTCTATGAGGAAAAACTCCAGGACTTTGGCAACCCCCGTGAAATGGTCGTTCGACCCAAATGGGGTCGCGACCCACAGGTTGAGAACCGCTGGACTAGACTCTTTTGGGAGAAAGGATCGACCAAGAGGATTATGATTTTGGGGAATAAGACACAATTATTTTCTTATTGTTCTCAATCAAAATCTTATGAAAAAGTTTTATTAATAGCAATCAAACAAAGATATTTCATCCTAGACAGATCAGAGACAATGATTCGGGTGACTCGGGGTAAATAAGAAGCCGTTCTAGACTTTAGACTTTATACAAGTTAAATGCAGTACAGATTGTTAACTAAATGCGTTGATGTTTTAATTGCTGGTTCACCCGTTGACTACTTTGCCTCTCTATATAGTAGAGAGAGGAAGGTCAGATTGGTTGTAAATAGAGGTAGAACTTTGTAAATTTGGGGCCTGCTTCGCAAGGGGAGGCAACTAATATTGCGACAATATATTTATGAATGCTCAAATGGGGGGGGATAATATATGTAAATCTATTTTTGTCTTTTTTAATGAACATTTTTTCATTCTTTTAAAATATTTTGTCTGTCTTTGTTTTGTTTTTTAAAAATTTCCTTTTGGGGAGGATTTTATACTTTATATTAATTTTCTGAATAAAATAGTTTAAAAAAACTTATGAGGAGCAAGTTCATTGGGCTGCTCTGTACCTGTTTTCTAAACTATCTCTAAATCCATGGAAAAATAGCATTATAGGCTTGGAAGGAACCCTGGAGGTCTTCTAGTCTAACCCGCTGCTCAAGGCAGGAACCTTATACTGTTTGTCCAGCTTGTTCTTGAAAATCGCCAGTAATGGAGCAGCCACAATCCCTGGAGGCAAGCTATTCTATTAATTGCCCCTCACTGACAGAAAATTTCTCCTTACTTCTACCGTGTTTCCCCGAAAGTAAGACCTACCCTGAAAATAAGCCCTAGCTTTAGGGCAAGGCACATAGCTGAAAATCAGGGGTGGAGGTATAGAGCTGCCCCACGCACCCTGCACCCACTTGCAGCCAGGCCTCACTAGCCCATTTTTGTGGCATTCCCAGGCCTGCATTTTGCAGTCAGAGGCCTTTCTGGAAGGCCTTTGTAGCTGAGAATCCAGCTATTCAGTCAATCCATAGCTTAGTTCTGCAAGGCATTTGCAGCCTAGAACTCAGTTATGGATTGAATCCATAGCTCAATTCTAAGCTGCAGTGGCCTTCCGGAAAGGCCTGACTGCGAAATATAGGCTGGAATGTAGAAAAAGTGGACCGGCTGGCGGGCTTGTATAAAAGACATCCTCCGAAAATAAGACCTGGTGCCTCTTTTGGAGACAAAAAACCCCCCGGTCTTATTCTGGGGAAAACACGGTATTCTGTATCTCATTTTAATAAACCTCCATCCATTACTTGTCCTAAAGTTCAATTCATTACTACTTATCCTGCCCTTAGGTGACCTAGAGAGTAAGTCAATCACCTCTTCTTGGTGACAGCGCCTCAAGTACTGGAAGACAGCTATCATGTCCCTCCTAATGATTCCCTTTGATAGCCTAGATATACCTAGCTCCCACAACTGATCATATGATATAGCGTCCAGACCTTTATCATCTTTACTGCTCTTCTCTGCATACTTTCCAGGGTCTCAACAACTATTTCGTATTGTGATGATCAGAACTGGACACAGTATTCTAAGTGTGATGTTACCAGCACTGTATAAACCAATTGTATTTCTTCTTGTCTTGACACTATTCCTCTGTTGATGCAACCTAGGACTGCATTGGCTTTTTTTGGTAGCTGCAGCACAATAACGGTGCAAATGGTACTTGTCCACTTATCGTGTGCCCCAGGGATACATGGCCTGCTCTTCTGGAGATCTCCCAGAGGCAGCCACCATTTTTAAGGCACTCACAATCCCTTAACACAGTGTACAAAATGTTAAGGTAGCAAAACAGAACAGTCTGACTCGACTCCTAGGCAACAGTGACCAAGAGGCAGCCACCATTTTGACCCAGAGGCAGTCATTGCAAAATGGCAGCTGCTTCCACAAGTCCACCACATGGCCCAGGCACAGTGAAAATAACAGCTGCTTTCACGACGTAGTCACGCAGCCTAATTACACATGTCCTGCTCTTCTTCACCAACCTGAGGTTCGAAAGGTATGGAGGACTTACACATTTGTTTAACAGCTTCATCAGGGAGAGAAACAGGCAGGGGTAGTTCAGCAAGGAAATCTCGCTTAGCCATCATTGCAACATGCAACCAAATTGGCAGGCCCCATTACAGTTGTATCTCAAAAACTATTTGTATGGTGGCTGGGGAATTATGGCCCTCAAAATCTGGAGGACACCAAGATAGAAGCCTGAAAGTCCATATGTTGGAATTCCATGATCAATATAAAAAAAACACCACCCAAAAGCCTTTTTGAGGAATTCCACAACTTCTGCAAAAGGAAATATCCAGAAACTTCTGCCTATAAGAAGAAATGGATAGCCTTTATCAAACTAACAATTTCCACGTTTTTCTCTCCACCTACTGGTCTAAACCTGAGATGTGTTAACTTAAAAGCATCAGGCCAGAATTCAAATAGTCAATTTCTCACCTACACACTCAATTAGAGATGAGAAATGAAATTCAAGTGTTCTAAATTTGTCAAATTTTGCCTTGTGTCTATTTTCTTGCGTTCAATAAGGGGAGATTTACACCTGAAGTACCACCCATAGATTGGACATTTGAAAGCTCTCCCCCATGTGAGTCCTCTGGTGTTTCACCAGGTTTGAATTCTGACTGAAACATTTCCCACAAACAGGACATTCAAAGGCTTTTTTTCCTGTGTGAGTCCTCTGGTGTCTCAAGAGGTGGGAATTTCTAATGAAAAATTTGCCACAAATAAGACACTCATACGGTTTCTCTCCTGTGTGAGTCCTCTGGTGTATCACCAAGTGTGAATTCTGACTGAAACTTTTCCCACAATCAGGACATTCAAAGGCTTTCTCTCCTGTGTGTGTCCTCTGGTGACTCCTGAGCTGCAATTTTATAATGAAACTTTTGTCACAATCTGGACACTTATATGGTTTCTCATCTGTGTGATTTTTCTGGTGCTTCATCAGGCTGGAATTGTGACTGAAACTTTTCCCACAAACCGGACACTCATACGGTTTCTCTCCTGTGTGAGTTCTCTGGTGACTGGTGAGCTGAAATTTTCTAATAAAACCTTTCCCACAATCTGGACACTCATATAATTTCTCTCCTGTGTGAGTCCTCTGGTGGTTCACCAGGTAGGAATTGTGACTGAAAGTTTTCCCACAAACTGGACACTCATATGGTTTCTCTCCTGTGTGAGTCCTCTGGTGGTTCATCAGATTGCAGTACCGACTAAAACTTTTCCCACAAATAGGACATTCAAAAGGTTTATCTCCTGTATGTGTGTTTTGGTGTTTCACCAGATTGGAATTCTGATTGAAACTTTTCCCACACTCTGGACACTTATATGGTTTCTCTCCTGTATGAATCCTCTGATGATTCACTAGACTGGAATTGTAACTGAAACTTTTCCCACAAACTGGACACTCATATGGTTTCTCTCCTGTGTGATTTCTCTGGTGTATCACCAGTTCATAATTCTGACTGAAACTTTTCCCACAATCAAGACATTTAAAGGGTTTTTCTCCTGTGTGAGTCTTCTGATGTTTCACTAGGTTGGAATTGTGACTGAAACGTTTACCGCAAACTGGACACTCATATGGTTTCTCTCCCGTGTGACTCCTCTGGTGTATCACCAGGCTGGAATTCTGACTGAAGTTTTTCCCACAAAGAGCACATTCAAAGCGTTTCTCTCCTGTGTGAATCCGTTGGTGTTTCACCAGGCTGGAATTGTGACTGAAACTTTTCCCACAATCTGGACATTCAAAAGGTTTCTCTCCTGTATGTATTCTCTGGTGACTTGTGAGCTGGAATTTTCTAATGAAACTTCTCCCACACTCTGGACACTCATATGATTTCTGTCCTCTGTGAGTCCTCTGGTGTTTTACAAGGTAAGCATTTTGAACGAAACTTTTCCCACAGTCAGGGCATTCAAAAGATTTCGCTCCTATATGAATCCTCTGGTGTGTCACCAGATTGGATCTGTGACTGAACCTTTTCTCACAATCTGAACACTCATATGGTTTCTCTCCTGTGTGCGTCCTCTGGTGTTGCACCAGGTTAGAATTCTGACTGAAACTTTTCCCACAAACCGGACACTCATATGGTTTCTCTCCTGTGTGATTTCTGTGGTGTATCACCTGTTCATAGTTATGACTGAACGTTTTCCCACAGTCAGGACATTCAAATGGTTTTTCTCCTGTGTGAATCCTCTGGTGTGCTACCAGACTGGAACTGTGACTGAACCTTTTCCCACAACCAGGACATTCAAACGGTTTCTCTCCTGTGTGAGTCCTCTGGTGTATCACCAGGCCAGATTTCTGACTGAAACTTTTCCCACAGTCAGGACATTCAAAGGGTTTCTCTCCTGTGTGTATCCTCTGGTGTCTCACAAGGTGAGAATTTGCAATGAAACTTTTCCCACAATCAAGACAGTCATATGATTTCTTTTCTGTTTGCATCCTCTGGTGTATCACCAGGCTGGAGTTCTGGCTGAAACGTTTCACACAATCAGAACATTGAAAGGGTTTCTCCCTGGTGTGAAACTTCTAATGTATCACCAAGTGCCCATGCTCACAAATCATTTACTGCATTGGGAGCACCTGTGGGGCTCCTCTCCTTCGTGGGTCCTTTCATGAACCACCAGAGAGCTTTTTGGAGAAGGGCTTTTGATACATTCAGAGTATTTGTATGGCTTTTCTCCAATATGGATCATTTTGTTCATAATTATCTGTGATTTGAAATCTGCACCTTTCCATAATATGCTCATTGGTGGGGCTTTTCCACCACTGATATTCTTGAGGACGTCAAAATGATGTGTGATCTCTTTGCTTGAAGCTACTCTTGTCTGGCTCCCAGAGCAAGGGCAGCATTACTGTCTGCCTGCCGTGGCTTCCCAAATGATCTTTTTCTCTCCATTGACTTCTAGATATTTCCCTATTTTTCTGAAGGGAAAAATAATTTCCGTTGACTTTTTCATGTTTGTATCCTCGAATTCCGCATACTCTACTTTTTCCAGTTTGAAATGTCTTCTTGATTTTCTCTCTTTTGTCTATCACCTGGTGGGGAAGGAGAATTGTGCGGTTTTGTGAAGGAAATGGAAAATATTTTGCATTCTGCTTTGATTTCCTTTCCTTTTCAGTGTTGCTTGTTATTCTCAGTTGTCTGGAGTGCTCTTATTGGCATCCTCTTTATCTATAAGATTCAAATAACAGTGTAACCTTTATTGTTTATACAATTTTTACAGAAGACTTGAAATGAAAAAGTATACTAGTGAAAAACAAACATGCCATAATAGCCTCTTACATAATTATGATTCATTTGACACATTTAAGATTACCAAGACCGAAGTTCAAATATCCATTCAATCATGAAATAAACTTGTTGACTTAGGTCAGGGGTAGGCAACCTCGGCTCTTTTATGACTCATGGACCTCAACTCCCAGAATTCCTGAGTCAGCTAGACTGACTCTGGAATTCTGGGAGTTGAAATCCATGAGTCATAAAAGAGCCGAGGTTGCCTACCCCTGACTTAGGTCAATAAATTCTTAGTATTACAATTATTAGATAGAATTTCAGTAATTAAGTTAAATGTTTTGCTAAAGATGGTTTTTCTGTTTCAGCCTTTACCAAAACTTGTAACTGACACTCCATTTATACAATGGCAGATGGAGATCTCTAAATGAAATATAAATTATTGCACGATGCTAAGGAGAGGTTTGGGTCTATCCAATTTGAAATTGTAGTTTGATGTTTTTTTGTTTCGTTCGGCAAAATGAGTGGGTGACTCCCCAAAATAAGAGATTACTTGAGCTAGATGTCGAGTTTTGAAGCATGGTTTTGCTGAAGCTACAGTTATTGTTTCTCAGCTTGCCAACAAACTTGGGGGGGGGGACGAAAAGGGATTGGGATGCAAATTTCAAAGATCAAGAAGCCAGACCATGAGAATCAAGGACGGCATCACCAAGTTTCTGATTAGACCGAGAGACACTTTCTCATAACAATATTTTTCCATTTAATTGGGCAACGTGACCTGACCAAGGAGGAGGGAGAATTCCATGCTTTTACTATGTGGGGTTGGGTGGGGTTTTGCCAGAGCTGGTTTTGCTTCCATACATGCCAAAATGATGTACTCAATAAAGTTTTACATTAAGAGATCAGAATGTTTCGATGATGTTTGCTTGGTTGGGTTCGTCAATCAGAATCTTGACACTAGAGGCCCATGAATTAAGATTTTGATGGCACAGCTATTTATGGTATGATCAGGTTAAAGCAAATGTTGATTATAATAATCACTTTGTTTGATGTGCCGTCCTCAGAATTTGAAAGAAATATAAAATAAGGTTCTCTAGGAAGATGCCTCTTTGGCTATCTCCCCAGGAACTCTTTTTAAGAAAAGAAATGGTGATGAGGCTAGACGGGTGGACTTACAGTCAAATAATATCTTTCAATTATGGTAACCTTATCCTGAAATCTAAAGAGAAGTTGGAATCAGAAGGATGTGTTTGCCCTTGGTTTATGTATTTACAGTTGAAAGAAAGATTTAAACTAGACAAAAAGAGCTATGGATTTTATTTTGTGAAAAACGAGTTGGAAATTCTATTGTGTGATAGTGTTGAACATATTATTGCAAAGTTTCATAAACTGTAATTAAAATAGTACTTGGAGAATGCGTATGTAAAGCATTGTATGGGTCAGTGGGCAAAGAACTTTGGATGTAACATAATGCTTGAACAATGGGAGAACAGGTGGACCAGAGATCTAAAATTCACATTAAACTATAATTTAAAAGAAAACTTTTATAAATGTACTGTTGGTATCTAAAACTGGACAAATGGTCCAGAATGTATAAAGGCATCTCAAATGAATGTTGGAAATGTAAGGAAGAACTTTGTTCTGAACATCTGTAACTCTGCAATTGTTAAGCAAGTCACTATAATTTGTGAAAGGCAATTTCACATGACCTTGACTTGCAACTTCCTACTGGCATCCCCACTGATTTTGTTTTTCAGAAGCTACCATGTTTTCCCCAAAGTAAGACCTACCCCAAAAATAAGCTCTAGCTCAGACATGTCAAACGTAAGGCCCGGGGGCCGGATGTGGCCCGCAAAATGGTTTCATGTGGCCCACGAAGCCATCCTGGAAACAGTGAGGGAATGGTTCCCGCTGCCTTGGCCCTGGCCCAAGCCAGCCAAGAGCCAATGTACAATTTGGTGGTGCCCATCTATGCTGAAACGCATTCAGTCTTAGCTCCACAAGGCCCTCTGGAAACAGCGAGGAACCAGCCCGTTGCATCGGCCCCACCCCCTGGGTGCATGCTGGGGAGGTGTCACCCTGTGAGGAATGAAGAAATGGACCATGCCTTGGCGCTTGCCCCACTCCCACCCCCTTCTGCCAGAGACCCTGAGATCTGTCCCATTCCTGCCCAGGCCTCCACAGGCAACCTTGACGTAAACGATGTAGAGCTGGCCATGCCCACCCAGTAGGCCACACCCACTCCATGCACACCCATCCAGTAGGCTGCACCCACCCTGGCCACACACCCGCCGAGGGCAACTGCAATGCTGATGCGGCCCTCAATGAAATTGACACCTCTGCTCTAGCTTGATTTTTGAGGGTGGGCCTAATATAAACCCTACCCCCAAAATAAGCCTTAGTTTGGGGCAAGGCACAATACCTAAAATGAGCAAGGGTGGGGGTAGGGGAGTGGAGCTGCCCCACGTGCCCCGCAGCCACTTAACTTCCAACTAGGCCTCTCCTCGCCAGCCTACTTCTTCTGCGGCGTCCCCAGGCCTGCACTTCGCAGTCAGAGGCCTTTCCGGAAGGCCACTATAGCTGAGAACTGAGCTATGGATTCCATCCATCAATCGGTTCTGCAACGCATCTGCAGCTGAGAACCGAGCTATGGGTTCAATCCATAGCTCAGTTCTTGGCTGCAATGGCTTCTGGAAAGGCCTGACTGCAAAATGCAGGTCGAAGCTCCATTCTCAGCTGCAGAATGAAACTACTCCTTCGGCCACAGAAAAAGTAGGCTGGCTGGGCAAGGCTGCTGATGCCAGAGATGAGTAAAAAAGACAACCCTCTGAAAATAAGACTAGGTGCTTCTTTTGGAGGCCCCCCCCCCCCAAAAAAGACCTGGTCTTATTTTCAGGGAAACACGGTAGCTGGGAAGTTCACAAATAGGGATCATGAGTGTGCATGCTGCAACCCTCATAAATGTGCATCTATTGGTAGACCCTGAATTGATGCAACTCCTTTTCCTGTACCTTCATAACTACAGGAAGTGCTGACGTGTAGTCACTGAATAAGTGCTACAAATTTGTGGACCAGGTGTATGTCTGCTTTCACAGTGCCATTGTAACTTCGAAGACTCAGGGAACAAATGGTAACTGAGGACTACCTATACCAGTGATAGCAAACCTTTTAGAGACTGAGTGCCCAAACTGCAACCCAAAACCCACTTATGCATCGTCGAGTGCTGGGTGGGTGTGGCCCACTGAGTGGGCATGGCTGCAATGGTAACGGCAGATTGGGTGGGACTAAAAAGTTCAATCAATCAATTCCAACTTTGCAAGATCTTTTTTTTCCCCTGCGAGAAGTTGAAATTGACTGATTGAACCTTTTTTTTTTTTTGTACATGGCGGCAGAGTCCTAAAGCGAAAAAGTTTTATAAAACCCAGCTGAAGGCCTAGGACTGGGGCAACGGCGTGCGTGCCCACAGAGAGGGCTCTGAGTGCCGCCTCTGGCATCCGTGCCATAGGCTCGCCACCACTGACCTATACAACCTGAACACCTGAAAAGGTCCTCCTTAGCTATTTTTTAGTTGAACCTGGTTAATACATGGATGGGACACCAATAGGAAGTACCATGCTTGTTGGCTAGATGTGAAAGTAAAAAATAAAAAATCTCATAAGATTCAGTGGCAGATCAGCCAGTAAAACAACAGGTCCATAACAGAACAACAGAGTTGAAAGGGATCTTAGAAATCTTCTGGTCCAGTTCCCTGCTCAGCCAGGAAGACCCCCTACCATTCCAGAAAAATTGTTACCCAGTGTGTTCTTAAAGGTTCCTGACAAACCTGACAAGTTTGTCATCCAAAAGGTAGAGGATGGAATTAGAGAGTCAGCTATACTGGAATTAATATTTATTAACAGAGATTAAATGAAAGAGCAACAAATATATTTGGGAGCTTGAGATTAAAACACAAAGACCAGTTGCAGGAATTGGGTATGTCTAGTCCAGGGGTAGGCAACCTTGGCTCTTTTATGACTCGTGGACTTCAACTCCCAGAATTCCTGAGCCAGCTGGCTCAGGAATTCTGGGAGTTGAAGTCCACGAGTCATAAAAAAGCCAAGGTTGCCTACCCCTGGTCTAGTCTAGTATAAAAAAGAAGTACGGATGATATAATAGCCCTGTTATAATATTTAAGGGGCTGCCACAATGAAGAAGGCTGGGGGGGGGGGTCAGCCTATTTTCCTAAGCACCAGAAGGCGAGACAAGAAGCAACAGGTGGAAACTAATCAAAGAGAGAAACAACCTAGAAGCAAGGAGAAATTTCCTGACAGGGAGAACAATTACCAGTGGAGGGGAAAATGGGTTTTGCCTCCAAATGGGTGCTCCACCACTGGAGGTTTTTAAGAAGAGAGTGGACAGCCATTTGCCTGAAATGTAGAAGGTCTCCTGCTCGAGCAGGGAATTGGACTACATGACCTCCAACTGTTATTTTATAGTTTAGTTCAGGGATAGGCAAACTTGGCTCTTTTATGGCTCGTGGACTTCAACTCCCAGAATTCCTGAGCCAGCCATGCTGGCTCTGGAATTCTGGGACTTGAAGTTCCACGAGTCATAAAAGAGCCAAGGTTGCCTACCGCTGGTCTAGTTGCTTCTCTGCTTCCACATTGTGGAGGGAACCAAACAGCCCGACTTACTCCCGAACTCTCCTCCAACCTGGCCTCAACTCACCTTCCTGCTGATGCTTCCACCTTTGCAAGAAAGCGAGAGCGTCTCTGCACGCAACCCTCCTCCCATGAGCGATACGGTAGGTAGAGGAAGTTCCCCTGTACGTCTCCTCTCCTCCTAGCCTTTCTAGCAATACAGTACTTGATGGTTTTAACTCCTTTACGTTCAACCAGCGAGGGGGCTAGTCTACTGTTGGCTTTCTAGTCCAGGGGTTCTCAACCTTGGCGACTTTAAGACTTGTGGACTTCAATTCCCAGAATTCCTCAGCCAGCTGGCTGAGGAATTCTGGGAGTTGAAGTCCACATGTCTTAAAGTTGCCAAGGTTGAGAACCCCTGTAATCTAGTCACAGATGATGCTGCCTATCTGACCACCATCTCTCAGTAGGAGGCCGAAAAATAGGCTTGTCCCATTTCCACCAAAGGCATTTGTGAGATGTTTTCACTGATCACATGCAATCAAGTCATTTCCACACTCACAGCAACCTCTCTTTGCAACTGAGCCAAGTGAAATAGTGAAATGTGACGCTACTTAGCTTGTGAAGATTAGCTGCATGCTGAGCCCTAAAAGCTCATGAAGTTCTTACAGAATTACAGAATAAGATTTGAAAGGGACTAAGTCTCCAAGCATGAGACCCTATTCCCAGCTGGAAAAATGGCTGTGGAATCTCCTATTCAACACCTCCATTGATGGAGCATCCACAACTTCTAGAGGCAAGCCATTCCACTTTTCTCACAGACAGGAACTTTCTCCTTGATTCTAGGTTGGAACTGTTTTTGATCATTCTAATGCTGAATTGACTTTTTAGGCAGTTACACCACACTGCTATCTCATATGTAAGTGTTTTGAGATCCCTCTCACAAGGTACTGTTGAACAAGGTACAACAACTTCTATAGATGTGCATTTAGCTTTTCTTGCCTAAGTGTAAGACCTTATTTTTCTCACCACTGAATTGCATTTTGCTGGAAAGGGCCGTATGCTCACATGTGTCAAGATCTTTCTGAATCTTGTGCTTATCTTCAAAAGTGTTGGCTATTCCCCTCAACTGGGTGTCATCTGCAAATTTGATGAGTTCCCCTTCAATCTCTTTATCTAAATCAGACATGTCAAACTTGCAATGTCACATGACATCGCGCATATCGGGACGGTTTTGCCATTGCTGGCAATGGGGTTGGCACAGCTTCCGGATGACACATCCAGCCCGGAGGACACCCCTGATCTAAGCCATGTATGAACAAACTGGATATTCAAGATGTGGTATTCAAGCTGTTGTTCCAAAGATGTTTTTCAAAATGCAACTGGACTTTCTTCATTTTTTTCCTTGCAAATATATCACTTCTGATCCAAGAAGATTCTACAGCTTTTTCAAAACTTCTTTAAGGAAAAAATCAAGAAAGTCCAGTTACCCTTTGAAAAACACCTTGGGACAACCATGACTTGGATGATTGAGAATCTGCATAGATGTTCAAGCTGTTATAAGGAAATTTGAGGAATCAGGAAAAGTCAGGGACAAAAAAGGGGACTGGAAGACCAAGGACATTTTCAAATTCTGATGAGATGTTCCTTTGAGAGATCAGAGGAAATCCACCAAGGACCTGGCTCAGCATCTGGCAGCTTCATCCGAAGGCCAAGTTGATCTTTCTATAGTCTGAAGAAGTTCAGTCAGGAATGGTGTTAATGGATAGGTAGTAGCCAAGACACCCACACTTGCAGAAGGGGAACAGGGTGAAAATGTTAAGATATACCGAAGCTTACAAAAAATGGACTAAGTATCAGTATTATGCTATGATGAATCTAAGTTTGAAATTTTTGGATCCAGTTGTCAACAATATGTGAGAAGATTTGGAGGGAGATAGACAAATGAATGTTTGTAGCCTTCAGGGGAACATGGTGGTCTATCCTGGCTTGGGACTGCATTTCCGCTAGTGGTGTTACCGATACTGATGGGATCATGAATGCTGTAAAATACAGAGAGGGTTTAATTTATCATGCCATTTCTTTTGGAAAGTGCCTGATTGAGAATGGGTTCCTTTCTTGTGAATAAAGAAGCGCAAAGCTCCTTTTAATGGACCTTTTGGGGGGGGGTTTGTAAAGGAGTCATTTCACTTTTTTCTCTTACTTTTCCTTTAAAACCATATTTTGCAGCAGTAGGAATTGCAAAACAACCAGCAAGCTGTCAACAGAAATCCTAAGGGCAGGGTGCTTCTCCCAAAGCTTGTTTTTGTGAGACTACAAACAGTAGGGTGCTTCAGTCGAGTCAATTAGCAACCAAACAGAGGTGCCAACAGATACAGAGATAAAAATAAGTAACAGCTGCTTGAAACCTCACTCAGCATTAAACAGTTAACTATGCCGATCAAACAGGAAGGAAACAATATACCTTATGGCCTCCCTATGATTTTCAAGATCCCTGACCATTTGAAACATCTGAAAATGACTGCAAATGCTGATAGCAGTTAGGAAAGGAGGTTGCATGAAATTCCCTCAATTAGGCTGGCATTGTGATTAAAGCATTTTTGTGGCATCCGATGGCTCTTGTACCTAACTTTATTTTATCCTTGGAGAACATGTAAGGGGGAATGAAGTTGTTCTTTGGCTACAGCTTCATTTTAGAGATGAAGACCCTTAAAACAGGAGAAGGCAGGCAGGTAACGGATCCTCCTACTCAGAACAAGGGATTCTCCATATATTGGGGAGGGGAGCCATGTGAGTCTGGGAGAGTCCTTTGACTTTCCCCTGGGGGTGACGGTCTTTTGCGGGGCCCCGGCTGGTGGAGTTTGGCTTTGCTCGGCGGCGCCCCAGTCGCCCGCTCCTCGCAGCAGCTTCCGCGAAGGGGTTAAACGCAGAGAGCTTTTCTCTGGCGCCTAGAGAGGACGCAGGAAACCGGGGGGGGGGGAGACCAATTTCCGAGCCCTCTCGGCCCCCATCGTGATCGCTCGACGTCTCTTCAGCAAGGGCTGCCGGAGATTCCCTTCGCGGGGAGGGGCGCTCAAGGGGCGCCAGGTGGGCAAGGACGCTGCGAGCGGGGGGGGGGGAATCAGGGGGAATCCCCAGGGGCGGGAAGGGGAGGAGGGATTCCTCGGGGGAGGGAGGGAGGGAGAGCGAGGTGGGTTTCCCCCAGTTGCGCCCCCTCCCCTTCCGAGTCTCCGCCTCTCCTTGCGAGATTTTCTGCTCAGTGGGAACCTCTGAGCTGCCGCTTCTCCTCGGTTGCTGCTTCTGCGTCTTCGCCCCCCTTCAAATCCTTCCCCCGAACCCCCCTCCTGCCCCGCAGCCCCTCCTCTTGGTGCAGCCCGGCTCCCAGCGTGGGGGCTCCTGGTGTTTCCCGGAAGGTTGGGCACCGCCGTTCCCACGTTCCCCCGTGGCTGCTGGGGAGGATCATCCCTCCACTGTCTGGAGGACAGGAAGAGGACGGGGAGATCTGGGTGTCAGAGGGATCGTGGCTGGAGGGGGCACCCCTCCGAAGGCGATAACCCTGCTACTAGGAGGCCGGTTGCATCTGGAAGGCGAGTGACGGAGACCCGAGAGGCGTCCAGGTGGGCTTGGCCGATGGGCAGCCCTGTCCAGGTGGGCTTGCTTTGAGACGGAGCTCCTGAATCTGCCTCTCTTACATGCCCAGATTCCCTCTCTGGTGACTGCTGCGTCCCTGTTTCTCCCTGCCCGTGTCAGTGAACAGCCCTGTCTGTGGAGGTTTTCAATTTAAATGTTATTTCTTTTAAGGTCTGTATGTTCTACCCTGAAAAAGAAGCTTTCCACTGTTCTTTATAAACAGTTTTCCAAAGAGATCAAGGGGGATCGGTGAGATTTTTTTAGAAAGATAAAAGAATTTTAGGTCACAGGGCAGGCCTGGTTGCTCTAATAGCTGCCTGCAGAGCATTTTTGGGAAGAGAGACTGGTGTGCACAAGATGCAGGTTGGTTGAGCTCCAGAGAGACTTCAGCTGTTGGAATAAAATACCTCGTGGATCGTTTTTGTTTATATTCTATCGAGCCAATCCTGCTTCCTCTAGTTAGTCCTTTACAAATTTGCCTTTCCAATTTTCAGTTTTTCTCCAAATTTTATGTCTGTGTAAGGCACAGAATTTCTCTGAGTCTCTCCACTTTTGCTTTCATAGCTTTCCCTTTTTGTAAAAATTTCTGAAAGTATTTTAATATAATGAAAATCTTGGAGCCCTTCAGAACCTATTAACTTCAGCCTGGCGCGTGGATGATGGTATTTTGACTGGGCTTTTTTTAAAGGGGAGGGCAGAGGTCCATTTCCCCCCAAGTGTTTTGAAAGGATTAATCACTGTCTAGATTGATTATTTTTAACAGAAAACAGTTTGCTAAGTTTAATGCCAAGGGCAATCCCCTCCCCATACAGGTTCCCACATATTGTAATTCTGCTAAAAATAATTTGAAAAAGTTCAATGGCGTAGGATACAGGCAAAACAAAGAATGAGCAGTCAAATGAACGTTTTGCCCCAAAAGTTTTTAAAAACTAGAGAGCTTTGGGGGCAAAACGTTCATTTGACTGCTCATTCCTTTTTAAAACCTTGACCTTGACTGTGGCTCAAAAGCAGTTGTCAGACCTGGCCCAATCTGTTCCCTTAGGAAAGAAAGACCTTCGACTCCATTGGGTTGAAGTCAAAGGTTCTTTTACTAAAAAAGATATTGCCTGCAGTAAGGTCAGGCTAGCTCTAGAATTCACATCCCAAAGATACAGAAAGGATTGCCCTCATCCCAGCTCTCCTCCCCATGACCAGTCCATCTCCATCCAATCAGAACTCGCCAAGATGTTTGGAGAATGCCAGTATGTTTTGGGGCAAAAGGCATTCTTTCCCTGGATGCCTAAACTTGGATTCTGGTGCAAACTAGTGCCAAGCTTCTATGGTCTTCATCACCTGTCATTTCCCCCCTTCCCTATTTGTCATTGCGTACACACACCGCTTTAGGTCGATTTCCACTTCCTCCACTAGGGCATGCCAGCCACAGGGAGGGGTGACACCCATGGAGATATAGGTATTGTCTTAGCCCGTCTCAGAAGCACTCGAACAGGATTTCCTCTAGCCAGTTAGTCAGTCAGCCAGCTAGGTCGTAAAACTCCTGTGTGTATTTGGCCACTCCCCTACGTCCCTGGCTGATAGTCTTTATATGGTCTCTGGCCTTGTGATTGACTAAGGGGTCTTTGAAGTGTGACCATGACACGGTCAAAATTTGTCAACTCTCAGATGTCGTTATGGAGGGGGATCATCCATTCGGCCATTGTCCTCTCCAATGCCATGGTCATGCACCTCACCTTTGTTCCTTCAGTGGCTATTTCTGGACCATACTCTTGTATGTAAATTGGAACCTGCATTAGGAAGAACCCTAACTGTCTGGGGTCTCTGTTGAACCAGGGCTAGTGTCTTGCATCTTCTCCTCCATGCTGGCACTGCTCCTACAGCTGGTGCGAGCTTGGCTGTAGGGCCAGGTGCAGGGACACTCGCTATTGTGGAGCCAAGGTCTTTGCCCCATCACTTGCCATGCTCAGAGCCAGATGATCATTGGGGTGTACCAGCCAGGCCAAGGCTTCTCGTATGTGAGGTTGCCAAAAGCCCCTTTCAGTTGGCTTCCTCCAACATCCAGTCCTCTCAATCCGGCTCGCCTATGGTTGGCCTTTTCTTCAAGTTACCTCCAGCTCCGCTTGCGTCTCCCTCCAGCAGCTGCCACGGCTCCCATGGGTGAATGTGACTCCCATGGGTTTCTCCTCCCACTCTTCCTTTCTCCTGAATTTGAGGGACCATCAGGGTCTTGGTGGATCATCCTTTCCCAGCCACTCGGAGAGATCTAGTCCTCCAAGAGGGGGATTTGAGGATGTTTCCCCCAGGCTTCAATCTCTTCCTGTTGCTCCCTGGAGCTGACATTGTTTCTATGTTCCCAATAGTAGAGGTGATATCCTCTCCTGATTGACTACAACTGCAAAGCGGTATCTTGTTATCTTTGTTATCTTTAGCCTAATGTCAGACCTGCCCCATTCTGATCCCTCAAGAATAAAGACCCTCGACTCCATTGAGTTGAAGCAAAAGGTTCTTTTACTAAAAGGATGTTGGCTCCTGTAAGGTCTGGCTAGCTTTAGATTTTGCACACCAAAAAATACAAAAAGGATTCCCCTCATCCCAGCCCTCTCCCTGTGACCAGGCCAATTCCATCCAGTCAGAATTCGCCAAGATGTTTTGTTCTCAGGGTGCCTGGCCTGGGATTCTGATGCAGATTGGTATTGAGCTTCTCTGGTCTTCATCTCTTGTCATTCACCGCTCCCTATTTCCCATCACATACAGCTTTATTGCCCATCTCTCTCTCTTTCTAGCCTTTGATGGCAGAATGCCTATGAGGTGCCAAACCGTACCTGGTAGACCTGACAGCAGTAACTGTGAGAGGGATCTAGGAGTCCCAGTGGACAACCACTGAAGTATGAGCTTGCAATGTGCTGCAGCTGCAGAAAAAGCCAGTGCAGTCCTAATCTGCATCAACAGTGGGATGGTATCAAGATCACATGAGTGTTAGTACTGCATTATAAGTAAGACTACACCAGTTTTGATGTGCACTTTTGGTCACTTATGATGCAAAAGAGATGTTGAGACGGGAACTGGAGGTTAAAAGATATGATGAACGATTGCAGGCACTGGATATATCTACTCTAACGGAGAGAAGGACTAAGGGTGACTTGATAGCAGTCTTTCAATATTTGAGGGGCTGACACAGAAAAAGGGTGGCCACAACTGCATTGTTGGCTTAATGTCAAACCTACCCGAATCCGATCCTTTAGGAAAGAAAAGCCTTCTACTCCATTTGATTAAAGCAAAGGGTTATTTTACTAAGAGTGTTGGTTGCTGTAAATTCAAGCCAGCTCTGAAACTCGCTGGATGCAAAACAAGGGGTAGGTTTGCCCCCAGCCCATCTCTCCCCACATGACCAGTCCATTTCCAGCCAACTGGAACTCACCAAGATGTTTTGAGATGTTTGTGGGTAATACATATATTTCTCAGGAGGCCCGGCCATGGGATGCTGGTACAAACAGGATCTGGCTGCTCTGATCCCTCCCACCTGACATTCCCCCCTTCCTGATTTCCTATCACACACACACACAAAGATTTATTGCCCTTTCATCTTTCTCCCTTTCATCCTCTCTCCCCCTTCTTCTTTTGATGGCAGAATGCCTGTGAGGCCCCAGCTGAGGCAGGCAGAGCTGACACTGGTGCTTTAAATTTTGCAGAGGCTTTAGGCATCAATTCATCAGTTAAAGCTTCCATGTCTCTGAAATTGCCTCAAAAGGTTTGACTGCAACCATTTTGGGATAATTTTCAGGCTGAAAACACATGGACTTTCCACATACCATGTTTCCCCAAAGGAGGCACCAGGTCCTATTTTTGGTGTAGGCCTTACCTCACTGCCAGCAACGACAGCTCCACCCAGCCAGTCCACTTTGTCTGAGGCTGAAGTTTTGCAGCTGCATTTGGGCCTGCATTTTACAGTCAGGCCTTTCCAGAAGGTCTAAGCAGCCGAGTACTGAGCTATAGCTTGGTTCTTGGCTGCACAGGCCTTCTGGAAAGCCCTGTGACTAAGAAATGAAGGCCTGACTGCAGAAGAGGCCTCAGAAGAAGAAGTAGGCCAGGAAGCAGATGCCTGGCTGCAAGATCAGTGGATGCAGGGCGGGTGGGGAACCCCACCCTGCCCCCACCCCCACCGTAGCTTGATTTTTAGGTGTGTGCCTCGCCCCAAAACTAGGGCTTTCGGGAAAACTCGGTATATACATTTGATGTGTGTATATTTGTATTTCTCTCTATGCCTATATCAACAACTGTATAATCTATTCCCAGCACTTCAAGGTATATTTGAGGATAACCCTTTGCACTGCTAAGAATTTGTGATTGACTCAAGTCAAAAAGAGAATTTCATGACGGAATGGATATTTGAACTTGGATCTCGGTAGTCTTCCATGTCTCAAATGAATCATAATTAATATAAGAGATTATTCTTGTATTGTGGCATGTCTACTTATTCATTGTAAGATATACTTTTTTCTTTTTTTCACATCTTCTGCAACATTTTATAAACAACTAAAGTTACACTTTTCTTTGAATCTTATAGACAAAGAGTGGCAATAAGAGCATTCTGGACAACTGAGAATAACAAGCAACATTGAAAAGGAAAACAAATCAATATTTTCCATTTCCTTCAGAAAGCTACACAATTCTTCACCTTCCTCAGCAGGTGAGAGAGAAACAAGAGAAAATCAAGAAGAGATTTCATGCTGGGAAAAGTAGACTTTACAAAACTCAAGGATACATTACATGAAAAATCAAGAGATTATTTTTCATTCAGAAAAAGAGGGAAATATCTGGAAGTCAGTGGCAAGAAAAGGTCAATTAGACAGGCACGTAGAGGAGACAATAAGGCAGGCCTCACCGTGTGCAAAAAACAATGGTTTGAATCAAAGCACTACTAAACAAGGGATCACCCATATTTTTGACCCCCTCAAGAATATCAGTGGTGGAAAAACTGCATAGATGTGCTTATTGTGAGAAAAACACAAATAGTACAAAGCAACTGATTATGCATGAAAAGATCCACACTGTAGAAAAGCCATTGAAATGCTAGAAATGTGACAAAAGGTTTAGTCTGAACAGATCTCTTGTGGTTCGTGGAAAGACACAGACAGGATAGATGCCCTATAAATGCTCTCACTATGATAAATGCCTTAGCAATTACAGCAACCTGGTGATACATCAGAGGACTCACACCAAGGAGACAGTGTATGAGTGTCCAGTTTGGGGAAAAGTTCCATTAGACATTCCCACCTCATGAGTCACCAAAGGACTCAAAAAGGAGATAAATTCTTTGAATGTCTGGACTGTGGGAAACGTTTCACTCGGAATTCCCACCTGGTGCTACACCTGAGGAGTCACACAGGAGAGAAACCCATTGAATGTCCTAATTGTGGGAAACGTTTCAGTCGGAAATCACACCTGGTGATACACCAGAGGATTCACACAGGAGAGAAACCTTTTAAATGTCCTGAGTGTGGGAAAAGTTTCATTCAGTTTTCTAACCTGGAGACACACCAGAGGACTCACACAGGAGAGAAACCGTTTAAATGTCCCGAGTGTGGGAAAAGTTTCAGTCAGATTTCTAACCTGGTGTCACACCAGAGGATTCATACAGGAGAGAAACCCTTTGAATGTTCTGATTGTGGGAAAGGTTTCAGTCATAGTTCCAGCCTGGTGATACACCAGAGGACTCACACAGGAGACAAACCTTTTGAATGTCCTCATTGTGGAAAAGGTTTCAGTCACAATTCCAGCCTGGTGAAACACCAGAGGACTCACACAGGGGAGAAACCCTATGAATGTCCTGATTGTGGGAGAGGTTTCAGTTACAGTTCCAGCCTGCTGTCACACCAGAGGATTCATACAGGAGAGAAACCCTATGAATGTCCTGATTGTGGGAGAGGTTTCAGTTACAATTCCAGCCTGCTGTCACACCAGAGGATTCACACAGGAGAGAAACCCTTTGAATGTCCTCATTGTGGGAAAGCTTTCAGTCAGAATTCCACCCTAGTGAGACACCAAAGGACTCACACAGAAAAGAAATCATATGAGTGTCCAGATTGTGGGAAAAGATTCATTAGAAAATTCCAGCTCATGAGTCACCAGAGAATACACACAGGAGAGAAACCATTTGAATGTCTTCATTGTGGGAAGAGTTTCAGTCAAAATTCTGACCTGGTGAGACATCAGAGGACTCACACAGGAGAGAAACCCTTTGAATGTGCTCTCTGTGGGAAAAGTTTCAGAGAGAATTTCAGCCTAGTAATACACCAGAGGTCTCACACAGGAGAGAAACCATATGAGTGTCTAGATTGTGGCAAAAGTTTCAGTCACAATTCCAACCTTGTAAAACATCAGAAGACTCACACAGGAGAGAAACCCTTTGAATGTTCTGATTGTGGGAAAAGTTTCAGTCAGAATTATGAACTAGTGATACACCACAGGATTCACACAGGAGAGAAACCATATGAGTGTCCAGTTTGTGGGAAAAGTTTCAATTACCGTTCTAGTCTGGTGACACACCAAAGGATTCACACAAGAGAGAAACCATTTGAATGTCCTGATTGTGGGAAAAATTTCAAGGAAAATTCCTACCTGGTGAACCACCAGAGAATTCACACAGGAGAGAAACCCTTTGAATGTCCTGATTGTGGGAAAGGTTTCAGTCAGAATTCCCACCTGGTGAGACATCAGAGAACACACACAGGAGAGAACCCCTTTAAATGTCCTGTTTGTGGGGAAAGTTTCAGTCATACTTACAACCTGTTGATGCATCAGAGGATTCACATGGGAGGAGACTTGTCAAATATCCAATCTGTGGAATCTACTTCAAGTGTAAATCACCCCTTACTGAACATAAGGAATTTGACATGAGGCAAAAGTTAATTAATTTAAAGAAGGTTTGATTTTCATTTCTGATCTCGCATTGAGAGTGTAGGTGAGAAATTAACTATTTAAATTCTGGCCTGATGCTTTTTGGTCAACACATCTCAGGTTTAGACCAGTTGGTGGAGAGAAAAAAGAGGAAATTATTAGCTTGATAAAGGCTAACTTTATCTTTCTGGTTATCAGCAGAAATTACTGGATATTTCCTTTTTGCAGAAGTTGTGCAATTTGTCAAAAAGGCTTTTGGGTAATGTTTTTTGTATATTGTTTATGGAATTCCCAATATGTGAAGTTTCATTCTTCTAACTTGGTGTCCTCCAGATTTTGAGCGCCAGAATTCCCCAGCCAAGATACAAATAATCCTCGAGATAACAATTGTAATGGGGTCTGTCAATTACAGTTGCATCTTGCACTGGTGGTTCAGCAAGACTACCTTGATGAACTATCCTACCTTCTCTTCCTTATGAAGCTGTTAAACAAATTTTACCTTTTGAACCTCAAGTTTGTGAAGAAGAGCAGGACATGCATCCGTGGGCTACATTACTATGTCATGAAAGCACAGACCCAGGCTTGCCTTCCAAAGACCTCCTTACCCTGTTAGTTCCCCCCAGGCCTTTCCCTTCCCCAGGGTCCCCCACAGCCTTTTCCCGACTCCCATTGGATCCCTTCAATCCTTAAGCCTGACTTCCACCACACCACGCTTCACAGCCTCCTCCTCCATACCTTTTGAAGATCTCTGAACCTCAAGTTGGTGAAGGAGGGCACGGGCCATATGGTGGACTTGTGGAAGCAGCTGTTATTTTGCCATGCCTGCCTCTGGGTCAAAATGGTGGCTGCATCTTTGTCACTGTCACCTGGGAGTGGGACCAACTGTTCTGTTTTGCTACCTTAACACTTTGTAGATTGTGTTAAGGGATTGTGGGTGCACTGAAAATGGTGGCTGCCTCCAGGAGATCTCCAAAAGGGCAGGCCATGTATCCCTGGGGTGCATGATAAGTGGAGAAGCACCATTTGCGACAGTATTGTGCTGCAGCTCCACAAAAAAGGCAATGCAGTCCTAGGCTACCTCAATAGGAATAGTGTTGAGACAACAAGAAGAGATAGAATTGGTTTACACGATGCTGGTGACACCACACTTAGAATACTTTGTCCAGTTTTGGTCACCATGATACAAAAAGTTCTTGAGACCTTGGAAGTTGTGCAAAGAAGAACAGTAAAGATGATAAAGGGTCTGGACTCTAAATCATATGGTGATCAGTTGTGGGAGATAGCTATATCTAGGCTATCAAAGGGACTCATACTTGAGGGACACGATAGCTGTCTTCCAGCACTTGAGGGGCTGTCACCAAGAAGAGGGGACTGACTTACTAAGGCAAGACAAGAAGTTTATTAAAATGAGATCCAACATAGAAGCAAGGAGAAATTTTCTGTCAGTGAGGGCAATTAATCAAAAGAATAGCTTGCCACCAGAGATTGTGGCTGCTCCATTACTGGTGGTTTTCACGAATAGGCTGTCACGAGGGGCTGTCACGAAGAGGGAGTCAACCTATTTTCTCAAGCAGGAGACCGTATACCCTATATCGGGTAGGCAACCTTGGTTCTTTTATGACTCGTGGACTTCACCTCCCAGAATAGAGCCAAGGTTGCATACCCCTGCCCTATACCATTTCAGGCAAGTGGTTGTCCAATCTCTTAAAAGCCTTCAGTGATGAAGCACCCACAACTTCTGAAGATAAGCAGTTTCACTTGTTAATTGTTCTCACTGTTAGGAAGTTTCTCCTTATTTCTGGGTTGCTTCTCTCCTTGATTAGTTTCCTTCCGTTGTTTTTTGTCTCACCTGGTGCTTTGGAAAATAGGTTGGCCCCCTCTTTTTTGTGGCAGCCCCTCCAATTTTGGAACACAGCTATCATATCACCTCTGGTCCTTCTTTTCACTAGACTAGCCATATCCAAATCCTCAAACCATTCTTCATATGTTTTAGTTGCCAGCCCTTAATCATGTTAGTTGTTCTTCTCTGCCCTCTTTTCAAAGTCTCATCATCATTTTTACAATGTGGTGACCAAAACTGGATGGAGTATTCCAGATGTGGTCTTACTACGTTTTTATATAGTGGTACTAAGCACATGAGCTTGACTCTATCCCTCTGTTTATGCAACCAAGGATTGTATTAGCGTTTTTGGCTGCTGCTGCACACTGCTGGCTCATATTTAAGTGGCCGTTCACTAGGCTTGAAGATGGCTGTTTAAACCTCTCAGCGCAATTTAAAGTAAGAGTTCCAAGTAAATTTGCAACTCTTTAGAGCAGAGTTCCCCATCTTTACAGGTTGGTGGTCTGGAGGGGGGGAAAGGGATGATTTTTTTGGGAGGAGCCGGTGAGTGTGAGGCCGTGAATGCTGGCTACGAGGCTCACACGAGTGGGGCCACAAGGGCCTGCAATGAGGTTCACACACCTTGGGCTGTCCGCACACACCGGCCGGACATTCATGTGGCAAATTAGGCCACTGCCCGGTAATGGGCCGCAGCCCGCAGGTTGTTTTAGGGGACATTTTTGGACTTTTCTACATGGACACTAACAAGGTGGAGAATACTTTGATAAATAGAACTTCATATTTATTTAATAGATATTCTAGAGAAGAAAAAGAGTTTATGAGAATAAATTCGACAGTGACTTAAATTTAATGAGCTAATTGGAGTTACTCGGATTTGTATTGGCCTGATCTGTGTAATAGAAAGCTTTAATACAGTTTTGTATTTATAAAGTGGGTTTGAAAATGTTGTTTCCCTTCATATATAATGCTTGAGTAGTTTTTAAGTTTGTAAAATATAACTGAAAGTGAACGTGCCTTTTTTCTTCCGTTAGTTTCCCACTATTTTATTTTCCTTTGCATTTTATATTTTGACTAATAAAAAATGTTAATACGAAAAACCCAAACCCATTACTAACGGAACCCTGCAGCGATTCACTTTACAACTGTGGCAAGAAAGGTCATAAAATGGAACAAACGGGTGCACATTTATAATGGTTCCAGCATCCCACGCTCACAGTCCGCATTTCCCACTAGCTTCTGACAAGAAAAATAAGTGGGGAAGGCCAGCAGGAATTTGCAAGTCACGGTCATGTTTTGCTTAACAACTGCAGAGGAACTGATGTAAGTTGGCACTGTCATGTGACCCCATGCTTAATGACTGGCTGCTTAGTGACACAGATGCCAGTCCTATGCCCAGAGGCCTCCAGGGCAGAGAGTAAAGAAAATAGTCTTAGGGCAGAAGTCCTCAAACCTTTGGGCAAAAGAGATCGGTTCTGTGGAGAAAGGTTTTTCCACGCACCAAAGTGTGTTTCGTTTTGTGTGCTGCCTGCATCCCACAGATGGGTCTTTGCTTGTTTGTGGGGACCGGCTACTGGCATGCCACAGCCCAGTACTGGTCCACAGACCGGGGGTTGGGGACCCCTGCTTTAGGGGATAAGCAACCTACCTCAAGTCCACAACAGAGAGAGATAATGTTACAAACAGGTTCAAACGAACACCTTTCATTCACAGGAGCATAGGTTTCGGTGGGGGGGGAGGCACAACGTAATCAGACTTGCAAGATTTTCTTATTACCTTCAGTCTCAATTGAAAACAAGTGTTAAGAGCAGACATGTCTGGGGCTCGGCCCTCGCCGTCCAATCTTGTCCTCCATTGAGCTTGCCACCTATTCCCCCACCCCCAATGATCCCTGCGAACGGTAAGGGCCAGGAGCCCCTATACCCAACAGGCAGCTGGGGCTCCCCTCCCTGTTCTGCTGGAGTCCAGTCCCAGAGCTGCATCACGCGCCCCACAGCCAGGCCACCCCCGCTGTGCCACCTGCCTCACCTTACCTTGCGACTGTGGCACAAGCAGCAGCAACCCTGTCGCCCCTCAGTCTCCTCCCCCCCCCCAGCCTCCAGAAGCAGTGAATGCTCCAACACTGGAAGTTTTTAAGAAGAGACTGGACAGCCATTTGTCTGAAATGGAATAGGGTTTCCTGCCGGAGCAGGGGGTTGGACTAGATCAGGGCTTTTCAACCTTTTCACCCATTGTACCACTTTTTTTTTTTTTAATTGAAAAATTTTTTAAAAACTTTTACAAAGACAGAAAAAAAACAATAACAACAACAAAAAAACAAAACAATACAACCCTCCCCCAAACCACCCCCTCCCTCCCCCCCCCCCGGAGCTTCCCAGAGCAGAATATAGGCTTAATTAAAAAAAAATTAACAAAATTATAAGATAATTAAAAATAAAATATATATGAAAAAAGAATTATAATCCTTAAAAAGAGAAAGTATTTAAAAAAGAAAAACAAAGAAAAAAAATAAAAAGTAGAGTTTTTATACAAATTATAAAAAAGCTAAATGATATTTTTTCAAATCCAGTTTAAATTGTATGAAATTTATCCATTTTTCCCATACAGCAAAAAATTTCTCTTGCGTTTGCTCTTTTAAGAAAGCCGAAATCTTTGCCATTTCCGCCAAGTAAGATACTTTAAAAAACCACTCTTGCAAAGTAGGCAAAGATTCCTTCTTCCAGTATTGACCTACTAACAGCTTTGCGGCTGTAATCAGATTCAACATCAATATAACCTTAGCATCACAATCAGTAACAATACCAAGCAAAAACAATTGTGGAGTAAATTTTACCCTCTTTCTAAAAATTCTCTGAATGTTCCACCATATCTTAATCCAAAAAGCTTTTATATTTTTACACGACCACCAAATATGATAATGTGGCATCCAGGGAGCCACATCTCCAACATTTAGGCTGTAAGTCTGGATACATGAAAGACATACCCATTGTACCACTTTTAG
The DNA here is from genome assembly GCF_016545835.1 of Crotalus tigris. NCBI lineage: Eukaryota > Metazoa > Chordata > Lepidosauria > Squamata > Viperidae > Crotalus > Crotalus tigris. Next base: position 104,492 of record NW_024097874.1, on the reverse strand, counting down.
GATATGGCAACATCCGAGTACCATCAGTCACCTAGCAAGGTGTCAAAAACTTGATGACCAAAAAAAAAAAGGAAAAAAGTAATAAAGTACAAGTAGTCCTCGACTTACAACAGTTTGCTTAGTGACTGTTCGAAATTACGATGGCACTGAAAAAGTGCCCTCCCCAAGCTACAGCTGAGCAAGACACCTGCCTGCCTGCCCAGTGGCGCTCTTCCTCCTGTCCGAGATTTTCATTATTGTGAGCATTTCTGTTGAGGATTGGCAATAGGGGTGGGGTGGGGGGGGTGTTTGATTTTTATTCCCCCATCTGCTGGGTGGTTGCAGCAGGTTTTGGTCACTTCACATGACCCTCGGACACTGTGACCATCATAAATATGAATCAGTTGCCAAGCATCTGAATGTAAATCACAAGGCCCTGGAGATGCTGCAACATTCCAGCTGATTGGTGCTTCTTCAGGGCTCAGCAGAAGCACTAGGAACAGCGCTGAGCTCCAGCTGGAGCCTGGCGCTGATCCAGGCGCTTCCGCTGAGCCCTGACAGCCCTGCAGCTCCAGCCACCTCTCGCTCAGGCTTTTGCGGTGCTGCCACCAGTTCAACTCATTCCCCTTCCCCGCTACCACTTTTCGAAGATGATCATGTACCACCTGCCAAGTGCCAATGTACCACAGGTGGTACCCATACCACTGGTTGAAAAACCCTGGACTAGATGACCTCCAAGGTCCCTTCCAACATCATCATCATCATCATTATTAAAGAGTGAGCACAGCAGCAGCAGCAGCCTTAAGAAGAAATGCATGGATGGGCATCCCATCGGGGATGTGGGGCCAACCCATAGGGTCCCGGCTCCCCAGGAGCTCAAGGTCTGGGCTGGGCGCCCGTTGCCCAGAGTACCAGGTAGCGAAAGTTGGCAATGCTCCTCCAGTGGATCAGGCCCTGGTGCCAGCCCTGGTCCTGCCGCCCTCTGCTGGAGACACCTGGATCCCCCCCACCCCACACAAGGGCCCCCTGACATGAGTTGGCCATACCTACCAAGTCGGCCACAATCACTTCACCAATTCCACATCAGCCACCCCTCCACAGGGCAACCACAATGCCAATGTGGCCCTCAATGAAATTGAGTTTGACATCCCTGTGTTAGAGTCTTCCTGTATTGCGGATTTCTTGATCTGGTCTATCAAGTGGGGTTGAGTCTGAGGGACCTTTCATGGCTGAGAAGAGGCTGGAATTTGGGTGTCCCCATTTGTACCCCAGCAACAGCATCTTTGCCCCTGCAGCACCCCAGCTCTCTAACAGGAAAACCATCCAGAGAGACCCCCTACTGCACATTGACTTTCTCCCCATCCACTGCAGGAAGAAGCCTGAAGGGTGGTGATGAATGAAACATGGGTAGTCCTCACTTAGTGACTACAATTGTGACTGGCAATTCTGTTGCTAAGATTCATGACTGCTAAGTAAAAAAATCACCTGATTGTAAACAGGGTTTTGACCTCATTTGGCCTCTGGACAATAAATGAATCACAGTAGACATTAAGTGAGACATCACCTGACTGCTACTGGTGAGTTTATTTCTATCTTCTCCATGAAGTTTGCTTGCCTTCAGTGGTTGGAAAGCATGCTAATGATCGTGGGATAATTTGATGTTTTAAAATGCAAGGATTTTTTGCAAAGCTGATTTTTTTATACCATCCTAATCTTGAATGGTTACTAAGCGAGGCAAATGGTAAGGGAGGGCTATCTGTATTACACCCAGAAAAAAAAGCCATCTGCCAGTCATTTGCTGGAAGCATCACAGGGAGGAAATGTCGTAACTGTCGGGAAAGTCCATTAATGGCAAGAGAAACAGATAAAAAATATCTCACTTTAGAATTCAGAGGTTTTATTGAAATTTTAGAACACACAGACAATACTTACATTACTCATTGAAATGAGGGCCAGATGCAGAAACAAAAGTTCTGGTTACAAATATTGTTATCATATTGTGAAAGAGGCCATAGCTGAAACTTTGGTTTAATACTTCCAATATTAAACAATTGAATTAAAAATATTAAAAACAATTAAAAATATTAAATATTATGACTCGTGGACTTCAACTCCCAGAATTCCTGAGCCAGCCATGCTGAGGGGAAAGGGAGAGGTTTCCAAGCTGAGCCATGCTGGTTCAGGAATTCTGGGAATTGAAGTGCACGAGTCATAAAAGAGCCAAGATGGCCTACACCTGCCCTAGGCTATATAAATAACACTTAGAATAGCCCTTAGACCAGGAGTAGGCAACCTTGGCTCTTTTACGACTCGTGGACTTCAACTCCCAGAATTCCTGAGCCAGCATGGCTCAGCTTGGAAACCTCTCCCTTTCCCCTCAGCATGGCTGGCTCAGGAATTCTGGGAGTCGAAGTCCACGAGTCATAAAAGAGCCAAGGTGGCCTATCCCTGCCCCTAGGCCTTCATTTATTCAATAAGTCCTCTAACACTGAGATCTATCAAGATGTTTGAATCAGATAAAATAGTGATATTTTTTCCTTTCACATACCCAGCTGGTGCATTACTCTGAAGGATGTGAAGGATCCTGGTGAGAAAAAAAAACATTTCTGCTCTGGAAGGTCTCCTTCCTCTGGGACTGATGGAGGCATTTTGGATTATGAGCGCACACAAATGGAAGGTTCCCTCCCAAATGGATGGCTTAGTGAGCTCAGCTCATCCCAAGAAGCTGCCTTGGGGAGCATAGCAACTTCTCAAAAGTTCCCTTATCATGGTTTAGGCTGGTTGGAGAAGGCTGAAGAGGATGTGGATTCTACGGATTTGGACTTAACAGACTTGATAGGTGATGAACGGGACGTTCTGAAGAAGTTGGTGATAACTGGGGAACGGACTTCCCATATCTAACGGGAAAACAATTTGGGCTGGATTCTTTTGGGAAAATGGATGGACAGAGGTTTATGATTTTGTTTTATTGTTTTCAACCAAAATCTTAAGTTTTATTAATAATAATCAAACGAAGATATTTCATCCCGGATAGATCCAAGACAATGACTGTGGTGACTTATGGTAAATACAAACCGTTCTAGACTTTATATAAATTAAATGCAAGACTAGGTTGTTAACGAAGTGCGTTGACGTTTTAACTTTGCTATCGATTCACCCGTTAACTACTTTGCCTCTTTCTATAGTAGATAAAGGACAGTCAGAGTGGTTGTAAATAAGAGGTATAACTTTATATATGTTGGGCCTGCTTCGCAAGGGAGGAAAATTAATATTGCTTCAATATATTTATGAATCTGTTTTTGTCTTTTTTAATGCACATTTTTTTTCTTTTTAAATGTTTTGTCCATTCTTGTTTTGTTTTGAAAAAATTTCCTTTTTAGGGGGGATTTTGTATTTTATATAAATTTTCTGAATAAAATACTTTTTTAAAAAAGCCCCTTTATGAGAAGCAGGTTCATAGAGCTGCTCTGTGCCTATTGTCTAAACTGCCCCTAAATTCACTGAAACATAGCATCATAGGCTTGCAAGGCCCCCTGCACATCTTCTAATCCAACCCGCTGCTCAAGGCAAGCTATTCTATTGATTAATTGCCCTCACTGACAGAAAATTTCTCCTTACTTCTATATTGGACCTCATTTCAACAAGCTTCCACCCATTTCTTCTTGCCCTGCCCTCAGGTGCCTTAGAGAATAAGTCAATCCCCTCTTCTTGGTGACAGTCCCTCAAGTACTGGAAGGTAGCTATCATGTCCCTCCTAATGATTGCCTTTGATACCCTAGATCAGTGGTGGTGAACCTATGGCATGCGTGCCAAAGGCGGCACTTGGAGCCCTCTCTGTGGGCTTGCGCACAGTCACCCCAGCCCGCTTCCCCCTGCCACCCTCCTCCCCAGCAGTTACCCCAGAGGAGAGTCGCCCCTGTGCGCGGCCCGCGCAGAGCAGCACAGCCAAACAAATGGCAGCCGGGCAGCAGGAACAAGACTTCACCTTCATGGCCCATCACATGCAGTTGATGCTGCGGGGCACGGGCAGAGGGTGTGGCTGCCATGGCACTGCTGGGCCCCTGGGCAATCTGCTGCGGCGGGCCATGGAACCAGTGGGTGACCCTGTGGGCAGGCGGGGCAGGGCAAAGTGGGAGTGGAGTGGGGGTGGGGAAGAGCGGGGGTGGGCCAGGAGGCGGTGCAGTTTTTGGGCACTCGGTCTCTAAAAGGTTCACCATCACTGCCCTAGATATACCTAGCTCCCACAATTGATCATCATAAGATTTAGTCACCCTTTATCATCTTTGCTGCTCTTCTCTGCACACTTTCCAGGTCTCAACAACTTTTTTGTATCATGGTGATCAGAACTTGATACAGTATTCTAAGTGTGGTGTCACCAACACTGTGTAAAGCTCTGTCTCTTCTTGTTGTCTTGACATTATTCCTTTGTTGAGGCAGGCATGGCAAAATGGCAGCTGCTTCCACAAGTCCACCACATGGCCCAGGGGTGAATCCCAGACACAGTGAAAATAATGGCTGCTTTCACATAGTCATGAAGCCTAGTGATGCATGTCCTGTCCTCCTTCCCCAACGTGAGGTTCAGAGAACTCCGCAGATGGGAATTCCATAATCAATATACAAAAAATATCAACCAAAAGCCTTTGTGAGGAACTCCACAACTTCTGCATAAAGAAATATCCAGAAACTTCTGCAGATAACCAGAAACAGGTAATTAGCTTTTATCAAATTAACAATTTCCACTTAATTCTCTCTGCCAACTGGTCTAAACCTGAGATGTGTGGACTAAAAAGGATTAGGCTAGAATTAAAATAGTCAGTTTCTCACCAACACTCTCAGTGGGAGATCAGAAATGAAATTCAAGCTTTCTCTAAATTCATCAAATTTTGCCTCATGTCAAATTCCTTGTGTTCAATAAGTGGAGACTTATGCTTGAAGTACCATCCACAGATTGGACATTTGAAAGGTCTCTCCCATATGAGTCCTCAGGTGTATCACCAAGTTGGAATTCAGACTGAAACTTTTCCCACAAACAGGACATTCAAAGGGTTTCTCTCCTGTGTGAGTCCTTTAGTGACTCATGAGCTCAAATATTTTAATGAAACTGTCCCCACAATCTAGTCACTTATACGGATTCTCATCTGTGTGAGTCTTCTGGTGGCTCACCAGGCTGGAATTGTATCTGAAACTTTTCCCACAAACTGGACAGTCATACGGTTTCTCTCCTGTATGAGTCCTTCGGTGGTTAATCAGGCTGGAATTGTGACTGAAAGTTTTCCCACAAACCGGACACTCATACGGTTTTTCTCCTGTGTGAGTCCTCTGATGACTTATGAGCTGGAATTTTCTAATGAAACTTTTCCCACAAACTGGACACTCATATGATTTCTCTCCTGTGTGAGTCCTCTGGTGGTTCACCAGATAGGAATTGTGACTGAAACTTTTCCTACAAACTGGACACTCATACGGTTTCTCTCCTGTGTGAGTCCTTAGGTGGTTAACAAGGCTGGAATTGTGACTGAAAGTTTTCCCACAATCTGGACACTCATATGGTTTCTCTCCCGTGTGAGTCCTTAGGTGGTTAACCAAGCCGGAATTGTAACTGAAACTTTTCCCACAAACTGGACACTCATATGGTTTCTCTCCTGTGTGAATCCTTAGGTGGTTAACCAGGCTGGAATTGTGACTGAAAGTTTTCCCACAAACCGGACACTCATATGGTTTTTCTCCTGTGTGAGTCCTCTGGTGACTCGTGAGCTGGAATTTTCTAATGAAACTTTTCCCACAATCAGGACACTCATATGATTTCTCTCCTGTATGACTCCTCTGGTGGTTCACTAGATAGGAATTGTGAGTGAAACTCTTCCCACAATCAGGACATTCAAAAGGTTTCTCTCCTGTGTGAGTTCTCTGGTGATTCACCAGGCTGCAGTACTGACTAAAACTTTTCCCACAAATAGGACATTCAAAAGGTTTCTCCCCTGTATGTATTTTTTGGTGTTTCACCAGGTTAGAATTCTGATTGAAACTTTTCCCACATTCTGGACATTCATACATTTCCTCTCGTTTGTGATTTCTCTGGTGTATCATCAATTCATAATTCTGACTGAAACTTTTCCCACAGTCAGGACATTCAAATGGTTTTTCTCCTGTGTGAATCCTCTGATGCTTCACTAGGCTGGAATTGTGACTGAAACTTTTCCCACAAACTGGACATTCATATGGTTTCTCTCCTGTGTGCTTTCTCTGGTGTGTTGCCAGTTCATAATTCTGACTGAAACTTTTCTCACAATCAGGACACTGAAAGGGCTTCTCTCCTGTGTGAGTTTTCTGATGCTTCACCAGATTGGAATTGTGACTGAAAGTTTTCCCACAATCTGGACACTCATATGGTTTCTCTCCTGTGTGAGTCCTCTGGTGTATCACCAGGCTGGAATTGTGACTGAAACTTTTCCCACAAAGAGCACATTCAAAATATTTGTCTCCCGTGTGAGTCCTCTGGTGTCTCACCAGGCAGGAGTTCTGACGGAAACGTTTCCCGCAATCAGGACATTCAAAGGGTTTCTCTCCTGTGTGTATTGTTTGGTGACTTGTGAGCTGGAATTTTCTAATGAAACTTTTCCCACAATCTGGACACTCATATGGTTTTTCTCCTGTGTGAGTCCTCTGGTGTATCACCAGGCTGGAATTGTGACTGAAACTTTTCCCACAAAGAGCACATTCAAAACATTTTTCTCCTGTGTGATTTCTCTGGTGAATCACCAGTTCATAATTCTGACTGAAACGTTCCCCACAATTAGGAGTTTCAACGGGTTTCTCTCCTATGTGTATTCTCTGGTGACTCGTGAGCTGGAATTTTCTAATGAAACTTTTCTCACAATCTGGACACTCATATGGTTTCTCTCCTGTGTGATTTCTCTGGTGTATCACCATGCCAGACCTCTGACTGAAACTTTTCCCACAGTCAGGACATTGAAAGGGTTTCTCTCCTGTGTGAGACCTCTTGTGTCTCACGAGGTGGGAATCTGCCTTGAAACGTTTCCCACAATCAGGGCACTCATATGATTTCTTTTCTCTCTGCATCCTCTAGTGTATCACCAGGCTGGAGTTCTGACTGAAACTTTTTCCACAATCAGAGAAATCATAGGGCTTCTCCCTGGTGTGAAGCCAGTGTTATCATCAAGTGGCCATGCTCGAAAATGATTTACCGCATTGGGAGCACTTGTGGGGCTCTTCTACTTTGTGGGTCCTTCCATAAACCACAAGGGAGCTGTTCTGACAAAGGCTTTTGACATCTTCAGAGTACTTTTCTCCAAAATGGACCCTTTTGTTCATAATCATCTATGATTTGAAATCTGCACCTTTCCAATGATATGCTCATTGGTGGAGCTTTTCCACCACTGATATTCTTGAGGATGTCAAAATTATGTGTGTGATCCCTTGTTTAGTGTTGATTTGGTTACTCTTTTCTTGCTCCCAGGGCGAGACCTGCATTATTGTCTGCTTGACGTGGCGTCCCAAATGATCTTTTTCTCCCAACTATCTTTTAGATATTTCCCTATTTTTTTGAATGGAAAAATAATCTGCCTTGACCTTTTCATGTTTGTATCCTTCAGTTCCACATACTCTACTTTTTCCAGTTTGAAACCTTTTCTTGATTTTCTCTCTTTTGTCTATCACTTGCTGGGGAAGAAGGCGAATTGTGTGGTTTCTGAAGGAAATGGAAAATATTTTGATTTCTAGCTTGATTTGCTTTCCTTTTCAATGTTGTTATTCTCAGTTGTCTGGAGTGGTCTTATTAGCATCCTCTGTCTGTAAGATTCAAATAAAAGTGTAACTTTTATTGTTTATAACATGGTTGCAAAAGACATGAAATGAAAAAATATACAAGTAAAAAGCAAACATGCCACAATGCTAAAATAGCCTTTTACATTAACTAAGATTCATTTGAGACATTGAAGATTATCGAGATCCAAGTTCAAATATCCATTCAATCATGAAATAAACTTGTTGATTTGGCTCAACAATAAATTCTTAGCATTACAATTATTGGACAGAATCTCAAATAATTAAATTAAATATTTTACCCAAGATCATTTTTCTGTTTCAGACTTTATCAATACTTGTAACTGATACTCTCTTTATATAATGGCAGATGGAGATCTCTAAGTTTATATTGCAAGAGAAGAAAGCAATATAATTAAATATAAATTATTGCAAGACGCTAAGGAAAGAAAAGGTTTGGGTTTACCAGATTTGAAATGGTACTTCGATGATTTTTTGTTTTGTCTGGCAAAAAGAGTGGGTGACTCTGCAAAACAGGAGATTACTTGAGCTAGATGTCGAGTTTTGAAGCACGGTTTTGCTGGAGCTACAGTTATTGTTTCTCAGCTTGCCAACAAACTTGGGGGGGGGGAAGGAAAAGGGATTGGGATGCAAATTTCAAAGATCAAGAAGCCGGACCATAAGAATCAAGGACAGCATCACCAGGTTTCTGATTAGACCGAGAGACACTTTCTCATAACAATATTTTTCCATTTAATTGGGCAACGTGACCTGATCAAGGAGGAGGAAGAATTCCATGCTTTTACTATGTGAGATTGGGTAGGGTTTTGCCAGAGCTGGTTTTGCTTTCATACATGCTGAAATGATGTACTCAATAAAGTTTTACATTAAGAGATCAGAATGTTTCAATGATGTTTGCTTGGTTGGGTTCGTCAATCAGAATCTTGACACTAGAGGCCCATGAATTAAGATTTTGATGGCACAGCTATTTATGGTAGGATAAGATTAAAACAAATATTGATTATAATAACCATTTTGTTAGATGTACCATCTCAAGAATTTGGAAGAAATATAAAATAAAGTTCTCTAGGTATAGGAAGATGCCTCCTTGGCTGTCTCCCCAGGAACCTTTTTAAAGAAAAAAGTTGGACTTACAGTCAAATAATGTCTTTCAATTATGGTGAACCCAATTTTCAAATCTAAAGAGCAGGTGGAATCAGAAGGATGTGTTTCCCATGGATTTCATTTTGTGAAAAACGAATCAGAAATGCTATTGCGTGGTAGTGTTGAACATATTATTGCTAAGTGTTATAAACTGTAATTGAAATTGAACTTGGAGAATAAGTATGTAAAGCTTTGTATGATTCAGTAGGCAAAGAACTTTGGAATGTAATATAATGCTTGAACAATGGGACAATAGGTAGATAAACCATCTAAAATTCATATTAAACATTAAAGGAAAACTTTTATAAGATGATGTACTGCTGGTATCTAGCACTGGACAAAGTGTCCAGACTGTATAAAGGAACCTCAAATGAATGTTGTGAATGTAAAGAACTTTGTTCTGAACATCTGTTCCCCTGCAATTGTCAAGCAAGTCACTGTGGGTTGTGAAAGGCAATTTCACATGGCCTTGATTTGCAATTTCTTACTGGCATCCCCACTGATTTTGCTCGTCAGAATCTAGCTGGAAAGGTCACAAATGGGGATTGTGAGTATGAGATGCTGCAACCATTATAAATGTGCATCGGTTGGCAGAACCTGAATTGGTGCAACTCCTTTTCTTGCATCTTCATAACCAGAGAAAGTGCTGACGTGTGGTCATTGAACAAGTGCTACGATGACCAGAAATTTGGGGAACAGGTGTACGTCTGTTTTCACAGTGCCATTGTAACTTTGAAGGCTTAGGAAACAAATGGTAAGCAAAGACTGCCTATACAAACTGAACATCCTAAAAGGTCAATAGTTGAAGTTGGTTAACACATGGATGGGGCACCAATAGGAAATACCATGCTTGTTGGCTAGAAATGAAAGTAAATAATAAAAAATCTCATAAGACACTGTGGCAGATCTGTCCAATGTCATTGTCAAGAAAACGGCAGTTCCATACAAAACAACAGACTTGAAAGGGACCTTAGAGATCTTCTAGTCCCATGCCCTGCTCTTGCAGGAGACCTTATACCATTCCAGAAAAATTGTTGCCCAGTTTCTTATGAACGTGACTACTTTGTCATCCAAAAGACAGAGGACGGAATTAGAGGGTCAGCTATACTGGACTTTATATTTACTAACAGAGATGAAAGAGCAAAAAAGATATAGAGTAGTGGCCAAAATTGTGGAAACCTTTTGGGAAAAGTGTATTTTTGAGGTTTGATAGCTAATAACACCACTTTTGTTTTGAGTAGTACCATAAAATTATACATCAATGGAAAAATAATTTAATCAAGAATGTAATGCAATAACGTTTGTTCAATTATCTGTACTGTATTCTATGAAAAGTTATAGGCAAATAACCAGAAAAAGGAAGCACAACTTGCTTAGGCTGATATCAGGTAGCTTTCCTTCATCTGATTGTAGCCAAGGAGCATGAGTGTTTAGAGAGCCAATCAGGTGTCATCTTGTTTTGGCAATGAGCCAATCAGATCACAGTAGGATTCAGTTATTGATGTCATGTACTGAAGCTGAGAGGAGGACATTTGTCAGTGTGTTATGTGATTGCTATCAAGTTGGTTGGGTTTTTTTTGTGTGTTCTTTCATTTAGTGAGCTTGTAAAATGTAATAAAATTAAAGTAATGGTGCAAAGAGTTGACTGGTTGCCCAGAAAACAATGTAAAATAGTATTATTAAGTGAACTAGATTAGAAGAAAAATTGGTGAAAATTTAACCAAAGATGGCATTTCTACTGTACGCTTTTCCCAAAAGGTTTCCACAATTTTGGCCACTATTGTTTGGAGGCTGGAGGCTAAAACGTACAAAGACTTGATAGCAGTATTCCAATATTTAAGGGGCTGCCACAAAGAAGGGGGGGAACCTATTTTCCTAAGCACCAGAAGATGAGACAAGAAACAATGGGTGGAAACTAATCAAGTAGAGAAGCAAGCTAGAAGTAAGGAGAAATTTCCTGACAGTAAGAACAATTAACCAGTGGAAGGGATTCCCTTCAGAAGTTGTTGGTGCTCCAACACTGGTGGTTTTGAAGAAAAGACTAGACAGCCACTTGTCTGAAATGGTATAAAGCAGGGGTCTTCAAACTTGGCCCTTTTATGACTTGTGGACTTCAACTCCCAGAATTCCTCAGCCAGCGTGCTTGGCTGAGGAATTCTGGGAGTTGAAGTCCTCAAGGAATAAAAGGGCCAAGTTTGAAGACCTTAAGGTCTCTTGCTTGAGCAGGGGGTTGGGCTAGAAGACCTCCAAGGTCTCTTCCAACCCTAACCCTATATTCTAGTTGATTCTCTCCTTCTACGCTGTGACGGAAACCAAACCGCCTGATTTGCTCCCGGCTTCTCCTCCGACCTGCCTGCAACTCACCTTCCAGCTGATGCTTCGATCCTTGGAAGACCGAGAGGGCCACTCTGCGCGCCACCCTCCTCCCATAAGTGATCCGGAAAAGGAAATTCCTCTGCGCTTCTCCTCACCTCCCAGCCGTTCTAGCAATCAGTACTTTGTGGCTTTAACTCCTTTAAGTTCAACCACAGATAACGGTATTGTATTGTTGGCTTTCTAGTCACTGATGCTGCTGATCTGACCACCACCTCGCCATGGGAGGCCGAAAAACAGGCTTCTCCCGTCTCCATCTAAGGCACTGGGGACTGGAAGCTAAAACATAGGTTGCTGGAATTGGGTATGTCTAGTTTAACGAAGAGAAGGACAAGGGGGGACATGATAGCAGTGTTCCAATATCTCAGGGGCTACCACAAAGAAGAGGGAGTCAAGCTATTTTCCAAAGCGCCTGAAGGCAGGACAAGAAGCAACAGATGGAAACTGATCAAGGAGAGAAGCAACCTAGAATTGAGGAGAAACTTCCTGACAGTTAGAACAATTAATCAGTGGAACAACTTGCCTCCAGAAGCGGTGAATGCTCCAACACTGGAAGTTTTTAAGAAGAGACTGGACAGCCATTTGTCTGAAATGGTATAGGGTTTCCTGCCTGAGCAGGGGGTTGGACTAGATTACCTCCAAGGTCCCTTCCAACTTTATTATTATTATTTGCAAGGTGTTTTCACTGATTATGTGAAATGTGACAGTACTTAGCTTGTGAAGATTAGCTGAGTCCTGAAAGTTCATTAAGTTATTCCAGAGTTACAGAATAAAAGTTAGAAGGGACCAAGTGTCCAAGCAGGAGACCTTATGCCATTCCGGATGAATGGCTGTCAAATCTCTTCTTAAACACCCCACTGATGGATCACCCACAGCTTCTAGAGGCAAGCCATTCCACTTTTTCTAAGACAGGAACTTTCTCCTTGATTCTAGATTGGATCTGTTTTTGATCAGTCTACCTCTGCTTCTTCTTGTCCTGCTCTCAGGTGCTTTGGAGAATACGCTGACACCCTCTTTTCTGTGTCAGCCCCTCAAATATTGAAAGACTGCTATCAGGTCACCTCTAGTCCTTCCGTGTGTTAGACTAGACCAGGGGTAGGCAACCTTGGCTTTTTTATGACTGGTGGACTTCAACTCCCAGAATTCCTGAGCCAGCAGAAGTCCACCAGTCATGGACAAGGTTCCCTACCCCTGGATTAAGACATATCCAGTTCTCGCCTATCTTTAATAGCGATGATTGCCTAATTTGCATTTAGAGATGCAATTAGCACATGCAAGCATCTTTTTTTAACCTTGATCCCTGTCTTTTATTTTTTTTTTTTTTTTTTTTGAGCTTCCCTTGCGGGAGACGGTCTTTCGCGGGGCCTCAATTTGGCATTGCCCGGCGGCGCCCCAGTGCGTCCTCCCCGCAGGGTTCCACGAAGGGATTAAACGCACAGAGCTTTTCTCTTGCGCCTAGAGAGGAGGCAGGAAACGGAAAAAAGGCGGTGGGAGAGCAGTTTCCGGCCCCTCCCGCCCCTCTTCCTGGTCTCCTGACGTTTCTTACGGCCTCGCTGCGGAGATTCCCCTCCCCGCTCAAAGGGCGCCAGGTGGGCAAGGATGCTGCGAGGGGGGGGGAATCCCCAGGGGGGAAAGGGAGGAGGGATTCCTCGGGGGAGGGAGGGAGGGAGAGCGAGGTGGGTTTCCCCCAGTTGCGCCCCCTCCCCTTCCGAGTCTCCGCCTCTCCTTGAACCGCTGAGCTGCCGCTTCTCCTCCTCCTCGGTTGCTGCTTCCGCAGCAATGGGTTTCTCTTCCCATTCCTTTTTCCTGTCCCCGGGGGACCATCGGAATCTTAGTAGGTTGTCCTTTCCCAGCCATCCGAATAGATCCAGCCCTCCAGGAGGGGAGGATTTAATTTAATTGAGAAGAATTAAGCACTGCATTAACTTTCAAAGGCATTTTCTGCCCTGCCCTGCCCTGCCCTAGCTTTTGTTTTTGGGTGGTGGTGGTGGGTGCTGATAAAGTCTGGAATGTTACTTGCAGTAATGTCTGGGTCCTGCACCAAAGCAAGCTTTGGCAGAGTAGCTTTAATATTCTTAAACAGGGACTCTGTTAAGGCAGTGGTTCTCAACCTGTGGGTCGGGACCCCATTTGGGGTCGAACGACCATTTCACGGGGGTCACCAAACAACGCAGTCCGCCATTTTTTTCCCCCTTTTCCTTAGCTGTGCTATTCCCTTTTATTCTATTGGCTTTTGAAAGCCAATAGAATTAGACTCTATTCAAGAGAGTCTATTCTATTGGTTTTCAAAAGCCAATAGGAATTGTCCAGGCTGCCTCTGCCCTGCTGAGCCCACCAAAAGTCCCATTCTGCAAACGGTGCTGCGCCAGTTGAATAGTCCTCGACTTATGACCGGTTGGGGGTCGCGGCATTAAAAAGGTTGAGAACCACTGTGTTAAGGGAAGGGGACAAAATTAAACTACCATCTTCAGTTCTGTTCTTCAAAAATGAAGAGCTGTTCCCAATTGCAGCATTATTTGTAGCTTCAAAAAACATGCAGCGCTCCTAAGTAATACAGTACTCCACTGATGTTTCTCAGCTACTGATGCCCCCCTCCCTTTGTTGGTACAAACAGGATCTGGCTGCTCTGGTCCTTCTCACCTGTCATCCCCTCCCTCCCGATTTCCTATCATGTACATACAAATTTTATTGCCCTTTCATCTTTCCCCTTTTCATCCTCCCCTCCCCCCGCTATATCTTTTGATGGCAGAATGCCTTGAAGCCCCAGCCGAGCCAGGCAGAGCTGACACTGGTGCTTTACATTTTGCTAATGTCATGGTTCCGACTAACGATCCCAACCAAATCAGAACTCCGAGGCTAGCAGTTTCCTCAAAGAATGTGTTTATTGGGTACATCATATCGGCACGTTCAAAAGTGAAACCCAACTCTGAATATTTCCCACAGGTTCAGCATAATTAAAAGTATCAAACCCCTTTCCCCCAAGTGTCACAAATCACACGGTCCAATGGAGTTAATTGGTGGGCTCTTAGTCACTCCTCCCCATCTTCCTCCGACACCTGTGGAGGTGACCTTGGTTCCCACGGTCGTTCTGTGTTATGTCTAGCAATACGTCCAATCTCATTCCCCCTTCCCCCTTCTAAAGTGTGTGGCAACTGTGTACAAAAGAAAATGGCTTCAGCCAGGTTCATTGCAGAAGTTGACAGCTGAGGCCTTAGGCATCATTTCATCAGTTAAAGCCCCACGTCTCTAAAAGTACCTTAGAAGGTTTGACTGTAATCACTTTGGGATAACTTTCAGGCTGAAAACACATGGACTTTCCACCTATATACCTCTGTATATTTGTGAGATGTGTTTGAATACTAGTAACTCAGTTTGGTGCTGGGCTGTTGGTTTGATCTCTGGCCTTGGTAATTAGGTTGCAAATGTTTCATCTTCGGGGAGACCTCTTCAGTTTGTATTGTGTTTGGTTTGTTTCGAACGTTGCTTCCGGTATTTCAGTTGACGTAGCTCTCTCTCAGTCATTGCTAGGCGGGGTCGATGTCTATGTGTCTATTCACTGATTGGTTGGTGGAGAACCAGGCCTTGAGGAATTCTCTTTCTCTCCTTGACTTTGCTTGGGTTATAATTGTAGTCCCGGATAGATTGAACTTGTGTCCTTCCGAGTCCTCATGGAAAGACATGAGGGACAATGGGTCATGTCTTTTGATAGTCATTGCAACACCACAGAAGCCAGATCAGCAGAACAGAGACACTTATACAGAATCTTTGAGAGAAATGGATATCGACAAAAATTCATCCAGAGATCTCTACACACAAATAATGCAAATGCCCAAAAGAACACAACAACTACAACAGGAGCAGCAACAACCAAATGAATCACAATTCCTTACATACAATTCCTTACATAAGGGCGAACGACTGCCATCGTGCTGCAATATTCGTAATTTCAGGACTTGCTCGTGAGCACTAGGGGGCGCTCATCACGTAACTTTGAACAAGCTTTAAGTCAGTGGTTCTCAACCTGTGGGTCGGGACCCCATTTGGGGTCGAATGACCATTTCACGGGGGTCGCCAAACAAGGCTGTCCGCCATTTTTTTCCCCTTTTCTTTGGCCATTCCCCTGGCACCCGGTGATGTATAAGTAGTTGGGGGTCACCACAACATGGGGAACTGTATTATGGGGTCGCAGCATTAGAAAAGTTGAGAACCACTGCTTTAAGTGAACACTCTTAACTCAGAGATTACCTGTATAACCCAAGCAAAGTCAAGGAGAGAAAGAGAATTCCTCGAGGCCTGGTTCTCCACCAACCAATCAGTGAACAGACACATTAACATTGACCCCGCCTACCAACAACTGAGAGTGAGAGAGCTATTTCAACTGAAATACCGGAAGCAACATTCCAAACACAATTCAAACTGCAGTGAAGATGCCCCCCCCCCCCCAAGATGAAATGTTTGCAACCTAATTACCAAGCCTGGAAATCAAACCAACAGCCCATATTTGTATGTGTGTATATTTGTATTTTTTCTCTGTACGCATATATTTACAACTGTATAATTCCCAGCACTTCCAGATATATTTGATGATAAAAGTTTGCACTGCTAAGCATTTGTGACTGACCCAAGTCAAAAAGAGAATTTCATGACTGAATGGATATTTGAACGTGGATCTCAGTAGTCTGCCATGTGTCAAATGAATCATAATTAATGCAAGAAGTTTTTCTTGTATTGTGGCATGTTTGTTTATTCATTGAAATGTGTACTTTTTTCTTTTTTTTCACATCATCTGAAGCCATTTTATACACAATTAAAGTTACATTTTTCTTTCAATCTTATAGATAAAGAGCATAGCAATAAGAGCACTGTGGACAACTGGGAATAACAAGCAGCTTTTAAAAGGAAAGCAAATCAAGCCAGAAATCAAAATATTTTCCATTTCCTTCAGAAAGCCGCAAAATTCTTCACCTTCCTCAGCAGGTGAGAGAGAAATAAGAGAAAACCAAGAAGAGATTTGAAGCTGGTAAAAGTAGAGTTCACGAAACTCAAGGTACATTACACAAAAAATCAAGGGAGATTATTTTTCATTCAGAAAAAGGGGGAAATATCTGGAAGTCAGTGGCAAGAAAAGGTCAATTAGATAGGCACGTAGAGCAGACAGTAAGGCAGGCCTCACCCTGTGAGGAAAAAAACCGGCTTGAATCAAAGCACTACTAAACAAGGGATCACCCATATTTTTGACCCCCTCAAGAATATCAGTGTTGGAAAAGCTGCATGGATGTGCCAATTGTGGGAAAAACACAAATAGTACATAATAACTGATTGTGCAATAGAAGATCCACACTGTAGGAAAGCCATTGAAATGCTAGAAATGTTGCAAAAGGTTTAGTCTGAACATCTCTCTTGTGGTTCATGGAAAGACACAGATAGGACAGATGCCCTACAAATTCCTTTGCTGTGGTAAATGCTTTAGCAACTACGGCAACTCGGTGATACATCACAGGACTCATACCAAAGAGACAGTGTGTGTGAGTGTCCAGTTTGTGGGAAAAGTTTTATTAAAAATTCCTACTTCATGAGTCACCAGAGGATTCACAAAGGGAAATTCTTTGAATGTCCTGACTGTAGGAAAAGTTTCAGTCAGAATTCCCACCTGGTGATACACCGGAGGACTCACACAGGCGAGAAACCCTTTGAATGTCCTGACTGTGGGACACGTTTCCGTCAGATTTCTAATCTGGTGACACACCAGAGGACTCACACAGGAGAGAAACCCTTTAAATGTCCCGAGTGTGGGAAAAGTTTCAGTCAGATTTCTAACCTGGTGACACACCAGAGGACTCACACAGGAGAGAAACCCTTTGAATGTCCTGATTGTGGAAAAGGTTTCAGTCACAATTCTAGCCTGGTGATACACCAGAGGATTCACACAGGAGAAAAACCCTATGAATGTCCTGAGTGTGGGAAACGTTTCGGTTATAATTCCAGCCTGACAATGCACCGGAGGACACACATAGGAGAAAAACTGTATGAATGTCCAGAGTGTTGGAGTAGTAAGAATTATAGTAAAAATTTTAGTAAGAATTCCAGCCTAGTGACATACCAGCAAACTCACACAGGAGAGAAACTGTATGATTGTACAATTTGTGGTAAAAGTTTCAGTCAGAATTTGTACCTGGTGAAAAAGCGAAGGACTTACACAGGAGAGAAATTATATGAGTGTTCAGATTGTGGGAAACGTTTCACTAGAAAATTCCAGCTCACAAGTCACCAGAGCATACATACAGGAGAAAAATCCTTCAAATGTCCTGAGTGTGGGAAAAGTTTCACTCAGAATTCCAGCTTGGTGAGACACCAGAGGACTCACATAGGAGAGAAACCGTTTGAATGTCCTGTCTGTGGGAAAAGTTTCACTCGGAATTCTGACCTGGTCATACATCAGAGGATTCACACAGGAGAGAAACCATATGAGTGTCCAGATTGTGGGAAAAATTTCAGTCGAAATTCCAACTTGGTGAAACATCAGAAGACTCACACAGGAGAGAAGCCCTTTCAGTGTCCTGATTGTGAGAAAAGTTTCAGTCAGAACTATGAACTAGTGATACACCAGAGGATTCACACAGCAGAGAAATCATATGAATGTCCAGAGTGTGGGAAAAGTTTCATTAGAAAATTCCAGCTCAAGAGTCACCAGAGAATACACACAGGAGAGAAACCATTTGAATGTCTTGATTGTGGGAAGAGTTTCAGTCAGAACTCCGGCCTGGTGAGACACCAGAGGACTCACACAGGAGAGAAATTCTTTGAATGTGCTCTTTGTGGGAAAAGTTTCAGTCAGAATTACAGCCTGGTGATACACCAGAGGACTCACACAGGAGAGAAACCATATGAGTGTCCAGATTGTGGCAAAGGTTTTAGTCACAATTCTAACCTAGTGAAGCATCAGAGGATTCACACAGGAGAGAAACCCTTTGAATGTCCTGATTGTGGGAAAAGTTTCAGTCAGAATTATGAACTAGTGATACACCAGAGGATTCACACAGGAGAGAAACCCTTTGAATGTCCTAATTGTGGGAAAAGTTTCAGTCAAAATTCCCTCCTGTTGATTCATCAGAGGACTCACACAGGAGAGAAACCATATGAATGTCCAGAGTGTAGGAAAAGTTTCAGTCAGCGTTCCAGTCTGGTGACACACCAGAGGATTCACACAGGAGAGAAACCCTTTGAATGTCCTGATTGTGGGAAAAATTTCAGGGAAAATTCCAGTCTGGTGAGACACCAGAGGAATCACAAAGGAGACAAATCCTTTGAATGGCCTGTTTCTGACAAAAGTTTCAGTTGGAATTCCAACCTGGTGATACAACAGAGGATTCAAATCGGGGGAGACCTTTCAAATATCCAAATATCTGTGGATTGATTTCATGCGAATATCATCCCTTGTTGAACATAAGGGATTCGACATGAGGCAAAGGTTAATGAATTTAACGAAGACTTGATTTTCATTTCTGATCTCCCATTGAGATATCACAAATCAGATCCAAATGTTGGGGAAAGAGGGCAGGATATGCATTCCTGGGCCTTGTGACTACATCTTGGAAGCAGCCATTATTTTCACTGTGGTTTGGATTCATCCTTGAGCCCTGGGGTGGGCTTGTGGAAGCAGCTGCTATTTTGTCATGCTTGCCTCTGGGTCAGAATGGTCACTGCTTCTTGGTCACTGTTGCATGGGAGTGGGACAGACTGATCTGTTTTGCTACCTTAACATATTGTAGATTGCGTTAAGAGATTGTGAGTGCACTGAAAATGGTGTCTGCCTCTGGGAGGTCTGCAAAAGGGCAGACCATGTATCCCTGGAGCGCATGATAAGTGGACAGGTACCACTTGCATCATTATTGTGCTGCAACTGCCAAAAAAAGCCAGTGCAGTCCTAGACTGCATCAACAGAGGAATAATGTCAAGACAAAAAGAAGACATAGAATTGCTTTACCCAGTGCTGGTGACACCACACTTAGAATACTGCATCTAGTTCTGGTCATCATGATACAAAATAGTTGTTGAGGCCCTGGAAAGGGTGGAGAGAAGAGCAACAAAGATGATAAAGGATCTGGATGCTATATCGTATAACACTCGATTGTGGGATCTATGCATATATAGGCTATCAAAGGGAATCATTAGGAAGGCCCATGATAGCTGTCTTCCAGTACTTGAAGGACTGTCACTAAGAAGAAGGGATTCACTAATTTTCAGGGCACTTGAGGGCAGGATAAGAAGTAATGGGTGGAAGCTTATTAAATGAGATCCAACATAGAAGTAAGAAATTTTCTGTCAATGAGGGCAATTAATCATTAGAATAACTTGCCTCCAGGCATTGTGGCTGCTCCATCAATGGAGGTTTTCAAGAACAAGCTGGACAACCATTTGAGTGGGATGGTATAAGGCTCCTGTCTTGAGCAGCGGGTTGGATTATGCTATATTTTCATGAATTTAGAGCCAGTTTAGAAAATAGGTGCAGAACTACTCTATGAACTTGCTTCTGGTAAAGAGGCCTTTTAAAAAAAAAAATATCCAGAAAATTAATATAAATACAAACTACAAAATATATATATGATTTTTTTTTTCAAAAATAAAACAAGGATAGACAAAATATTTTAAAAGAAAGAAAGGTTCTGTTTTATACCCAGTACTCTTGAATAGCTTCATAAATGACTTAGATCAGTGGTTCTCAACCTTTTTAATGCGCGACCCCCAACTGTTCGTAAGTCGAGGACTACTCAACCAGTTGTAAGTTGAGGACTACTCAACTGGTGCAGCACCGTTTGCAGAATGAGACTTTTGGCGGGCTCAGCAAGGCAGAGACAGCCTAGACAATTCCTATTGGCTTTTGAAAGCCAATAGAATTAGACTCTATTCAAGAGAGTCTATTCTATTGGCTTTCAAAAGCCAATAGAATAAAAGGGAGTAGCACAGCTAAGGAAAAGGGGGGAAAATGGCGGACTGCGTTTGGCGACCCCCAGGAAATGGTTGTTCAACCCCAAATGGGGTCCCGACCCAGAGGTTGAGAACCACTGACTTAGATGATGGAATAGAAGGGAAACTCATCAAATTGGCACATAACACTAAGCTGGCAGGAATATCCAACACTCCAGAAGACAAGCTCAGGATCCAAAAAGATCTTGACAGACTTGATCAGTGGGCCCTATCCAAGAAGATGAAAATTAATGTGGAGAAAAGCAAGGTTTTACACCTTAATAAGAAAAACCGAAGGTACAAGTGCAGATTAGGCAAAACCTGGCTCAAAAACAGTAACTGAGAGGGACCTTGGAGTCCTAGTGGATGACCACTTAAACATGACACAGCAGTGTGCAGCAGCAACCAAAAAAGCT
Source organism: Crotalus tigris (assembly GCF_016545835.1). NCBI lineage: Eukaryota > Metazoa > Chordata > Lepidosauria > Squamata > Viperidae > Crotalus > Crotalus tigris. Next base: position 83,814 of record NW_024097874.1, on the reverse strand, counting down.
AATACAATCCCAGGTTGTATAAACAGGCATAGAAGCCAAATCACATGAAATATTAGTGCAGCTTTATAAAACCTTAGTAAGGGCACACTTGGAATACTGCATCCCGTTTTGATCACCACATTACACAAAATACGTTGAGACTTTGGGAAAAGTGCAAAAAAGAGCAACTAAGATGATTAAAGGCCTGGAGACAGACAAACACATATGAAGAACGGTTGCAGGAATTGGGTATGGCCAGTCTAGAGAAAAGAAGGACTAGGGGTGACATGATAGTATCTCAGTGTTTGAGGGGCTAGCACAAAGAAGAGGGGGCCAAGTTATTTTCCAAAGCACCAGAAGGCAAGACAGGAAATGATGGAAACTAATCAAGGCGAGAAACAACCTAGAATTAAGGAGAAACTTCCGGACAGGACAATTAACAAGTGGAACAGCCTGCCTTCAGAAGTTGTAGGTCCTACATCACTGGAGGTTTTTAAGAAAAGACTGGATAACAGTCTATCTGAAATGGTAAAGGATCCCCTGCTTGAGCATGGGGTTGGACTAGTAGACCTCCAAGGTCCCTTCCAACTCTATTCTAATTGATTGATAGACATGAGCCGGTAGCGTGCTGTTATTGTCAAAAAAGCCAATACAATCTTAGGCTGTATTAACGGATAGAATCAACTCTCGTGAAGTATTATAAAGCCTTAATAAGACGCACTTGCAATATTGCATCCACTTTTGGTCACCGCCATATAGTGAGCGTAAAGTACAGAGAAGAGCAACAGGAATAATTAGGAGGCTGCAGGCTAAAACATGATGAACAGTTGCAGGAATTGGGTAGCCCCTCAGATTATGGAACATGGCTATCATATCACCCCTAGTCCTCCTTTTCTCTAGACTAGCCATACCCAAATCCTCCAACCACTCTTCATACGTTTTAATTGCAAGGCCGTTAATTATCTTAGTTGTTTTTCTCTGCCCTCATTCCAAAGTCTCATCATCTTTTTTATAATGGGGTGACCCAAACTGGATGGAGGAGTCCAGATGTGGTCTTACTAAGTTTTTATATAGTGGTACTAATACATCACATGATCTTGACTCTATCCCTCTGTTTACGCAACCAAGGATCATATTAGCTTTTTTGGTTGCTGGTGCACACTGTTGGCTTATATTTAAGTGACCGTCCACTAGGCGTGAAGATGACTGTTTAAACCTCTTGGCGCAATTGAAAGTAAGAGTTCCAAGTAAATTTGCAACTCTTTAGAGCAGAGTCCCCCAGCCTTTCCAGGTTGGTGGCCTGGAGAGGGGGGGTGGGGTGGGAAATGAAACTCATGTGAGTGTGGCCCGCAACAAGGTTTGCGCAAGTGGGGCCATGTGTGCAAGTGGGACTGCCCACATGCAGCGGCTGGCCACTCATGCAGCCCAGTGGTGATTAGGCCACGGCCCAGTAGTGGGTCAGGGCCCACAGATTGGGGACTCCTACTTTATGGGACATTTTGGAACTTTTCTGCACGGACAAAGTTAAAAATACTTTGAGAAATATAACTTCATATTTATTTGATAGATATTCTAGAGAAGAAAAAGTGTTTATGAGAATAAAGTGGCGGAAGTGACTTAAATTTAATGAGGTAATTGAAGTTACTTGGATTTTTATTGGCCTGATAACATGTAATAGAGAGATAGCTTTAATAGTTTTGTGTTTATAAAGTGGGTTTGAAAATGGTTTTTTCCCTTCATATATAATGCTTGAGTCATTTTTAAGCTTGTAAAATATAACTGAAAGCGAACTTTATAGTATGTATATTAAAAGACATTTAAAAAAAGATGTACTAGAACTGACCGATTTTAGAAATGTTTTTAAAGAAAAGTTTCAATGTGTATAAAAAGTATTTCTTTCCCCTTTAAGGTTAAAAAAAAATCTGAAAGAATAGAGAGAATTTTGTTCATAGAAATGATGATAGTATATCAAGATTAATAACTGTAAGCAGAATATTTATTATTTCCCACAGCCAGGAAAAAAAGTAGAGATGCTTTGATTGATTCCTTTATCTGAAGAAGAGAATATATCTAATTTTGTTTTTATTTGGAAATCATTTCTGGATTTTGTGCTTGTGATGGGGAAAAAATGAAACTTTGCTTTTGCTGATTAGATCAGTTAGTTAAGAAATAACTAATATAAGCGACTGTGCAAAAGTGAAGTTGAAATTGTAACCTTATAATCAATTATGCTAAAAAGAGTCAGATGTCAGCGTTTCCCCCCCTCTACCCCACATTTTTTCTTCTTCCTGTCAAGTTCGGAAGTCTCTAGAGCAGTGGTTCTCAACCTGTGGATTGGGACCCCATTTGGGGTCGAACGACCATTTCACGGGGGTCACCAAACAAGGCTGTCCGCCATTTTTTCCCCTTTTCCTTAGCTGTGCTACTCCCTTTTATTCTATTGGCTTTCGAAAGCCAATAGGAATTGTCCAGGCTATCTCTGCCCTGCTGAGCCCGCCAAAAGTCCCATTCTGCAAACGGTGCTGCACCAGTTGAGTAGTCCTTGACTTACGACCGGTTGAGTAGTCCTCGACTTACGACTGGTTGGGGGTCGCGGCATTAAAAAGGTTGAGAACCACTGCTCTAGAGAAGAGAAGGACTAGGGGTGGCATGATAGTATTCCAGTATTTGAGGGGCTAGCACAAAGAAGAGCGGGCCAAGTTATTTTCCAAAGCACCAGAAGGCAAGACAAGAAATGATGGAAACCAATCAAGGCGAGAAACATCCTGGAATTAAGGAGAAACTTCCGAACAGGACAATTGGAACAGCTTTGCCTTTAGGGGTTGTAGGTGCTTCATCACTGGAGGTTTTTAAAAAAGACTGGATAACATTCTATCTGAAATGATATAGGGCAGTGTTGGCAAACCTATGGCATGGGTGCCAGAGGCGGCATTCGGAGCCCTCTCTGTGGGCACATGTGCCATTGCCCCAGCCTCACCTCCCCCCATGACCCCCTCCTCTCCAGCAGCCCCCCTGAAGGAGAGTTGCCCCTGAGCATGGCCCATGCGGAGCAGTGCAGCCAAGGACATGGCAGCCAGGCAGCGTAGACAAGACTCTGCCCTCACACCCCATCGTGCATAGTTGATGCTGCAGGGCGCGGGCAGAGGGCGTGACCACCATAGTGCTGCTGGTCTGCCTGGCCGATCTGCGGTGGGCCCTGGAGGCGGTGAGTGGCCTTGCGGGCAGGCAGGGCAGGAGATGGGGGGGGGCAGAGCAGGGGTGGGGCCAGTTTTTGGGCACTCAGTCTCTAAAAGGTTCACCATCACTGGTATAGGGTCCCCTGCTTGAGCATGGGGTTGGTTGGTTGCTGATTAGATAGGTTAGTTAAGAAATAACTAGTATAAGCGACTGTACAAGTAAAGGTGAAGTTTTAACCTTATTCTATTATGCTAAAAAGAGTCAGATGTCAACATTTCTACCCTCTCTACCCCACATTTTTTCTTCTCTCAAGTTCGGGAAAAAAAACCTACATGCCTTTTCAGCTTTCTTTCTTTCTTTCTTTCTTTCTTTCTTTCTTTCTTTCTTTCTTTCTTTCTTTCCTTCCTTCCTTCCTTCCTTCCTTCCTTCCTTCCTTCCTTCCTTTCTTTTTTCTTTCTTTCCTTCCTTCCTTCCTTCCTTTCTTTCTTTCTTTTTTTCTTTCTTTCTTTTTCTTGCCAACAGAGACAGGAGGGGGAGAATGGAACGTAGGTTGTATCTGCAGCTGTAGAGATTGTTTTGGAAACTGAAGGTTCTTTCTCATAATAATTGTCTGATGCTTAATTGGGTAACGTGACCTGCAATGGGGGGGGGGGAATTGCTATGCTTTGATTATACTGCTTTCGCACCAATTTACTCAGAGTTCATTACTGCCCATATGCATTTCCCAATAAAGTCTGGCATTAGAAATTGCAATGTCTCAGGGGGGTTTGCTTTGTTGGGATCATCAGCCAGAGTTGTGACACTTCCCTTTTTCCTTCCCTAGTTTCCCACTATTTTATTTTTCTTGTATTTTATATTTTGAATAATAAAAATGTTAATACAAAAAACCCAATCCTGTTATTAACTGAGCCCTGCAGTGATTCACTTCACATCTGTGGCAAGAAAGGATATAAAATGGAACAACCGGTTGCACATTTATGATGGTTCCAGCATCCCACACTCAAGATCCTCAAGAAAAACCAAATGCGCAGGTATAGCATAGGTGGTATCTTGCTCAATAGTAGCAACTGTGAGAGGGACCTCAGAGTCCTAGAGGACAATCACTTAAATATGAGCCAGCAGTGAGCTGCAGCTGTCAAAAAAGCCAACACAGTGCTAGGCTGCATTAACAGAGGGATAGAATCAAGATCACGTGATGTGTTAGTGCCACTCTACAATGCCTTGGTAATTGTAAATACTGCACCCAGTTTTGGTCACCACGATGTAAAAAAAATGTTGAGCTCTAGAAAGAGTACAGAGAAGAGCAACAAAGATGATTAGGGGACTGGAGGCTAAAACATAAGGAACAGTTGCTGGAATTGGGTATGTCTAGTTTAATGAAGAGAAGGACGAGGGGGGACATGATAGCAGTATTCCAATATCTCAGGGGCTGCCACAAAGAAGAGGGAGTCAAGCTATTCTCCAAAGCGCCTGAAGGCAGGACAAGAAGCAACGGATGGAAACTGATCAGGGAGAGAAGCAACCTAGAACTAAGGATAAATTCCTGACAGAACAATTAACCAGTGGAACAACCTGCCTCCAGAAGCAGTGAATGTTCCAACACTGGACGTTTTTAAGAAGAGACTGGACAGCCATTTGTCTGAAATGGTATAGGGTTTCCTACCTGAGTAGAGGGTTGGACTAGATTACCTCCAAGGTGCCTTCCAACTTTATTATTATTATTTGTGACTTTCCCACTAGTTGGGGGGGGAGGTACAATACAATCAGACTTGCAAGTTTTTCATTACCTTCAATCTCAATTGAAAAAAAAATTTGTTAGAGCAGACATGTCTGGGGCTCAGCCCCCGTCGTCCAATCTTGTCCTCCAGTGAACCTGCTGCCCGTCCCCCCAGCCCCCATGATCCTGGTGAATGGTAAGGGCAGGGAGACCCCATCCCCAACAGGCAGCTGGGGCTCCCTTCCCTATTCCGCTGCACCATGTGCCCCACAGCCAGGCCAACCCCGCCCTGTCACCTGTCTCACCTTGCCTCGCGGCCCCATCCAACAGGAGCCCTGCCGCCCCTCAGTCTACCCCCAGCCCGGGCAAGGAGAGTGAGCACAGAAGCAGCATCCTTAAGTAGGAATGCGTGGCTGGGCATCCTATTTATTTATTTATGAGACTTATATACCGCTTTAAGTGCAAGCACTCTCTAAGCGGTGTACACCAGTAAGCAATGTATATATATATTTACATTGCCCCCAACAATCTGGGTCCTCATTTTACCTACCCCGGAAGGATGGAAGGCTGAGTCAACCTTTAGCCGGTGAGATTTGAACCGCTGACCTGCTGAACACAGTCAGCTAAAGTGGCCTGCAGTACTGCACTCTAACTGCTGCGCCACCTCGGCTCCTCCTATTGGGGAAGCGGGGCCAAGCCATTGGGTCCCAGCTCCCCAGGAGCTTAAAGTCCGGTCCGGTATGGGCGCCTACCACCCAGAGCACTAGGTAGCCAGGCCCAAGAAGGTCAGCAAGGCTCCTCAAGTGGATTAGGCCCTAGTGCCAGCACTGGTCCTGGCCCCCCTGCTGGAGACACCTCGATCCCCACCCCACACAGGGCCCCCCTGACATGAGCTGGCCATGCCTACCAAGTCTGCCATGATCACCTGGCCACTCCCACATCAGCCCCCCTCCCCAGGGCAACCACAATGCTAATGTGGCCCTCAATGAAATTTAGTTTGACATCCCTGGTACCAGCACTGGTCCTACCCACCCCCTCTGCTGGAGACCCCAGGATTCCCCCACCCCATACAGGAAGGCCCCTGACATGAGCTGGCCATGCCTACTAAGTCGGCCACACCCACCCCAGCCATGCCCACCCCTGAGGGCAACCACAATGCCCTCAATAAACTCGAGTTAGAGTCTTCCTGTGTTGCTGATTTCTTGGTCTGGTCTATCAAGTGGGGTTGAGTCTGAGCGACCTTTCATGGCTGAAGAGAGGCTGGAACCTGGGTGTCCCCACTTGTAGCCCAGCAACAGCATCTTTGCCCCTGCAGCACCCCAGCTCTCTAATAGGAAAGCTATCCAGAGAGACTTCCTACAGCACATTGGTCACCTCCCCATCAACTGCAGGAAGAAGCCTGAAGGGTGGTGATGAATGAAGGAGGGTAGTCCTCACTTAGTGACCACAATTGTGACTGGCAGTTCTGTTGCTAAGATTCATGACTGCTAAGTGAAAAAAAATCACCTGATTGCAAACAGACTTTTGACCTCATTTGGCCGCATTAAATGAATCACTGTAGACATTAAGGGAGACATCACCTGACTGCTACTGGTGAGTTTATTTCTATCTTCTCCATGAATTTTGCTTGCCTTCAGCTGGTTGGGAAGCATGCTAATGAACAACTTGCCTCCAGAAATCATAGGCGCTCCATCACTGGAGATTTTTAAGAAGAGGCTAGACAGTCACTTGTCTGAGATGGCATAGGTCCTCCTGCTTGAGCAGGGGGCTGGACTAGAAGACCTCCAAGGTCCCTTCCAGCTCTATTCTATTCGAATATCATATGATTGTCTTAGGACAATTTGATGGTTTAAAATGCAAGGATTGTTCGCAAAGCTGGTTTTTTTTTTTATATCATCATAATCTTGAATGGTTACTAAACGAGGCAAATGGTAAGAAGGGAGGACTATCTGCATTACATCCAGAAAAAAAGCCATCTCCCATCTGGATGTCATTTGCTGGAAGCATCACAGGGAGGAAATAATTGTTGTCGTACTCAGCTGGTGTCCAAGCAGGAGACCCTATTTCAGTGATGGCAAACCTTTTAGAGACCGAGTGCCCAAAATCCACCCCCGCCCCATCTCCCTGCCCCTCCCTGCCCCTGCCTGCTCCACCCCTGTTCTACGTTCTACCTGCCCGCAGGGCCACCCACTGCGTACATGGCCCACCACAGCAAATTGCCCAGGTAGCCCAGCAGCGCCATGGCGGCCACGCCCTCTGCCCACATCCCACAGCATCATCTGCACGTGACAGGGCACAAGGGCAGAGTCTTCTCCCCACTACCCGGCTGCCATGTCCTTGGCTGCGCTGCTCTACACAGGCTGCGCTCGGGGGTGACTCTCCTCCATGGGGCTGCTGCTGAGGAGGGGGCCGTGGGGGGAGTGGAGCTGGGGTGACAGCACGGGTGCCCACAGAGAGGGCTCTGAGTGCCACCTCTGGCACGTGTGCCATAGATTCGCCACCACTGCCCTATTTGATTCCGGACAAATGGCTGTCCAGTGTCCTCTTAAAAATCTCCATTGATGGAGCACTCACATCAGGTTGGATCTGTTTTGAATCAGTTCTCCTTCTCTTACTTCTTGTCCTGCTATCAGGCACTTTGGAGATGGACAAATGAATGTTTGAGGCCTTCGGGGAAACATGGTGGATCATCCGTCCCGCTTTGGGGCTGTATTCCCGCCAGTGGTATTGGTGATATTGATGGAATCATGAATGCTGAAAAGTACAGAGAGGTTTTAATTCATCATGCCATTCCTTCTGGAAAGTGCCTGGTTGGGAATGGGAAGGGAATGGGTTCCTTTCTTGTGAATAATCAAACACAAAGCTCCTTTTAATGCAGTGGTTCTCAACCTTTTTAATGCCATGACCCCCAACCGGTCGTAAGTCGAGGACTACTCAACCGGTCGTAAGTCGAGGACTACTCAACTGGTGCAGCACCGTTTGCAGAATGGGACTTTTGGTGGACTCAGCAGGGCAGAGACAGCCTGGACAATTCCTATTGGCTTTTGAAAGCCAATAGAATTAGACTCTATTCAAGAGAGTCTATTCTATTGGCTTTCAAAAGCCAATAGAATAAAAGGGAGTAGCACAGCTAAGGAAAAGGGGGGGGCGGGAATGGCGGACTGCGTTGTTTGGCAACCCACGTGAAATGGTCATTTGACCCCAAATGGGGTCCCGACCCACAGGTTGAGAACCACTGTTTTAATGTAAAAGGGGCATTCCACTTTTCCTCTTGATTTTTTTCCCTTTAAAGCCATGTTTTGTAGCAGTAGGAATTCCAAAATTACCCACAAGCTGTCAACAGAAATCCTGAGGGCAGGGTGCTTCTCCCAAAGCTTGTTTTTGTGAGACTACAAACAGTAGGGTGCTTCAGTTGGAGTCAATTAGCAACCAAACAGAGGTGCCAACAGATACAGAGATAAAAATAAGTAACAGCTGCTTGAAACTTTCTTCAGCATTAAACAGTTACAAATGCCAATCAAACAGTAAGGAAACAATATATCTGGTGGCCTCCCCTTGATTTTCAAGATCCTGGTCCATTTAAAATCTCTGAAAATTGACTGCAAATGCTGGTAGCAGTTAGCAAAGGAGATTGCATGAAATTCCCTCAATTAGGTTGGCATTGTGATCAAAGCATTTTTGTGGCATCCGATGGCTCCTGTGATTCATTGCATTTTATCCTTGGAGAACATGTAAGGGGGAATCAAGTGGTTTACTGGGTGCAGTTTCATCTTAGATATGAAAAGCCTTAAAATAGGGTCTCAAGGTAATAATTTGGAAGCTAACAAGCTTGTATAATCTGAGATGTATGATGTAATGATGGGAATGACTCAGCAGGGTCTATGCCCCTTTAAGAGCCTTTTTATAAAAGGGAAGGCTCTGCTGCTGTGTTCTCTCTCTTCCGTTTTCCTGCTGTAACTACTATCTGTTGGATCTGGCAGTATTAACATGTGTATGTATATTGTTCCTGGTGTATGATATTGTAGGTAGTGTAAGATAAACCACTATTTAATATAGACTACTGTTTATTGTATTTACTCATGGGTTATCTCAGTGCAATAAGATTGTGCATGCTCTGACATAGGAGAAGGCAGGAAACGGATCTTCCTACTCAGAACAAGGGATTCTCCATATATTTGGGAGGGGAGCCGCGTGAGTGGGGGGGGGGACACAAAACCGTAGGACTGAAAAGTGATTAGCCCTTTTGCAGATTAAGAGTCAATTGTACATTTTAATGCAATTTGTTATTCAGAAAGGATGCAACCATGCCCCTCTTGACATACTGCATAAGGTTAGCTATTGTAGTCAGCAAATCGCAGCGTCTAACGCCGGGGTGAAGGATGGTGGGTACTGTGTAGTCCAACGGCATCTGCTGGACTTTCTCGCCCATCTTCAATCGAGATGAATTAATAATTTGCATTTAGAGGTGCCGACTAGCGCATGTAACTATCTTTTTTTAACAAGGGGTGACGGTCTTTTGCGGGGGCCCCAGCTGGAGGAGTTTGGCTTTGCTCAGCGGCGCCCCAGGCGCCAGCTCCTCGCAGCAGCTTCCGCGAAGGGGTTAAACGCAGAGAGCTTTTCTCTGGCGCCTAGAGAGGACGCAGGAAAGGAGGGGAAAGGGGTCTGGGAATCAGTTTTCGGCCCCTCCCGCCCCCTTTCCTGATTTCCGGACGTCTCTTACAGCAACGCTGCGGAGATTCCCCTCGCGGGGAGGGGCGCTCAAGGGGCGCCAGGTGGGCAAGGACGCTGCGAGCGGGGGGGGGGACGCTGCGAGGAGGAGGAGGGGAATCCCCAGGGGGAGAAAGGGAGGAAGGATTCCTCGGGGGAGGGAGGGAGAGCGAGGTGGGTTTCCCCCAGTTGCGCCCCCTCCCCTTCCGAGTCTCCGCCTCTCCTTGCGAGATTTTCTTCTCCGTGGGAACCTCTGAGCTGCCGCTTCTCCTCCTCCTCGGTTGCTGCTTCCGCGAACAGCTCTCCGATCCCCTTCAAATCCTTCCCCTAATCTCCCCTCCTGCCCCGCAGCCCAACCTCTTGGTGCAGCCCGGCTCCCAGCGTGGTGCCTGCTGGTGTTTCCCGGAAGGTTGGGCACCGCCGTTCCCACGTTCCCCTGTGGCTGCTGGGGAGGATCAGCCTCCCAGTGCCTGGAGGGGAGGAAGGGGAAGAGGACGGGGGAGCTCTGGGCTCCGAGGGAGCGTGGCTGGAGGCGAGGGCGGGAACCCTGCTAGGAGGGGGCCAGGGGCGTCTGGAAGGCGGGCGAGGGAGACCCGAGAGGCGTCCAGGTGGGCTTGGCCAATGGGCAGCCCTGTCCAGGTGGGCTTCCTTTGGGATGGAGCACCTGAATCTGCCTCTTACATGCCCAGATTCCCTCTCTGGTTACTGCTGCATCCCTGTTTCTCTCTGCCCATGTCAGGGAACAAACCTCTGTGGAGGTTTTCAATATTAATTTTAATTCTTTTATGGGCTGTATAATCTACACTGAAAAAGAAGCTTTCCACTGTTCTTTACATACAAACAGTTTTCCAAAGAAATCAAGGGGGTTCAGTGAGATTTTTAGAAAGAGAAAAGAATTTCAGGTCATGGGACAGGCCTAGGAGCTCTAATAACTGCCTGCAGAGCGTTTTGGGGAAGAGAGACTGGTGTGCATAAGAGGCAGGTTGGTTGAGCTCCAGAGAGACTTCAGTTGTTGGAATAAAATGCCACGTGGGTCGTTTCTTGTTTATATTCTATAGCAGGGCTGTTCAACCTTTTCACAGATTCTACCACTTTTAGGACATGACAATATTCGAGTACCTGCAGTGCTTAGCAAGGTGTCAAAAACTTGATGACGGGGGGGGGAAGGGCCGGGATTTGGGGTTTTACTGGTTAGGTTCATTTGTTGTTATAGAAATGGCTAGTTCAGTGGTGGCGAACCTATGGCACGGGTGCCAGAGGCGGTACTCAGAGCCCTCTCTGTGGGCACACGCACCATCGCCCCAGCCCTGCCTCCACCTGCATCCCCCTCAACAGCAGCCCCCCCAGAGAAGAGTCACCCCCAAGTGCGGTCTGTGCAGAGCAGCATAGCCAAGGACATGGCAGCTGGGCAGTGGGGACAAGACTCTGTCCTCAAGCCCCATCACGTGCAGTTGATGCTGTGGGGTGCGGGCAGAAGTCGTGGCTGCTATGGCGCTGCTGGGCCACCTGGGCCATCTGGCGGGCTATGAAGGCGTTGAGTGGCCCTGCAGGGGGGCGGGGGGCGGAGCGAGGCAGGTGGGACAGGGGGCAGAGTGGGGCAAGCGGGGGCAGTTTTTGGGCACTCGGTCTCTAAAAGTTTCGCCATCACTGGGCTAGTTTATACTGTTGTGAAAAGTCCAAAGTTGAGGTTCGATGTTAATGCTTCATTCTGCTGCAACAGAGGAAGTCGGAAGTCAGTGCTTTTTCTTTCCCTTTGTGCCCCTCACTTTTTTTCCCTTCTTCCTCCCTGTTGTGTCCTACTATTTGCTTTTGTATTTTTGTATTTTATTCCATAATCTAATAAAATGTTACAAACTGTAAAAAAAAAAAGGGGGGGAAGTACTGGTTTGAATTTCTTTGGTGGCGGTCCTTTTGCTCTCAGGCCACACGGAGGACCCCCGGTGGTGGAGGTTGCCCAGAGCCCTGGGCAGTGGAAGGCAAGCACCCAGCTCAGCCTAGTTTTCCCCAAGGGGGTGCCTGGCTGGGCTTACCTCCTCCTTGAGGCTGCTGCCGCTTGGCTCACTCTCCTTGGCCAAGTTGCTCATGGTGTGTGCCCATTCACTCTCTGTGCGAGGAGACCAAAGCATCCTCAGCAATAGGATGGGAGACCACCAGGAGAGTCAGGAGAAGGGGACAAGGGGATGGCAAAAGGGCAGCAGGGCTAGTGCTAAGGCAGAACTTCCCTCGGACCCTCCCTCTCTCTCATTATAATCTTCCTTCCTTCCTTCCTTCCTTCCTTCCTTCCTTCCTTCCTTCCTTCCTTCCTTCCTTCCTTCTTTTTCCTTCCCTCTTCATTCTTCTTTCCTTTTTCTTCCTTCCCCTCTTTCCTTCTTTTTTCTTTGTCTTTCCCTTTCTCCCTTCCTGTCCCTTCTTGGATGCTCAGATGCAAAAGGGGAAACATTTCTCGATGCCTCCTTGCCTTGTGATCAAATGCCACTTTTGCTAATAATAAAAGATTGAGAACAAAACCAAGCTCAGTTTATCCCGTGCTTGCATTTAGTGGGGGGGTCCACAGACAGCTGTACAGCAAAACTACAGCCAAAATGGTGGCTGTGATAGTTGATCAGAGCTCCTCCGTTTTTTATGGGCAACAGCTTTAGCGTTTAGGAACAGAGGTAGCTTAGTTGCTTTTCTATGAATATATAATCCTTCAAAGAGCTCTCCTGCAGGAACCCTGCCTTGGTCTAATTCAGACTGGAAATAGAGCAAAGGAAAATATTTTCCCCACGCTGCTTTGTCCTATTTTCGCTACTGGAAATGGCTGTTAGCAACACATGAGGAGGGGATACTTTCCTAAGAGCTCACAATTCAAGAATTCCAGTGTTAATTTGAATTGTCAACCAAGTTCTGCCTGTGACAAAAAAGAATACAAAATTGCTTTCTCCTTTGAACTGGGGCATTTCCAACCAAGTTGCCTCTCCTCTCCTCCCTCCCTCCTTCCTCCCCTGCTTTTTTTAAAAAAAAAAAACTGCCAGAGGCTCCGTCAGAGGTGGCACCAGGCAGGCAGGGGTGGACAGAGGCTTCACATTTTGACCTCTCCCCCGTCACCTCTGCATGGCTCTCAGTTCACCTCTCCCAGATCTACGCACATGCTTGTGTGTGTGGGCGGGGGAGGGTCTCATCCCTTGCAGCCCCACGCTTTAACAGAGACCTTCTGCAATGGCAGGCTGCAAACTAATGAAAGCTGCTTTTTTGGGAGTACTTGTTTCTTTTTCTCAATGTGCTGCCAATCACATCGCACCTTACCCCCCTCAGCTCCCACCCCCAGCCCAGTGGAAAGCTGCAAGAAGCTCCCATCTCAGCTTCTCTTATCTCTCCTGTTCTTTTCTTCCCCAATGTCACAGCATGAGGCTGCAAGGGGTGAAACACACACACAAGCATACACACACACACACACATGCACCAGCCTGGGAGAGGCAAGCTGAGAGGCATGCAGAGGCACCAACTGGGGAAGGGGTCAAAATATGAAGCCTCCTGCCCAGAACCTCTGGCAGCTAAAAAAAACCTGAGAAGCACTCAGAAGGCAGTCCCTTTCCCAGCTCGCTCCTTCCTTCCCTCCCTTCCCTCCCTCCCTCCCTCCCTCCCTCCCTCCCTCCCTTCCTTCCTTCCTTCCTTCCTTCCTTCCTTCCTTCCTTCGTCCCCTGTTTCTCTTTCCTTCCTCAGCCATGCTGCCGCTGATGCCACTATCCCACGCAGGCAGGGGCAGTCTCAGTGAAAGGGAAGCCTGGTGACTGCAAGGCTAGGTCAGCGAGCAGCCATGGCACTGATCTACTGGTGGGGGTCATCAAAGCCGGAACACACTCAGCCTTAGATTCATGGGGCAGCCCTGGAGCCAGCGAGGGCCCCCCCCGCTGCCTGTGCCCCACCCCCTGGGGGTGCACAGAGAAGGCGGCAAACATAGGAGCGCTGGCGTCCTGGGGGAAAAGGAAGTGCTTCTCTTGCCTTTTTTCTTTCTCAGTGGTCAACAGGGTACCAGGCGCTCTCTGCTTCCTCTTCGCATGTCCAGGGGGAGGGGTGGGGACAGCTGCTTGCTGGCCCTTTCCCGCTAAAACCTCCTTTTATATCCTCTCCTCTCTCCCCCCTCCCCCCTCCCCCTCCTTTTCTCTTTAGGGCACCTCCATCTTCCGGAAGCGTTGATCAGCTGGAGCCCGGCGCTAATCCTGGGGCCTCTGCCAAACCCCGACAGCCCTGCAGCTATAGCTGTCTCTCCCTCAGGCTTGTGTGGCGCTGCAGCCGCTTCAGCTCATTCCTTTCTCCTCCACTGCCACTTCTCTAGGACGGTCGTGTGCCACCTGCCAGGTGCTAAAGTACCACTGGTGGTACACGTACCACCCGTTGAATAGCCCTGCCTTAGGAAAGAAAAGCCTTCGACTCCATTTGATTAAAGCAAAGGGTTCTTTTACTAAGAGTGTTGGTTGCCGTAAATTCAAGCCAGCTCTGAAATCACCACCCTCGCTGGATGCAAAACGGGTAGGTTTGCCCCCAGCCCATCTTTCCCCACATGACCAGTCCATTTCCAGCCAACTGGAGCTCACCAAGATGTTTTGAGAACTCTGAGATGTTTGTGGGTAATACACATATTTCTCAGGGAGCCTGGCCATGGGATGCTGGTACAAACAGGATCTGGCTGCTCTGATCCCTCTCACCTGACATTCCCCCCTTCCTGATTTCCTGTCACACATACACAAAGATTTATTGCCCTTTCATCTTTCTCCCTTTCATCCTCCCTCCCCATTCTTTTGATGGCAGAATGCCTGTGAGGCTGCAGCTGAGGCAGGCAGAGCGGACACTGGTGCTTTAAATCTTGCAGAGGCTTTAGGCATCATTTTATCAGTTAAAGCTTCCATGTCGCTGAAATTGCCTCAAAAGGTTTGGCTGTAACCCTTTTGGGATAATTTTCAGGATGAAAACACATGGACATTCCACATATATACATTTGTATGTGTCCAAATTTCTTTTTCTGACAAAGAGTTAAAGAATTAAATTGGGAGACTAAGATGGCCATTTTGAGCTCATTCTGCTCTCTTCAGTTAGCCATATCCTTTTATGTGTGTATATTTGTATTTCTCTCTTTATGCCTATATCAACAACTGTATAATCTATTCCCAGCACTTCCAGATATATTTGCGGATAACCCTTTGCACTGTTAAGAATTTGTGATTGACCAAAGTCAAAAAAAGAATTTCATGACAGAATGGATATTTGAACTTGGATCTCGGTAGTCTTCCATGTCTCAAATGAATCATAATTAATATAAGAGATTATTCTTGTATTGTGGCAGGTCTACTTATTCATTGTAAGATATACCTTTTTCTTTTTTTTCCCACATTTTCTGCAACATTTTATAAACAACTAAAGTTACACTTTTCTTTGAATCTTATAGACAAAGAAGATGGCAATAAGAGCATTCTGGACAACTGAGAATAACAAGCAACATTGAAAAGGAAAACAAATCAATATTTTCAATTTCCTTCAGAAAGCACACAATTTTTCACCTTCCTCAGCAGGTGAGAAAGAAACAAGAGAAAATAAAGAAGAGATGTCATGCTGGAAAAAGTAGACTTTATGAAACTCAAGGATACATTACATGAAAAATCAAGGGAGATTATTTTTCATTCAGAAAAAGAGGGAAATATCTAGAAGTCAGTGGCAAGAAAAGGTCAATTAGACAGGCACATAGAGCAGAGAATAAGGCAGGCCTCGCCCTGTGAGGAAAAAAAACAGCTTGAATCAAAGCACTAGTAAACAAGGGATCATCCATATTTTTTACCCCCTCCAGTTTGTAGGGAAAATGTCAGTTACCTTTCCAGTCTGGTAATACACCAGAGGATTCACACAGGAGAGAAACCATTTAAATGTCCCGAGTGTGGTAAACGTTTCAATCATAATTCCTACAAAAGGACTCACATAGGAAATAAATCATCTCAGTGTCCAGATTGTGGGAAAAGATTCATTAGAAAATTCCAGCTCATGAGTCACCAGAGAATAGAGACAGGAGAGAAACCATTTGAATGTCTTGATTGTGGGAAGAGTTTCAGTCAGAATTCCGACTTGGTGAGACACCAGAGGACTCACACAGGAGAGAAACCCTTTGAATGTGCTCTCTGTGGGAAAAGTTTCAGTGAGAATTTCAGCCTGGTGATACACCACAGGACTCACACAGGAGAGAAACCGTATGAGTGTTCAGATTGTGGCAAAAATTTCAGTCACAATTCCAACCTTGTGAAACATCAGAAGACTCACACAGGAGAGAAACCCTTTGAATGTTCTGAGTGTGGGAGAAGTTTCAGTCAGAATTATGAACTAGTGATACACCAGAGGATTCACACAGGAGAGAAACCATATGAGTGTCTGGTTTGTGGGAAAAGTTTCAGTTACCGTTCCAGTCTGGTAATACACCAGAGGATTCACACAGGAGAGAAACCCTTTAAATGTCCCGAGTGTGGGAAATGTTTCATTCGGCTTTGTCACTTGGAGACACACCAGAGGATTCACACAGGAGAGAAACCGTTTAAATGTCCTGAGTGTGGGAAAAATTTCAGTCAGATTTCTAACCTGGTGTCACACCAGAGGACTCACACAGGAGAGAAACCCTTTGAATGTCCTGATTGTGGGAAAGATTTCAGTCACAATTCCAGCCTGATGATACACCAGAGGACTCATACAGGAGAGAAACCCTTTGAATGTCCTGATTGTGGGAAAGATTTCAGTCACAATTCCAGCCTGGTGAAACACCAGAGGACTCACACAGGAGAGAAACCCTATGAATGTCCTGAGTGTGGGAAAAGTTTTAGTTATAATTCCAGCCTGGTAACGCACCAGAGGATTCACACAGGAGAAAAACTATGAGTTCCCAGACTATTAGAATAGTTTTTGTAAGAATTCCAGCCTGGTGACACACCAGAGAACTCACACAGGAGAGAGACTGTATGGTTGTCTGATTTATGGTAAACGTTTCAGTCAGAATTCCTACTTGGTGAAACACCAAAGGACTCATAGGAAAGAAATCATATGTCCAGATTGTGGGAAAAGATTCATTAGAAAATTCCAGCTCATGAGTCACCAGAGAATACACACAGGAGATAAACCACTTGAATATCTTGATTGTGGGAAAAATTTCAAGGAAAATTCTTACCTGGTGAACTACCAGAGGACACACATGGAAGGAAAACTGTATGAGTGTCCAGATTGTGATAAATTTCAGTCGGAATTTCAGTCTTGTTATATATATACCAGAGGACTCCCACAGGAAAGAAACCGTTTAAATGTTGTTTTTTTGGGAAAAGTTTCAGTCATACTTAACAACCCATTGATGCCTCAGAGGATTCACATGGGGGGAGACTTGTCAAATATCCAATCTGTGGAATGTACTTCCAGCGTAAATCACCCCTTACTGAACACAAGGAATTTGACATGGGGCAAAAAAGTTAATGAATTTAAAGAAGGTTTGTTTTTAATTTCTGATCTTGCATTGAGAGTGTTGGTGAGAAATTAACTATTTAAATTCTGGCCTGATGCTTTTTGGTCAACACATCACAGGTTTAGACCAGTTGGTGGAGAGAAAAAAGTGGAAATTGTTAGTTTAATAAAGGCTAATTTCTTATTTCTGGTTATCAGCAGAAATTACTGGATATTTCCTTTTGCAGATGTTGTGCAATTTGTCAAAAAGGCTTTTGGGTGGTGTTTTTTGTATATTGATTATGGAATTCCCACCTGTGGAGTTTTATTCATCCTCCTTGGTGTCCTCCAGATTTTGAGCACCAGAATTCCCCAGTCAACATACAAATAGTCCTCGAGATAACAATTGTTATCTCAATTATGGTTGCATCTTGCACTGGTGGTTAAGCAAGACTACTTTGATGAACTATCCTTCTCTCCCTGATGAAGCCGTTAAACAAATTTTACCTTTTGAGCCTCAAGTTTGTGAAGAAGAGCAGGACATGCATCCGTGGGCTACATTACTATGTCATGAAAGCACAGACCTAGGCTTGCCTTCCAAAGACTTCCTTACCCTGTTAGTTCCCCACAGGGTCCCCCACAGCTTTTTTCCCACTCCCAATGGATCCCTTCAATCTTTAGGCCTCACAGCCTCCTCCTCCATACCTTTTGAAGATCTCTGAACCTCCAGTTGGTGAAGGAGGGCAGGAGCCATATGATGGAAGCAGCTGCTATTTCGCCACACCTGCCTCTGAGTCAAAATGCTGGCTGCATCTTGGTCAGTGTAACCTGGGAGTGGGACCTACTGTTCTGTTCTGTTCTGTTTTGCTACTTTAACACTTTGTAGATTATGTTAAGGGATTGTGGGTGCACAGAAAATGATGGCTGCCTCCAGGAGATCTCCAAAAGGGCAGGCCATATATCCCTGGGGCACATGATAAGTGGACAAGTACCACTTGCAACAGTATTGTGCTGCAGCTCCACAAAAAAATCAGTGCAGTCCTAGGCTGCCTCAACAGGAATAGTGTTGAGACAACAAGAAGAGATAAAATTGGTTTACACAGTGCTGGTGACACCACACTTAGAATACCATGTCCCATTCTGGTCACCATGATACAAAAAGTTGTTGAGACCCTGGAAAATGTGCAGAGAAGAGCAGTAAAGATGATTAAAGGTCTGGACGCTATATCATATGATGATCAGTTGTTGTGGGAGATAGGTATATCTAGGCCAGTGGTAGGAAACTGTAGCTCTTTTATGACTCATGGACTTCAACTCCCAGAATTCCTGAGCCAGCATGGAGGAACCATGACCCCTTTATGACTTGTGGACTTCAACTCCCAGAATTCCTGAGCCAGCATGAGGGAAACTTTGGCCCCTTCATGACTCCCAGAATTCCTGAGCCAGCATGGCTCAGCTTGGAAACCTCTTCCTTTTCCCTCAGCATGGCTGGCTCAGGAATTCTGGGAGGTGAAGTCCACGAGTCATAAAAGAGCCAAGGTTGCCTACCCCTGATCTAGGCTATCAAAGGGAATCATGAGGGACATGATTGCTGTCTTCCAGTACTTGAGGGACTGTCACAAAGAAGAGGTGATTGACTTACTCTCTAAGGCACTTGAGGGCAGGACAAGAAGTAATGGGTGGAAGTTGAGGACAAGAAGTAATGGGTGGAAGCTTATTAAAATGAGATCCAACGTAGAAGTAAGGAGAAATTTTCTGTCAGTGAGGGCAATTGAATAGCTTGCCTCCAGAGATTGTGGCTGCTCCATCACTGGAGGTTTTCAAGAACAAGCTGGACAATCATTTGAGTGGAATGGTATAAGGTTCCTGCTTTGAGCAGCAGGTTGGACTAGAAGACCCCAGGTTCCCTTCCAAGCCTATGATGCTATGTTTCCTAGAATTTAGAGACAGTTTAGAAAGTAGGTGCAGAACAACCCCATGATCTTGCTTCTCATAAAGGGGATTATTTTAAAAAAAATATTTTATCTGGAAAGTGAATATAAAAAAACACTCCACAAAAATTATTTTTTTCAAAAATAAAACAAGGATAGAGAAAACATTTTAAAATAAAGGTTTTATTTTGGACCCAGTATTCTTCAATATCTTCATAAATGACTTAGATCAGGGGTGTTAATCAATTTCATTGAGGGCCACATCAGCATTGCGGTTGCCCTTGGGGGGGGTGTGGCCAGGGGGGTGCGTCCTACTGGATGGGTGTGGATGGAGTAGGTGTGGCCTACTGGGTGGGCGTGGCCAGCTCTACATAGTTCGCATCAAGGGGGCCTGTGGGGGCCTGGGCAGGAGTGGGACAGATCTGAGGGTCTCTGGCAGAAGGGGGTGGGACAGGGACAAGCGCCAAGGCATGGTCCATTTCTTCATTCCTCACAAAGGGTAACACCTCCCCAGCATGCACCCAGGGGGTGGGGCCTACGCGGCAGGGGCTGGTTCCTCGCTGTTTCTAGATGGCCTTGTGGAGCTAAATGCATTTCAGCATAGATGGCCACCACAAAATTATACATTGGCTCCCGGCCGGCCTGGGCCAGGGCCAAGGCAGCGGGGACTGTTCTCTCACTGTTTCCAGGATGGCTTTGTGGGCCACGTGAAACTACTTTGCGGGCCGCATCTGGCCCCCGGGCCTTGTGTTTGACATGCCTGACTTAGATGATGGACTAGAAGTGGAGCTCATAAAATGTACATATAACACTAAGCTGACAGGAATATCCAACACGCCAGAAGACAAGCTCAGGATCCAAAAAGATCTAGACAGACTTGATCACTGGGCCCTATTGTTGTTGTTGTTGTTGTTAATTGTGAAGTCGTGTCCGACCCATCGCGACCCCATGGACAACGTTCCTCCAGGTCTTCCTGTCCTCTACCATCTTCTGGAGTCCATTTAAGTTCACACCTACTGCTTCAGTGACTCCATCCAGCCATCTCATTCTCTGTCGTCCCCTTCTTCTATTGCCCTCAATCTTTCCCAGCATTAGGCCCTTCTCCAGTGAGTCCTTCCTTCTCATTAGGTGGCCAAAGTATTTGAGTTTCAACTTCAGGATCTGGCCTTCTAAAGAGCAGTCGGGGTTGATCTCTTCTAGGACTGACCGGTTTGAACGCCTTGCAGTCCAAGGGACTCGCAGGAGTCTTCTCCAGCACCATAGTTCAAAGGCCTCAATTCTTTGGCGCTCAGCCTTTCTTATGGTCCAACTTTCACAGCCATACATTGCAACTGGGAAAACCATGGCCTGGACTATACGCACTTTTGTTGGCAGGGTGATGTCTCTGCTTTTTAGTATGCTGTCTAGATTTGCCATAGCTTTCCTCCCCAGGAGCAAGCGTCTTTTAATTTCTTGGCTGCAGTCCCCATCTGAGGTGATCTTGGAGCCCAGAAAAATAAAATCTGTCACTACCTCCATTTCTTCCCCATCTATTTGCCAGGAATTGAGAGGGCTGGATGCCATGATTTTGGTTTTCTTAATGTTGAATGGGCCCTATACAAGAAGATAAAAATTAATGTGGAGAACAGCAAGGTTTTATACCTTGATAGGAAAAAGCAAAGGTACAAGTGCAGATTAGGCAAAACCTGGCTCAAAAACAGTAACTGTGAGAGGGACCTTGGAGTCCTAGTAGATGACCACTTAAACATGACACAGCAGTGTGCAACAGCAGCCAAAAAAGATAATACAATCCCAGGTTGTATAAACAGGCATAGAAACCAAATCACATGAAATATTAGTGCAGCTTTATAAAACCGTAGTAAGGGTACACTTGGAATACTGCATCCCGTTTTGATCACCACATTACACAAAATACGTTGAGACTTTGGAAAAAGTGCAAAGAAGAGCAACTAAGATGATTAAAGGCCTGGAGACAGACAAACGCATATGAAGAACGGTTGCAGGAATTGGGTATGGCCAGTCTAGAGAAAAGAAGGACTAGGGGTGACATGATAGTATCCCAGTATTTGAGGGGCTAGCACAAAGAAGAGGGGGCCAAGTTATTTTCCAAAGCACCAGAAGGCAAGACAGGAAATGATGGAAACCAATCAAGGCGAGAAACATCCTGGAATTAAGGAGAAACTTCCAGAATCCACAAAAGGAAGTTCCAATTACCTGATTCAATGGAAGGGCTATCCATTAACAGAAGCTAGATGAGTAAAGGCTGAACATGTAAAAGCGGATTATTTGGTGAAACGATTCCACATTAAGCATCTCCAGAAGCCTGGGGCCCCACAGGGGACGAGATAACATGGTATAATGTATATTCATCTTGTTTTCCAGGTTCCTTCCAACTTCTGGGGGGGGGGGTCAGCCTATCAAGTTCGGGGGAAAAACTCCATGCCATTTTAGATTCTTTCTTTGATTTGCCAACAGAGACAGGAGGGGAAGAATGGAAAGTGGGTTGTAGCTGCAGCTGTAAAGATTGTTTTGGAAACTGAAGGTTCTTTCTCATAATAATTGTCTTGCTTAATTGGGTAATGTGACCTGCAATGGGGGGGGAGTTACTATGCTTTGATTATACTGCTTTTGCACCAATTTACTCAGAGTTCATTACTGCCGGTATGCATTTCCCAATAAAGTCTGGCATTAGAAGTTGCAATGTCTCAGGGGTGTTTGCTTTGTTGGGATCATCAGCCAGAGTTGTGACACTTCCCTTTTTCCTTCCCTTAATTTCCCACTATTTTATTTTTCTTTGCATTTTATATTTTGAATAATAAAAATGTTAATACAAAAAACCCAATCCTGTTATTAACTTCACTTCACATCTGTGGCAAGAAAGGATATAAAATGGAACAACCGGCTGCACATATACGATGGTTCCAGCATCCCACACTCCTCAAGAAAAACCAAATGCACAGGTACAGCATAGGTGGTATCTTGCTCAATAGTAGCAACTGTGAGAGGGATGGACAGCCATTTGTCTGAAATGGTATAGGGTTTCCTGCCTGAGCAGGGGGTTGGACTAGATGACCTCCAAGGTCCCTTCCAACTTTATTATTATTATTTGTGACTTTCCCACTAGTTGGGGGGGAGGTACAATACAATCAGACTTGCAAGATTTTCTTATTACCTTCAATCTCAATTGAAAAAAAAAGTGTTAGAGCAGACATGTCTGGGGATCAGCCCCCACCATCCAACCTTGTCTTCCAGTAACCTGCTGCCCGTCCCCCCACCCCCGATGATCCTGGTGAACAGTAAGGGCAGGGAGACCCCATCCCCATCAGGCAGCTGGGGCTCCCCTCCCTGTTCCGCCCAAACCCAGTCCCGGAGCTGCACCACGTGCCCCACAGCCAGGCCACCCCCGCCCTGCCACCTGCCTCACCTTGCCTCGTGGACCCATCCAGCAGGAGCCCTGCAGCCCCTCAGGCTACCCCCAGCCCAGGCAAGGAGAGTGAGCACAGAAGCAGCAGCATCGAGGACAAATGTGCGGCTCGGCATCCTGTCGGGGAACCAGGCCCAAGCCATTGGGCCCAGCTCCCCAGGAGCTCAAGTTCTGGTCTGTGCCCGCCTCTCAGAGCACTAGGTAGCCATGCCCAAGAGAGTCGGCAAGGCTCCTCGGGTGGATTAGGCCCTGGTACCAACACTGGTCCTGCCTGCCCCCTCTGCTGGAGACCCCAGGATCCCCCCACCCCACCCAAGGGCCCTCTGACATGAGCTGGCCATGCCAAGTTGGCCACATCCACCCGAGCCACGCCCACTCTCCCAGGGCAACCACAATGCTAATGCGGCCCTCAATGAAATCGAGTTTGACACCCCTGTGTTAGAGTCTTCCTGTGTTGTTGATTTCTTCGTCTGGTCTATCAAGTGGGGTTGAGCCTGAGAGATCTTTCATGGCTGAGGAGAGGCTGGAACTTGGGTGTCCCCACTTGTAGCCCAGCAATGGCACTTCACCCCTGCAGCACCCCAGCTCTCTAATAGGAAAACTATCCAGAGAGACCCCCTACTGCACATTGGCTTTTCCCCCATCCACTGCAGGAAGAAGCCTGAAGGGTGGTGATGAACAAACAACGGTAGTCCTCAGTTAGTGAAAAATTGTGACTGCCAATTCTGTTGCTAAGGTTCATGACTGTAAACAGGCTTTTGACCTCATTTGGCCTCTGGACATTAAATGAATCACTGTAGACATTAAGGGAGACATCACCTGACTGCTACGGGTGAGTTTATGTCTACCTTCTCCATGAACTTTGCTTGCCTTCAGCTGGTTGGGAAGCATGCTAATGAACAGCTTGCCTCCAGAAATCGTGGGCGCTCCATCACTGGAGATTTTTAAGAAGAGGCTAGACAGTCACTTGTCTGAGATGGTATAGGTCCTCCTGCTTGAGTGGGGGGGTTGGACTAGAAGACCTCCAAGGTCCCTTCCAGCTCTATTCTATTCGAATATCATATTATTGTCTTAGGACAATTTGATGGTTTAAAATGCAAGGATTGTTCACAAAGCTGGTTTTTTTTTATATCATCATAATCTTTTTTATATCATCATAATCTTACTAAACGAGGGAAATGGTAAGGGAGGACTATCTGACATCCAGAAAAAAAGCCATCTGCCATCTGGATGTCATTTGCTGGAAGCATCACAGGGAGGAAATAATTGTCGTCGTACTCAGCTGATCGATTACCCAGGATATTAAGGATCATGGTGAGAAAAAAACATTTCTGCTCTGGGAGGTCCCCTTCATCTGGGACTGATGAAGGCATTTGGGATTATGAGGACACACAAATGGAAGGCTCCCTCCCAAATGGATGGCTTGGTGAGCTGAGTTCTTCCCAAGAAGCTGCTACGGGGAGCAAAGCCACTTCTTAAAGGCCCCTTCGCCATGATTTGGAAACTGTAGGTTGGTTGTAGAAGGCTAAAGGGGATGTGGGTTCTACAGATTTTGACCGAACAGACTCAATAGGTGATGAACTAGACTTTGATGTGATGAAGTTGATGATAACTGGGGAATGGACTTCTCATATCTAATAGGAAAACCAATTTGGGCTGGACTCTTTTGGGAAAATAAATCAACAAATTTTGGGGAATAAGACACAATTGTTTTCTTATTGTTCTCAACCAAAATCTTATGAAAAAAGTTTTATTAGTAAGAATCAGACAAAGGTATTTCATTCCGGACAAATCCGAGACAACAATTATGGTGACTTATAGTAAATAAAAACCATTCTAGACTTTATAGAAGTTAATTGCAAGACTAGATTATTAACAAAGTGCTTTGATGTTTTTAACCTTGCTGTTGATTCACCCGTTAACTACTTTGCCTCTCTCTATAGTAGATAGATGAAGGTCAGATGGGTTGTAAAGAAGAGGTATAATTTTATAAATTTTGGGCCAGGTTCACAAGTGGAGGAAACTAATATTGCTGCAATATTTTTATGACTACTCAAGCAAAAGGGGGGGATAATATATGTAAATCTGCTTTTGTCTTTTTAATGGCACATTTTTTCTTTCTTTTAAAATGTTTTCTCTATCCTTGTTTTACTTTTGAAAAAATTCTTTTGGGGGGTTTTGTGCTTGATATTAGTTTCCTGAATAAAAAACCTCCACTGATGGAGCAGCCACATTACACAATGCCTGGAGGCAAGCTAGTCTAATGATTAATTGCCCTCACTGACAGAAAATTTCTCCTTACTTCTATGTTGGATCTCATTTTAATAAGCTTCCATCCATTACTATTTCTCCTGCCCTCAGGTGCCCTAGAGAATAAGTGAATCCCCTCTTCTTGGTGACAGCCCCTCAAGTACTGAAAGACAGCTATTATGTCCCTCCTAATGATTCCCTTTGATAGCCTAGATCAGGGGTAGGCAACCTCGGCTCTTTTATGACTCATAAAAGAGCCGAGGTTGCCTACCCCTGGCCTAGATATACATAGATACCACAATTGCGCATCATACGATATAGCATCCAGACCCTTTATCATCTTTGCTGCTCTTCTTTGCACACTTTCCAGGGTCTCAACAACTATTTGTATCATGGTGATCAGAACTGGACACAGTATTCTAAGTGTGGTATCACCAGCACTGTGTAAAGCAATTATCTTTTTGTTGTCTTGACACTATTCCTCTGTTGATGCAGACTACGAATGCACTGGCTTTTTTTTTTTGGCAGCTGCAGAGCAATAAAAGGACAAATTGTACTTGTCCACTTATCAAGCACCCCAGGGATACATGGCCTGCCCTTTTACAGATCTCCCAGAGGCAGCCACTATTTTCAGTACACCCACAATCCCTTAACACGGTCTACAAAATATTAAGCTAGCAAAAGAGAACAGTCTGTCCCACTCCCATGTGACAGTGACTAAGAAGCAGCCACCATTTTGACCCAGAGGCAGGCATGGCAAAATGGCAGCTGCTTCCACAAGTCCACCACAGTGAAAATAACAGTGAAAAAAACAGCCCAGGGATATTTGTCCTGCCATCATTCCCCAACCTGAGGTTGAGAGATCTTCAAAAGGTATGGAGGAGAGGGCTGTGAGGCATAGCGGGGTGAGGTCTAAAGATTTGAAGGGATCCAGTAGGAGTGGAAAAAAGCCTGTGGGAATCTATGGGGAAGGAAAAGGCCTTTGGGGACCTAAAGGTTTCGGTTGGGAGACCTTTAGAAAGGAAGCCTAATTTGTGATTATTAGAATATATATGTTAAATAGAGTAAGAATGTATTTTCTTGAATAATATGTTTATTTGTATGAAAACTATTTCGTAATGGAATGAGAATATGAAAGAGGCTTTTAGAAATTCAGATAGCTTTAACAACTAATTGAGTGTGTTAAGTTAGTAAGACAATGTTTTGTGTAATAATAGGTGTGTTCATTTTTTTTAGATTTGATAATTATTTGAATGAGATTTAAATGCTATTTGAAGTAATAAGAGAGATCTGTGATAAAATCAATGGTTTATGAGATTATGAATTAGAATATATCTGGATTAGTATTTTAAAAGGGATATCCGAAGTGATAATACATTTATCTAAGGTTAAATTGGACTATGGTAATTGTAAATTAATAAAGCTCAAAACAGGATTTATAGATACGTAATGTAGAAATGGATTATGTTAAATAGGTTATATCATTTGAGGGAAATAGAGAGGGAACATTTAATGTATTTACTTGAGTTATTATATGATTTTGTTTTTGGATGATTGACCACCTAACCACCACGGTGTGTCTTGAGCATTCTGTTGTAAAACCAATAAAATTTGTTATAAAAAAAAAAAAGAAGGGAAGCCTGGGTCTAGGCTAGGCCTCCAAGAGTTTCCAGAAACTCTGACGTAGTCACATTTCCACTTAATGAATTGCACATCTATTTAATGGCTTCATGAGGGAGAGAAGGAGGCAGGATAGTTCATGAAGGTAGTCTTACTTAATCCCTTTGCAAGATGCAACCATAATTAGCAGACCGCATTACAGCTGTAACTTGAGGATTATTTGTATGGTGGCTGGGGAATTCTGGCTCTCAAAATCTGGAGGACACCAAGGTAGAAGATTGAAGCTCCACAAGTGGGAATTCCATAATCATTATACAAATAACACTGAATGGGAAGGTTTTAGAAAAGTTTAAAATTTTCTATTCAGCAACAGGCTCACTGAGCATGTGCAAGAAAACATGAGTACGTGCCTGGAACTAAGTAGAGAATGTCCACATGTAGAGAACAAAAGAATACCCATATATGGTAAGGTAGGAGGTAAGGTAGGATAATTGTGTCGTCTGATAGGTTTGTGACCTGCCACGTCAGGAATAGCTGACGTAGGTATAGGAGGAGATAGGGAGGGGTATAACTGCTGTTACGCTTCTGTAGGAGGTGTGGCTTTTCCTTGTAACTCTTGTGAGTACGGGTTAAGTTCCACCACGCTTTGCAAACCGTCTTTTCCTGCTAAACTTGATTTTTGATAATAAAAGAAACTTTATTCTGCTACTCCGAACCTCGTCTCTGAATTTCTTTCAAGGAATTCTACAAACAAATTGGGGGCTCGACCGGGATCCAATCTGCGCTGGGACTCTGAGGGGTCCTCCTTAGGTGCACCCCTTTCCTTTTGAAAGGAGGGGAACCACCCAGAGGACTGCGGAGCTCTTGGAAAACCCGTAAAATTTTAATAAAGACGAGTATTAGGAGAAGGGTGAATAAAGTGCGGAACAGCCTGAAGACAGACCGGGTAACATCTGCGCGCAGACCCTGGTGAGTACTGGTTTGAAAACACCAGAACACAAGAGTCCAGGGCGGTCGGGATAGAGTGTGTGGATGTGAGAACTGGCAACGGGGCCGGGTGGAAGTCCTTTTGAGGGACCTCGGGGAGGTCTGCAGGACGGAGTGAGTGAAGGGGATATTATTGAATATCCGGAGACGGTGACGTGTGGAATTGAGAAGGAGTTGCTGGGAGGGACATAGGCACACATACTCAAGATAGGCTGAGCACCCATAAAAGAAATGGGGGGCAATACAGGGTCGACCAATCCGGGGAAAAAGTGTGTTAAAAGGATCCGTAAAAACCCCAAACTTAAAATCGACCCGAATGGCCCTTTGGGCAAAATATTGGCTGGATGGGGATCCCCGCCCTATAACCGGGAGATTTTGAGGTTGGGGTTGAATAAAGAAGATATGGTCAATTTATGTTGTTTTATTTGGTGGGAGGAATTGGAACCTAGCCCCAACAACAGCCAGAGAAGGAGGAAAGTGTATATTCAGAGAAAGTAAGGCAGAAAGTAAAATGATGGTAGCAACAGTACAGCAAGTGATGAAGCAGGAAAAACCTCCTAGAAGAGAGTTTGGGGATAAGAAGAGTCCCTTTGAGACAAGATATAGGGGGGATGAAAGGAACCAGTATGTTAATGGGAGTAGAGGAAGGGAATTTGGAGGATTTCAAGGTGGATACCAGAATAAGGAGACAACGTGCTTTGGATGTGGAATGAAGGGCCACTTTTAAAAAAAAAAAAAAAAAAAATTGCCCTAAACGCTCGAGAGAACAGCAAGTTTACTCAGTGTGGGAAGAAGAGGATAGTTTTTACTAGGGGAGGGAAAGGAGCTCATTGGCTTTTGAACAGCTCTTTGAAATAATAATAATAGTTATTGATTTGTCAAGAAAAAGTATGAAATGAAATATCCCTATGTGAAAGTGTTTATACAAGCAGTTTGAATGGAAGTGAATGTATGGATATGCTGATCCTGTCTCTCTCTCTCTCTCTGTGTGTGTGTGTGTGAGTGAGTTTCTCCCCCATTTAAACTGCAGGTTTTATTGTTTTAGCAAGTGTTTGCATGAGAAGAGTTCCATGGAGAATGTGAGAGAATTTATGGCAAATTCATGTGAAGGAGAGAAAGCTATTCCTCCCCCTTCGTTTTCAGCTGGCTGTGTTGCTTTAAGAGTGAGAGACAGAAAGAAAAGGGGGGGGGCTGCTCATTTTAACTTTTTTCTCCGCTTGGAATTCTGCTTTGGGAGGAAGGTGGGGTGGATGTGAAATTTAATACCCATTCTTATAGTAATGAAATATGAGAAGAACTTGAATACACCTATACTGTAGTTTTATTTTTATGTTTTTATGTCTGTGTGCAGGACACACTGATAAAAACATAATATCTAGGAGACCTGAAGGAATGGTAATTCAACCCTTGTTTAAAACGAAGGAGTTGAGAAAATGTTGGGATTATAAATGAGCTATGTTTTGAATAAAGATTTGTATGCAAACAAACTCAAGCAGAGTTGGTGAGAGCTCCTTTGTTGGCTCTTTACTAAGCAATGTGTTTGTAAATACGGATAAAAGAAATGGCTAGGGGAGGGATAATTGATACTTTTCTATGGTTAATATATGGTTGGTTATATGATATGTAGACAAATACATAAAATGCTCTATAACATCTAATGGTGAGGCTATTTCAATGCATTCAAATTGATTTTAAATCATCTCAAGTAGGAAATTCCACAATATGAAAACTAATGACATGTTTATAAAGAATTAGATACTGGGGCTGTTTTCTGCTTTGTCTTATCTCAGGAAACAAGGCTTGCTGATCTAAACACCCCCTTTGAAATTTCCTGTCCACAAGTTTGAGGTGGGACAGTGGATCCTGATCCGAACGTGAAAGGAGGAAAAACTGCAACCTAAGTGGGAAGGACCATTCCAGTGTTGCTGACCTCTGAAACGCAGTCTGGACGAAAGAAAAAGGGTGGACCCACTACACACGAGTGAAGGGACCAGTAGCTGAACCAAAAGAACAGTGGACCTGTGTTCCAAATCCAGAACCTTTAAAGCGACAGTAATCGAATGTCCAAACCAGATCTATGACTGGAGAACGATATAGGAGAGCAACAAAAACAGAAGGATGTGAAGCCTGCATTACGAATGCCACCAAAGGAAACGCAAAAAAACTGGCTATTTGATACAAACTCCTCCTCTAAGCTTCAAAGTCCACTCCATAGAAGTCGGAGACCAAGTGTGGATAAAGACGTGGAAAGATGATTCCCTCAAACCGAAGTGGGATGGACCGTTCTTGGTGTTATTGACCACAGACACTGCCATTCGAACACAAGAAAAGGGTTGGACTCATTATACCCGAGTAAAGAAGGCTAATCTTGAGGAGTCGGAAACATGGAAAACTACCAAAGAAGAAACTAGTAGGTTAAATGAAATAAAAGAAAATATTAAACTAGTGACCAAATAAGAAATGGGGGAATTGAATGGGAAGGTTTTAGAAAAGTTTAAAATTTTCTATTCAGCAACAGGCTCACTGAGCATGTGCAAGAAAACATGAGTACGTGCCTGGAACTAAGTAGAGAATGTCCACATGTAGAGAACAAAAGAATACCCATATATGGTAAGGTAGGAGGTAAGGTAGGATAATTGTGTCGTCTGATAGGTTTGTGACCTGCCACGTCAGGAATAGCTGACGTAGGTATAGGAGGAGATAGGGAGGGGTATAACTGCTGTTACGCTTCTGTAGGAGGTGTGGCTTTTCCTTGTGACTCTTGTGAGTACGGGTTAAGTTCCACCACGCTTTGCAAACCGTCTTTTCCTGCTAAACTTGATTTTTGATAATAAAAGAAACTTTATTCTGCTACTCCGAACCTCGTCTCTGAATTTCTTTCAAGGAATTCTACAAACAACACCAACCAAAAGCCTTTCTCATCTACACTCTCAATTGGAGATCAGAAATGAAATTCAAGCCTTCTCTAAATTCATCAATTTTTGCCTCATGTAGATTTTCTTGCGTTCAATAAGGGATGATTTACCCCTGAAGTAACATCTACAGATTGGACATTTGAAAGGGCTCCCCCATGGGAGTCCTCTGGTGTTTCACCAGGTTCGAATTCCGACTGAAACTTTTGCCACAAACAGGACATTCAAAGGCTTTCCCTCCTCTAATAAAACGTTTGGCATAAATATGACACCTCATATGGTTTCTCTCCTTGTGTGTCCTCTGATAACTCATGAATTGGAATTTTATTCTGAAACTATTGCCACAAGCTGGACACTTAATATGGTTTCTCATCTGTGTGAGTCCTCTGGTGGCTCACTAGGCTGGAATTGTAACTGAAACTTTTCCCACAAACTGGACACTTATACGGTTTCTCTCCCATGTGAGTCCTTAGGTAGTTAATCAGGCTGGAATTGTGACTGAATGTTTTCCCACAATCTGGACACTCATAATGGTTTATGATTTTGGGGAATAAGACACAATTGTTCTCTTATTGTGCTCAACCAAAATCTTAAGAAAAAAAATTATTAATAAGAATCAAACAAAAGTAGTTCATCCCGGACAAATCAGAGACAATGAATATGGTGACTTATTATAAATAAGAAGCCGTTTTAGATTTTTTTACAAGTTAAATGCAATATAGATTATTAACAAAGTGCTTTTATGTTTTAACTTTGCTGTTGGTTCACTTGTTAACTATATTGCCTCTCTATATAGTAGATAGATAAAGGTCAAATTGATTGCAAATAGAGGTAGTTTATAAATTTTGAACCTGCTTCACAGGGGGAGGAAAATAATATTGCTCCAATATATTTATGAGTACTTAACTGGGGGGACATAATATATAATAATAATAATAGTAGTAGTAGTAGTAGTAATAATACAGATATCCTGTGACAATATCTGTAATAACATCAAACATCCACATCTGCCTATCCCAGGTCCTTGGTAAGGACTCAATAGGTAGACAAAATGCCAAATCCAGTCTGAACATCTGGCTGATTGTGCGATGATCAATAATAATAATAATAATAATAATAATAATAATAATAATAATAATAATAAAGTTGGAAGGGACCTTGGAGGTCATCTACTCCAACCCCCTGTTCAGGCAGGAAACCCTATATCATTTCGGACAAATGTCTGTCCAGTTTCTTTAAAAAAAACCTTCCAGTGTTGGAGCATTCACCGCTTCTGGAGGCAGGTTATTCCACTGGTTAATTTTTCTAATTGTCAGGAAATTTCTCCTTAGTTCTAGGTTGCTTCTCTCCTTGTTTTTCTGTTTTTGATGCATATGTCAAGATTCCGACTGACAAACCCAACCAAGCAAACACCTTTGAGACATTGCGATCTCTTAATGTAAAATTTTATTGAGTACATCATTTCGGCACACATAAAATCAAAACCAGCTCTGGTAAACCCCAGCCCAAACCCCTATCGGAAAAGAATAGAATTTCCTCTTCCATTAATGGATGGGTCACATTGCCCAATTAGGTGCAATTATATTGTTATGACAAAATATCTCTGAGTCGAATCAGGCACCTTGTGAATAGTCCGTGATTCCCATGGTCTGCTTTCTTTATCTTTGTAGACTGCATTCCAATTTCCCCATCCTCCCCCCAAGTTCATTGGCAAGCTAAGAAGCAATATTTGTTGCACCAGCAAAGTGAGCTTCAAGCTTGACGCCACATTTTTTCTTTCTTTTTCAATGCTGTGTCTATCCTTGTTTTGTTTTTTAAAAAAATTTTCGTTTTGGAGTTCGTAATTTCTATTAATTTTCCAATTTTTTTTTTAAAAAACCACATTACGAGAATCAAGTTCATGGGGCTGCTCTTTACCTATTTTCTAAACTGCCTCTAAATTCATAGAAACATAGTACTATAGGCTTGGAAGAGATCCTTGAGGTCTTCTAGTCCAACCACTGCTTAAGGCAGGAGCCTAATACCATCCCACTCAAATGGTTATCCAGCCTATTCTTGAAAACCTCCAGTGATGGAACACCCACAATGCCTGGAGGCAAGCTATTCCATTGATTAATTGCTTCCACTGACAGAAAATTTCTCCTCCTCATTTTAACAAGCTTCCACTCATTACTACTACTTCTGCCCTCAGGTGCCTTAGAGCAGTGATGGCGAACCCTTAGAGACTGAGTGCCCAAACTGCAACCCAAAACCCACTTATTTATTGCAAAGTGCCAGGGCTGCATCAGCATTGTGGTGCCCTTGGGGGGGGGGAGGCGCCTCTGAGTGCCACCTCTGGCATGCAAAAACTGGGGGTGCAAAAATGGGCCACTGTGCTGCAAGGTGCAAAAATGGCTGCCGCCACACCATGGGGTTCAGATACAAGGCACTACACAACGCAAGAACAGGGCAGGACTAGTGAATATCACGCAGGCCCTAGCCCTGCCCCATTTGCAGTGTGTGCGTGCTCGCGGCTCCATGTGCACATGCACGCATGTAAAATGCTTCCCCCTCCCCTTTCTTCCGGTCCACCAATCGACAATGGTTGGTGACCTCTGCTCTGCCACCTCTACTCGAGCTTGCTAGTCGGCCACCTCACTTCCTTTGTGCTGGGCGGGGCTCCTGCTCCAAGTGACGGTGGCGGCCTGATAGACCTGCTGCTGGTGGCGGTGGCGTGTGTGCCAAGAGAGACAGCTCTGAGTGTCCCCTCTGGCACGCGTGCCAGAGGTTTGCCACCACTGCCCTAGAGAATAAGTCAATCCCCTCTTCTTGGTAACAGCCCCTCAAGTACTGGAAGACAGCTATCATGTCCCTCCTAATGACCCTTTCCCATCTTTGATCTCCCAGACACAGCAACCATTTTCAGTGTACCCACAATTCTTTAACAGTCTACAAAGTGTTTTTTTATTTAAAAAGTTTTTATTTTCCATTTATTCATACAAAATACAATTAAATTCCTAACCATTGGTACCGCCTGCCCATTCCCCCCAGGCTGCGTCCACCCTCTCTAATCCTTCCCCACATCCCTCCTCTTTCTCTCTTCCCTTCCTACTCTCTTCCCCTCCCCTTCTCCTCTAACCATCCTACTTCCTCCCTACTCCTTCCTCCCCTCTCATCCCTCTCACAAACATGAATGCAGCATAAGGGAAATGCCCAAGTGTTTACCATGACTATATTATCATTACCCACCCACTCACCCACCCACCCACCCTCAACCGTCCCCCCCTCGCTTCCCAGAGCAGAGTACAGGGTTATTATTAAGAAAGTTAACAATAATAAAAAAGAAAAAAGAAAAAAAAAAGATAAAAGAAGAAAAAACATCATACTTAACCTTTAACTCCCCTTAAATTAGACACAGTCTATGAAGTGTTAAGGTAGCAAAACAGAACAGTTCATCCCACTCCCAAGCAACAGTGACCCAGAAGCAGACACCAGTTTGACCCAGAGGCAGGCATGGCAAAATGGCAGCTATTTCCACATGTCCATCGCGTGGGCCAGGATTGAATCTCAGGCACAATCACAATTCAGTCATGTAGCCTAGAGATGGGTGTCCTGCCCTCTTTCCCCAACATGAGGGTCAGAGATCTTCAAAAGGTATGGAGGAGGAGACTGTGATACCTGGTGGGGTGGAAGTCAGGCCTAAGGATTGCAGGGATCCAGTGGGAGTGAGAAAAAGCTTGTGAGGACCGTATTGGGGAGGAAAAGACCTATGGGGACGTGTGAGGGAGAGAAAGGCCCGGGAGGATCCAAAGGTTGGGATAGGGGAAGCCTTTGGAAGGCAAGCCTGGATCTGCGCTAGGCCTCCAAGAGCTTCCCCAAACTCTGAGGTAGCACCATTGCACTTAAGAACTTGCACGTTCATTTGATGGCTTCATCAGAGAGAGACTGGGGTGGGGGTAATTTAGCAAGGTAATGTCACTTAACCACCGTTAGAATGTACAACTGAAAGCGGCAGGCCCAATTATAGCTGTATCTCG
The DNA here is from genome assembly GCF_016545835.1 of Crotalus tigris. Taxonomy (NCBI): domain Eukaryota; kingdom Metazoa; phylum Chordata; class Lepidosauria; order Squamata; family Viperidae; genus Crotalus; species Crotalus tigris. Next base: position 49,657 of record NW_024097874.1, on the reverse strand, counting down.
AGGACTACTTATATGGTCGCTGGGGAATTATGGCGCTCATAATAAAGGACAAGGTAGAAGACAGAAACTCCACATTTTAGAATTCCATAATCAATATAGAAAAAATACCACCCCAAAGCCTTTTTTTACAACTTCTGCAAAAGAAAATATCCAGAAATTTCTGCTGATAACCAGAAACAGGTAGTTAGCCTTTAATCAAACTGTTTCCACTTTTCTCTCTCCACTTACTGGTCTAAACTTGAGATGTGTGGACTAAAAAGAATCAGGCCACAATTCAAAGAGTCAATTTCTCACCTACACTCTCAAAGGGAGATCAGAAAGGAAACTCAAGCCTTCTCTAACCTCATAAACTTTTGCCTCATGTGGATTTTCTTGTATGCAATAAGGAGTGATTTTCCCCCCTAAGTACCATCCACAGACTGGACATTTGAAAGATCTCCTCCATGTGAGTCCTCTGGTGTTTCACCAGGATTGAATTGAAACAGAAATGTTTCCCACAATCAGAAACCTTTTTGCTCTCCTTTGCATATCCTCTGGTGTCTCACAAGATGGACTTTTCTAATGTACTTTTCCCACAGTCAGGGCATTCAAAGTGTTTCTCTCCTATATGAGTCATCTGGTATATCACCATATTGGAATTCTGACTGAAACGTTTGCCACAAACAGGACACTAATATGATTTCTCTCCTGTGTGAGTCCTCTGGTGAATCACCAAGTTGGAACTCCCAATGAAATTTTTACCACAATCAGGACATTCAAAGGGTTTCTCCCCTGTGTGAGTCCTCTGGTGAATCACTAGATGGGATTTCTGACTGAAACATTTCCCACAAACAGGACATTTAAAGGGTCTCTCTCCTGTGTGAGTCCTCTGGTGTATCACTAGACTGGAATTCTCTCTGAAACATTTCCCACAATCAGGACATTTAAAGGGCTTCTCTCTTGTGTGAGTCTTCTGGTGTACCACCAGGTTGGAACTCTGACTGAAATTTTTTCCACAGTCAGGACATTCAAAGGGTTTGTCTCCTGTGTGTGTCCTCTGGTGAATAATGACTTGGGATTTATTAATGAAACTTTTCCCACAATCAGGACATTCAAAGGGTTTCTCTCCTGTGTGAGTCCTCTGGTGACTGATGAGCTGGAATTTTTTAATGAAACTTTCCCCACAATACGGACATTGATATGATTTCTCTCCTGTGTGAGTTCTCTGGTGTTTCACCAGGCTACAGTTCCGACTAAAACTTTTCCTACAAAGAACACATTCAAACCGTTTTTCTCCTGTGTGATTCCTCCGGTGTATCATCAGGTTGGAACTCTGACTGAAATTTTTTCCACGGTCAGGACATTCAAAGGGTTTGTCTTTTGTGTGTGTCCTCTGGTGAATCATGACTTGGGATTTACTAATGAAACTTTTCCCACAATCAGGACATTCAAAAGGTTTTTCTCCTGTGTGAGTCCTCTGGTGAATCACTAGATGGGATTTCTGACTGAAATATTTCCCACAAACAGGACATTTAAAGGGTCTCTCTCCTGTGTGAGTCCTCTGGTGTATCACTAGACTGGAATTCTCTCTGAAACATTTCCCACAATCAGGACATTTAAAGGGTTTCTCTCCTGTGTGAGTCCTCTGGTGTACCACCAGGTTGGAACTCTGACTGAAATTTTTTCCACAGTCAGGACATTCAAAGGGTTTGTCTCCTGTGTGTGTCCTCTGGTGAATCATGACTTGGGATTTACTAATGAAACTTTTCCCACAATCAGGACATTCAAAGGGTTTCTCTCCTGTGTGAGTCCTCTGGTGACTGATGAGCTGGAATTTTTTAATGAAACTTTCCCCACAATACGGACATTGATATGATTTCTCTCCTGTGTGAGTCCTCTTGTGTTTCACCAGGCTACAGTTCCGACTAAAACTTTTCCTACAAAGAACACATTCAAACCATTTTTCTCCTGTATGATTCCTCCGGTGTATCATCAGGTTGGAACTCTGACTGAATTTTTTTCCACGGTCAGGACATTCAAAGGGTTTGTCTCCTGTGTGTGTCCTCTGGTGAATCATGACTTGGGATTTACTAATGAAAGTTTTCCCACAATCAGGACATTCAAAGGGTTTTTCTCCTGTATGAGTTCTCTGGTGAATCACTAGATGAGATTTCTGACTGAAACATTTCCCACAAACAGGACATTTAAAGGGTCTCTCTCCTGTGTGAGTTCTCTGGTGTATTACTAGACTGGAATTCTCACTGAAACATTTCCCACAATCAGGACATTTAAAGGGTTTCTCTCCTGTGTGAGTCCTCTGGTGAATAACCAGGTAGGATTTCTGCCTGAAACATTTTCCACAAACAAGACATTCAAAGGGTTTCTCTCCTGTGTGAGTCCTCCGGTGTATCACTAGGCTGGAATTCTCACTGAAACATTTCGCACAATCAGGACATTTAAAGGGTTTCTCTCCTGTGTGAGTCCTCTGGTGTACCACCATATTGGAATTCTGACTGAAACTTTTGCCACAATCAGGACACTCAAAGGGTTTCTCTCCCGTGTGAGTCCTCTGGTGTACCACCATATTGGAATTCTGACTGAAACTTTTCCCACAAACAGGACATTTAAAGGGTCTCTCCCCTGTGTGAGTCCTCCGGTGTATCACCAGGACAGAATTCTCACTGAAACATTGCCCACAATCAGGACATTTAAAGGGTTTCTCTCCTGTGTGAGTCCTCTGGTGAATAACCAGGTGGGATTTCTGACTGAAACATTTCCCACAAACAGGACATTCAAAGGGTTTCTCTCCTGTGTGAGTCCTCCGGTGTATCACTAGGCTGGAATTCTCACTGAAACATTTCCCACAATCAGGACATTTAAATGGTTTCTCTCCTGTGTGAGTCCTCTGGTGTATCACGAGGTGGTAATTTTTAATGAAACTTTTTCCACAATAAGGACATTCAAGGGGTTTCTCTCTTGTGTGAGTCCTCTGGTGTATCACCAGCTTGTAATTGTAACTAAAACATTTCCCACAATCAAAGCATTCAAAGGGTTTGTCTCCTGTGTGAGTCTTCTGGTGACTCATGAGCTGCAATTTTGTAATGAAACTTTCTCCACAATATGGACACTGATATGATTTCTCTCCTGTGTGAGTCCTCTGGTGTTTCACTAGATTGGAATTGTGACTGAAACGTTTCCCACAAACTGGACACTCATATGATTTCTCTCCTATGTGAGTCCTCTGGTGTTTCACCAGGCTGCAATTCTGACTAAAACTTTTCCCACAAAGACCACATTCAAACGGTTTCTCTCCTGTGTGAGTCCTCCGGTGTATCACCAGGTTGGAACTGTGACTGAAATTTTTTCCACAATCGGGACATTCAAATGCTTTGTCTCCTGTGTGTGTTCTCTGGTGACTCATGAGCTGCGATTTTCTAATGAAACTTTTCACACAATCAGAACATTCAAAGAGTTTCTTTCCTTTGTGAATCCTCTGATGAATCACTAGGCTGGAGCTCCGACTGAAACTTTTCCCACAATCAGGACATTCAAAGGGTCTCTCTCTGGTGTGGGTCCTCTGGTGTATCACCAGGCTGAAACTTTGACTGAAACATTTTTCACAATCAAGACATTCAAAGGGTTTCTCTCCTGTGTGAATTCTCTGGTGTATCACCAGGTGTGAATTGTAACTAAAACATTTCCCACAATCAGAGCATTTAAATGGTTTGTCTCCTGTGTGAATCCTCTGGTGACTCGTGAGCTGGAATTTTGTGATGAAACTTTCCCCACAATATGGACATTGATATTTCTCTCCTGTGTGAGTCCTCCGGTGTTTCACCAGGTTGGAATTGTGACTGAAACCTTCCCCACAAACTGGACACTCATACCATTTCTTTCCTATTTGAGTCCTCTGGTGGTTCACCAAGTAAGAATTCTCACTGAAACGTTTCCCACAATCAGGACATTCAAAGGGTTTCTCTCCTGTATGTGTTCTCTGGTGCATCACAAGGTGGGAATTTGCAATGAAACATTTCCCACAATCACAACACTCATATGATTTTTTTTTTGTTTGTGCATCGTCTAGTGTATCATCAGGCTGGAGTTCTGACTGAAACTTTCCCCCAAATCAGAGCTTTCCAAGGGTAAAATGGTTGCTGAAGATGTGAAAAAGAAAAAGAAAAACACATATATTAAAGATAAAAAGCAAACATCCCACAATGCTAAAATAACATCTTACATTATTTATGATTAATTTGACACATTGCAAAATTACTGAGATTCAAGTTCACATTTGCATTCAACCATGAAATTCTCTTGTTGACTTGGAATTCTTAGTATGGCAAGTATTTGATAGAATCTCTGTAATGAAAATCAATACAACATATAACATAGAATAATAGAGTTGGAAGGGACCTTGAAGGTCTTCTGGTCCAACGCTCTGCTCAAGCAGGAGACACTATACCACAGGGATCTTCAACCTTGGCCCTTTTATGACTCCCAGAATTCCTCAAGATCCTCAGGGATCTTCAACCTTGGCCCTTTTATGACTCCCAGAATTCCTGGCTGAGGAATTCTGGGAATTGAAGTCCACAAGCCATAAAAGGGCCACATTTGAAGACCCCTGCTATATCATATCAGACAAGTGGCCATCAAATCTCTTTTTGAAAGCCTCGACTGATGGAGCATCCAAAATCTCTGAAGAAAAGCTATTCCATTGGTTGATGGCTGTAATCGTTAAGACTTTTCTCTTTAGTTCTAGGTTGCTTTTCTCCTTGGTTAGTTTCCATTGTTTCTTTTGGTGCTTTGGAAAATAGTTCAACTTGTTTTTCTCTTTGTAGGAGCCCTTCCCATTAGAGCCGGCAAAGACTGGGTGAGATCTGCCTCTCTTAAATTTTTCTACCTATGTAAGCTGCTAAATTACTTTCCCCCCCTGAGGAGAGGGAAGGGGGATTTTAGCCCTCCCTCCAGAAACAGCAGAGAACAATTATCCAGGGGAGTTTAAAATGTTGAAAAAATAATTGGATCCCAATCGGAATTTTATTTCCTAAAATTTGTGGACTAAAAGATTTTCTATTACCTATTTTTTACTTTGTATTTTTATTGAAGATCTGGGTTTTTCCTCATAAAACAGAAGAAAAACTGAAAGGATTAAAATAACTTTGAGGCTCAAAGGAAATCTTTAAACGGTGGGGCGACATCTTGTGGCTAAACCTGAAACTGCAATTTATTATTCTCTAAAAGAGACTGGGCTAACAGCCCAGAAAATAAGATTCATTCAGCCTTGAACACCAGCTGTGTGAGACTTAGCTGTGCTTTCTATTTACTGAAAAAACAAACCTGTAAAAGCTTCTAATTTAACTCATCATTATGGAAGAAGACCAGGAACAAACTTTTCTTATGGAGCAAAATCAGGAACAAATTCTTGCTATGTTGAAAGCAATTTATCAAACCCTTCTTATAGCTGGCGACGAAATGAGAGCTTTCAGAAAAAAAGGAGAAAGCAGTTCAGATATGCAAACTCAAACTTTGATTATAACTAAAAAATCAACTAAAGATAAAACCAGATTTGAAAGAGGGGTTTGAAAGAGGGGTCAAAGAGGCCATCTATGTCAAAATTGAACAGCCCTCTTTCAACAGAGGGGGAGGGATCCGACATCATCTATCTCCAGTTTACAACACAGTCCTTTCAACAGTTCCAAGAAGGCTCCACACACATTTGCACTACTCAGGTGACCCTGAAGACACAGATGAGCCTCCAGGGAGCTTTAACAATTTGCTAAAAAAGTGCAAATGAACAGCTATCTGCAAGGAGTACAAATCCTTCAATTCCCCACCATCCAGTCAGAGCTGAGGAAGCTTCTTGGATGAGAAGAAAAGAAAAACAAGAAAGTCCAATTGCCTCATGAAAAAACATATTTGGGATAAAACCAGATAGTTTTCTTTTAGGCTTCCTGGATAAATAACTTGAAAAAAAATAGAACATTGATGTTATATATGTTGATGGTGGCACTTCATGCATAAAAATGGAAGAATATGTTCATTCCCACAGTGATGAATGGTTGCAAAACCTGATGGAGTTAGCAGAGATGGCTAAATTGACTGTCTTTTGTTTCTACATGGAAACTGCTTTTGGACTTTGTTCTTGAGAGAGAAAAGAATGAACATTTGATTTTGGGTTTTGTTGATTAGATAAGTTTGTTGTTATAGAAGTGGCTAGCTTGATATTATCATATAAAAGTAAATAGTTGAGGTTTTATGTTAGTACCTTATTCTACTGTACCAAAATGGATGGCAAAATGGCAGCAGCATAGGAAACAGTATCATATCACGGAGAGAAAAGTTACTAAACTAAGTAGAAGATACAAAGAGAGGGGAAAAAAGGGAGGAAAAAGCAGCAGAAAGTTAGATAAGGAGCACAGAAAGGATAAAGGAAAAGAAGAAACTGGAGTAAGGAGGAAAACACCAGCAAACAGGAGCATAGCGAATGAATGGCTGCACGTGGAGTCGGAGGCAGCCGGCAGCAGAGAATGACAGATTCAGCTCAGGAGCCCTACTCAGCAACCCAATGCTGGAAAAGAGGGAACTGAAAGCAGTGAACCGGCAGCTGAACAGCAGACAAGAAGGGAGACTGATGGAGGCAGCAGTATATTCAGGAACAGCCTAGACCCATACTCCAATCTAGGCAGCCCGGGTCAGAGACCAACTCTGCAGTGAGTGGGAGATCAAACAAATTCCTAACCAACCTACTTGGCAACTTTGTCATCAAAAAGGTAGAGGAGGGAACTAGAAGTAAAGCTATACTGGACCTAATTCTTACCAAAAGAGAAGAAGTGATAGAGGAAGTTACTGGAACCTTGGGTGAAAGTGACCACGTCATACTGAAATTCAATATAATGCAAACACAGGCAATAGAAAATAATCTAACCAGTGTCTTAAAATTCAAAAGAGCTGATTTTAACAACCTAGGAAAGATTCTATGGATGAAAATCCTAAAAGGGAAAACAACCCAAGAAGCATGGGAAACTCTGAAAAATGCGATCATAAAAGCCCAGTCCGGCACAATACCACTGAAAAAGAAAAAAAAATCAAGAAGAAACCAGCACGGCTGCACAAAGATCTCTCTTTGACAAACTGAATGACAAAAAGGACAAGTACAAAAAATGGAAAGTGGGACAAATAACTAAGGCTGATTATCAGCAGACAGCCAAAAAAATGCTAAGATGGTCAGGAAAGCAAAGGCTTAGAATGAACAAATTTCTTGCAACAGAAATCAAGGACAATAAAAAAAGATTCTGTCAACATATTAATAACAAGAAAAAATCAAGAAAATTGTAGATACACTAAAGAGAGAAGGTGCAAGGAAATAAAAGGCAGCAGGGAGAAAGCAGAGCTGCTTAACTCATTCTTTGCAGCAGTCTTCACACAAAAAGAAATTATAGCTCAACATACCAAAAAAACTATGGCAAAAGAGAAACTAGAAACAAAAATTAAAATAAGCAAGAAAATGGTAAGAAAACATCTTGCTGACCTTGACAAATATAAATCACCGGGAAGCGACAGATTACTTCCCTGAGTTCTGAAGAAGCTGGCAGATGTTATCTCAGAATCATTGCACCATTTTTTTAAAAAATCCTGGAGCACTGGGGAAGTACCTGAGGATTGGAAAAGGGCTGATGTGGTTTGCATCTTCAGGAAAGGAAAAAACAGACCCAGGACAGTACAGACCAATCGGTCTAACATCAATACCTGGGAAGATCCTGGAAAAGATAATCAAGAAGCAGATCTGCAAACAACTAGAAGCAAATAAAGTTATAAATAGTAGAGGGACCTTGGAGTCCTAGTGGACAATCACTTGACTATCAGCCAGCAATGTGCAGCAGCTGCCAAAATGAACTTTAATGTGGAGAAAAGAAAAGTTTTACATTTAGGCAGGAAAAATCAAAGATACAAAAACAGATTAGGCGAGACCTGGCTCAAAAACAGTAACTGTAACAGGGACCTTGGAGTCCTAATGGATGATCACTTGAATATGAGCCAGCAGTGTGGTGCAGCAGACAAAAAAGCTAATACAATCCTGGGTTGTATAAACAGAGGCAGAATCAAGATCACATGAAGTATTAGTACCGCTTTATAAAACCCTAGTAAGATCACACCTGGAATACTGCAACCAATTCTGGTCACCATACTACAAAGAAGATGTTAAGCCTTTGGAAAAAATTCAGAGAGGAGCAACTAACATGATCAAAGCCCTGGAGACTAAAACATATGAAGAACGGCTGCAGGACTTTGACTTGACTAGTCTAAAGAAAACAAGAAAAAGGGATGACATGATAGCAATATTCCAGTATTTGAGGGGCTGCAAAAAAAAAAAAAGAGGGGTCAAATTATTCTCCAAAGCGCCAGAAGGCAGGACAAGAAACAATGGTTGGAAAATAATCAAAGAGAGAAGCAACCTGGAATTAAGGAGAAACTTCCTAGCAGTGAGGCCAATTAATTAATGGAACAGCTTGCTTCCAGAAATTGTGGGTACTCCATCACTGGAGATTTTAAAGAAGAGACTGGACAGTCACTTGTTTGAGATGGTTTAGGTTCTCCTACTTGAGCAGAGGGCTGGCCTAGAAGAGCTCCAAGATCCCTTCCAGCTCTATTCTATTCTAATATTTGTTTGTTAAGGGCTATCTAGACATCAACAGAAGACGTTGCTAGATATTTAATTTTTCAGAACAGTCTGCATTTCTGTAAAAATATTTTGGGGGGTTTTCTTTGAATTTTTATCATGAAAGATGATAGAAATGCCATGTGCAGAGTCCCAGCTCTTTTAAGTTCCTATACTGGACTTAATGTGGACTAAGAGAGAAGAAATGAAAGAGCAACAAACATATTTGGGGGCTTCAGGCTAAAACATACAATGATGGTTGCAGGAATTGGGTAAGTCTAGTCTACAGAATAGAAGGATGAGGAGGGACATGAAAGGAATGTTCCAATATTTGAGGGGCTGCCACAAAGAAGAGGGGTCAAATTATTCTCCAAGGCACCTGAAGGCAGAACAAGAGACAATGGATGGAAAATAGTCAAGGATAGGAGCAACCTAGAAACAAGGAGAAATTTCCTGATAGTCAGAACAATTAACCAGCTGGAAAAAAACAGTTTTTGCCTTCGGAAGTTGTGGGTGCTCCGTCACTGGAGGCTTTCAAGAAGAGACTGGACATTTAGCTTTTGAATAATTTATAGTTTAATGTGGCTATGGTTGGATTTGTTGTTTCTATGTATTGGAGCAGGGGTTCTCAACCTTGGCAACTTTAAGACTTGTGGACTTCAACTCCCAGAATTCCTCAGCCAGCTTTACTGGATGAGGAATTCTGGGAGTTGAAGTCCACAAGTCTTAAAGTTGCCAAGGTTGAGAACCCCTGTATTGGAGTTAAAGTACTTTTAATTTTTTGGATGTATGTATAGTTGATTGATGTTCATTTAATTTGTATGGGTTTTTTTGGGTTTTTTTTAACCCTGTATTCAGCTCTGGGAAGGAGGGGCGAGGGTTATGGGGGGTGGGAGGGGGGGAGGTATTTTATTGTAAAAAGTTTATAAAATTTTCAATTAAAAAAAAAAAGAAGAAGAGGAGACTGGACAGCCATTTGCCTGAAATGCATAAGGTCTCCTGCTCGAGCAAGGGATTGGACTAGATGACCTCAAAGTTCTCTTCCAACTGTTATTGCATATCCTAGTTGCTTCTCTGCTTCTTCGCTGTGGAGGAAACCAAACAGCCCGACTTGCTCCCGGCTTCTCCTCCGACCTGCCCTCCACTCACCTGCCAGCTGCTGCTTCCATCCTTGGAAGAGCCAGAGAGCCTCTCTGCACGCCACCCTCCTCCAATGAGTGGCCCGGTAGAGGAAGTTCCTCTATCCTTCGCCTCACTTCCCAGCCTTTCTAGCAATACGGTACTTTGTGGCTTTAACTCCTTTAAAGCCACGCTTTGCAGCAGTAGACTTCCAAACTGAATAGCAAGCTATCAAATGAAATCCTGAGGGCAGGGTGCTTCTCCCAAAGCTTGTCCTTGTGAGACTACAAACATAGGGAGCCTCAGTGCAAAGTCAATTAGCAACCAAGTAGAGATGCCAACAGGTACAGGGATGAAAATGAGTGTAACAGCTGCTTGAAACCTCCCTCAGCACTAAACAGTTAAATGTGTTGCTGCCAATCTAGCAGGAAAAAAGCCCTGTCCCTTGTGGCCTCCCTCGATTGTCAGGATCCCTCTCCGTTTGAAATCTCTGAGTGCAACTGCTGATAGCAGTTAGGAAATACCCTTATTGAGGCTGGCATTTTGCTGTATTGTAGAGCGTTGTTGTGGTATCTGATGGCTCCTGTGCCTAATTTCATTTTATTCTTGGGGAAGATGCAACTCTGTTGGTGGAAAGGAGGAATCAGGTTGTTTTTTTGGGTACAGCTTCATTTTAGAGATGAAAACCCTTAAAACGGGAGAAGGAAGGCAGGAAATGCCCCTCCATCTCCCCTTCCTGGTTTCTCGACGTCTCTTAGGCCAGGGCTGCGGAGATTCCCCTCGCGGGTGGGCAAAAAAGTTGCGAGAAGGGGAGGGGACAGGAGGGGGGAGTCCCCAGGGGCGGGAAGGGGAAGAGGGATTCCTCGCGGGAGGGAGGGAGGGATCAAGATGCTTCTATGATGTATTTAGGAAGATAAAATAATTTTAGGTCAAGTGACAAGCCTGGGAGCTCTAACTGCCTCCACTTGTCCGAGGCTGGCAGATCTTTCTGAAAACAACCCAGGTGCAACTGATTGATGGACAAAGGACAATGGGAGATCCAGGGGAGAAAGGAGGCATTAATCTTATGATTTTCACGTGCAAAATGTTAGAACTGGCTTTTCAGTAAAGTATTCTCTTGGAGGGGAAAAAAAAAAGACTCAGAACTTTCTCTCTCGGCTAGCAGAGTGGGCAGTTGACAGATACAGAAGTGAGCAGGCACTACGTAAGTTACTATAAATAAGAAGCTGTTCTAGACTTTATACAAGTTAAATGCAATATAGATTATTAACAACGGGGTTTGATATTTTAACTTTGCTGTTGGTTCACCTGTTAACTACTTTGCCTCTCTATATACCAGATCGATGAAGGTCAAATTGGTTGTAAATAAGGTAGAACTTCATAAATTTTGGGCCTGCTTCGTAAGGGAAAGAAACTAATATTGCTCCACTATATTTATGAATATTAAAGTGGGGGATAATATTTGTAAATCTGTTTTTGTCCTTTTGAAGCACATTTTTCCTTCTATTTTAATGTTCTGTATATCCTTGTTTTGTTTTTTAATTTTTTTTTCAAGATTGTAATTTAAATTAATTTTTCAAATAAAATATATTTTTTAAAAAAGCCACTTTACAAGAAGCAAATTCACGGGGCTGTTCTTTATTTATTTTCTAAACTGCTTCTGAATTAATGGAAACATAGCATTATAGGCTTGGAAGGGACCCTGGAGGTTTTCTAGTCCAACCCACTGCTCAAGTGAGAAGCATTATACTATTCCCACTCAAATGGTTGTCCAGTCTATTTCTGAAATAGACCTCATTTTAACAAGCTTCCACCCATTACTTCCACCCTTTATTTCTTGTCCTAAAATTCCACCCTTTACTTCTTGTCCTGCCCTCAGGTGCCCTAGAGAATAAGTCAATCTATTCTTCTTTGTGACAGACACTCAAGTACTGGGAGACAGCTATCATGTCCCTCCTAATGACAGTTTATCATCTTTGTTTCTCTTCTCTGTACACTTTCTAGGGTCTCAACAACTTTTTTATACCATGGTGACCAGAACTGGACACTTTATTCTAAGTGTGGTGTCATCAGCCCTGTGTAAAGCAATTCTATCTCTTCTTGCTGTCTCAACACTATTCGTTCTTGATGCAGCTTAGGACTGTATTGGCTTTATTGTGGAGCTGCAGCACAATACTGTCACAAGTGCTACTTGTCCACTTCTCATGCGGCCCAGGGATACATGGCCTGCCCTTTTGGAGATCTCCTGGAGGCAGCCACCATTTTCAAGGCACCAACAAACCCTTAACACAGTCTATAAAGTGTTAAGGTAGCAAACAGAAGAGTCTATCCCACTCCCACGCGACAGTGACCCAGAAGCAGCCACCATTTTGACACAGAGGCAGGCATGGCAAAATGGCAGCTGCTTCCACAACTCCACTGCATGGTCCAGGGATGAATCCAGGGTACAGTTCAAAGTAATGGCTGCTTCCACGATGCAGTCACGCAGCCAAGAGATCCGTCTCCTGCCCGGTGTCCCCACTGAGGTTCAGAGATCTTCAAAAGGGATGGAGGAGGAGGCTGTGATGCCTGATAGGGTGGGAGTCAGGCCTAAGGATTGCAGGGATCCAGTAGAAGTAGGGATCCTGTAAGAAGGGAGATGCCTATGGGGACTATGTGGGGAACCTATGGGGGAGGGAAAGGCCTATGGGGACCTGTGAGGGAGGGAAAGGCCCAGGAGGACCCAAAGGTTAGAAGAGGGGAGGCCTTTGGAAGGCAAATCTGGCCCTGCGCTAGGCCTCCAAGAGCTTCCCCAAACGCTGAGGTAGCCACTGTTGCGCTTAGCAATTTGCACATTCATTTGACTTTTCATCAGAGAGAGAAGGGTGTGTAGGTAGTTCAGTAAGGTAATCTTATTTAACCACCATTAGAACATGCAACCAAAACTGGCAGACCCGATTATATCTCGAGGACTACTTATATGGTGGCAAGGGAATTACGGTGCTCATAATCTGGAGGACAACAAGATAGAAGACAGAAACTCCACATGTTGGAATTCCATAATCAATATATAAAAACCGAAACCCAAGAGCCTTTTTGAGGAATCCCACAACTTCTGCAAAAGAAAATATTCAGTAATTTCTGCTGATTACCAGAAACAAGTAGTTAGCCTTTATCAAAGTAAAAGTTTCCACTTTTCTCTCTCTACCTACTGGTCTAAATCTGAGATGTGTTGAATAAAAAGGATCAGGCCAGAATTCAAAGAGTCAGTTTCTCAGCTACACTCTCAAAGGGAGATCAGGAACAAAATTCAAGCCTTCTCTACACTCATCAATGTTTGCCTCGTGGATTTTCTTGTATGCGATAAAGAGTGATTTAAACCTGAAGTACCATCCAGAGACTGGACATTTGAAAGATCTCCTCCATTAGGCAGTCACACATCCCAACTTGTACAGGAAAGACAAAGCTATTATATATAAAGACATCTTGACAGAAGAAGGTTATTTAAAACAAAAACAAGAGCTAAGACAACAAGGAATAGACATGGAGTGGTGGTCTTATCTCCAGATACAAGCAGGATACATGAAGAATAAGCAAGAATGGGGAATTAACAGACAAGATAAAGGGTTAGATAAAATACTGCTAGGCCCGGAGAAAAAACAAATAAAGAATATTTATAAACACCTGTTGGAACATAAGCTATATGAGGAGCGGGTTAAAGAAACAATGGTCACATGGGCAATAGATCTAGGATATAATATAAATATGGATCAATGGCAGCAAGTATGGGAGCGAAATAACAAAATCACAGTGGCGACATCATGTAAAGAAAACCTGCATAAGATGGTTTGCAGATGGCATCTCCCTCCGGCCAGATTAGCCAAAATGTATAACGGATATTCATCTATGTGTTGGAAATGTAAAAAAGAAAAGGGCACTTTTTTCATGTATGGTGGACATGTAGAGAAGCATAGGTGTATTGGCGTATGGTCTGGGAATGGGCAATAGAAATGACTAGGCAAAACATTCAATACAAACCTAATATACTACTATTAGGAATACTAGAGAAAAATGTAAATAAAGAGGACACATATTTAATTATCCATGTGGTTACAGCAGCAAGGATACTATTTGCTCAAGAGTGGAAAGCAATGGAAGTACCAAGTGGGGAAGTACTAATAAAGAAAATTATGTATTGCGCAGAACTAGATAGGATAACTAAAAGATTAAAAAATCAGGAAGAAACAGAATTTTATCGAATATGGAATAAATTTTATAGATGGAGGGACAAAATGGAGGTCACAGTAAAGAGATAAGTTGAGACAGAGACCAGAAATGTATATAGATATATTATATGTAATTAATATACAACATGGACTAAGATGTCAGTCAAAGACAATTTACCATGTTCAATGTTTTTAATCCTTTTTTTTCTTTGTACTTAATAAAAACTTAAAAAAAAAGAAAGATCTCCTCCATTTGAGTCCTCTGGTGTTTCACCAGGTTTGAATTGAAACAGAAATGTTTCCCACAATCAGAAACCCTTTTTATCTTCTGTGTGAGTCCTCTGGTGTACCAGCATATTGGAATTCTGACTGAAACCTTTGCCACAATCAGGACACTCAAAGGGTTTTTCTCCTGTGTGAGTCCTCTGGTGAATCACCAGATGGGATTTCTGACTGAAACATTTCCCACAAACAGGACATTTAAAGGGTCTCTCTCCTGTATGAGTCCTCCGGTGTATCACCAGGACAGAATTCTCACTGAAACATTGCCCACAATCAGAACATTTAAAGGGTTTCTCTCCTGTGTGAGTCCTCTGGTGAACCACCAGGTGGGAATTCTGACTGAAACGTTTTCCACAAGCAAGACATTTAAAGGGTTTCTCTCCTGTGTGGGTCCTCCGGTGAATCACCAGGTGGGAATTCTCACTGAAACTTTTCCCACAATCAGGACATTTAAAGGGTTTCTCTCCTGTGTGAGTTCTCTGGTGTATCATGAGGGTGTAATTTTTCATGAAACTTTTTCCACAATCAGGACATTCAAAGGGTTTCTCTCTTGTGTGAGTCTTCTGGTGACTCATGAGCTGTAATTTTGTAATGAAACTTTCCCCACAGTATGGACACTGATATGATTTCTCTCCTGTGTGAGTCCTCTGGTGTTCCACAAGATTGGAATTGTGACTGAAACGTTTCCCACAAACCGGACACTCATATGATTTCTCTCCTGTGTGAGTCCTCTGGTGTTTCACCAGACTGCAATTCTGACTAAAACATTTCCCACAAAGAGCACATTCAAACGGTTTCTCTCCTGTGTGAGTCCTCCGGTGTATCACCAGGTTGGAATTGTGACTGAATTTTTTTCCACAGTCAAGACATTCAAATGGTTTGTCTCCTGTGTGTGTCCTCTGGTGACTCATGAGCTGCAATTTTGTAATGAAACTTTTCCCACAATCAGGACATTCAAAGAGTTTCTCTCCTTTGTGAATCCTCTGATGAATCTCTAGGCTGGAGCTCCAACTGAAACTTTTTGCACAATCAGGACATTCAAAGGGTTTTTCTCCTGTGTGAGTCCTTTGGTGTATCACCAGACTGGAACTTCGACTGAAACATTTTTCACAATCAGGACATTCAAAGGGTTTCTCTCCAGTGTGAGTTCTCTGGTGTATCATGAGGCAGTAATTTTTAATGAAAGTTTTTCCACAATCAGGACATTCAAAGGGTTTCTCTCCTGTGTGAATCCTTTGGTGTATCACCAGGTGTGAATTGTAACTAAAACATTTCCCACAATCAGAGCATTCAAAGGGTTTGTCTCCTGTGTGAGTCCTCTGGTGACTCGTGAGCTGGAATTTTGTGATGAAACTTTCCCCACAATATGGACATTGATATTTCTCTCCTGTGTGAGTTCTCTGGTGTTTCATCAGGTTGGAATTGTGACTGAAAGTTTTCCCACAAACTGGACATTTAAAGGGTTTCTCTCCTGTATGTGTTCTCTGGTGCATCACAAGGTGGGAATTTGCAATAAAACATTTCCCACAATCACAACACTCATATTTCTTTTTTGTGTGCCACGTCTGGTGTGTCATCAGATTGGAGTTCTGACTGAAACTTTCCCCCAAATCAGAGCTTTCCAAGGGTTTCTCCATGGTGTGAGTTATTTAATGTATCATCAAGTTACCACGCTCTCTACTTTGGGAGCACTTGTGGTCAAAAATATATGTGATCCCTTGTTTAGTGGTGCTTTGATTCAAGCCGTTTTCTTCCTCCCAGGGCAAGGCTTGTATCGCTGTCTGCCCTGTGTGACTATCCAATTGACCTTTTCCTCCACACTGACTTCCAGACATTTCCTTCTTTTTGTGAATGGAAAAAATAATCTCCTTTGACCTTTTCATGTACAGGTAGTCCTTGATTTACAACCACAATTATGCCCCAAATTGATGTTGCTAAGTGAGGCACTCGTTAAGTGAGCTTTGCCCCATTTTATAGTTTTTCTTGTCAGTTTGTTAACTGAATTACTGCGGTTGTTAAATTAGTTGTTAAGTGAATCTGGCTTCCCCATTGACTTTGCTTGTCAGAAGATTGCAAAAGGGGATCACATGATCCCAAAACACTGCAACCATCATAAATGTGAGTTAGCTGCCAAGCATCCAAATATAAATCACATGACCATGGGAACGCTGCAATAGTTATAAGCTTAAAAAATGAGTCATGTCACTTTTTTCAGTGCTGTTGTAACTTTGAACGGTCATTACATGAAGTGTTCTAAGTCAAGGACTACCTGTAATGTTTCCTTGAGTTCTGCATACTCTACTTTTTCCAGTTTGTAATCTCTTCTTGATCACGTCCTGGAGAAGGAGAAGAATTATGTGGGGTTTTTTTTTTTTTTGAAGGAAATGGAAAATATTTTCATTTCAGGCTTGATTTGCTTTCCTTTTTAACGTAGCTTGTTATTCTCAGTTGTCTGGAGCGCTCTTATTGGCATCCTCTTTGTCTATAAGATTCAAAGAAAAGTGTAACTTATTGTTTATAAAATGGTTGCTGAAGATGTAAAAAATGAGAAAGAAAAAGACATAAAAAACAAACATGCCACAATATTAAAATAACCTCTTACATTAATTATGATTCATTTTACACATTGCAAGATTAGTGAGATTCAAGTTCACATTTGCATTCAACCATGAAATTCTCTTGTTGACTTGGGTCAATCACAACTTTTTAGTACGGCAACTATTTGATAGAATCTCTGTCATTAAGATCAATACAACATATAACATAGAATAATAGAGTTGGAAGGGACCTTGAAGGTCTTCTGGTCCAACCCTCTGCTCAAGCAGGAGACACTATACCACAGGGGTCTTCAACCTTGGCCCTTTTATGACTCACGAACTTCAACTCCCATTATTCCTTAAGCCAGCATTGAAGTCCACAAGTCATAAAAGGGCCATGTTTGAAGACCCCTACTATACTATTTCAGACAACTGGCTGTCAAATCTCTTTTTGAAAGCCTTGAGTGATGGAGCATCCAAAACCTCTGAAGGCAAGCTATTCCACTGGTTGATGGCTGTAATCGTTAAGAATTTTCTCTTTAGTTCTAGGTTGCTTCTCTCCTTGGTTAGTTTCTATTGTTTCTTTTGGTTCTTCAGAAAATTGATTTGTTTTTGTCTTTGTAGCAGCCCTTCGAATATTGGAACACTGCTATCATGTCTCCGTTAGTCCTTCAGATTAGACTAGACATACCCAATTCCTGTAATCATTCTTTGTATGATTTAGCCTTCAGCATCCTAATTACCAAGATGCATTTTCTGTTTCAGACTTTGCCAATATTTGTAACTGATACTCCATTTAAAGAGTGGCAGATAGAGATCTCCAAGTTTATACTGCAAGGGGAAAAAAACCAAGAATTAAATATAAATTATTTTCAAGATGCTAACGAAAGAGGAGGCTTGGGTTTACCAGATTTGAAATTGTCCTTTGATGCTTTTTTGTTTTGTTTGACAAAAAGAGTGGGTGACTCTTCAAAATAAGAGGTTACTTGAGCTAGAGGGCCATGAATTTAGATTTTGATGGCATGACTATTTATGATATGACATGCTTAGGGAATGATATAATAGCAGTGAAGTTTGGAAACACAAAGAAGAGCTTTTTAACATTTATGGTAGACATGTAACAAAGGAAAGAAATATTGGAGTAGGATACACATCTTAATAGAGAAGACTTAAAGAGAATATAAAGATAAAACCAGACTTGGATTTCTGGTTTGCCACCATGGCCACCATGGATGCTTGGAAGCTCTGTCTTCCTCATCCAGTTTCGCATCCCTGGGAGGCCTTAAAAGGGTCAAAAAATCACCCCGTAGACACAACCAAAAAGGAGAGGAATCGCTGAATCGCAGGAGAGCGTTAGCTCTCTTGTTAAAGCCTTAAAGCCGGTGTTCCCTCCAAATGATGGATGAAAGACTGGCTATAGCAATATGGCCGGTCACTAGACTGTGGACAGCCAAAGTCACACTTACAATCTGGCAACATTAAAGCGGACAGCCAAAGTCATACTTACCATCTGGCAACATTAAAGCAGCGGTGGAAGAGACTGCTAAAGTACTTTCCCCCCTGTAGAGAGGGAAGGGGGATTTTAGCCCTCCCTCCAGAAAAAACGGAGACCTATTATCCAGGGGAATTTAAAATGTTGAAAAATAATTGGATCCCAATCGGAATTTTATTTCCTAAAATTTGTGGACTAAAAGATTTTCTATTATTTACTTTCTATTTTTATTGAACATCTGGGTTTTTCCTCATAAAACAGAAGCAAAACGGAAAGGATTAAAATAACTTTGAGACTCAAAGGAAATCTTTAAATGGTGGGGCGACATCTTGTGGCTAAACCTGAAACTGCAATTTATTATTTTCTAAAAGAGACTTGGCTGACAGCCCAGAAAATAAGATTCATGCAACCTTGAACACCAGCTGTGAGAGACTTGGCTGTGCTTTCTATTTATGAAAAAACAAATCTCTAAAAGCTTCTAATTTAACTCATCATTATGGAAGAAGACCAGGAACAGACTTTTCTTATGGAGGAAAACCAGGAACAAATTCTTGCTACGTTGAAAGTAATTTATCAAACCCTTCTTACAGCTGGCGACGAAATGAGAGCTTTCACAAAAAAAACCCCAGAAAGCAGCTTAGATATCCAAACTCAAACTTTGATTATAACTAAAAAATCAACTAAAGATAAAACAAATTTGAAAGAGGGGTTTGAAAGAGGGGTCAAAGAGGCCATCTATGTCAAAATTGAACAGCCCTCTCTCAACAGAGGGGGAGGGATCCGACGTCATCTATCTCCAGTCTACAACATAGTCCTTTCAACAGTTCCAAGAAGGCTCCACATACATTTGCACTACTCAGGTGACCCTGAAGACACAGATGAGCCTCCAGGGAGCTTTAACAACTCGCTAAAAAAATGCAAAGGAACAGCTATCTGCAAGGAGTACAAATCCTTCAATTCCCCACCATCCAGTCAGAACTGAAGAAGCTTCTAGGATGAGAAGAAAAGAAAAACAAGAAAGTCCAATTGTCTCGTGAAAAAGCATATTTGGGATAAAACCAGATAGTTTTCTTTTAGGCTTACTGGACAAATAACTTGGAAAAAAATAGAACATTGATGTTATATATGTTGATGGTGGCACTTTATGCACAAAAATGGAAGAATATGTTCATTCCCACAATAGATGAATAATTGCAAAGCTTGATGGAGTTAGCAGAGATGGCTAAATTGACTACCTTGATTAAAAAAAAGAACAAGATTAATTTTGTTTCTACATGGGAACTGTTTTGTGACTTTATTCTTGAGATAGAAAAGAATGAAAGTTTGATTTGGGGTTTTGTTGATTAGATAAGTTTGTTGTTATAGAAGTGGCTAGCTTATATTATCATATAAAAGTAAATATTTGAGGTTTTATGTTAGTACCTTATTCTACTGCACCAAAATGGATGGCAAGACGGCAGCAGCATAGGAAGCAGTATCAGATCACGGAGAGAGAAGTTACTAAACTAAGTAGAAGGTACAAAGAGAGGGGAAAAAAGGGAGGAAAAAGGAGTAGGAAGTTAGATAAGGAGCATAGAAAGGATAAAGGAAAAGAAGAAAGTGGAGTAAGGAGGAAAACACCAGCAAACAGGAGCACAGTGAATGAATGGCTGCATGTGGAGTCGGAGGCAGCCGGCAGCAGGGAATGACAGATCCTGCTCAGGAGCCCAACTCAGCAGCACAACGCTGGAAAAGAAGCAACTGAAAGCAGTGAACCGGCAGCTGAATAGCAATCAAGAAGGGAGACTGTTAGAGGCAGTGAACCGGTGGGTCACAGTATATTCAGGAATACCCTAGAACCGTGGTGGTGAACCTATGGCACATTGCCACAGGTGACATGCAGAGCCCTCTCTGTGGGTACGTGCGCCATCGCCCCAGTCCTAGGCGTTCAGCTGGGTTTTATAAAACCTTTTTGCTTTAGGCCTCCGCCGCCATGTGCAAAAAAAAAGGTTCACTCTATCAATCAATTTCAACTTCTCGCTGGGAAAAAAAAAGATCTCACAAAGTTGGAATTGATTGAACTTTTTAGTCCCACCCAGTCTGCCATTACCACTGCAGCCATGCCCACCCAATGAGCCACGCCCGCAATGGGCCACACCCATCCGGCACCAGACGATACATAAGTGGGTTTTGGGTTGCAGTTTGGGCACTCGGTCTCTAAAAAGTTCGCCATCACTGGCCTAGACCCATAATCCAATCTAGGCAGCCCGGCTCGGAGACCACTTTGCAGCGAGTGGGAGATCAAACAAATTCCTAATCAACCTAGCTGGCAACTTTGTCATCGAAAAGATAGAGGAGGGAACTAGAAATAAAGCTATACTGGACCTAATTCTTACCAATAGAGAAGAAGTGATAGAAGGAGTTGAAGTTACCGGAACCTTGGGTGAAAGTGACTACGTCATACTGAAATTCAATATAATGCAAACACAGGCAATAGAAAATAATCCAACCAGTGTCTTAAATTTCAAAAGAGCTGATATTAACAACCTAGGAAAGATTCCATGGATGAAATCCTAAAATGGAAAACAACCCAAGAAGCATGGGAAACTCTGAAAAATGCGATCATAAAAGCCCAGTCCGGCACAATACCACTGAAAAAGAAAAAAAATCAAGAAGAAACCAGCATGGCTGCACAAAGATCTCTCTTTGACAAACTGAATGACAAAAAGGACAAGTACAAAAAATGGAAAGAGGGACAAATAACTAAGGCTGATTATCAGCAGACAGCCAAAACATGCTAAGATGGTCAGGAAAGCAAAGGCTCAGAATGAACAAAGGCTTGCAACAGAAATCAAGGACAATTAAAAAAGGTTCTGTCAACATATTAATAACAAGAAAAAAATCAAGGAAACTGTAGATACACTAAAGAGAGAAGGTGCAAGGAAATAAAAGACAGTAGGGAGAAAGCAGAGCTGCTTAACTCATTCTTTGCAGCAGTCTTCACACAAAAAGAAATTATAGCTCAACATACCAAAAAAACTACGGCAAAAGAGAAACTAGAAACAAAAATTAAAATAAGAAAATGGTAAGAAAACATCTTTCTACCTTGACAAATATGAATCACTGGGAAGCGACAGATTACCTCCCAGAGTTCTGAAGAAGCTGGCAGATGTTCTCTCACAACCATTGCACCATTTTTTAAAAAAATCCTGGAGCACTGGGGAAGTACCTGAGAATTGAAAAAGGGCTGATGTGGTTCGCATCTTCAGGAAAGGAAAAAACAGACCCAGGAAAGTACAGACCAATCAGTCTAACATCAATACCTGGGAAGATCCTGGAAAAGATAATTAAGAAGCAGATCTGCGAACAATTAGAAGCAAATAAAGTTATAAATAGTAGAGGGACCTTGGAGTCCTAGTGGACGATCACTTGACTATGAGCCAGCAATGTGCAGCAGCAGCCAAAAAAGCTAATACAATCCTGGGTTGTATAAACAGAGGCAGAATCAAGATCACATGAAGTATTAGTACCATTTTATAAAACCCTAGTAAGACCACACCTGGAATACTGCAACCAATTTTGGTCACCATACTACAAAGAAGATGAGACTTTGGAAAAAAATTCAGAGAAGAGTAACTAAGATGATCAAAGGCCTGGAGACTAAAACATGTGAAGAACAGTTGCAGGACTTTGGCTTTACTAGTCTAAAGAAAAGAAGAAATAGGGGTAACATGATAGCAGTATTCCAGTGTTTGAGGGACTGCCACAAAGAAGAGGGGTCAAATTATTCTCCAAGGCACCGGAAGGCAGAACAAGAGACAATGGATGGAAACTAATCAAGGATAGGAGCAACCTAGAAACAAAGAGAAATATCCTGACAGTGAGAACAATTAACCAGCTGGAAAAAAATAGTTTTCGCCTTTGGAAATTGTGAGTGCTCCATCACTGGAGGCTTTCAAGAAGAAACTAGACAGCCATTTGCCTGAAATATATAAGGTCTCCTGGTCGAGCAGATGACCTCAAAGATCTCTTCCAACTGTTATTGCATATCCTAGTTGCTTCTCTACTTCTTCGCTATGGGGGAAACTAAACAGCCCGACTTGCTCCCGGCTTCTCCTCCGACCTGCCCTCCACTCACCTGCCAGCTGATGCCTCGATCCTTGGAAGGGCCAGAGAGCCTCTCTGCACGCCACCCTCCTCCCATGAGTGATCCGGTAGAGGAAGTTCCGCTGTCCTTCGCCTCACTTCCCAGCCTTTCTAGCAATACGGTAATTTGTGGCTTTAACTCCTTTAAAGCCACGCTTTGCAGCAGTAGAGTTCCAAACTGAATAGCAAGCTGTCAAATGAAATCCTGAGGGCAGGGTGCTTCTCCCAAAGCTTGTCGTTGTGAGACTACAAACATTAGGGAGCTTCAGTGCAGGGACAATTAGCAACCAAATAGAGATGCCAACAGGTACAGAGATGAAAATGAGTGTAACAGCTGCTTGAAACCTCCCTCAGCACTAAACAGTTAAATGTGTTGCTGCCAATCTAGCAGGAAAAAAGCCCTGTCCCTTGTGGCCTCCCTCGATTGTCAGGATCCCTCTCCGTTTGAAATCTCTGAGCGCAACTGCTGATAGCAGTTAGGAAATACCCTCATTGAGGCTGGCCTTTTGCTGTATTGTAGAGCGTTGTTCTGGTGTCTGATGGCTCCTGTGCCTAATTTCATTTTATTCTTGGGGAAGATGCAACTCTATTGGTGGAAAGGGGGAATCAATTGTTTTTTTGGGCAGAGTTTCATTTTAGAGATGAAAACCCTTAAAACGGGAGAAGGAAGGCAGGAAATGGATCATCTATTCTACTCAGAAGAAGGTATTCTCCATATTGTTGGGAGAAGAGACCTGTGACTCCATGGGAGCCCCAAACCGTCGCGTGAACAGTGACTAGCCCTTTTGCAGACTAAGAGTCAGTTATGCATTTTGATGCAATTGGTTAGTCAGAAAAGGTGCTACCAGACTCCTCTTGACAATCATACTGCATAAAGTTAGATATTGTATTCAGCAAATTCCGGCGACTAATGCCAGGGTGAAGAATGGTGGGTGTTGTAGTCCATCAACAGCTGCAGCACTTTCTCGCCCACCTTCAATAGCGATGAATTCCTAATTTGCATTTAGAGGTGCAGATTAGCACATGCAACCATTTTTTTTAACCTGGATCCCTGTTCTGGGTCTTGAGGACTTCCATGAAGGGTGACGGTCCTTTGCTGTTCTCGGTTGGAGGACTTTAGCATTGCTCGGCGGCAATACGCCTAGAGAGGAGGCAGGAAAGGAGAAAAGGGGGCTGGGAATCCAGCTTCCTGCCCCTCCGTCTCCCCTTCCTGGTCTCTCGAAGTCTCTTAGGCCAGGGCTGCGGAGATTCCCCTCGCGGGGGAGGGGCGCCAGGTGGGCAAGGACGCTGCGAGAGTGGGAGGGGACCAGGAGGGGGGGAGGAGTAGGAGGGGGAGTTCCCAGGGACGGGAAGGGGAGGAGGGATTCCTGGAGGGAGGGAGAGCGAGGTGAATTTCCCCTAGTTGCGCCCCCTTCGCTTCCGAGTCTCCGCCTTTCCTTGCGAGCTTTTCTGCTCCGTGGGAACCTCTGAGCTGCCGCTTCTCCTCCTCCTCAGTTGCTGCTTCCGCGAACGGCTCTCCGATCCCCTTCAAATCCCTCCCCCGAGCCCCCTCCTGCCCCACAGCCCAACTTCTTGGTGCAGCCCGGCTCCCAGCTGAAGCCTCCTGGTGTTTTCCGGAAGGTTTGGCACCGCCGTTCCCACGTTCCCCTCTAGCTGCTGAGGAGGATCAGCCTCCCAGTGCCTGGAGGGGAGGAAGGGGACTGGGGCCCAGAGGGAGCGTGGCTGGAGGGGGCTCCCCTCCGAGGGAACCCTGCTAGGAGGCGGCCAGGGGCATCTGGAAGGCGGGTGACTGAGACCCGAGAGGTGTCCAGATGGGCTTTAGGAACTGCAGCATCTGAATCTGCCTCTTACGTGCCCAGATTCCCTCTGTGGTGACTGCTGCATCCCTGTTGCTCTCTGCCCATGTCAGGGAACAGCCCTGTCTGCGGAGGTTTTCAATTTTAATTGCAGCCCTTTTATGGGCTGTATAATCTACACTGAAAAAGAAGCTCTCCAGTGTTTTTACACAAAACTTGCCAAAGAGATCAAGATGCTTCTGTGATGTAGTTAGAAAGATAAAATAATTATAGGTCAAGTGACAAGCCTGGGAGCTCTAACTGCCTCCACTTCTCCGAGGCAGGCAGATCATCCTCAAAACAACCAAGGTGCAACTGATTGATGGACAAAGGACAGTGGGAGATCCAGGGGAGAAAGGAGGCATTTATCTTATGATTTTCACATACAAAATGTTAGAATTGCTTTTCCACTTCTGTACCCACACGGCTTTCCAGTAAAGTATTCTCTTGGAGGGAAAAAAAAAAGACTCAGGACTTTCTCTCCTTGGCTAGCAGAGTAGGACAGTTGACAGATACAAAAATGAGCAGGCACTATGTAACTTACTGTAAATAAGAAGCTGTTTTAGACCTTGATATTTTAACTTTGCTGTTGGTTCACCTGTTAACTACTTTGCCTCTCTATATACCAGATCGATGAAGGTTAAATTGGTTGTAAATAGAGGTAGAACTTCATAAATTTTGGGCCTGCTTCGTAAGGGAAGGAAACTAATATTGCTCCACTATATTTATGAATATTCAAGTGGGGGGGGGATAATATATATAAATCTGTTTTTGTCCTTTTGATGCACATTTTTCCTTCTTTTAAATGTTCTGTATATCCTTGTTTTGTTTTTTAATTTTTTTTTCAAGTTTGTAATTTAAATTAATTTTTCAAATAAAATATTTTTTTTAAAAAAGCCACTTTACGAGAAGCAAATTCATGGGGCTGCTCTTTATCTATTATCTAAACTGCCTCTGAATTCATGGAAACATAGCATTATAGGCTTGGAAGGGGCCCTGGAGGTCTTCTAGTCCAACCCACTGCTTAAGTCAGAAGCATTATACTATTCCCACTCAAATGGTTGTCCAGTCTATTTCTGAAATAGACCTCATTTTAACAAGCTTCCACCCATTACTTCCACCCTTTACTTCTTGTCCTAAAATTCCACCCTTTATTTCTTGTCCTGCCCTCAGGTGCCCTAGAGAATAAGTCAATCTATTCTTCTTTGTGACAGACACTCAAGTACTGGGAGACAGCTATCATGTCCCTCCTAATGACAGTTTATCATCTTTGTTTCTCTTCTCTGTACACTTTCTAGGGTCTCAACAACTTTTTTATACCATGATGACTAGAACTGGACACTTTATTCTAAGTTTGGTGTCATCAGCCCTGTGTAAAGCAATTCTATCTCTTCTTGCTGTCTCAACACTATTCCTTCTTGATGCAGCTTAGGACTGTAATGGCTTTATTGTGGAACTGCAGCACAGTACTGTCACAAGTGCTACTTGTCCACTTATCATGAGGCACAGGGATACACAGGGATACACAGCAGCCACCATTTTCAAGGCACCAACAAACCCTTAACACAGTCTATAAAGTGTTAAGGTAGCAAAACAGAAGAGTCTATCCCACTCCCACGTGACAGTGACCCAGAAGCAGCCACCATTTTGACAGAGAGGGAGGCATGGCAAAATGGCAGCTGCTTCCAGAACTCCACTGCATGGCCCAGGGATGAATCCAGGGTACAGTTCAAAGTAATGGCTGCTTCCACGAAGAAGTCACGCAGCCAAGAGATCCGTCTCCTGCCCGGTGTCCCCGCTGAGGTTCAGAGATCTTCAAAAGGTATGGAGGAGGAGGGTGTGATGCCTGATAGGGTAGGAGTCAGGCCTAAGGATTGCAGGGATCCAATAGAAGTAGGGACCCTGTGAGAAGGGAGACGCCTATGGGGACTATGTGGGGAACCTATGGGGGAGGGAAAGGCCTATGGGGACCTGTGAGGGAGGGAAAGGCTCAAGAGGACCCAAAGGTTAGAAGAGGGGAGGCCTTTGAAAGGCAAATATAGGCCTGTGCTAGGCCTCCAAGAGCTTCTCCAAACTCTGAGGTAGCTAGCCACTGTGGGTAGTTCAGTAAGGTAATCTTATTTAACCACTATTAGAACATGCAACCAAAACTGGCAGACCCGGTTACAGTTATATCTCGAGGACTACTTATGTGGTGGAAAGGGAATTACGGTGCTCATAATCTGGAGGACAACCAGATAGAAGACAGAAACTCCACATCTCTGTTCCCATAATCAGAAACCTTTTTTATCTTCTGTGTGAGTCCTCTGGTGTACCACCATATTGGAATTCTGATTGAAACTTTTGCCACAATCGGGACACTCAAAGGGTTATTCTCTTGTGTGAGTTCTCTGGTGAATCACCAAGTGGGATTTCTGACTGAAACATTTCCCGCAAACAGGACATTGAAAGGGTCTCTCTCCTGTGTGAGTCCTCCGGTGTATCACCAGGACAGAATTATCACGGAAACATTTCCCACAATCGGGACATTTAAAGGGTTTCTCTCCTGTGTGGGTCCTCTGGTGAATAACCAGGTGGGAATTCTGACTGAAACTTTTTCCACAAACAAGACATTTAAAGGGTTTCTCTCCTGTGTGAGTCCTCCGGTGTATCACCAGGATAGAATTCTCACTGAAATTTTTCTCACAATCAGGACATTTAAAGGGTTTCTCTCCTGTGTGGGTCCTCTGGTGAATAACCAGGTGGGATTTCTGACTGAAACATTTCCCACAAACAGGACATTCAAAGGGTTTCTCTCCTGTGTGAGTCCTCTGATGTATCATGAGGTGGTAATTTTTAATGAAACTTTTTCCACAATTAGGACATTCAAAGGGTTTCTCTCTTGTGTGAGTCCTCTGGTGTATCACCAGCTGGTAATTGTAACTAAAACATTTCCCACAATCAAAGCATTCAAAGGGTTTGTCTCCTGTGTGAGTCTTCTGGTGACTCATGAGCTGCAATTTTGTAATGAAACTTTCCCCACAATATGGACACTGATATGATTTCTCTCCTGTGTGAGTCCTCTGATGTTTCACTAGATTGGAATTCTGACTAAAACTTTTCCCACAAAGAGCACATTCAAACGGTTTCTCTCCTGTATGAGTCCTCTGATGTATCACCAGGTTGGAAGCGTGACTGAAATTTTTTCTACAATCGGGACATTCAAATGGTTTTTCTCCTGTGTGTGTTCTCTGGTGACTCATGAGCTGCGATTTTCTAATGAAACTTTTCGCACAATCAGAACATTCAAAGAGTTTCTCTCCTTTGTGAATCCTGTAATGAATCACTAGGCTGGAGCTCCGACTGAAACTTTTCCCGCAATCAGGACATTCAAACGGTTTCTCTCCGGTGTGAGTCCTCTGGTGTATCACCAGGCTGGAACTTTGATTGTAACATTTTTCACAATCAGGACATTCAAAGGGTTTCTCTCCGGTGTGAGTCCTCTGGTGTATCATGAGGCAGTAATTTTTAATGAAAGTTTTTCCACAATCAGGACATTCAAAGGGTTTCTCTCCTGTGTGAATTCTCTGGTGTATCACTAGGTGTGAATTGTAACTAAAACATTTCCCACAATCAGAGCATTTAAAGAGTTTGTCTCCTGTGTGAGTCTTCTGGTGACTCATGAGCTGCAATTTTGTAATGAAACTTTCCCCACAATATGGACACTGATATGATTTCTCTCCTGTGTGAGTCCTCTGATGTTTCACTAGATTGGAATTCTGACTAAAACTTTTCCCACAAAGAGCACATTCAAACGGTTTCTCTCCTGTGTGAGTCCTCTGGTGTTTCACCAGGTTGGAATTGTGACTGAAACCTTCCCCACAAACTGGACACTCATACCATTTCTTTCCTATGTGAGTCCTCTGGTGGTTCACCAAGTAAGAATGCTCACTGAAACGTTTCCCACAATCAGGACATTCAAAGGGTTTCTCTCCTGTATGTGTTCTCTGGTGCATCACAAGGTGGGAATTTGCAATGAAACATTTCCCACAATCACAACACTCATATGATTTCTTTTTTGTGTGCATCGTCTAGTGTATCATCAGGCTGGAGTTCTGACTGAAACTTTCCCCGAAATCAGAGCTTTCCAAGGGTAAAATGGTTGCTGAAGATGTGAAAATGAAGAAGAAAAACACATATATTAAAGATAAAAAGCAAACATGCCACAATGCTAAAATAACATCTTACATTAGTTATGATTAATTTGACACATTGCAAAATTACTGAGATCCAAGTTCACATTTGCATTCAACCATGAAATTCTCTTGTTGACTTGGGTCAATCACAAATTCTTAGTACGGCACGTATTTGACAGAATCTCTGTAATGAAGATCAATACAACATATAACATAGAATAATAGAGTTGGAAGGGACCTTGAAGGTCTTCTGGTCCAACCCTCTGCTCAAGCAGGAGACCCTATACCACAGGGATCTTCAACCTTGGCCCTTTTATGACTCATGGACTTCAACTCCCAGAATTCCTCAGCCAGCATGCGTGGCTGAGGAATTCTGGGAGTTGAAGTCCACAAGCCATAAAAGGGCCACATTTGAAGACCCCTGCTATATCATTTCAAACAAGTGGCCATCAAATCTCTTTTTGAAAGCTTCGACTGATGGAGCATCCAAAATCTCTGAAGAAAAGCTATTCCATTGTTTGATGGCTGTAATCGTTAAGAATTTTATTAAAAATTCTGAAACTGCAATTTATTATTCTCTAAAAGAGACTTGGCTAACAGCCCAGAAAATAAGATTCATTCAGCCTTGAACACCAGCTGTGTGAGACTTAGCTGTGCTTTCTATTTACTGAAAAAACAAACCTGTAAAAGCTTCTAATTTAACTCATCATTATGGAAGAAGACCAGGAACAAACTTTTCTTATGGAGGAAAATCAGGAACAAATTCTTGCTATGTTGAAAGCAATTTATCAAACCCTTCTTACAGCTGGCGACAAAATGAGAGCTTTCAGAAAAAAAAGGAGAAAGCAGTACAGATATGCAAACTCAAACTTTGATTATAACTAAAACATCAACTAAAGATAAAACCAGATTTGAAAGAGGGGTTTGAAAGCGGGTCAAAGAGGCCATCTATGTCATTTTGCACTACTCAGGTGACCCTGAAGACACAGATGAGCCTCCAGGGAGCTTTAACAACTTGCTAAAAATGCAAATGAACAGCTATCTGCAAGGAGTATAAATCCTTCAATTCCCCACCATCCAGTCAGAGCTGAGGAAGCTTCTTGGATGAGAAGAAAAGAAAAACAAGAAAGTCCAATTGCCTCGTGAAAAAGCATATTTGGGATTAAACCAGATAGTTTTCTTTTAGGCTTCCTAGATAAATAACTTGAAAAAAAAATTAGAACATTGATGTTATATATGTTGATGGTGGCAGCAGAAAGTTAGATAAGAAGCATAGAAAGGATAAAGGAAAAGAAGAAACTGGAGTAAGGAGGAAAACACCAGCAAACAGGAGCACAGCGAATGAATGGCTGCACGTGGAGTCGGAGGCAGCCGGCAGCAGAGAATGACAGATCCAGCTCAGGAGCCCTACTCAGCAACCCAATGCTGGAAAAGAGGGAACTGAAAGCAGTGAATCGGCAGCTGAACAGCAGACAAGAAGGGAGACTGATGGAGGCAGCAGTATATTCAGGAATAGCCTAGACCCATACTCCAATCTAGGCAGCCCGGCTCAGAGACCAACTCTGCAGCGAGTGGGAGATCAAACAAATTCCTAATCAACCTAGCTGGCAACTTTGTCATCGAAAAGGTAGAGGAGGGAACTAGAAATAAAGCTATACTGGACCTAATTCTTACCAATAGAGAAGAAGTGATAGAAGGAGTTGAAGTTACCGGAACCTTGGGTGAAAGTGACTACGTCATACTGAAATTCAATATAATGCAAACACAGGCAATAGAAAATAATCCAACCAGTGTCTTAAATTTCAAAAGAGCTGATATTAACAACCTAGGAAAGATTCCATGGATGAAATCCTAAAATGGAAAACAACCCAAGAAGCATGGGAAACTCTGAAAAATGCGATCATAAAAGCCCAGTCCGGCACAATACCACTGAAAAAGAAAAAAAATCAAGAAGAAACCAGCATGGCTGCACAAAGATCTCTCTTTGACAAACTGAATGACAAAAAGGACAAGTACAAAAAATGGAAAGAGGGACAAATAACTAAGGCTGATTATCAGCAGACAGCCAAAACATGCTAAGATGGTCAGGAAAGCAAAGGCTCAGAATGAACAAAGGTTTGCAACAGAAATCAAGGACAATAAAAAAAGATTCTGTCAACATATTAATAACAAGAAAAAATCAAGAAAATTGTAGATCTACTAAAGAGAGAAGGTGCAAGGAAATAAAAGACAGTAGGGAGAAAGCAGAGCTGCTTAACTCATTCTTTGCAGCAGTCTTCACACAAAAAGAAATTATAGCTCAACATACCAAAAAAACTACGGCAAAAGAGAAACTAGAAACAAAAATTAAAATAAGCAAGAAAATGGTAAGAAAACATCTTGCTGACCTTGACGAATATAAATCATCGAGAAGCGACAGATTACTTCCCTGAGTTCTGAAGAAGCTGGCAGATGTTATCTCAGAACCATTGCACTATTTTTTTTTTTCAAAAATCCTGGAGCACCAGGGAAGTACCTGAGGATTGGAAAAGGGATGATGTGGTTTGCATCTTCAGGAAAGGAAAAAACAGACCCAGGAAAGTGCAGACCAATCAGTCTAACATCAATACCTGGGAAGATCCTGGAAAAGATAATGCAGAAGCAGATCTGTGAACAACTAGAAGCAAATAAAGTTATAAATAGTAGAGGGACCTTGGAGTCCTAGTGGACGATCACTTGACTATGAGCCAGCAATGTGCAGCAGCTGCCAAAATGAACTTTAATGTGGAGAAAAGAAAAGTTTTACATTTAGGCAGGAAAAATCAAAGATACAAAAACAGATTAGGCGAGACTTGGCTCAAAAACAGTAACTACAAAAGGGACTTTGGAGTCCTAATGGATGATCACTTGAATATGAGCCAGCAGTGTGCAGCAGCAGCCAAAAAAGCTAATACAATCCTGGGTTGTATAAACAGAGGCAGAATCAAGATCAGGTGAAGTATTAGTACTGCTTTATAAAACCCTAGTAAGATCACACGTGGAATACTGCAACCAATTCTGGTCACCATACTACAAAGAAGATGTTAAGCCTTTGGAAAAAATTCAGAGAGGAGCAACTAACATGATCAAAGCCCTGGAGACTAAAACATATGAAGAACGGCTGCAGGACTTTGACTTGACTAGTCTAAAGAAAACAAGAAATAGGGGTGACATGATAGCAATATTCCAGTATTTGAGGGGCTGCCACAAAGAAGAAGGGACAAATTATTTTCCAAGGCACTTGAAGGCAGAACAAGAAACGACGGATGGAAACTAATCAAGGATAGGAGCAACCTAGAAACAAGGAGAAATTTCCTGACAGTGAGAACAATTAACCAGCTGGAAAAAAATAGTTTTCGCCTTCGGAAGTTGTGGGTGCTCCCTCACTGGAGGCTTTCAAGAACAGCCTTTTGCCTGAAATATATAAAGTCTCCTGCTCGAGCAGGGCATTGGACTAGATGACCTCAAAGATCTCTTCCAACTGTTATTGCATATCTTAGTTGCTTCTCTGCTTCTTCACTGTGGAGGAAACCAAACAGCCCAACTTGCTCCCGGCTTCTCCTCCGACCTGCCCTCCACTCACCTGCCAGCTGATGCTTCGATCCTTGGAAGAGCCAGAGAGCCTCCCTGCACCACACCCTCCTCCAATGAGTGACCCGGTAGAGGAAGTTCCTCTGTCCTTCGCCTCACTTCCCAGCCTTTCTAGCAATACGGTACTTTGTGGCTTTAATTCCTTTAAAGCCACGCTTTGCAGCAGTAGAGTTCCAAACTGAATAGCAAGCTGTCAAATGAAATCCTGAGGGCAGGGTGCTTCTCCCAAAGCTTGTCCTTGTGAGCCTACAAACAGTAGGGAGCTTCAGTGCAGAGTCAATTAGCAACCAAATAGAGATGCCAACAGGTACAGAGATGAAAATGAGTGTAACAGCTGCTTGAAGCCTCCCTCAGCACTAAACAGTTAAATGTGTTGCTGCCAATCTAACAGGAAAAAAGCCCTGTCCCTTGTGGCCTCCCTTGATTGTCAGGATCCCTCTCCTTTTGAAATCTCTGAGCGCAACTGCTGATAGCAGTTAGGAAATACCCTCATTGAGGCTGGCATTTTGCTGTATTGTAGAGCGTTGTTTGGTGTCTGATGGCTCCTGTGCCTAATTTCATTTTATTCTTGGGGAAGATGCAACTCTGTTGGTGGAAAGGGGGAATCAAGTTGTTTTTTGGATACAGCTTCATTTTTCGAGATGAAAACCCCTTAAAACGGGAGAAAGAAGGCAGGAAATGCCCCTCCAGGCGTCTCGACATCTCTTAAGCCAGGGCTGCGGAGATTCCCCTCGCGGGGGAGGGGCGCCAGGTAGGCAAGGACGCTGCGAGAAGGGGAGGGGGGAGGAGGAGAATCCCCAGGGGCGGGAAGGGGAGGAGGGAGGGAGAGGGAGGTGGGCTTCCCCCAGTTGCGCCTCCTCCCCTTCCGAGTCTCCGCCTCTCCTTGCCAGTTTTTCTGCTTCGTGGGAACCGCTGCGGTACAGCTTCTCCTCCTCCTCGGTTGCTGCTTCTGCGAACGGCTCTCCGATCCCCTTCAAATCCCTCCCCCGAGCCCCCTCCTGCCTCGCAGTCCAACCCCTTGGTGCAGCCCGGCTCCCAGCTGAAGCCTCCTGGTGTTTTCCGGAAGGTTGGGCACCGCCGTTCCCACGTTCCCCTCTAGCTGCTGAGGAGGATCAGCCTCCCAGTGCCTGGAGGGGAGGAAGAGGACTGGGGCCCAGAGGGAGCGTGGCTGGAGGGGGCTCCCCTCCGAGGGCGGGAACCCTGCTAGGAGGCGGCCAGGGGCATCTGGAAGGCGGGTGACGGAGACCCGAGAGGTGTCCAGGTGGGCTTTAGGAACTGCAGCACTTGAATCTGCCTCTTACATGCCCAGATTCCCTCTGTGGTGACTGCTGCATCCCTGTTTCTCTCTGCCCACGTCAGGGAACAGCTCTGTCTGTGGAGGTTTTCAATTTTAATTGCAGCCCTTTTATGGGCTGTATAATCTACACCAGTGATGGCGAACCTTTTAGAGACTGAGTGCCCAAACTGCAACCCAAAACCCACCTATGCATCATTGAGTGCCGGATGGGTATGGCCCACTGGGTGGGCGTGGCTGCTATGGTAATGGCAGACTGGGTGGGACTAAAAAGTTCAATCAATCAATTTCAACTTTGCAAGATTTTTTTTTCCTACGAGAAGTTGAAATTGAACCAACCCAGCTGAAGGCCTAGGACTGGGGTGATGGCGCGCGTGCCCACAGAGAGGGCTCTAAGTGCCGCCTTTGGCACCTGTGCCATAGGTTCGCCACCCCTGATCTACACTGAAAAAGAAGCTCTCCAGTGTTTTTTACACACAAGTTGCCAAAGGGATCAAGATGCTTCTGTGATGTATTTAGAAAGATAAAATAATTTTAGGTCAAGTGACAAGCCTGGGAGCTCCAACTGCCTCCACTTCTCCGAGGCAGGCAGATCTTTCTCAAAACAACCCCAAGTGCAACTGATTGACGGACAAAGGACAATGGGAGATCCAGGGGAGAAAGGAGGCATTAATCTTATGATTTTCACATACAAAATGTTAGAACTGCTTTTCCACTTCTGTACCCACACAGCTTTTCAGTAACATATACGCTTGGAGGGAAAAAAAAGACTCAGAACTTTCTCTCTTGGCTAGCAGAGTGGAGCAGTGGACAGATACAGAAATGAGCAGGCACTATGTAACTTACTATAAACAAGAAGCTGTTCTAGACTTTATACAAGTTAAATGCAATATAGATTATTAACAAAGGGCTTTGATATTTTAACTTTGCTGTTGGTTCACTGTTAACTACTTTGCCTCTCTATATACAGATCGATGAAGGTCAAATTGGTTGTAAATAAGATAGAACTTCGTAAATTTTGGCCCTGCTTCATAAGGGAAAGAAACTAATATTGCTCCACTATATTTATGAATTAATTTTTCAAATAAAATATATATTTTTTAAAAGGCCACTTTACGAGAAGCAAATTTATGGGGCTGCTCTTTATCTATTTTCTAAACTGCCTCTGAATTCATGGAAACATAGCATTATAGGCTTGGAAGGGACCCTGGAGGTCTTCTAGTCCAACCCACTGCTCAAGTCAGAAACATTATACTATGCCCACTCAAATGGTTGTCTAGTCTATTTCTGAAATAGACCTCATTTTAACAAGCTTCCACCCATTACTTCCACCCTTTATTTCTTGTCCTAAAATTCCATCCTTTACTTCTTGTCCTGCCCTCAGGTGCCCTAGAGAATAAGTCAATCTATTCTTCTTTGTGACAGACGCTCAAGTAGTGGAAGAACGCTGTCATGTCCCTCCTAATGACAGTTTATCATCTTTGTTTCTCTTCTCTGTACACTTTCCAGGGTCTCAACAGCTTTTTTATACCATGGTGACCAGAACTGGACACTTTATTCCAAGTGTGGTGTCATCAGCCCTGTGTAAAGCAATTTTATCTCTTCTTGCTGTCTCAACACTATTCCTTCTTGATGCAGCTTAGGACTGTATTGGCTTTATTGTGGAGCTGCAGCAGAATACTGTCACAAGTGCTACTTGTCCACTTATCATGCGGACCAGGGATACATGGCCTGCCCTTTTGGAGATCTCCTGGAGGCAGCCACCATTTTCAAGGCACCAACAAACCCTTAACACAGTCTATAAAGTGTTAAGGTAGCAAACAGAAGAGTCTATCCCACTCCCACGCGACAGTGACCCAGACGCAGCCACCATTTTGACACAGAGGCAGGCATGGCAAAATGGCAGCTTTTTCCACAACTCCACTTCATGGCCCAGGGATGAACACAGGGTATAGTTCAAAGTTAATGGCTGCTTCCACAATGCAGTCACGCAGCCAAGAGATCCGTCTCCTGCCCGGTGTCCCCACTGAGGTTCAGAGATCTTCAAAAGGTATGGAGGAGGAGGCTGTGATGCCTGATAGGGTGGGAGTCAGGCCTAAGGATTGCAGGGATCCAGTAGAAGTAGGGATCCTGTGAGAAGGGAGATGCCTATGGGGACTATGTGGGGAACCTATGGGGGAGGGAAAGGCCTATGGGGACCTGTGAGGGAGGGAAAGGCTCAGGAGGACCCAAAGGTTAGAAGAGGGGAGGCCTTTGGAAGGCAAATCTGGCCCTGC
Organism: Crotalus tigris; assembly: GCF_016545835.1. NCBI lineage: Eukaryota > Metazoa > Chordata > Lepidosauria > Squamata > Viperidae > Crotalus > Crotalus tigris. Next base: position 14,073 of record NW_024097874.1, on the reverse strand, counting down.
GCTAGGCCTCCAAGAGCTTCCCCAAACGCTGAGGTAGCCACTGTTGCGCTTAGCAACTTGCACATTCATTTGACGTTTTCATCAGAAAGAGAAGGGTGTGTGAGTAGTTCAGTAAGGTAATCTTATTTAACCACCATTAGAACATGCAACCAAAACTGGCAGACCCGATTACAGTTATATCTCGAGGACTACTTATGTGGTGGCAAGGGAATTACGGCGCTCATAATCTGGAGGACAACAAGATAGAAGACAGAAACTCCACATGTTGGAATTCCATAATCAATATACAAAAACCAAAACTCAAGAGCCTTTTTGAGGAATCCCACAACTTCTGCAAAAGAAAATATCCAGTAATTTCTGCTGATTACCAGAAACAGGTAGTTAGCCTTTATCAAAGTAAAAGTTTCCACTTTTTTCTCTCCACCTACTGGTCTAAATCTGAGATGTGTTGAATAAAAAGGATCAGGCCAGAATTCAAAGAGTCAGTTTCTTACCTACACTCTCAAAGGGAGATCAGGAACAAAATTCAAGCCTTCTCTACACTCATCAACTTTTGCCTCATGTGGATTTTCTTGTATGCGATAAAGAGTGATTTGCGCCTGCAGTACCACCCCACAGACTGGACATTTGAAAGATCTCCAGACTTCCAGTTCGTCACACAGGCGCCATGGACGGTTGGGAGACTTGTTCTCTCTCCCCCGTTCAGTTTTGCATCGCTGGGGGCCCCTGAAAAGTTGCTCCGAAGAGGCGACCAGCAAGGAGGGGCTTTCGTTGGATCCCGAGAGAGCAGCAACTTTCCCGTCAGACCAGGCAATTCCTCCAAACCAGCGGACGAAAGGACCGGCCATAGAAATATGGCTCGTCCCTAGGCTGCAAACAGCTGAAGTCACACTACCATCTGGCAACTTCAAAGCAGCATGGACAGGACTGGGTGAGGTTTGCCTCTCTTACATCCTAACTACTTAATTACCTGCATAAGCTGCTAAAGTACTTTCCCCCCTATGGTGAGGGAAGGGGGATTCTAGCCCTCCCTCCAGAAACAGCAGCTATCAACCACTTTGGAGTTTAAAATGTTGGAAAAATACTGAGATTTTAATTGGAACCTATTTCCTAAAATTGGTGGATTATAAGATTTGCAACTTTTTGCTCTCTCTCTATATATTTCTTCCTTGATTTTTATTCTAATTACTATTGAAGATTTGTGGTTTTTTCTGCTTAAAATAGAGGGGGGGGGGGAAAAACTAAAAAGATCCAACTAACTCTAAGATGTAAACCAGAAGGAATTTGAAGATAAACAAGAAAAACAGATGAAAGAGAAGATAAATACTTCGGGACAACTGCATCAAACTGGAAAAATAAAGAGACTACTGGCTAAATCAACTAGTCCTCTTAAGAAAACATCAACTGGACGTTCTTATCAATATCAAACAATAGCCACAACAATACAAGATATTTTTGATAATTTAAAGGCAAAAATATGAAAAATGACCTGGCAGAGGAAAAAAGCTAGAATAAGATTGAAAAAGATTGGGGTTCTGATCTATATATGAGATCTAAAACAGAATATATCTAAATAGATAGAATATGTATTCTGAACACAAGACATTGTAACAATTTGAGATAAAGAAAGTTTTGGTCATATAAAATCTAGAAATATGTTGAAATAAGAATATTATATTATATTAAATGGGTAAGATAGATGGTAGAATTTATATATAAGGTGTGTATTTAAAATATTAGAATGTATGAACAAATTGGAATAAAGGAATTGTGCTTAATTAAAAATTTGGAAAATTAAATATTAAATGTAATCTGAATATCTACAAATAATTAAGATTTGAATTTAAGATATTGTTATGAGTTGAGACAAAGGTTAAGTAAAACTTAAAAGTATAAGTACTAATAATTAAATTTGTATATGGATTTGTGGTATAAATGTTGGTGATTTATTTTTATTTTTTATTTTCTCTTTCTGGAAAGGAAGAAAGGAAGGAAGTAGAAGGAAGAAAAGAAAAGAAAATTATTAGCTCCAAATGTGAGATAGGAGACTTAGAAATTGGGATCATTTAAAACTTGGAAATGATAAATATTAAATGTTAAACTTAAAGATCAATGCGAAATTAAAGTTAAGAAAAACTTACTAGGTTATTGTCTAAAAGGTGGAATGTCAAATTAATTAAGATATGTATAGACTGAAGATTATTGATGAATACTAGAAAAGTATTTTTTGTTTGATTAATAGAATAAGAACCGTATTGGTTTGAACATGACAGTAGATATCATGGGGGAAAGAGAGAGAATTAGTTTGTTGTAATAATTTGAGATTTGTACTGATGATATTCAAATGTAACAGAATTACTGTGCTCAGCCGCCACGCTACTTTTCAAATATGTACATGTAATATTGTAAAATCAATAAAAAACTTGAAACATCAGAAACCCTTTTTATCTTCTGTGTGAGTCCTCTGGTGTACCACCATATTAGAATTCTGACTGAAACTTCTGCCACAATCAGGACACTCAAAGGGTTTTTCTCCTGTGTGAGTTCTCTGGTGAATCACCAAGTGGGATTTCTGACTGAAACATTTCCCACAAAAAGGACATTTAAAGGGTCTCTCTCCTGTGTGAGTCCTCCGGTGTATCACCAGGACAGAATTCTCACTGAAACATTTCCCACAATCGGGACATTTAAAGGGTTTCTCTCCTGTGTGAGTCCTCTGGTGAATCACCAGGTGGGAATTCTGACTGAAACTTTTTCCACAAACAAGACATTTAAAGGGTTTCTCTCCTGTGTGAGTCCTCCGGTGTATCACCAGGTTGGAATTCTCACTGAAACTTTTCCCACAATCAGGACATTTAAAGGGTTTCTCTCCTGTGTGAGTCCTCTGGTGTATCATGAGGTGGTAATTTTTCATGAAACTTTTTCCACAATCAGGACATTCAAATGGTTTCTCTCTTGTGTGAGTCTTCTGATGACTCATGAGCTGGAATTTTGTAAGGGAACTTTCCCCACAATATGGACACTGATATGACTTTTCTCCTGTGTGAGTCCTCTGGTGTTCCACAAGATTGGAATTGTGACTGAAACGTTTCCCACAAACCGGACACTCATATGATTTCTCTCCTGTGTGAGTCCTCTGGTGTTTCACCAGACTGCAATTCTGACTAAAACATTTCCCACAAAGAGCACATTCAAACGGTTTCTCTCCTGTGTGAGTCCTCCGATGTATCACCAGGTTCGAACTGTGACTGAATTTTTTTCCACAGTCAAGACATTCAAATGGTTTGTCTCCTGTGTGTGTCCTCTGGTGAATCATGAGCTGGAATTTCGTAATGAAACTTTTCCCACAATCAGGACATTCAAAGAGTTTCTCTCCTTTATGAATCCTCTGATGAATCACTAGGCTGGAGCTCCGACTGAAACTTTTCCCACAATCAGGACATTCAAAGGGTTTCTCTCCTGTGTGAGTCCTCTGGTGTATCACCAGGCTGGAACTTCGACTGAAACATTTTTCACAATCAGGACATTCAAAGGGTTTCTCTCCGGTGTGAGTCCTCTGGTGTATCATGAGGTAGCAATTTTTAATGAAAGTTTTTCCACAATCAGGACATTCAAAGGGTTTTTCTCCTGTGTGAATCCTCTGGTGTATCACCAGGTGTGAATTGTAACTAAAACATTTCCCACAATCAGAGCATTCAAAGGGTTTGTCTCCTGTGTGAGTCCTCTGGTGACTCGTGAGCTGGACTTTTGTGATGAAACTTTCCCCACAATATGGACATTGATATGATTTCTCTCCTGTGTGAGTCCTCTGGTGTTTCACCAGATTGGAATTGTGACTGAAATTTTTCCCACAAACTGGACATTGATACGATTTCTTTCCTATGTGAGTCCTCTGGTGTTTCACCAAGTAAGAATTCTCACTGAAACGTTTCCCACAATCAGGACATTCAAAGGGTTTCTCTCCTGTATGTGTTCTCTGGTGCATCACAAGGTGGGAATGTGTGATGAAACATTTCCCACAATAACAACATTCATATGATTTCTTTTTTGTGTGCCGTGTCTGGTGTATCATCAGGCTGGAGTTCTGACTGAAACTTTCCCCCAAATCAGAGCTTTCCAAGGGTTTCTCCATGGTGTGAGTTATTTAATGTATCGTCAAGTTACCACGCTCCCTACTTTGGGTGCACTTGTGATCAAAAATATGTGTGATCCCTTGTTTAGAGGTGCTTTGATTCAAGCCGTTTTCTTCCTCCCAGGGCAAGGCTTGTATTGCTGTCTGCCCTGTGTGACTATCCAATTGACCTTTTCCTCCCCACTGGCTTCCAGATACTTCCCTCTTTTTGTGAATGGAAAAAATAATCTCCTTTGATCTTTTCATATACAGGTAGTCCTTGACTTACAACCACAATTATGCCCAAATTTATGTTGCTAAGTGAGGCACTTGTTAAGTGAGCTTTGCCCCATTTTACAATTTTTCTTGTCAATTTATCAATTTGCTGCAATAGTCATAAGTTTGTAAAATGAGTCGTAAGTCACTTTTTTCAGTGCCATTGTAACTTTGAACAGTCACTATATGGACAGTTCTAAGTCAAGGACTACCTGTAATGTTTCCTTGAGTTCTGCATACTCTACTTTTTCCAGTTTGTAATCTCTTCTTGATCACGTCCTGGAGAAGGAGAAGAATTATGTGGGGTTTTTTTTTTTTTTGAAGGAAATGGAAAATATTTTCATTTCAGGCTTGATTTGCTTTCCTTTTTAACGTTGCTTGTTATTCTCAGTTGTCTGGAGTGCTCTTATTGGCATCCTCTTTGTCTATAAGATTCAAAGAAAAGTATAACTTATTGTTTTTAAAATGGTTGCTGAAGATGTGAAAAGGGAAAAGGAAAAACACATACATTAAAGATAAAAAGCAAAGATCCCACAATGCTAAAATAATGTCTTACATTAATTATGATTCATTTGACACACTGAAAATTGCCAAGATACAAGTTCACATTTGCATTCAACCATAAAATTATCTTGTTGACTTGGGTCAATCACAAATTCTTAGTACGGCAATTATTTGATAGAATCTCTGTCATTAAGATCAATACATCATATAATATAGAATAATAAAGTTGGGAGGGACCTTGAAGGTCTTCTGGTCCAACCCTCTGCTCAAGCAGGAGACACTATACCACAGGGGTCTTCAATCTTGGCACTTTTATGACTTGTGGACTTCAACTCCCAGAATTCCTTAGCCAGCATGCCTGGCTGAGGAATTCTGGGAGTTGAAGTCCACAAGTCATAAAAGGGCCAACTTTAAAGACCCCTGCTATACCATTTCAGACAAGTGGCCGTCAAATCTCTTTTTGAAAGCCTCGCGTAATTAAGATTTTGATGGCATGACTATTTATGATATGACATGCTTAGGGAATGATATAATAGCAGTGATTTTTGGAAATACAAAGAAGAGCTTTTTAACATTTATGGTGGACATGTAATAAAGGAAATATTGGAGTAGGATACACATCTTAATAGAGAAGACTCTTAAAGAGAATATAAAGATAAAACCAGATTTGAAAGACGGGTTTGAAAGAGGGGTCAAAGAGGCCATCTATGTCAAAACTGAACAGCCCTCTCTCAACAGAGGGGAGGGATCCGACATCATCTATCTCCAGTCTACAACACAGTCCTTTCAACAGTTCCAAGAAGGCTCCACACACATTTGCACTACTCAGGTGACCCTGAAGACACAAATGAGCATCCAGGGAGCTTTAACTCACTAAAAAATGTAAACAAACAGCTGCCTGCAAGGAGTATAAATCCTTCCATTCCCCACCATCCAGTCAGATTACCCAATTTTGATGCTTGTCTGAACTCAAAAGGTTTCGTTAATGTATCAGCCAAATTATTTTCAGAGGTGCAATGCTTTAACTCTATTTTATTCTTTACTGCCTCTCTTACATTGCAATATTTGATATCTATATGTTTACTCTTACTTCCGACGCGTCCTCCTATTGCCCTTGTTATACATGCTATGTTATTTTCCCATACTGGCATAGCCCTTTTTTTGTGTCAATATTTACATCTTTTAGTAGTTGTACATACCAAGTTAATGCCAAACAAATCTCTGACAATGCTATAAATTCAGCCTCTGCAGTTGAAAACGCCACTGAGGATTGTTTTCTAGATTTCCATCCGATTACATTGCCGGCAAACAATATTATACAACCTGTGTTTGATTTTCTATTATTTATATCACTTGCCCAGTCACGGTCTACATAGCATTGTATAGATAGGTTACTGGATGGTCTTATCCATAACCCTAGGTCCATTGTTCCTTTTAAATATCGTAATACTCTTTTTATCCCTATCCAGTGTTGTTGTTGTTTTGGTGCTGATGTGTGTCTACTCAATACGCTAACTGCATTGGTTATATCAGGCCGTGTCCACTGGGATAAATATAATAAACTATGGATCACTGATTTATATTTCTCTTTATCATATTCTGTGTCATTTTTCATCTCCACATTATTCTGGAAACCTAAAACCATAGAAGTAGATACAGTGTTACATTCAAGTATGTCATGCTTCTCCAATAGCTTTTTTATCTTTTTTTTGTTTGGCTTATTATAAATCCTCCATTGTTTTTAGTTTTTGTATCTCTGCACCCAGGTAATACTTTATCTCTCTTAGGCAGTGGTTCTCAACCTGTGGGTCGGGACCCCACTTGGGGTCGAACGACCATTTCACGGGGGTCGCCAAAAAACGCAGTCCGCCATTTTTTCCCCTTTTCCTTAGCTGTGCTACTCCCTTTTATTCTATTGGCTTTTGAAAGCCAATAGAATAGACTCTCTTGAATAGAGTCTAATCCTATTGGCTTTCAAAAGCCAATAGGAATTGTCCAGGCTGTCTCTGCCCTGCTGAGCCCGCCAAAAGTCCCATTCTGCAAACGGTGCTGCACCAGTTGAGTAGTCTTCGACTTACGACCGGTTGAGTAGTCTTTGACTTACGACCGGTTGGGGGTCGTGGCATTAAAAAGGTTGAGAACCACTGCTCTTAGGCTTTTTAATTTAAACGTCTTTTCCAGTTGTTTGTGAATGATGTTTTGTAACTAAACATATATTATGTACATAGGCCAACAGCAAGTATTCTGCGCCCTTATATAGCGCAGTGTATAAACAGGGATCTGCTTTACTGCTTTTAAATCCTAATTTCTTTAGAGCAGCATCTAAGCATTGATTTCAGTTCCTAGCTGACTGTTTTAACCCATAGATGGCTTTCTTCAATTTGTATACATATCCAGTTTGCTTTGTTTCATAACCTGGAGCTTGTGTCATATATATATCTCCTCTTCCAATTCAGCGTTTAAATATGCAGTGGAGATATCATAATGATATATGACATAATCACGTGCAGCAGCTAAACCTAACGCTAGCCTTATTGTTTCACTCTTAACTGTTGGTGCAAACACCTCATCATAATGAACATTTTTTCTTTGTGTGAATCCCTATGCTACTAGTCTTGCCTTCTGTTGCAGTTCATTATTTTGTAACACCTTCTTTTTATATACCCACTTACATCCTACGGCCTTTTTTCCTTCTGGTAATCTCATGGGCGAGAACACTTGATGCACATCCATAAATTCCTGTCCATTGTTTTCTTCCATTTTTCTCGTTCTGGTTTCGGTAAGGACATCATCATTGTGAGGTTTATAACACACACTACATACTATAACCTCATTTGCCTTATAATCTATCTTGTATTTATTAATTCGTTCCTATACTGGACTTAATGCAGACTAAGAGAGAAGAAATGAAAGAGCAACAAGTATATTTGGGGGCTTCAGGCAAAAACATACAAAGATGGTTGCAGGAATTGGGTAAGTCTAGTCTACAGAATAGAAGGATGAGGAAGGACATGAAAGGAATGTTCCAATACTTTAGGGTCTGCCACAAAGAAGAAGGGGGCCAGCCTATTCTCCAAGGCACCTGAAGGCAGAACAAGAGACAATGGATGGAAACTAATCAAGGATAGGAGCAACCTAGAAACAAGGAGAAATTTCCTGACAGTGAGAACAATTAACCAGCGGGGAAAAAATAGTTTTCGCCTTCGGAAGTTGTGGGTGCTCCGTCAATGGAGGCTTTCAAGAAGAAACTAGACAGCCATTTGGCTGAAATATATAAGGTCTCCTGGTCGAGCAGATGACCTCAAAGATCTCTTTCAACTGTTATTGCATATCCTAGTTGCTTCTCTACTTCTTCGCTATGGGGGAAACTGAACAGCGCGACTTGCTCCAGGCTTCTCCTCCGACCTGCCCTCCACTCACCTGCCAGCTGATGCTTCGATCCTTGGAAGAGCCAGAGATCCTCTCTACACGCCACCCTCCTCCCATGAGTGATCCGGTAGAGGAAGTTCCGCTGTCCTTCGCCTCACTTCCCAGCCTTTCTAGCAATACAGTACTTTGTGGCTTTAACTCCTTTAAAGCCACGCTTTGCAGCAGTAGAGTTCCAAACTGAACAGCAAGCTGTCAAATGAAATCCTGAGGGCAGGGTGCTTCTCCCAAAGCTTGTCGTTGTGAGACTACAAACAGTAGGGAGCCTCAGTGCAGGGTCAATTAGCAACCAAATAGAGATGCCATTTTAGAGATGAAAACCCTTAAAACGGAGGAAGGAAGGCAGGAAATGGAGCATCTATTCTACTCGGAACAAGGGATTCTCCATATTTTTGGGAGGAGAGCCGTGTGAGTCTATGGGAGCCCAAAACCGTAGGAGCGAAAAGTGATTAGCCCTTTTGCAGACTAAGAGTCAGTTACGCATTTTAATGCAATTGGTTAGTCAGAAAAGGTGCTACCGGACTCCTCTTGACATACTGTATAAGGTTAGATGTTGTATCCAGCAAATTCCGGCGTCTAATGCCAGGGTGAAGTGCATCAACAGCTGCAGCACTTTCTCGCCCAACTTCAATAGCGATGAATTCCTAATTTGCATTTAGAGATGCAGATTAGCACATGCAACCATCTTTTTTAACCTGGATCCCTGTTTTGGGTCTTGGGGCTTTCCATGAAGGGTGACGGTCCTTTGCTGTTCCCGGTTGGAGGTCTTTAGCATTGCTCGGCGGCGCCTAGTCGCCCCCTCCCCGCAGCGCTTCAGCGAAGGAGTTAAAAGCAGAGAGTTTTGCGCCTAGAGAGGAGGCAGGAAAGGAGAACAGGGGCTGGGAATCCAGCTGGTCTCTCGACGTCTCTTAGGCCAGGGCTGCGGAGATTCCCCTCGCGGGGGAGGGGCGCCAGGTGGGCAAGGACGCTGCAAGAGTAGGAGGGGATCAGGAGGGGGGGGAGGAGTAGGAGGGGGAGTCCCCAGGGGCGGGAAGGGGAGGAGGGATTACTCGGGGGAGGGAGGGAGGGAGGGAGGCAGAGCGAGCGAGGTGGGTTTCCCCCAGCTGCGCTCCCTCCCCTTCCGAATCTCCGCCTTTCCTTGCGAGATTTTCTTCTCCGTGGGAGCCGCTGAGCCGCCGCTTCTCCTCGTCCTCGGTTGCTGCTTCCGCGAACGGCTCTCCGATCCCCTTCAATTCCTTCCCGCAATCTCCCCTCCTGCCCCGCAGCCCAACCTCTTGGTGCAGCCCGGCTCCCAGCGTGGTGCCTGCTGGTGTTTCCCGGAAGGTTGGGCACCGCCGTTCCCACGTCGCTGCTAGGGAGGATCAGCCTCCCAGTATCTGGAGGGGAGGAAGAGGCTTAGAGGGATCGTGGCTGAAGGGGGATCCCTCCCGTGCTAGAAGAGGCCAGGGACATCTGGAAGGCGGGTGACGGAGACCTGAGAGGCGTCCAGGTGGGCTTGGCCAATGGGAACTCTGTCCGGGTGGTTTGCTTTGAGATGCATCACCTGAATCTGCCTCTCTTACATGCCCAGATTCCCTTTGTGGTGACTGCTGCATTCCTGTTTCTCTCTGCCCACGTAAGGGAACAGCCCTGTCTGCAGAGGTTTTCAATTTTAATTGCAGCTCTTTTATGGGCTGTACAATCTTCGCTGAAAAAGAAGCTCTCCAGTGTTTTCTTACACACAACTTGCCAAAGAGATTGAGATGCTTCTGTGATGTATTTAGAAAGATAAAATAATTTTAGGTCAAGTGACAAGCCTGGTGGCTCTAATTGCCTGCAGAACATTATGGGGAAGAGAGACTGGCATGCACCAGAGGCAGGTTAGTTGAGCTCAAATGAGGCTGGAGTTGTTGGAATAAAATCCCTTTTGGAGAGTTTTGTTTATGTTCTATTGAGCTAATCCTCCTCCTAGTTGTTCCATTACAAGCTTTCCTTTCCAATTTTCAGTTTTTCTCCAAATTTCATGTCTATAGAAGGTGCAGAATTTCTCGGAGTCTCTCCACTTTCACTTTCCCCTTCTGTAAAGATTTCTGAAAATATTTTAATGCAATGTAAAACTTTGGAGGTTTTCCCAGTTGCAATCTATGGCTGTGAAAGTTGGACCATAAGAAAGGCTGAGCGTAAAAGAATTGAGGCCTTTGAACTATGGTGCTGGAGAAGACTCCTGCGAGTCCCTTGGACTGCAAGGTGTTCAAACCGGTCAGTCCTAGAAGAGATCAACCCCGACTGCTCTTTAGAAGGCCAGATCCTGAAGTTGAAACTCAAGTACTTTGGCCACCTGATGAGAAGGAAGGATTCACTGGAAAAGGGCCTAATGCTGGGAAAGATTGAGGGCAATAGAAGAAGGGGATAACAGAGAATGAGGTGGCTGGATGGAGTCACTGAAGCAGTAGGTGTGAATTTAAATGGACTCCAGAAGGTGGTAGAGGACAGGAAGACCTGGAGGAACGTTGTCCATGGGGTCGCGATGGGTCGGACACGACTTCGCAATTAACAACAACAAAACCTTGGAGCACTTTAGAACCTATTAATTCCAGCCTGGCGCAGGGATGATGGTATTTTGAAAGGGCTTTTTTAAAGTTGAGGGCAGAGGTCCATTTTCTCCAAGTACTTTGAAGGGATAAATCACTGTCTAGACCAGTGGTTCTTAACCTTTTTGAATGAATCGCCCCCTTGAGCCAATGAGGAAGATGTCTCGCCCCCCTCCCCCAACATAACCTCTCAATCACAACATAGGAAATAATTCTTCAATTTATGCAAACACTTGTTTTGTTTTCTTTAAAATTGTCATCAGGACACATCGATGCAAATAATTTATTTCCAGTCTTCTTCCCATATCTCAACTGTGTGAAAAATTTTGATGCCACCCATCACTTTATTCCCAAACTTCGTGATACATGTATATTTCATTATTATCTTATTTATTCAAGACACTTAAATGTAATGACCACTGAAAACAAAATTCAATTGTAAGAAAGTAAAATGCCCGAAAAGAAAAACAGTAACATTTAATGATTGAATTACAAGTGAAATTTAAGACGCAAAAAGAAATATAAAAAGGGTAGAGGCTGCTGCGCAACGTGCATGAAGATAAGCAATGCGTATTCACATATGTACGGCGTTTTGTACTGAAGCTAGCTGGAGGAACATTTGAAAACAATTCAATCCATTAATTGCGAGTGATCTGATGTTTTTGTACAACAGATATACAGCAATTCACTGTATGAAAAAGTATCAAAAGTGTCCCCAAAACTTCTCGCTCCATCGCCCCCATATCACCCCCTTTTTGATCCTTCACCCCCACGTCGCCCCTTTTTGTTCCATTACCCCCCTGAAAAATCAAATTGCCCCATGGGGGGGTGATATCGCCCAGGTTAAGAACCACTGGTCTAGATACGGGATTCCCAACCCTTGGTCCGTGGACTGATACTGGGCTGTGGCATTCCCGCAACTGGGCCACAGAAACAAGCGAAGCCCCATCCTTGTACTAAAGTTTCTTTTATTGAAAAGATTTTGGCTTCAGTAAAGTCAGGCTGGCTCTGGATTTTGTACTCATAAAAAGAATCCAATTATATTTCATCTTTAATTATCAAACATAGAAAACCCCAATTCTGCCTTCTCTGGATTCTGCCATAAGAGGGAGAGAAGGGGGAGAACAAAGGGGCTTTATGGCCCTCACGTCCTTCAGTACACTTCAAAGAGCTGAATGCTGAATGTGTGTTTATTATAACCTCAAAGTGTTAGCACCCAAGAACATTACCATAACAAAGAAGGGTATTTGCCTTTCATGTAGTTATCTGAAGTCTCCATCCAGACGGAAGAAAGAAGAAAGGGGGTGGAATTGTGATACTTGAAACTATCACTGGAAGGGGGGTTGATTGGGTGGGACTACTGGGGAACCCCTTAAAACCTTGAATGGGAGAGCTTGAACCCCAAGTCCTGTCTAGCATGCCTGCAACCATTTTCTCTTAATAAAGGATTCCTGTTGGAAGAATTATTCCAAGAGTTCTGTCTTCTTAAGATGCAAAGTGGGGTGGGTCCTTACATTAGACAGGACTTGCAAAATTAATCCACCTGGAAAGGAGACCCTTGCCGGGGGATTTTGCAAAAATTTACCATGTCAGACAATGGAGCAAGAGAGGGGGAAAACTCCCTGGAAAGAGAGCCGCTGACCCAGTTGGAACCTTGCCAGATGTTGGGATCCGAGAGGCCAGATTCCTCAGGAGAAGAAGTGGTGGAGACACAGGACCACAAGCCTCGCTGGTCGATGGGCGTTGGAAAGAAAAGTGAGTGGGGAAAGGAATCAAGAAAGGTGACCCTGAGACGGGGGACCAAGCAACCAGAATGGAAGCAGGAGATGGAGAAATCCCTGCACGCAAGTGAAGAGGGAGAAAGCTGGGCACCGTACTCAGACTGGATCCTAGAGAAAGCTATTGACTTGATGAAGAGAACTCTCAGCTCCCTAGGAGAGGAGAATCCTGAGCCCTACGGCCGCCCCAGCTCCTGGAGCCAAAAGGAGAGACACCGAGGGGGACGTGGAACCTGCAACCCCAGGGACATTTACTGATCCAGGAGCTCCCACCCCCTACCGGACCACAGATGGAAATCTGGACGGAAGACACTACCACCCACAATGGAGGCACCGATCCATTCCAAGACGTCCCCCGTTGGAGGTGAAATTCAAAGGGGAGCCAACACGCTTGGGGTTTTTCCTAACCCAAGTCCTCAGCTACATGGAGGAATATGGGCAGGACATCCCCAGCGACAAAGCCCCGCATCCGGATCGTGCAATCGCCCTGGATGGACCAGCTGCGGATTTGGGTATTGAACTTGCATGCTCCATGCCCCGAATCAGTAACTTCACCGTTTCATTCCTCTTGAGAAGACGATTTAAACCCCCTGGCCGTCGCAAAGCCGTGAAAGAATCCAACGATGAGGCAGGGCAAACGCCCAGTGGCTGAGTATACACAAGAATTTCGGGCCATTGCCAGCAAACTGAATTGTCCAGAAGACATCCTCCTTGGCCATTTCAAAGACGGACTAAACTATGATCTATATGATGCTTGCCTGCCCCGAGGGGACCCACATCGACTTGAGGAATGGTACGTCTTGGCAGAGGAAGCAGAGATCGACATATTGAAGAGGCATCGCCGAGGAAAACAATGGAGCCGGCCCCCGCCTGAGCTGACACACCAACCGGTGAAATCATCGGATACAGCCAAGAAGCAGAAGCAAATGGGGTGTTTCAAGTGCGGAAGAGAAGGGCATCGAGCTGTAGAATGCCGCCCAAAGGCCCCCCCAGCACAACCCAGACAGATCCCCAATCAACAAACCCGGAAAGTATTCAGCTAAGCCAAAAGAAACAGCCATGAAAATGATGGAAATTGCAGAAACCCCCACCTCTGCTCACCAAGGGGAAAGAACTCCAGCCTACACCACAGGGACGGTGGATGCCTCAGATGACAGCTCGGAGGGCGACCCCCTGGTAAGTGGATGCATCACACCCATCTTCAAAACAGTGACTATATTAATCCCCCCCATGCCCGAAGCTGTGAAGGTGAAAGCCTGAATAGACTCTGGCTGCACCCGCTGCCTCATTAGCCCAACACTAGTGGGGAATCTGGGCATCCCATCCAGGAGACTGGAACAACCAAGCTCATTTGGCCAGCTAGATGGATCCATAGCAGGGGGGGTGCCAGCTACCCTAGCCACTCTGC